>NC_132838.1:37781906-38418573 GCF_048164855.1 Canis lupus baileyi
TAAGCAAGTGAGTTAAAACTATAAGGCAAAGAGGTGAGTAAATATCACTTTTCAAAAAATGGCATGAAAGTACTAGGAAAAAAAGAAAAGTTTTCAGGTTCTTCTTATAATTAATTTAACTTATCTAGATTTATGTGGACCATATAAACTTTAGAATTTGATTAGCAATGGGTGACGTAGTTGGTTAAGCATCCAACTCTTGATTTCAAATCAGGTTGTGATCTCAGGGTTGTGGGACTGAGCCCCATGTTGGGCTCCATGCTGAGTGAGGAGCCTGCTTGAGATGCTCTCCCCTCTCTCCTTCTGCCCCTCCCCCACTGCTTGCATACTCCCTCCCTCTCTCTAAAATAAATAAATAAAAGATTTCAAGACAACAAAATAAAATTTGATTAGCAAAAATAAATGGGCTTGTTTTGGTCATTTGTTTGCATTCCAAAATGTGTTTTGATCAGAAGTTGACAGTAAAATGCTCTAGCACAAGAAAATGGAGGCCCTGTCTTATGAGGGGAAGACAGCTACATGGAGGAGAATCTAGGAATGAAGTCAGCTATTATACAGCTTTGGTTCCTACTATGCTTCTCAGTAACATGAGATCATGCTGGGTAAGGTTCCCGTTCTCTCACACTCAGAAGTTGTCAAGGGGTTATAAAGCATTATGTTGGTTTTACTTGCTCATTACAATCCTTGTGCAACATCTAAAACTTGCTCTTATTACCCTGGGTCTTAATGTAGTCCTGTCCCAGCACTCTGTCAAACACGTGTGGCCTGCAGGTAGAAAACAATGAAGAACCTTTCCAAGTATACTTGTATGTGGTGTGTGTGTGAGTGTGTGGGTTGATACACCTGTATTTTTTCAGAGTAATGTTTACACATGCTAATGAATTAAGTTAATATGTTTGTTATTGATTCATTTATCAAGAAGCATAAATCTACATGACATTCAAAGAAAAAACTTTAAAGGACTTAGAAAAAGAAGAATGAGGATGGCATTTTGTAATTTATCAAAGTGTGAAAATAAAGATCTCATTTTTCAAAACAGAGGCTGTGAACAGAAAAGTCATGATAGAGTCTATATGATATGAAAATAGCCAACAGCAAAATTGATTCTCATATACAGTAACATATGCATTTCGACTATTTCTTTTTTTTTTAAGATTTATTTATTTATTCATGATAGACAAAGAGAGGGATCCCTGGGTGGCGCAGCGGTTTAGCGCCTGCCTTTGGCCCAGGGCGCGATCCTGGAGACCCGGGATCAAATCCCACATCGGGCTCCCGGTGCATGGAGCCTGCTTCTCCCTCTGCCTGTGTCTCTGCCTCTCTCTCTCTCTCTCTCTCTGTATGACTATCATAAATAAAAAAAAAAAAAAAAGCCCGACACGGGACTTGATCCTGGGACTCCAGGATCACACCCTGGGCCAAAGGCAGGCGCCAAACCACTGAGCCACCCAGGGATCCCCTTGACTACTATTTCTTAACTGAACCCTCCTCCATGGATTTGATAACCCTTCTATTCTGTTCAGCAAAGATGAAGCTATCATCTGAGAAACTAGTCAGTTACGACAACATGATCTAATATTCCAACCCCCTGACAACAAATAGAATTCCCTGATGTATTCACTGATTCTAATATAAATACATTCACTGGTCTTCCTGAAGTGGACCTTCCATAATGGCTAAACATAATAAATTTAATTATAGCTCTAAAAAACATGGTATATAATCCCCAACCTACCAAGACTCCATTTTAATATGTTAAATAGATTCCTTTCTGATCTGGCTAGAGTCACACAGAAACCATAAAAAAAAAGGTTATCTCAGTTTGTCAAAAATATTCTGTCTTCTGTATTCACTTATTATGAGAGAATAACCCTTCTTTGGTTGTCATGGCCACAAGAATACTGGAATTGGGAAAGTCTTGTAAAAATTAAAATTCATGAATCAGTACATTTACATTCCATTAGTTACCTAGTGTCTATATCTCATCCAAAGCCAAAATTCCTCTCTCTTATCACTGTCATCTGATGACCTTGCTTCCTATTTCACTAAGAAAATAGAAGCAATGAAAAATTGAACTTCCACATGTTTTCACTATTACACTGACCTACCTGCACCCATGCCCAAACACTCTGCCTTCCTCCCATGACCATGCATGAACTGTTTGTTCTGGATTCAATTCACTCCTGCTTACACAAAGATTTTGTGCCTACAGCTCTCCTTTTTTGTAATCATTACTTTTTCTCAAACACCTATGAGATGCTCTTTAACATTGAAACATTCTACAGTAGCACTCATCTAATAAATTACTGTTCCCTGGAGCACCAAGGTGGCTCAGTCAGTTAGGCATTGAGTCTTGATTTCAGCTCCAGTCATGATCTCAGGGTTGTGAGATCAAGCCAGCATCAGGTCTACACTCAGCACGGAGTCTGCTTATCTATCTCCCTCTGCTCCTCCCCCTGCTTTCTCTCTCTCTCTCTCTCTCTCATATAAGTAAAATCTTAAAATAAAATAAAATAATAATTACGGTCTCCTGCCCTATATATCCTCATTTCTCTGCTCTTTGGTGTAAAAATTCATATTTTTAAAGTAAATTTTTCATATTTTACCCACATAATGACTTAGTAATCCAGTTTGCTTAACTAGTATAACAGAATATTCCTCCTACTACAATTCCTACCATTCAGACACAAACTGAGATCTGACAACAGTTTCTTCCTTCAATCAAGCATTTCTCTCATTCAGTAGTGCTCAAGACATTTCAATCATAATTTAACAATGCTGTTGATAAAATTCAAGGCAGCACGGAATCCAGCTACTTTTTTTAAAAAGACTTTATTTATTCACTCATGAAAGACACAGAGAGAGAGAGAGGCAGAGACACAGGCAGAGGGAGAAGCAGGCTCCATGCAGGGAGCCAGACATGGGACTCGATCCCAGGACCCCAGGATCATGACCTGAGCCGAAGGCAGCACTAAACCACTGAGCCACCCAGGCTGCCCAGAATCCAGCTACTTTTGCTATACTTGTAGGATTCCACAACAGCACACCAGCAAGAAGTTATATTACTAGATATGTTTTAAGTGACTCCTAAACAAGAATTAAGGAGTATGTTTGTATTTGTCCATACTATCATTAGAATGCTATTATCTGGGACGCCTGGGTGGCTCAGCGGTTGACTATCTGCCTTTGGCTCAGGGCGTGATCCTGGGATCCAGGATCCAGTCCTGCATTGGGCTCCTTGCAGGGAGCCTGTTTCTCCCTCTGCCTGTATCTCTGCCTCTCTCTGTGTGTCTCTCATGAATAAATAAATAAAATCTTTAAAAAAAAATAGAATGCTATTATCTATCACTAATATTTTTTGATATGACGTTGAAAAATAAATCATCCCAGTATAAATATACATATAAAATATCTATTTTATTTAACATATTTAAATGTTTCATATAAAATATATTTTAATATTAGAAAAAGAAGATATCCACCAATTAATTTGACCTTATAAAATATGAACAATTTTATTTATATAGAAAAAAGGAATTATTCGAGCCGTCTCACATATTCAGTTAATACTCAATAAAAATCATTGCCTAATCAGAAGAACTCAACAGAAAGGAAGATTATGCTGTTTTCTTCTCCTACTAGGATGAAGGCAATCTTGGCCTCAATGTTTAAAAAAATCTCAAATCATTCAATCAGACGTAAATGCCAAGTGAAACTAGATTCTTCCCTTAACCAATAATGTCTTGATTATGAACTATAGAAGTAGGACAATGTGATTGATCCTGTTGCGTACAAAATATTGTGGCTATTCTTTATTCCGAAAGAGATTTATTGTCAAAATTCTATTACAAATGTAAGCAATGTAAATATATTATTATATAAGTATATACATACTTGCTAATGGCTGTACACAGGCTATAAAATATGTGTATTTCTAAACATAGCTTCTGGAATTGGACTGAACGTACATCCTGGGCTACAGAAATTAGAGAAAGTACCACCTAGAGTCAGCAGTATGTTGCAGGTATTTGGTCTAAAATCAGAGAAGCTTATATTAAATGTAGTCATTGTTAGGCCAATGTAATATATTGGCAAAATGCTGCATAAGCCTTAGTTTTTAAACTTAATTTTATTCCTTGTTTATTTGCAGATTTGCCTTTAACAGTCATCTAGTTCAACGAGCTCACTTTGCAAATCAGGAAATTGAAATCCACAATTGTTACAGGATTGTCCTAAGGTTACCCAGCAATAAATGAAAGAGCTGGGCTGGCACCCAAATTCCTCACTCTCTCTCCAAAGTAATTAATTTCATTCATTTTAGAAAATGTGCTAGATACAACAGCATTTTTTAAAGTGCAAAATTATTGTTCTACAGTGTTTAAAATAATTTTGAGTTTTGAAAATCATGGTATATCTTTTCTTTATAAAACAAAGCAGCTACAAAGTAAAAGCATGCTTTCATAATATATTTTCTGAACCATAACTTTTTTAAAAGCATGTAAAGTGTGATTTTCATAAAGTCTAATTTATGTCTCCTGAAATGTGTTTATTTGGCAATAAGTCTTTTCAAAATACAGAAATTACAATCCCTTTCCACTAAAGCTTCATTAAATTAGTTATCTGTGTCTTTAATGAAAATATTCATTCTTTTCCATTGAAAAAAATCTATTGAAGATGGAGATATCGGTTGGTACCAAGTATAGCCTGAATGTGGCTGATTTTTAAAATCTTATTCCAGCAAGGTAGAATCTTACATGGACCAGAAGAACGGAATACAACCTAAATCCAAGAAATAATGAATGAATTTAATATTTATTGAGCTACTGTTTACCAAGTTTTATGTTCAACAAGTTGGTTCCACATATGTAACATGACATTTTCACCAAATCCCTTTAAAAAAAGAATCTAAAGAGATTTTGTGAAAAATTAAAAACATAAAGCCACAAGAAAGAAGAGGAAGAAAAAATGACAAGTTCGAAATTCTGGAAACTACAAAGCCAACAGTTAATTACTGAAAAACTTAGAAGACCTAAAAACACTAAATCCTAAGGCCAAGAGTGGAAAAAAGCTAAGAACAGACTGGAATTACATTACAGAATCCCCAACAGGTTCAGACACTGGTATTACCAGGCATTCTGGATGCAGGTGAAAGGAATAAAAACTAGTTGCAAGTTGTATGAGAAGCAGCTGGACCATCAGATTCATTTTCCCACTTTCCTCAGCTGGAAAACTTTCTCTCCCTAGTCCTGAATAAGACTGACAGTTTATTCTATGGCAAAAGTTAAACAAGTCTCTCATAATTGAATGAAGAGCTCCTAAAAAAAAATAAAATAAAAACTAAACAGCAGTGATAGAAGATAAAATGGATTGAAAGAAATATATTAGAAGAGAAAAAAAATAGACAAAGATATCCAAAATATGAAAGACTCAGCCCAGGGTTCCAATATTTGAATGATAGGAGTTCTAGAAAGAAAGGAAATAGAAATATTTCCTTTCAAAGAAAGGAAAGAAAAGAAATAACTCAAAGAAAAAAAAATAACTCAAGAAATTTACTTTCAAAGAAGTATCTGAGTTTACAGAATTCAAAAGTCTACTCAATGAGCACTCAGCAAAATAGATAAATTAGACCTATATCAAGATGTACCATCATGAAATTTCATAATATTAGAAATGAAAAGATTCTATAGGCTTCTCGGGTGGGGGAGGGAACAATTCAAACATAAAGGATAAAGAACCATAATGACTTTGACTTCTCAATAGCAACCATGAAAGCTCTACATCCTTCAAAGGAACTGTATATATTTGTGAAGAGTTAGATGTGTTAAATAGCATTTACACAGGCATACAAATAAACATGTAAAGTACTGATTTTATCAAAATTATTGTATAACTATATTGGGAAGACAACAATAGAAGAGATGTCACTGAGATTTGTCGGGGGAAAGAACCAAAAAAAGATCTAAATCTTCACATTTTGTAGTGTGAGATCAATTGGTAATACCTAAAACTAAAACCAAGAAGTAGCAATATAATGACATTATCATTTACCTGAAGGTAATTAGCAAATAATTAGCTTAAGGATGTGAAAATGGTTGCCTGTACAAGACCAAATTGGGGGAGATATAGGGATATAGGAAGACTTCTTTTCATAATAAACCTTGTAGATCTACTAAATTTGTTGAATATGTGTATAACTTTGTTAAAATTGAAAACCAAGATGTACGACATATACTCCCTAAACACAGATATATTACATAATGCATGTGGATTTCTATAAAAGAATATCCATAGTCCCAGAGTTTTTATCAGTGTATCTCTCTGGATCTGAATATTAAGAGGTACCAGAAGGTTCTCTTCTGGATGACATGTTCTTCAGGTTGCCCTATATTCTGGTGTGCCCAGAAGAGTCCTATTTTAACATGTTGTGCAGGCTAAGTATTAAAAGTACCTCTTTTTACTCTCAAAATTATCCCAACTGGATAAAATTATTTGGTCAGCTGAACATTATTCTCATACCTGCATATATTTGCACGTGCTATTCTTACTTGACTTCCCTCCCCTAAATGTTCTCCTTCATGTTTCCATTTTTTTTAAAGATTTTATTTATTTATTCATGAAAGACATGGAGAGAAAGAGGCAGAGACACAGTCAGAGGGAGAAGCAGGCTCCCTGAAGGGATCCAAACTCAGGACTCAATCCCAGGACCCTGGGGTCACGACCTGAGCCAAACCAGATGCTCAACCACTAAGCCAACCAAGCACCCTTTCATTCAAGTTTTATTCATAAAGATTTCCTTGAACTAAAGACTTCTCCTCCCATCCTTCATTGCACCACATATACAACTTCAGCAAAACAAGTTTCTCATTGTATTGCACCTGCTTACATTTTCATAAGAACATGAGTTTCTAAAAGCCGGGACCATAGGCTCTCCATCTTTGATTATCTAGCACTGAACATAGGGACTACACAGAATAACCCACACAATTTTCACTGGGTGAATGAATTTGCCACATTATGTAAAATTTAACTGTTAGATATTTGTATTCTTGAAAATCTTGTCATTATGAAGAATAGTGACAACTCAACAGTCTAATAAGATTTATCCCAACCATAAAAAAAAAGTACAGGCATAATTCCACTCCCATATTCAAACTAATGGATGATCATTTGAGATTACAAAATTACTAGGTAAGTTTGAGGATCTCTATTACATATGTTCAGACATATATTGTATCTATCTCAACAGCTATAATAAATTCACAAATTACCTTAGCATTATACATAGATGAATATAGTAAGCAAATAATTAGATGTTTTGAACTTAATAATGAAATATATGAATGTCTTTACAACTCTTCTCTTATAAACTGAACTCACATCTTTATCTTGTCCAGTTTCACATGAAGATAAATGGTGGCTGGAATTAATTCATAAGGGCAGTTGAACTAAAATGACTGAAGATACATAAAACCATCCTTTTTTAAATTCTAAGTTACTGGGACACCTGGGTGGCTCAGTGGTTGAGCACTGGCCTTTGGCTCAGGTCCTGATCCCAGAGTGAGTCCTGGGATCCAGTCCTGCAACAGCCTCCTTGTGGGGAGCCTGCTTCACCCTCTGCCTACATTTCTGCCTCTCTCTGTGTCTCTCATGAATAAATAAACGAAATCTTTAAAAAATAAAAATAAATAAATTCTAAGCTACTGTCATTATTGAACTAATAACACATATTCTCAAACTTTTATGTCTAAGAGAATCATATGGAGAATTTAGAAAGAAAGATTCCCAGGACTCAGGGGACCCACAAATCTATATTTAAAAAAAATAGGGACAGGGGATCCCTGGGTGGCTCAGTGGTTTAGTGCCTGCCTTTGGCCTGGGGCATTGTCCTGGAGACCCGGGACTGAGTCATCGGGCTCCCTGCATGGAGCCTGCTTCTCCCTCTGCCTGTGTGTCTCTGCCTCTCTCTCTCTCTCTCTGTCACTCATGAATAAATAAATAAAATCTTTAAAAAATAAAATATAATATACAAAATAAAAAATAAAAAAATAGGGACACCTGGGTGGCTCAGCAGTTGAGCATCTGCCTGCAGCTCAGGGCGTGATCCTGGAGTCCTGGGATCGAGTCCCACATCAGGCTCCTGCATGGTGCCTGCTTCTCTCTCTGCCTGTGTCTCTGTCTCTCTCTCTCTGTGTCTCTCATGAATAGTCTTTTAAAAAAATAATGAGGCAAGTTCAGGATGGCAGTGTAGGAAGACCCTGAGCTCACCTCCTCCTACAGACACATCAAATCTACAGCTATATACACAACTTTCTTTGAAAAAGCCCTGAAAACTGGATGATCAGCTCCTCTACAACAAAGGATTAAAAAGCCAAATTGAAATGGGTAAGAGAGGCAAAGACCTAGTCCTATAGGAGCTACACCTCTGCACGAGCACAAACATATGGGATTTCACAAATACCAAGCACACTGTTCAAGCCCTACTTCAGTTTACACCAACCCTTGGGATCTACACTAGAGAGAGGAGCCTTCCAAACATCCAGCTTGGAAACCAACAGTTACATCCAGGAGACTCAAAGGGCTGCTGGAAAATGAGATTCTTAAAGGGGTCGTGCACAGACTCACTAACCTGGAGCCCCTAGTGAAAAAGTATCAGGGTGAAACACATCTAGACTATATGTGAAGGAGTTTCATTGGCTAATCTTAAAGCACCTGCCAAAGGGGCAGTTGGCTATTGGAGCTCTCTCTAGGGACAGAGGTGCTAGCAGGCATCATTTGTGCATTCTCCTTTGAACTTGACAATGCTGGCACTGGCAATCACCATTTTTGCACTCTCTCTCTCTAACTCACTAGCACCACTCACTGGGCCTGCACACTGTCCTGTGACCCTGCTCCACTAAATCCAGTTGGTAGGCATGCCCCAGCTCAATGGTCCCCTACAATTCTGTCCCGTTAGGTCTGGCAGATGAGTAACCCCAACCCAGTGCTCCCCCAGAGCCCTGCCAAAGCCAGCCATGCATGCAGACCACACAGAGGACTTTCTCCTGAATTCTGGCACTGATGGCTAGGGAAGCTTATATTTGTGAGCCCCACAGAGATGAAACATCAGAGAGATAGTTCTTGGCAGGTTACTACCTACAGATAACTGCACGGAGAGCAGATTTAAACACACGACCGATCTTTCTGTGACCATGCCTTCAAGACTAAAAAAGATATCTGTTTCACCTAATACATAAAAACAAAAGAGAGTCAGGGCACCTGAGTGGCTTAGTTTAAGTGGCCAACTCTTGATTTCAGCTCAGGTCATGATCTCAGGGTCTGGAATCAAGCCCTGCATTGGGCTCCATGCTTAGAGTGGAGTTTGCTTGAGATTCATTCATTCTCTCTTTTCCCCCCATCACTTTCTCTCTCTCTCTCTCTTCCTCTGTCCCTCCTACCACTCATGTGTGCTCTCTCTCTCTCTCTCTCTTTTTCTCTCTTTCTCCAAAATAAAAAAAAATAATAATATCTTTTAAAAAATGAAATTGAGTCAAGCAAAATGAAGAAACAAAGGAGCATGTTCCAAACAAAAGAACAAGATAAAATCCCAGGGAAAAAAAAACCTTACTGAAATAAAGACAAGTAAATCACCTGATAAAGAGGTCATAAAGATCCTCACCAATCTTGGAAGAATGAATGAACATAGAAAACTTCAAGTAAGTGATGGAAAATAGAAGAAAGTACCAAACAGAAGCCACAGAGCTACAGAATACAATAAATGAAGTGAAAAATACACTATTGAGTGGCTCAATAGCAAACTAGATGAAGCAGAAGAAAGGATCATTGACATAGAAAACAGAATAGTGGAATGCTCCTAAACAGAGCAGAAAAAAAATTTTTTTTAAGTTTAAACAGCTTAAGGTATCTATAGGACAACATCAAGAGGAACAACATTCTTCTTACAGTGGTCCCAGAAGGAAGGGAGGTAAAGGGACAGAACCTATTTAAAGAAATAATGGCTGTAAACTTCCTTAACCCGGGGAAGGAAACAAACATCCATATCTAGGAAGTCAAGAAATTTCCAAGAAGAACTCAAAGAGATGTATAGCAAGACATGTTATAATTAAAATGTTAATTAATTTTAATCAAATAACTTATAATCAAAAGTTAAAGACAAAAAGAGAATTGTAAAAGTAACAAGAGAAAAATAATACAAGGGAAACTTGTATTATTACATACAAGGGAAACTACACACACTCACACACACACACACACAAACACACACACACGACTATCAGCAGATTTTTCAGCAAAAACTTTGCAGGCCAGAGAAAAGTGGCATGATATATTTAAAGTCCTAAAAGCAAAAAACTTCTAACCAAAAATGCTCTCTACCTGGCAAGATTATTCACTCAGAATTAAAAAAAAGATTAAAAGTTTTACAGACAAGCAAAAACTAAACCAGCCTTATAAGAAATGTTAAATGGACTTCTTTAAGCTAAAAATAAAGGACATTAATTAGTTATAAGAAAACATATGAAAGTAAAAATCTGTTAAAAATAAATATAGAGTAAAAGAAGTGTACTAATCACTTAAAAAGCTAGCATGAAGTTAAAAAGACAAAGGTAGTAAAAGTAATGAAAAATTAGTTAAGGTATACACAAAATAAAAAGGTGTCAAATGTGACATCAAAAACATAAACCATGTGCAGTCCGGTGGCCCAGAAGTTTAGCACTGCTTTCAGCCCAGGGCGTGATCCTGGAGACCCGGGATCAAGTCCTGCATCAGGTTCCCTGCATGGAGCCTGCTTTACCTTCTCCCTCTGCCTGTGTCTCTGCCTCTCCTCTGTGTTTCTCATGAATAAATAAATAAAATCTTAAAAAAAAAAAAAAACATAAAACATGGGGGGCAATAAATTATGTAGAGTTTTAGACTGCATTCAAACTTAACTCACTATCAACTCAAAATAGACTGGCACAAATATAGATAGATTGATAGATGTAAGCCTCATGGTTATCACAAAGCAACAACCAATAGCAAATACACAAAAAATAAGAAGGGAACCTAAACATAACACTACAGAAAGTCATCACATCACAAGAGAAGAGAGTAAGAAAAGAAAGGAATAGAAAGAAACTATAAAACAGAAAACAACTGACAAAAGAATATCTATCTATAATTACTTTCACATAAATTCTCTAACCAAAATACATAGATTAAAAATCAAGACCCATCTATTTGCTGCCTACAAGTGACTCACCTCAGATATACAGACATACACAAACTGAAACTGAAAGGATAAAGATATTTCATGCAAGTGGATACCAAAAGAAACCTGAGGTAGCTCTATTTACAGCAGATAAAATAAACTTTAAAACAAAGAATGAAATAAAAGACAAAGATGGGCATTACATAATGATAAAGGGAAAAATCTGGCAAGATAATACAATAATAATAGAATTTAATACTCCACTATATACAGAATATTCCATGCAAAAGTAGCAAAATACACATTCTTCTCAAGTGCACATGGAACATTCTCTGGGGTAGATCATAATCCAGCCACAAAACAAGTCTCAACAAATTTAAAAAGATTGAAATCATACAAAACATTTTTTCAGACCACAATGATATGAAACTAGAAATTAATCACAAAAAGAAAACTGAACAAATGAGTCAACAAAGAAAGAAAAGGAGAAATAAAAAAATACCTCGAGGCAAACGAGAATTACAATACAATATACCAATATCTATGATCTATAGCAAAAGTAGTTCTAAGAGGAAAATTCATAGTGATATAGGCTAACCTCAAGACATAAGAAAAATCCAAATAAGCAAACATTACACCTAAGTAATTAGAAAAAAAAAAAAAAGGAAAAATTGAAACCCTGAATTAGTAAAAGGAAGGAACTAAAGCTCAGAAAAGAGATCAATGAAACAAAAACTAAAAAGACAATAGAAAAAAATAAACTAAGAGTTGGTTCTTTGAAAAAAAAATTTAATTTGATAAACCCTTAGCTAGACTCACTTTAAAAAAGAGGGAGAAGTCTTAAATAAATAACTTCCGAAATGAAAGAGGGAAAGTTATAAATGATACCAAAGAAATATAAAAAATCATAAAGGACTATTATGAAAAATTATATGACAACGAATTGACAACTGAGACAAAGTGGGTAAATTCCTTGAAACAGAATCTTTTAAGACTGAATCATGAAGAAATAGAAAATCTGAATACACTAATTACTAGCAAGGAGATTGAATCAGTAATCAAAAACCCCCCAATTAAACAAAGTCCAAGACCAGAGGCCTCACCAGTGAATTCTACCAAACATTCAAAGAAATTTTCATATCTATCCTTCTCAAATTCTTCTAAAAAATTGAATATGAAGATTTCTTCCAAGAGCATTTTCCAAGGCCAGGATTATCCTAGTACCAAAATCAGACAAGAACACCACAAAAAAAGAGAATTACAGGCCAATCTCTCTGATGAACACAGATGCAAATCAAAATCACAATGAGATATCCTGCTAACATCTGCTAGAATGTGATGAACACAGATGCAATCGAAATCACAATGAGATGGGCAGCCTGGGTGGCTTACTGGTTTAGCAGGGCCTTCAGCCCAGGGTGTGATCCTGGAGACCCAGGATCAAATGCCGTGTCAGGCTCCCTGCATGGAGCTTGCTTCTCCCTCCGCCTCTTTCTCTCTGTGTCTCTCATGAATAAATAAATAATTTTTAAAAAATCACAATGAGATATGCTAACAGGTTAGAATGGTTGCTATAAAAAAGACAAGAAATAACAAGCGTAGTGAGGACATAGAAAAAAGGGGACAGCGCCGATGGCGCAGTGGTTTACCGCCGCCTGCAGCCCGGAGTGTGATCCTGGAGACCCGGAATCGAGTCTCACTTCGGGCTCCCTGCATGGAACCTGCTTTTCCCTCTGCCTGTGTCTCTGTCTCTCATGAATAAATAAATAAAATCTTTAAAAAAAGAAAAGAAGGAAAGAAAAAGAAAGAAAGAAAGAAAGAAAGAAAGAAAGAAAGAAAGAAAGAAAGAAAAGAAAGAAAGAAAGAAGAAGAAAAAGAGAAAAGAAAAGAAAAGAAAAAAAGGAAAGGAAAGGAAAGGAAAGGAAAGGAAAGGAAAGGAAAGGAAAGGAAGAAAAGAAAAGAAAGAAAAAGAAAAAGAAAAGAAAGAAAAGAAAAAAAAGAAAAGAAAAGAAAAGAAAAGAAAAGAAAAGAAAAGAAAAGAAAAGAAAAGAAAAAGGGAACCTTGGGACGCCTGGGTGGCTCAATGGTTGAGCATCTGCCTTGGGCTCATGCCAAAGGGCATAATTCTGGGATCTGAGACAGAGTCTCACATTGGGCTCCTTGCGAGGAGCCTGCTTCTCCTCACTCTGCCTCTCTCTCTCTTTCTCTCTCTCTCGTGTCTCTTGTGAATAAATAAATAAAATCTTTTTTAAAAAAAGGAAAAAAGGGAACCCTCATTCACTGTTGGTGGGAATGCAAATTTGTGTAGCCACTGTGGAAGAAAGTATGGAAATAACTAAAATAGAAGTACCATATGATCCAGCAATTCCACTTCTGGTTATTTATCTAAAAATATGAAAACATTAATTCAAAAACATATATGCATCCCTATGTTCATTGCAGTATTATCCACAATAGCCAAGATGTGGAAAGAACCAATGTCTACTGATGGATGAATGGAAAAAGACATGATTATCTCACATACACATACATACATACACACAGATAACACACAATGGAATACTACTCAACTATAAAAAAAGAATCAAATCTTCATTTGCGACAACATGGCTATAACTTGAGAGTATGCTGACTGAAATAAGACAGAGAAAAAGACACAGTATGATTTCACTTACATGTGGAATCTAAAAAACAAAACAAAACAAACAAAACAAAACATAACTCATAGATGAAGAGAACATATTGATGGGGAAGGGTTAGGAGGTAGAGTGATATGGGAGAAAAGAGTTAAAAGGTGCAAACTTATAGTCATAAAATAAATAAGTCATAGGGATGTAACGTACAGCATGGTGACTATAGTCAATATTATCATATGTAGGGATGCCTGGGTGGCTCAGCAGTTGAGCATCTGCCTTTGACTCAGGGTGTGATCCTGGAGTCCTGAGATCGAGTCCCACGTCAGGCTCCCTGCATGGAGCCTGCTTCTCCCTCTGCCTATGTCTCTGCCTCTCTCTCTCTCTCTGTCTCTCACAAATAAATAAATAAAGTCTTTAAAAAAATAATATCATATGTTTATTATGTAACTTCTCCAGTGACAAAGGAAACTAGACTTACTATGGTGATCATTTCACAGTGTATACCAATATTAAATCATGTTATACACATGAAAGTGTATCCTTTCCAATAATAAATACGAACAACTAAGAATTTCAACTTATATTTAAAACTAACAACAAAAATGGAAAGGTCAAGCACCTGGATGGCTCAGTGGCTGAGTGTCTGTCTTTGGCCCAGGTCGTGATCCCAGGTCCTGGGATCAAGTCCCACATTGGGCTCCGCGCAGAGAGCCTGCTTCTCCCTCTGCCTATGTCTTTTATAGTTTGATGATTTAACCATAAACCATGAAAATGTGAAAATAATGCAAAACAGGAGTTAATAGGTAGAAGTAGATGTGGAAGAAAATACACAGGTATTTTCCTGGGTAATACAGGAACTTACCTAGTAGGAAATCAAGAGGCACTGTCAAAAATTTATGGGTCAAAACATAGAATTTCTATGTTAAATAACAAAGAATGTTTTTAATAAGTTGGTAGGAATTGGGACTGGGGAAAGAAAATAAGTATAAGTGAGCTTAATATCTTTCATGCCATAGATGGGAAACAATAGCTATTTTTAAAATTGATACATTAACAAATAAAGTATATGAATATTATTTAAGACTTGGAATTAAACTTCAGAAAAACTAACCATAAAATCATTGGAAATAATTACTTCTGATGAGCAGTAATGAAGAAGAGTGTATTGAACCTTACTTTGCAGTTAGCATCCTTTTTGTTTGAATTTTTATTATGGCACATGTTGCTGGCATAACAAATAAAATAAAAAAATATATATACTACTAAATAATAGAGTAAATGGTCATATCTAACCTAGTTGTATGCCTACATTTTCACAAATATATCTGAATAAAAGCTTAAAAGAGACACCAGTTTTTGTTTCCATGTTCATCAGTAGCATAAAAAAATCAATGCTGATCTAGGAATTACTATGTAAATAGAAAGACTGACTAACTGCAATCTGGTCAAAATAACTTGATGCCAGAATATGTAATTAATAAAAAAAAATTCTATACAAAGGATCCTTCACATCTAGAACCAGAAAAGCTCACATACTGATTCACTGTAATTTATCTCCTTAAAATACTGCAGGCCTATAACCCCTCCAAAGGGAGACACTGCTGTTTTGAACACAGTCAACACTTCCATTGTCCTAATACTACCTCTTGTCCTACTTCTATGCTTATAAACATGGCACTATTTTTACCTTGAATAATGCATGGCTTGGTGGCCTGCAATATTAAAATAGAAGTCTGTGGTGTGCTTCATCTCATTGGTGTGCCCAGTGGCCTCAATCCAGTGTCCTATTGGGAGACAGTAAACACCATCTACCAAGTTGTTTTCATTATAAGTACAGCAACGGTCATGGTGAGGTCCATTGCCTGGAACAAGAAGAAAGACAAACAGAGCAATTAAGTGAATGTTTTGCTTAAATAGCCACAAAGTAACTGATGCAAAATTAATAGGAAGAAGAAAATAAAGCTGCTTAATCTACACATTTCAGTATGAACAAAGAATGGACTAGAGGAGAAAAACAGACAAAAAATTGTAGTTACATACAAATTTCATAGAGCTCTGTGCTCCCTTTGAATACATGCATATTTCTAAAAGCATTAACTCTCAGAGTTTAGTGATACCTCTCAGTACCCTAACCACCCATTGTGAGTCATTTTGCAGCCTTTTTATCTTTCTGGTATGCAAATTCATAACTAAAATCAGTAATAAAAAGAATCAGTAATAAACTATTTCAGTATCAGCTCAAACAAATGAATTATTAAAATAAATACATTAATAAATAATAAAACAAATGATCACATCCAACCTAGTCTGCATGAAAATTAGTGGTTAGTACTATTTTCAGTTGGGAAACTAAGTATCACAGAGATTAGCTACCTTGTTCAAGGTCACAAAACTGGCAAGTGCTGGGCTAGGAGCAAACTGATACCTTTAGTTCCCCATCTTTCAGGCATTTGATGCCTTCATACTGTTTTATGCCTACTTTATAAGCACCACCACACACCATCCTCCCTCCACGGAATGAACCAAAAGAGACAGAGAAGGAAGAGCACACCTCTGAAAACACTATTTGCCTATATCACATTCTGCCCAGTATCTACTACACTAGTAAACAGATCCTTTATTTCTACGAAATTATAATTCATAAATTATTTCTATTTGCCCTTCTTATGTGACCACACCATTTCAAATCATTCCTTTCCTTAAACTACCTAATTTCTGAATATAGTCTTTAATACAAAAAACATGTAAGCAAAATAAAGATAGGAATAAGTCACACTTGTTACAAATATGAAAATCTGACGTATTTGTTCCTTGCTCTGTCTTACAAAATATTTTACCTAAAGTTATTTGGCAAAAAATCTCAAAGGCAAAAAATCCTTAAGTCATTGGACAATTCTTTAGGATATAACTCCCTTTCATCAGGTGGGAGATACAAGATGGTAGCTCCCTTAATAAATCATCACTGATCTTCCTTGATCAGACTCTTTCTCTTGATGGCTACAAGACACTACACCGACTAGTCCTTTACCCTTTATATTTCATAGATGAAAACAAAGCTATACCAGCAACCCCACTTCTAGAAACATATCAAATAGAAATATAACAAGAATTTTAAAAGATACATAGAGATACATGTGTGTAACAATACTATTTTAATAGCACATACTCTAAACTATGAAAGTTCATCTATTCATTTTCCCACAAATACTTATTAAAAGTTAACTACATGATCTACCTTGTTCTAGGTCATGTTAAGGATTTCGGTATTTACCATAGGAAAAACAAAAAAAATGAAATATTTTAAGTAGGCAGGTAACATGACTAAATTTTTGTTTTGAAATTATCTCTCTGGTTACAGAGTAAAAATTTAATTCAGGGGCAGCCCGGGTGGCTCAGCAGTTTAGTGCCGCCTTCAGCCCAGGGCGTGATCCTGGAGACCTGGGATCAAGTCCTGCGTTGGGCTCCCTGCATGGAGCCTGCTTCTCCCTCTGCCTGTGTCTCTGCCTCTCTGTGTGTGTGTGTCTCTCATGAATAAATAAATGAAATCTTTTAAAAAAATGTTAATTCAAATGCAATGAGATTAAAGCAAAAAGTCCATTTAGGAAACTAGTGCTCTAGCCTAGACAGATGATGAAAGCCTAGAGGTAGTAATGGAAAGGAGTGGAAAGATTTAAGAAGGAAAAACCACAGGGCATGGTGATTAACTGGACATTAGAGGTGAAGGAGAAAAAGAACCAAAAATAACTCTAGGCTTATGGCAAAGAGAACTCAATATATAGTGGTACCATTCACTAAGATATGAAATATTTGTATGAAATAAATGTATGAGTTCTCTAAGTGTAAATGGCAGTTAAGGCAAGGATATAGATGAGTCACAAAGAAAAACAATAGTGATGTAGAAGAAAAGGTTTCTAGACCCAAGTTTGAAAGCATCCCAACATTTAATAGCTGGATAAAGAAGAATGAGCTTACAAAGATTACATTGAAAGAGAAAATGGAGAGAAAGACTGGTAGTGAGTAAGTGAAGTGGGGAAACATGATTGAAAGTGTAAATAAGGGACTCATGGGTGGCTCAGTGGTTAAGTGTCTGCCTTCAGCTCATGGCCTGATCCTGGAGTCCCAGGATCAAGTTCCACATCGGGCTCCCTGCATGGAGACTGCTTCTCCCTCTGCCTATCTCTCTGTCTCTCTCTCTCTCTCTGTCTTTCATGAATAGATAAATAAAATCTTTTTTTTTAAGTGTAAATAAAGACTAAAAATTGGGTGAATGCATGTCTGACTGTTAATAGTTACATCTGGAGAATGGAACTGGGATGAAGAGGACCAATTTATTCTGAATTTGTTGGATTTGTCACAAAGCACAAGTATTTATTACTTTTTGGTTTAATAAAAGAATATCTGCAGCTCCCACTGTTCAGTATAATATCAGTAAAATAGACTTACAGCAATTTATTTGTTTGTTTACTTTTAATTTTAAGTAGGCTCCATGCCCAGTGTGGAGCTTGAACTCATGACCCTGATATCAACAGTTGGGTGCTCTACCAACAGTTGGATGCTCTACCAACTGAGCCAGCCAGGTGCCCCTAGACTTATGACAATTTAAAATCTTATTTATTTATTTATTTATTTATTTATTTATTTATTTATCTATTTGAGAGATAGCAAGACCAAGTGAGGAGAGGAGCAGAGAGAGAGGGAGAAGGAGAATCCTAAGCAGACTCCATGCTGAGCACAGAGCCCAATTGTGAGGAGGGTGCAGGTCTGATATCTCAAAATCCTGAGACCATGACCTGAGTTGAAGCCAAGAGTCAGATGCCTAACCAACTGAGCCACCTAGGCACCACTAGACTTACAATTTAAATGTAACAACTTAAATAAATACTACTTTTGAGGAGCTCAAATACACATAAATTATGATGTTCAAGAAAAATTATTTACATAACATCAACTTCTTAAGAAGTCTTCACTCCTGGAATTAGGTTTTTGAATTATTCATTTTTACACATATATGTTTTAGGAGAAGTAACAAAACACTTCTATTTCTTTCATCCAAGGAGATATCAGTGGAGGCCTAATGGAGAGCTGGAACTCCCACACCACTCAGTAGTAATAGTTCAATCCCTTCAGTTGTCAATGGATGGGGAACCTGGGTAATGAGGTAGCACTCCCACTCTCCTCCTGGAGCAGTGCTAGAGGAATCCAGTTAAACCAGAAGATTTGAATAAGATTCAGGGTCACATTATACAATACTCAAAATGTCCAGGTTTCAACAGAGTCATTCATTATATCAAAAATCACAAACGTCTCAAACTGAAAATTTTTAAATGCTTGAAAGATGCCAACATCAAGATAACAGAGATGTTAGAATTATCTGAAAAAGATTTTAAGCTTCAACAACCCATTAAAACACATTTGAAACAAGTGAAAAAATAGAAAGTCTCGGCAAAAACTAGACAACATAAAGAAGAGCCAAATGGAAATTTTAGAGCTAAAAAAGACAACAATTGAAATAAAAACCTCAGTGGATAGGCTCAAGAGTACAATGAAGGAGACAGAAGAAAGAATCAGCAAGCTGCAAGGTAGAACAATAGAAATTACTCAAACTAAGCAAAGGAGAGAAAATAGGCTGAGAAAAGAATAGAAATTTAAAGACCCATGGAACTATAACAAAAGATCTAACATTCATGTAATTGGAGTTCTGAAAAGAGAGAAGAGTGTGAAGTGAAAAACATTTGAGAAGATAATGCCTAAGAACTTTCCAAACTTGCCAATAAACATAAACCTACAGATTCAAGAAGCTGAGCAAACTCCACACAGGAAAAACACAAAGAAATCCATGCAACTACATATCATAATTAAGTTTATGAAAACCAAAAATGAAGGAAAAATTGTGAATGTAGCCAGAGAAAAATAACAATTGAGGAGAACAACAATGCTAACATCAGTAGGTTTCTAAAATGAATGAGTAGCAGGATATCTCTAAGCAGAAAGAAAATCATTAAACATCAGGAAGGACAAAAAGGGTAAGCAAATATATGAGTAAAAACAACAGACTTTCCTTCTCCTTTTGGGTTTCTAACAAAAATTATAATGCTACCTGATGTGGTTCTACGTGTATTGGGAGGAAATATTAAGACAATTATATGGAGAAGTGCAAAAGGATAAAAAGGAAGGTAAGATTCCTTGACTTTATTCAAATGAACAAAATAATGACACCAGTCAATTCTGTTAAGTTAGGTATGTATAAATGTAGGTAAATCAAATTGAAATTCTAAAATAAATGTTCAAATATGAACTATACATGCCAATATAAAGGTAGGAAAAAACCCAGAAAACGAAAACAAACAAAAAAAAGACAAACTTGTCCTAACATAATCAATAAATACATTAAACATAAATAGTCTAAATACACCAAATAAAATATAGAGTGCAAAAAAAAAAAAAAAAAAAAAACAGAGAGTGGCAGAGTAGGCTTTTTTTTTTTTTTTTTTTTTTTTTTTATGATAGTCACAGAGAGAGAGAGAGAGAGAGAGGCAGAGACATAGGCAGAGGGAGAAGCAGGCTCCATGCACCAGGAGCCCGATATGGGATTCGATCCCAGGTCTCCAGGATCGCGCCCTGGGCCAAAGGCAGGCGCTAAACCGCTGCGCCACCCAGGGATCCCCCAGAGTAGGCTTTTTAAAAAATTATGTCTAGAAGAAACTCACTTCAAATTATAGGCAGGTGGGGAGTAAAAGTGTAGAAAAAGATATACCATGAAAAAAATTTTTTAAAAAGCACAGTGGTTCCATTAATATTATATAAAGTAGAACCTTCATAGCAAAGAAAATTACTAGAGATATATAGAGAAAATATATGATGTTAAAAGTATCGATCTGTCAAGGTGCTATAAGAATTCTAAAGGTGTACATACCAAAAAACAGAGCTGCAAAATATGTGAAACAAAAACTAAGACAACTGAATAGAAAATAGGCAAGTCTTGAATTATAGTTGGAAACTTCAACACCTCCCTTACAACAATTGATGGGACAACTAGACAAAAAATCAACAAAGAATAAAATAACTCAATATTACCATCAGCCAATGGAATCTAATTGACATTTATAAAACACACCACCCAATAATAGTAGAATGCATGTTTTCAAGTGTGTACAGAACATATACCAAGATAAATCATATCCTGGACCATAAGAAAATATCAAAACTTTAGAATTAAATCACACATGTTTTCTCCAACATCAATAGAATCAAACTGGAAACCAATAACAGATAATCGGATAATATTCAAATAATTGGAAATTAATACACATACTTCTAAATAATCTATGGGTCAAAAGGAAGTCTCAAAGTTATTAAAAATATATTGGAATGAGTGAAAATCAAAATAATGTATATCAAAATATTGGGGCACAGCTAAAGCAATGCCGTAAGGGAAATTAATAGTACTAAATGCATACAGTAAAAATAGGAAAAGTTTCAAGTCTATTATCTAAGCCCCACTTCAAGAAATTAAAAGAAGAGCCAAATAAATCCAAGGCAAACAGAAAGAAAGAAAGAATAGAGAATGGAAATCAATGAAATTAAAAGCAGAAAAACATCAGAGAAAATCAATGAAACAAATAGCTTATTTGTTGAAAAGATCACTAAAACTGGCAAATCTCTAACAAGACTGGCAAAGAAAAGTGAGAAAAGGCACAAATTATTAAAGGAAGGAAGAAAAAGAGAGAAAGAAAGAAGGGACATCACTAAAGACCTTCCAGGTATCAAAAGTATAAGAGAAACTATTAAAAAACACACACACACACATAATTTAACAACTTAGATGAAATGAACCATCCCCAGGGCACCTGGGTGACTCAGTCAGTTAAGTGTCTGCCTTTGGCTTAGGTCATGGTCTCAGGATCCTGAGATCAAGCTCCATGCATCTTGGACTCTTTGCTCAGTGGGGAGTCTGCTTCTTCCTCTCCTTATGCCTCCCACTCCCCAGCCCCCACTCATGCTCTCAAATAAATAAAATCTTAAAAAATAAATATACAAATAAATAAACCATCTTCAAACCACAAATTACCGAAACTCATTTCATATGAAATACATAATTTGAATATCCCTATAACTCTTAAGGATATTGGACACGTAATTTTAAAACCCCCAAAAGAGAACTCTCAAAGCGCATGTAGTTTCAATGAACAATTCTACCAAATGTTTAAAGAAGAATCAATACCAATTCTATACAATCTCTTCAACATAGGGCATTGATATAAAGATAAACGAAATAAAGAAAGAAAACTGTACTTATTTACAGATGACATGATTGTCTATGAAGAAAATCACAAGGATTCAATAATAATTTTTAAAAATCTCCTAGAGGGGGGGAGGAGCAAGATGGCGGAAGAGCAGGGTCTCCAAATCACCTGTCTCCACCAAACTACCTAGAAAACCTTCAAATTATCCTGAAAATCTATGAATTCGGCCTGAGATTTAAAGAGAGACCAGCTGGAATGCAACAGTGAGAAGAGTTCGCGCTTCTATCAAGGTAGGAAGACGGGGAAAAAGAAATAAAGAAACAAAAGGCCTCCGAGGGGGAGGGGCCCCGCGAGGAGCCGGGCTGAGGCCGGGGCGAGTGTCCCCAGGACAGGAGAGCCCCGTCCCGGAGACGCAGGAGCTGCACCGACCTTCCCGGGCGGAAAGGGGCTCCAGGGAGGTGGAGCAGGACCCAGGAGGGCGGGGATGCCCTCGGGCTCCCTGGGACAGTAACAGCAACTGCGCGCCCAGGAGAGTGCGCCGAGCTCCCTAAGGGCTGCAGCGCGCACGGCGGGACCCGGCGGGAGCAGCTGAAGGGGCTCGGGCGGCGGCTCCGCGGAGGGGGCTGCGCGGCCCCGGGAGCGCGAATCCACCAGCGCAGGCTCCGGAGCACAGGGCGCCGGGACACAGCCCAGGATCCCGCCTCCCCCGGGACAGGCAGAGGCCGGGAGGGCCCAGGACAGCGAGGACGCTCCTGCCCCAGCTGAGCAGATCAGCGGCCCCGCCCCGGAGCCTCCAGGCCCTGCAGACGGAGTTCCTGCCGGAGCTGAATCCAGGGCTCCAGAGCTGCCCCGCCACTGGGGCTGTTCCTCCTGCGGCCTCACGGGGCAAACAACCCCCACCGAGCCCTGCACCAGGCAGGGGCACAGCAGCTCCCCCAACTGCTAACACCTGAAAATCAGCACAACAGGCCCCTCCCCCAGAAGACCAGCTAGACGGACAACTTCCAGGAGAAGCCAAGGGACTTAAAGTACACAGAATCAGAAGATACTCCCCGGTGGTTCTTTTTTTGTTTGTTTGTTTTTGTTTTTGTTTTTGTTTTTATTTTGTTTTGCTTTTTGATTTGTTTCCTTCCCCCACCCCCTTTTTTTCTCCTTTCTTTTTCTTTCTCTTTTTCTTCTTCTTTTTTTTTTTTTTCGTTTTTGTTTTTTTCTTTTTCTTCCCTTTTTTTTTCTCTTTCTCTTTTCTTTCCTTCTTTCTCTCCTCTCTTTTTCTCTTTTTCCCAATACAACTTGCTTTTGGCCACTCTGCACTGAGCAAAATGACTAGAAGGAAAACCTCACCTCAAAAGAAAGAATCAGAAACAGTCCTCTCTCCCACAGAGTTACAAAATCTGGATTACAATTCAATGTCAGAAAGCCAATTCAGAAGCACTATTATACAGCTACTGGTGGCTCTAGAAAAAAGTATAAAGGACTCAAGAGACTTCATGACTGCAGAATTTAGAGCTAATCAGGCAGAAATTAAAAATCAATTGAATGAGATGCAATCCAAACTAGAAGTCCTAACGACGAGGGTTAACGAGGTGGAAGAACGAGTGAGTGACCTAGAAGACAAGTTGATAGCAAAGAGGGAAACTGAGGAAAAAAGAGACAAACAATTAAAAGACCATGAAGATAGATTAAGGGAAATAAACGACAGCCTGAGGAAGAAAAACCTACGTTTAATTGGGGTTCCCGAGGGCGCCGAAAGGGACAGAGGGCCAGAATATGTATTTGAACAAATTCTAGCTGAAAACTTTCCTAATCTGGGAAGGGAAACAGGCATTCAGATCCAGGAAATAGAGAGATCCCCCCCTAAAATCAATAAAAACCGTTCAACACCTCGACATTTAATTGTGAAGCTTGCAAATTCCAAAGATAAAGAGAAGATCCTTAAAGCAGCAAGAGACAAGAAATCCCTGACTTTTATGGGGAGGAGTATTAGGGTAACAGCAGACCTCTCCACAGAGACCTGGCAGGCCAGAAAGGGCTGGCAGGATATATTCAGGGTCCTAAATGAGAAGAACATGCAACCAAGAATACTTTATCCAGCAAGGCTCTCATTCAAAATGGAAGGAGAGATAAAGAGCTTCCAAGACAGGCAGCAACTAAAAGAATATGTGACCTCCAAACCAGCTCTGCAAGAAATTTTAAGGGGGCCTCTTAAAATTCCCCTTTAAGAAGAAGTTCAGTGGAACAGTCCACAAAAACAAAGACTGAATAGATATCATGATGACACTAAACTCATATCTCTCAATAGTAACTCTGAATGTGAACGGGCTTAATGACCCCATCAAAAGGCGCAGGGTTTCAGACTGGATAAAAAAGCAGGACCCATCTATTTGCTGTCTACAAGAGACTCATTTTAGACAGAAGGACACCTACAGCCTGAAAATAAAAGGTTGGAGAACCATTTACCATTCGAATGGTCCTCAAAAGAAAGCAGGGGTAGCCATCCTTATATCAGATAAACTAAAATTTACCCCAAAGACTGTAGTGAGAGATGAAGAGGGACACTATATCATACTTAAAGGATCTATTCAACAAGAAGACTTAACAATCCTCAATATATATGCTCCGAATGTGGGAGCTGCCAAATATATAAATCAATTATTAACCAAAGTGAAGAAATACTTAGATAATAATACACTTATACTTGGTGACTTCAATCTAGCTCTTTCTATACTCGATAGGTCTTCTAAGCAAAACATCTCCAAAGAAACGAGAGCTTTAAATGATACACTGGACCAGATGGATTTCACAGATATCTACAGAACTTTACATCCAAACTCAACTGAATACACATTCTTCTCAAGCGCACATGGAACTTTCTCCAGAATAGACCACATATTGGGTCACAAATCGGGTCTGAACCGATACCAAAAGATTGGGATTGTCCCCTGCATATTCTCGGACCATAATGCCTTGAAATTAGAACTAAATCACAACAAGAAGTTTGGAAGGACCTCAAACACATGGAGGTTAAGGACCATCCTGCTAAAAGATAAAAGGGTCAACCAGGAAATTAAGGAAGAATTAAAAAGATTCATGGAAACTAATGAGAATGAAGATACAACCGTTCAAAATCTTTGGGATGCAGCAAAAGCAGTCCTAAGGGGGAAATACATTGCAATACAAGCATCCATTCAAAAACTGGAAAGAACTCAAATACAAAAGCTAACCTTACACATAAAGGAGCTAGAGAAAAAACAGCAAATAGATCCTACACCCAAGAGAAGAAGGGAGTTAATAAAGATTCGAGCAGAACTCAACGAAATCGAGACCAGAAGAACTGTGGAACAGATCAACAGAACCAGGAGTTGGTTCTTTGAAAGAATTAATAAGATAGATAAACCATTAGCCAGCCTTATTAAAAAGAAGAGAGAGAAGACTCAAATTAATAAAATCATGAATGAGAAAGGAGAGATCACTACCAACACCAAGGAAATACAAACGATTTTAAAAACATATTATGAACAGCTATACGCCAATAAATTAGGCAATCTAGAAGAAATGGACGCATTCCTGGAAAGCCACAAACTACCAAAACTGGAACAGGAAGAAATAGAAAACCTGAACAGGCCAATAACCAGGGAGGAAATTGAAGCAGTCATCAAAAACCTCCCAAGACACAAGAGTCCAGGGCCAGATGGCTTCCCAGGAGAATTTTATCAAACGTTTAAAGAAGAAATCATACCTATTCTCCTAAAGCTGTTTGGAAAGATAGAAAGAGATGGAGTACTTCCAAATTCGTTCTATGAAGCCAGCATCACCTTAATTCCAAAGCCAGACAAAGACCCCGCCAAAAAGGAGAATTACAGACCAATATCCCTGATGAACATGGATGCAAAAATTCTCAACAAGATACTGGCCAATAGGATCCAACAATACATTAAGAAAATTATTCACCATGACCAAGTAGGATTTATCCCTGGGACACAAGGCTGGTTCAACACCCGTAAAACAATCAATGTGATTCATCATATCAGCAAGAGAAAAACCAAGAACCATATGATCCTCTCATTGGATGCAGAGAAAGCATTTGACAAAATACAGCATCCATTCCTGATCAAAACTCTTCAGAGTGTAGGGATAGAGGGAACATTCCTCGACATCTTAAAAGCCATCTATGAAAAGCCTACAGCAAATATCATTCTCAATGGGGAAGCACTGGGAGCCTTTCCCCTAAGATCAGGAACAAGACAGGGATGTCCACTCTCACCACTGCTATTCAACATAGTACTGGAAGTCCTAGCCTCAGCAATCAGACAACAAAAAGACATTAAAGGCATTCAAATTGGCAAAGAAGAAGTCAAACTCTCCCTCTTCGCCGATGACATGATACTCTACATAGAAAACCCAAAAGTCTCCACCCCAAGATTGCTAGAACTCATACAGCAATTCGGTAGCGTGGCAGGATACAAAATCAATGCCCAGAAGTCAGTGGCATTTCTATACACTAACAATGAGACTGAAGAAAGAGAAATTAAGGAGTCAATCCCATTTACAATTGCACCCAAAAGCATAAGATACCTAGGAATAAACCTCACCAAAGATGTAAAGGATCTATACCCTCAAAACTATAGAACACTTCTGAAAGAAATTGAGGAAGACACAAAGAGATGGAAAAATATTCCATGCTCATGGATTGGCAGAATTAATATTGTGAAAATGTCAATGTTACCCAGGGCAATATACACGTTTAATGCAATCCCTATCAAAATACCATGGACTTTCTTCAGAGAGTTAGAACAAATTATTTTAAGATTTGTGTGGAATCAGAAAAGACCCCGAATAGCCAGGGGAATTTTAAAAAAGAAAACCATATCTGGGGGCATCACAATGCCAGATTTCAGGTTGTACTACAAAGCTGTGGTCATCAAGACAGTGTGGTACTGGCACAAAAACAGACACATAGATCAGTGGAACAGAATAGAGAATCCAGAAGTGGACCCTGAACTTTATGGGCAACTAATATTCGATAAAGGAGGAAAGACTATCCATTGGAAGAAAGACAGTCTCTTCAATAAATGGTGCTGGGAAAATTGGACATCCACATGCAGAAGAATGAAACTAGACCACTCTCTTTCACCATACACAAAGCTAAACTCAAAATGGATGAAAGATCTAAATGTGAGACAAGATTCCATCAAAATCCTAGAGAAGAACACAGGCAACACCCTTTTTGAACTCGGCCATAGTAACTTCTTGCAAGATACATCCACAAAGGCAAAAGAAACAAAAGCAAAAATGAACTATTGGGACTTCATCAAGATAAGAAGCTTTTGCACAGCAAAGGATACAGTCAACAAAACTCAAAGACAACCTACAGAATGGGAGAAGATATTTGCAAATGACATATCAGATAAAGGGCTAGTTTCCAAGATCTATAAAGAACTTATTAAACTCAACACCAAAGAAACAAACAATCCAATCATGAAATGGGCAAAAGACATGAACAGAAATCTCACAGAGGAAGACATAGACATGGCCAACATGCATATGAGAAAATGCTCTGCATCACTTGCCATCAGGGAAATACAAATCAAAACTACAATGAGATACCACCTCACACCAGTGAGAATGGGGAAAATTAACAAGGCAGGAAACAACAAATGTTGGAGAGGATGCGGAGAAAAGGGAACCCTCTTACACTGTTGGTGGGAATGTGAACTGGTGCAGCCACTCTGGAAAACTGTGTGGAGGTTCCTCAAACAGTTAAAAATATACCTGCCCTACGACCCAGCAATTGCACTGTTGGGGATTTACCCCAAAGATACAAATGCAATGAAACGCCGGGACACCTGCACCCCGATGTTTCTAGCAGCAATGGCCACTATAGCCAAACTGTGGAAGGAGCCTCGGTGTCCAACGAAAGATGAATGGATAAAGAAGATGTGGTTTATGTATACAATGGAATATTACTCAGCTATTAGAAATGACAAATACCCACCATTTGCTTCAACGTGGATGGAACTGGAGGGTATTATGCTGAGTGAAGTAAGTCAGTCGGAGAAGGACAAACATTATATGTTCTCATTCATTTGGGGAATATAAATAATAGTGAAAGGGAAAATAAGGGAAGGGAGAAGAAATGTGTGGGAAATATCAGAAAGGGAGACAGAACGTAAAGACTGCTAACTCTGGGAAATGAACTAGGGGTGGTAGAAGGGGAGGAGGGCGGGGGGTGGGAGTGAATGGGTGACGGGCACTGGGTGTTATTCTGTATGTTAGTAAATTGAACACCAATAAAAATAAATAAATAAATAAATTTAAAAAAATAAATAAATAAATAAATTGCCACATCAAAAAAAAATAAAAAATAAAAAAAATAAAAATCTCCTAGAATAAGAGTTTAGCAAAGCCACAAGTTAAAGATAAGCATGCAAAATAAATTGTATTTCCATATACTAACAATGAACATTTGGCCATTAATATTAAATAAAATACCATCCATTTAGACATAACTCTTAGAAAAACATGTACACAACTTGTATGCTTAAAACAACAAAATGTGGTAAAAAGAAATCAAAGATCTAATAAATGGTGAGACATACCATGTTAATGGATTGGATGACTCAACCTCTACATCTTATACAAAAATTAATTAAAAATGGATTGTAGACTTAAATATAAAAGGTGGAACTTAAAACTTTTAGAAAAGCAAATAGGAAAAAAAATTAGTATTCAGTTAGAAGACTTCACACTAAAAGCACAATTCAAAAAAAAATGTATAAATTTGATTGCATCAAAATTATAAACTTTTGTTCTGCAACAGACTTTGTTAGGAGAAATACAAGTTATAGATTAGAATAAAATACTGCAAATCATATATGCCCCAACAAAGAACTAGCATCCAGAATATTAACTCTCGAAATTTAACAGTAAGTAAATCAAAAATCCAGTTAGCATTGGGAAAAAGATAAGAAGTGACATTTCACCAAAGAAGATATACAGATGGCAAATAAGTACTTGAAAAGATGTTCAATATTACTTGTCTTAAGGAAAATGCAAATTAAAGCCAAAATGAGGATCACTATACACCTATAATTTTTTTTTTATTTTTATAAAATAAAAAATAATAACACCACCAAATGCTGGATACAAGGCTGGGAGAAACTGGATAACTCATACACTGCTAATAGAATATAAAAGAGTACAATCACTCTGGAAAAATGTTTAGCGATTTCTTTAAAACATTAAACTTGGAAGAACTATACAACCCAACTCTACTCCTGGCCTTTATCTCCGAGAAACCAAACTTTTATCCACACAAAAACCTGTAGAAGAATCTTACAGTAGTTTTATTCATTAAATAACCTAGAAACAACCCAGATGTCCTTTAGTATGTGAATGTTTTCACAAATTATAATACATCAACACCATGATTTAGCCATAAAAATGACTGACCTATTGATGTGTGCAACACCCTAGGTGAATCTCCAATGAATTATGCTAAGTGAAAAAATGACAATCTCAAAAAATTACATACTGTAAGATTCCATGTATATAACATTCTTGAAATGAAAACATTTATAGAGATAGAGAACAGATTAGTAGTTGCCTAGGGTTCTGGTGGAGAGGAGAAGTGGGCGTGGCTATAAGAGTAACCTGGAGATCCTTGTAGTAATGAAAATGTTACCCTTGAGGGAAATAATAAAAGCAACACAGTATCTTTCCCTATTATTTCTAATAAATGCTTGTGAATATACAATTACCTCAAAATAAAAAGTTTAATAAACATATAACTCTTGGGTGTTTTTGTTTTATTTTTTCCAGAAAGACTGGAACATTTTTAGGCTTCCAATTCATTTTCTGTTCCAGAAGACTGGCCTAAGAATACAATATATATAACACACTGTTTAATGCCACAGTGATGATTTATGACTAGAAGTTCAGTTAACTTTTCCAGCTCTCATCTACCCTTATAAAAGAGCCAGTTGGCTGTGCTGTACAAGGTTAAAGGAATAACTTTGTGGCAGGAGAATGAATGGGGGGGGAGAGTAGGTACGAGTAAATTATCTGTCCAGATTAGAGCTAGCCTTTGCCAGTTATTCATTAGCATTAATTTAAAATAAATAAACATACAAACAGCTCACTGAAGTAGGATAAACTGATCTCTTATTGGCAGAAAGGGTTGATTTAATTAACATTAAGCACCTACTTTAGCAAATTTGGCCATCATGTTATTTGTTCATCAAGGCAAAGTAGGTAAGTTAAAATAAAGTGAAGAAATGTGAAGAAAGAAGAGGCCTGCTCCCTGACACTCCAATAAAAACCAAAGAGTAAGAAACCAACACATGACTTCAAATAGTTGTATGAGTTTGAAAATTCAGCTTAAAGTAAGTTTACTTTTTACAAAGTTAGAAGTTTTGAAATTATATTGCATAAGCAAAATCTACTGGATAGTGTAGTCCACTTAAAATTAAAATTCTAATTATTATTCATGTTATTTTATTTTAATCTATCCTCCTTGTAGTTTAATTGCTTTGAAGGTTTGATTTCTAGCACATGAACATAAAATCTGAACCTGACACATTAATCTCTAGCTAGTAATTCACCCAAATCAAATCTCTCTCATGCCCCAGCTGTTACTACCTCAGAAGCTATTGGTGCATAAAGTTGTACAAACAAGGTATAATCATTACCAACTCTTTGGCATTTTGATATTCGGTTCTAATGGCAAATGCAAAACAAAATAAAACACAAAGAAATATTTTTGTTCAACCAAATGCCTCTTGAGAGTAGACTGTTCCAATTGTTCAGTTTGATGAATTGCAATATGCAATGGTAGAAATAGCTGAGTTTGGGGCTAGTAATGGGAGACAGCTGAACTACTTTATAGACTAGGGGACTCAGATGAAATCAAGGAAAGAGAGGATGGGGGAAAAGGATGTGAAGATTAAGAAGGAAAGGTAAGATGGAGAAAGAGGAAAGAGAAGACTTAGCTGGTAAACTACATAAGGTGAAGCAGATAATCAGAACAAGCTGGTGATGAGAACACCAAAGAGCAGGTAAAGGCATTTTGGGTATTTAATATGAAGCTGTCTGCCCTTCTGTAACATCCTCTCTTCTCCCTTTCTCCAACTCTCAATATAATCTATGACATTCACATCAATTTCTTGTGTGGAGAGAAGATAATCCAAGAATAAAAATTTATTTAAAAATTGGATTCCTGGGCAGCCCAGGTGGCTCATCAGTTTAGCGCCGCCTTCAGCCCAGAGTGTGATCCTGGAGACCCAGGATGGAGTCCCACGTTGGGCTCCCTGCATGGAGCCTGCTTCTCTCTCTGCCTGTATCTCTGCCTCTCTCTCTCTCTCTCTCTCTCTCAATCTGTCTCTCATGAATAAATGAATAAAATCTTTAAAAAACAAAACTGGATTCCTTGCCTACATTGACTTGATGTAGAATAGGGTAGCCTAAGCAGTGCCACAAGAAGGCACATCTGCTAAGCAGAGTGGAAGCAGGAAACCAAAGTCAAGGATGACCATGAGGATGTAAGCCTTCGTTGCTTACACAGGCAAATTAGAGAGGTTCCAAACTCCCAAATCTTTAGGAATAGGGACTGATTACATTTATATAGTAAAATAAATATCTATATTCAGAACCTGCACATGCATAACAGAATGAAGTGTTAAGAAATAAAACAATGAGCTCTAATAAGAAAATGATAAATAATACAACTTCAATAGAATATTTTTAAATATTTTTATCTTATTTCATTAAAGAAATGCACAAATATTAAATGAAAAATGTAAGTAGACAACACTTCCTGCTAATGGCAAAAACAATGTTATCTGACAAATGAAGACTAGGAAATCAATGACTACCTGGGGATATGAAGAAAATTCGATACTAACTCAGGCAAAAGGGGACAAAGCCCCATTCCTGTATTGTATTCCACTAAAATAATAGGAGGTTTACATAGTTAAAGCTGAAATAACTCCTAAGAAAAATCCAACACAAAACAATCCAATAAATTCAGGAAGAGCTCTGAGGGTTTTGATTAAAAATAATAATGAGTACAAACACAAGTAAGTGGCCCACTTAGCAATGATAAAAACAGGAATTAGAGATAACAACACTTTGCTATGAAAGATATGAAAATATTATTTGTTAAGGAGGCTAGAGTCTAGAGAACCAAGAAAGACAATATCAAATGTGACACGGTGATTATGGTAATAAATCAAACACCTAGCTCAGGTGTGTGTGTGTGTGTGTGTGTGCACGCATGCAAGTGTGTATGCACGCATGTGCATGCATGCATGCACTTGTGTATACATGTGTGTCTGTGTGATTGTCTTTCAAAGCACAAGACTGATGATTAATGATGCTTGCAATTTTTATGGCAAATGACAAGTTGAAATGTGGGATACATAAATATCATCCTCTCAGTACATAGGGACATAGAAACTTACCTAACCCTTTTAGTCAAAAATGAGTCATTCAGCCTAAGACAATTACTTGATGAAACTCTAAGTCAGCAGGCTCATACCTTTGTCCATAATAGGCCTTGACTCATTTTTTTCTCATTAATAATCAGACTTAAGACCATTGATACATGCTTCAAACTCTATGGGATAATCCACAAAAGTCCTTGAGACAGCTGTCTGGTAGCCAGATATGATGTGTTGGACCTCTCAAAGGTGAGCTTGCAGTGTGCAAAAAAGAGGAACAGCAGGAGTGATTAATAAAGCTTAACCTTGGACCCACTCTCTGCCAAGCCTCCACAGGGAATCTTTTAAGTAAATTCCTAGAAAAACCTTGATCAGTTCCAGCTAAGAATTTTAAGAAAAAAATTAACACCTGCCCAACCATACAAAGCAGAAAACATTAGAAGGGGAAACTTAAATGATTACAGAAAGATATGGGTGAAAAGGAGGCTTACATCAAGCTAGGTTGAAAAAATATATGAGGGGGGGAAAAGAACTTCTAGAAAAAGAAAAATTCAATAGTTCTTTTCTTAAAAGATTTATCAATATGTAATATCTCATTGTTATGAACTAAATTATGTTCTCCCCAAAATTTATACATTGAAGCTCTAAACCCCAAGGTGGACTGTATCTAGATATAGGGCCTTCAGGGAAGTAATTAAAGTTAAATGAAATCATAAGGGTGAGGCCCTAACCCAATAGGACTAATGTCTTCACAAAAAAGGGAGGGGACACCAGAGATGTCTCTCTATGCAGGCCTAAAGGAAAGACCACATGAAAACACAGTGAGAAGGCAGCCATCAGCAAGCCAGAAGGGGTGCTCACCAGATTTGACAGCTCTCTGATCTGGGACTCCCAACTTCCAGAACTGTGAGAAAATTAATTTTTGTTATTTGTCATCAGTCTTTAATACTTTGCTATAGCAGCCTAAGCAGACTAATGCACTCATATATACATGAAATATTCTAGAGTTTAATCCAGTTCATATCCAAGTATTATTGAGAGCTTATATATCCAGTCCTGCAGTAAAGTGAGGTTGACAAGTGAAACTGAAAATATGATTCCCACAATGAATAAACCCTGTTCATTAGACAAAGATTACACAAAGCAATTAGTGAATGAAACAAAGCTACCTTAAGTTATGAAAATAATTGTAAAACCACATGATAAAGTACTAACACATAAATAGAATATTCAAGAATGGCAAATAGGTTTCCTTTCTGATGCCACTTTCAACGTATGGTGACTGGAATGTTATGTTGAAATGTATTGTAAGGAGCAATTGGCTCACTAGGAAAGAAGTCTATGATAGTTTCCCAAAGTGTACATGGATGTAGATGGCTGAAAAATGGGGATGGTTGGACCGGTATGAGCCAGAATTACCAAGAAAGGATTTGTGATGGAGGGGATGACCCTCAAGTTGTGACTGACACCAGGGTATGTTCTGGATACATAGCAGAGGGCACAGCAATGTATGAATGAGTATGATTCAAAGCAGAAAATAGATAATAGCAACAAATCTGTTTATCCCAGTGAGTAAAGTGATGACCTAATAGAGTCTAGGGGGGTTCATATTACTTACCAAATTCTAAAGCAAGCACTGTAAAACAACTGACTTGGAAAAGCAGAGAATAGAGATACCACTTCTCTAGCTATTATTTAAGAAGTCTGATTTTTTTTTAACGTGGAAGATTCACATTAATTAGTGATTCATGATGATACACACATTTCAAAATGGAAAGCATCTCAAGGATTGAAGCTTTTCTTGAAAAGTATCCCAAACAATGGCATAACCGGAACTTACACTTCGATTTAAAATTAAATACAGTAACAGAGCTCTCCTTATATAATTTTAAAGGAAAATCTGAACCTTAGATAGCTCTTATTAGGCTTGACTCAAAGCACCAAGACTAAAATATTAATAATTCACTTAATGTGGTGATAGTCAAAAGCAAAGCCAAAGATTTGACCATCTGATTTGAAGCGATCAAATCTTTTGGTAGCTAATTATGCCATGACTCAAGAGCTTAAACAAGAAGATAGGCATATTAAAATGCTCCATCTCTGGATAATTGGATATATTTCCTGGATACTGCATTTACTTTCTATGTCACATGCAGAGATGTTTATTCATGTGTTTAATAAATTTTTGTTTATTGCGCTAATAATGTTTAATGTTGATTTTCCCCACTGTCATTTAAACCATTTTTATGGTAGTGTCTAGACTTTCGTTGTTTTTAAATTGGTAGGTCAATTTTTCTCTCCATAGCACTCTTAGAATTGACTAGAAATTTCACTGTGTTTCATCATCTGAACACAAATCCAAGTCACACTCTAAAAATAGATAAAGCATCTATATAGTATTAGACTCACTATAGATAGAAAATCCTTCCAACCAGTTTTCACTAGTTCATTTTTCATACCTTTATGCCCACTACAAAAGCTCCCATGTCACCTATCTTTGCGTACTTTAAGCCAAACAATGCCGAGTCAGAAGGTGATAACCTTCCCTAGCAGCCATATTTCAAGAGTGTGAACGTTTAGATGCAAAGAACACAAAATAATCCTATTCATCCCAGGAACTCGGAAGAACATTGAGGATTATTTTACATTTAACCTCATGCTAACCAGAGAGACACACATTTCAGCAGTTTCATAGTAAGTAAATGTTTAGGTACAATATCTCTCTTCAATTAAGATTTTCTAGAATGTGAGACAAAGGGTTTAATAAAACATTCCCTTGAACTGATCTAGTTCTGAAGTGAAAACCAACTCTAATGTCTTTATGCTTTGGTTTCTTTCACAGCACAAATATTTTCTGATACTATAGAGTTGATGCAAACATAATGCAGGCACTACTCTAGTTACTTGAAAGAAACTAGAAATGCACAACTAACTGAAATATAGGCTAGAGTGGTCAAATATAATTTTTAAAGACTAAATTGTTTCTGAAATGGATAAGCCATATTGTTTTCAACCCTTTTAATGAGACATTACAGGCTGTAATGAGGGTTGATCAGAGAGATGGTCTTAAACGTTACCATAACCATAAACCACATCCTTATAAGAAACAGCTGAAGAAGGATTTTGCTGGTCTTAGGACTTTGATGCAAGCAACACAAAATCTGACCAACAGTGACTTGAGTGAATACAGGTCTATCTCTCACATAACAAGAGGAGCCCAGAACTGATGTAACACTAAGTGCTTTCTAAATGTCTGCTTTGCCATCCTTCACATAGTGACCTTGTTGTCATACTTGTCGGCTCATGTTCAAAGGTTGACCCCTAGGCATCATGTCTGGACACTCCACTTCCTAGCCATGAGAAAGGGCAGAGTCTCTGTTCCTCTTCATGAGAAAAGTGAAAGCTTTCCTAGGAGCCTAACTTGAAAGACTTCTTACATCTCATTAACCAGAACTAGGTAACACAGCTATCCTTAGACCAACTGCTAGCTCGGGGGAATAAGAGCACCACACAGATTAAAGTAATAACGATCCATCCCAGTGCTATGAAAGTAAATCAAGATTCTGTTAGACAAGAAAAGTGGGGGTCGGGGTAGGGAAAAATGCTAATTAGGCCACTGAGAGTAATTGTGATGAGTCTAAGCATGTCATCTTTCTCTAGCAAACCATTTTAGAGGAAAAACAACATTTCTTAAGGTATCAATGTCTTTACCTAATTTCATTCAAAAGTACCCAATGCATATATTGGGTAAACTGTAAAGTATCTTTAAATAAATCAAAAGTAAAACTAAAATCATTTTTTAAAGTTTATTTTAGTGAGGAAGAGAGAGAGAGAGAGAGTGTGTGTGTGTGTGTGTGTGTGTGCGCGCGCGCACACATGAGTCGGGTGCAGGGGGCAGAGGAAAAGGGAGAGAATCTCAAGTGGACTCCCCTGCTGAGCACAGAGCCCAGCATAGGCTCAGCCTCTTGGCCCTGAGATCATGACCAGAGCAGAAGCCAAGAGTCGGATGCTTAACCGACTGAGCCACCCAGGTGCCCCAAAACTAAAACCATTTTAGTGTACTTTATGTTGAAAAACTGAAACTTCCCAAAAGACAGTTGAAAAGAGAACAGATTATTTGTATAGTTCCTGATATGTTTGGTTTGTAGAACCTCTTTACTGTAACAGAAAATGTCCTTCCATTTCTAGCCATAAAACTCCCCATGCCTCTGCTTCCAGTTTTCCTGTTGGCTGCCTGGCCATCATCTCTTATAACTTTATCTTTCCCCTGACTAGCCCTGTCCTCACCAAATACACCCTCCTTCAATATTTATTCTTCAGAGCACTACAATTTGACATCTGCCCTCAACAAGTCACTGAAAAAAACTTGAAATGAAGTTATCCCCTGTCAGATTCATTTTTCATCTTTTTTTACCTGCCTACAGCATATAAAGATAGTGACCACTCTCTGTTAAATCTTTCCTCTACTGGCTCCATAATACTTCTCTTCTAGAAGGCAGTATAGTAGAGCAATTAAATGCAGGGGCTCATGATCCAGACTGGGACTCCATTCCAAGCCACACTATTTACTGTCTGTAAACAGTAATGAGAAATTCACGTAAGCAATATCTGCCTCCGTGGTCTCATTTGCGAAAAAGGAATCCTAGTACTATCTACCTCACAGGGTTGTTGTAAGGGAATTCTATTAGATAATCCATATGAAGGATTTAACAGATGACCTACCACAGCTCGTGTTCAATAAGAACTCTTAACTGCCATTTTCCCCTCTTACATCTCTTCCAGTCTTTCTTGTCTTTTTGCAAACTGTACACTAACAAAACAGGTATATTCCAAAATGAGCTCAAATTGTTTTAAAACAGCTTTGTTCAGACATGTATGTTTCAAGACAAGACTACAATAACAGTAACTCCACATGGGCTCATGTTCCAAAGACAAGGCCACTGATTTTTCTGGCAACTCACCGACTTTATAAATTCTGACCAATTTCTTCCCAAACAATGCCAGCTTCGTCTCCCTAAAATCAAAACTAATCAAAACTCCCAAATCTTTTCACTTTGAATTGTTATCAAGACAAATTTCTCTAGTTCTCTATTTTTATAAAATAACTTACTAACACAAATATAAGACTTGACTTCTATTTTCTTCTTTTTGGTTTATTCCTACTTTGGGGACTTCATATTTTGAATACTGCTTCTCTCAAGCGAAATAGCCACTATCTCTCCCAGTTATCTCTTATCAGGAAATTTGATAAGCATGCTTCCCAGGTTACCGATATAAAGATTTAGCAGGAAAAGATCTAGAATAAAGTAAAAAGTGGCTGTGTGTGTGTGGGGGGGTGTGTGTGTGTAAAAAGCCACTTGCACTCTCCCTTATGTTGTATTGGTTCATCAATCAGAGTACATTAGGCTCAGTTGTTCAACTGCATGAATCCACCTATCTCATCTATTAGTTAGCTGTCACTTTCTAATTTGTGGACCAAAACACTGGGAGATTTTTCTAAAATTCTTTACTCAAACCAAGATGTGCTGTTCTTCCATTTTTCCCCTCATATAAATGAGGACTATTATTTGATGAGGTAAGACTTCTAAAGCAATTTTAAAGCTACTTAAAAATATGTAATGATGGTGAACCATCAACGTTCTTTTTTACTTTCTGTGTGTCCTAAGTTCCTTTGAGAATAAATGCAAGGCTATGAATAATCTTCCTCAAAAAAATGCTTTCAATGCTCATGCACACAATGCATACAGCTTATCATATTATGTATACTAGAAAAAGGAATTGTGCTTTATAATTATGGCCATCAGAGAAAGAGATGAAATTTTCATTTACATATCAATTCAAATTTAGACAACCATTTTTTTAACTTTTTTTTTTCTCTCCCTGAAAACAGCAAAGACTTACTTGGCACAAAATTAAAATTTGCTATCAAACATCACCATTTAAAAATGAATATTTCTCTATATCAAGTTTTATAAACAGCCTAATTTTTTCAAAGTAGCTGCTTTCTCTGGTACAGAATGAAATAATTTCGGACATTTAAAAATTTCATCAATGATCTCCTTACAAATGAAAACTAGCATCCTATTATGTTGCTAAAGAACTGTTATGTTTTCCATGCTACGGGACAAGACCATGCTAGTAGATCTTGCCCATCACTTACATTGCCCACCACTTACATTGAGGCCTCAATATCAACAGGAGTAAGCGAGGAATCACTTACCAAGCTTTATAAAGGTAATTGTCTTATTTAACCCATCTTGCAGTATTTATTCTCTAAGAAATTCTGGCATAAAGTTAACTGATATGGAACCATGATGAATGTTTCCAATAGACATCAAAGGAATTGGCATAACGACCTTATGATCTTATGATACAGAGGATAAAATAAGCATCCATGGTATTATCAATCAAAAATGTCTACCTGAGTTTATTGAAAAAAAAAATCATTTTTAAAGCATTCACCAAAAAAAGCCAACTGCAAGATTTTTGTAGGTGATTTTTAACTGGTTTTAATTACCTACATTAAAGTAATTTGCTTACATCTAAGCAAAATTAAGCTATCTTAACACTTCTTCCCAAATGAAGCAAAAGTTCTGGATAAACTGCTTGGAGTGACTGTCTTCACATTTATGTCATTAAATCTTTTTTAAATGAATGGTAACTGTCTTTTTCAGAATTGTTTTGGGAGATAGGGAATACAGAGGATGCGAAAGTGGAAAGATAAGGTTTGGGAGAGAATGAGATTGTGATTAAACTTTTTTCTTTAAGCTTATGCACCAACTATAGGATCATAGTAGAGTACAAGTGAAATACTGCCACCCAGTGGAATTACAACATCAATGAAATCCTCAAATTTGAAAAGATTGCAAGAATTTCCTATCAATTTTCAATTGGAATGATAATAATTTTATAATTAATAATTTTAATTATAATTAAAGCTTAATAATTTTCTAAGTACTTTCAAATCTTTTATTCCTCAAAAATAAAATCCAGTAGGACAGATAGCAGTTGTGTGAGTACATCTTTTTCAGAGGTTCTAGTCAATTAAATGACTTGACAGAGTCCTATGCATATTTAGGAGCAAAGCAGACACTGGAGCCCAAGGCTGCTGGTTCCTAGGTCACTGCTGTTTACACCATGTAGCCCCTCCTAAAGGGTCTTTGACTACTCTCATCTAATTACTGTATTTTAGAGAAGAGAAAACAGAGACTCAAAGATTATCAAGACTTCTCCAATCTTTTCAAGGGGTTTCAGAAACATAGCTTGATCCAGTACCCCACTGTCATGAAAATTCTTGGAAGGCTTGTATTTTTCCTTTAAAAATTCCTGTGAGGTTTGTGTTATGTTCTATATTATTTACATGTCTCCTTCGTGAAATAATGTGTTTTTTTTTTTTCCTCAAATGTCTTTTAGAAAAAATGTTGTTTGAAGACAATGGTGCATTTCTAACCTAGGCTACAAAGTCACTAGTCCAGAAATACAATGAAGATGGGAACACAGAGAGTATGAGTATACTAAGTTGAGACACCTGGAAAGTGCCTTGCTCAAGAGTTCATTCATTCATCAACCATTTAATGAAAATTTGCCAAATGCTAGCATTGTTTTAGATCATAGGACATGCTATGATAATAAATACCCAAGTTATCAGGTGGCATAGAAGAGCAAAAGTCTACTTCTTGCCCATGGTGGCATTCACTGTAGACTGGTTAAGTCAGGGCCATTCTTCACATTTTCATCATCTTCATGCTGGGATCATCAGACAGAGCAGTTACTATTTGGAACATCAATAGTAATCTCTTGGCTGAGAGAAAAGAGTGCACAAAGCAACACCATTTCCTCTTATGTTCTATTGGTCAAAATAAGCCATATGACAAAGATATTCTTCTTCAGCAGGCCAAAGAAGAATAATTCACCCACAGGGAAAGGATGTGGACACTGGTAAACAATAGCAGTATGTCATACCCCATGGGAAAGGTGGTTCTGGGTTACAAAAAGAAGTAAAATCTCTTGGTATGTCCATTGAGAACTCAAGCATTTTTAAATAAATGGTCCAAAAAAGAGTTATCATAGAAGGCTGGAGGACTTAGGCTATGTAGGTATCAAACATGTGAGATACACATAAGTATGCATTAAACAAATACAAAGGTATTTAGAATGTTTATAATTTTGAATTATGGCTCTAAGTCTCAGTACTGATTTAGCATTTTGTCGATATAAACTCATGAAAGTTGCCTGTGTCCAGTGAAGGATACCACATCTGATCAGAAGCAACATGTCTGGATTGCTTAATGTACATATAAATAAAACTGAAGCTTCATCAGAGCCAAATGCATACAAATTATACCTTGGATCAACACATTAGAGTCATCCAACTTAAATCCATATAAAAATCACAACCATTGAATGGGGGCAATGGAGACAGCATGTGCACTAATCATATATGTGACCAAACCATGTGAGTTCACTAAACTGCGTGCTATTTTCATAGCTCAATATGACATACTCCAGCTGAAGGAGTGAATACTATTCCCTCCCTCTGCTAATGCTGGAAGGATAAGTCTCTGATCAGAAGCTCTAATGAAAGCCTTCACACAGAATCCAATCACCACTGATGGCCTCGGCAGCTGCCAGAGAAAAAGAAAAAGATCTTTCCTACAATGCCACTAATGGACCATGACAGACACCCATGGAGATTAAGATACTAATCCTCTGTATCCCTAATCCAAAGAAATAGGTATGTGCATGTGTGAGTGTTGTGCATCAATCAGAAGGTTTGGTTTCAATAAATCCAATAGCTTTATATTATATAATCATTTGTTGTATTTAAGAATTGTATAATAAATATAAATTATCTGAAGAAGCTACTTCTGATTGGCTTTCATATTATTCCACCAAAGCCAATGGAATAATGTAGCATGGTTCACTGCAGACCTAAGACTGGCACAGTTGTGACACAAATCCAAGAAAAGGGCATAGCACTATCAAAAAGTTCCATAAAATGTTGGGGGGAATAAGGGTCTGGGTGGCTGAAACATAGACTGTTTTCAGGGAGTGGCAGAAGTGCAGACATAAGTAGGTGACTGACAGATTGTTAGGAGCCTCAAAGTCATAATAAGAAATTTAGATTTATCTTACAGGAAATAAGAAATCATCAAAGAATTTTTATTTGCACATGCGACACTGTCCAATCTGTATTCTAGAAAGATAATTCTGGCAAGAGCATGGAGGAAGTATTGAATAGAGAAAGGACACAAAGGAGTTAGATCATGCAAAAAACCACTGAAACGCCAAAGAATCAAAACGTAACAGAGGTAACAGAAAATAAAAAGAGATAGTTTGGAGGCAGAGTGGGGAGAGAACTAAAACATTTCAACTTATAGAATCTCTTACAATGATCTCCCAAACCAGCTGGTTATCAAAAGCACCTGGGGAAATTGTAAAATTCTTATTCCCTGGCCAATCCTAGAACAATTAAATCAAAATCTCTTAAGGATGTGGACTAGGAAATGCTTGGCATACCTCAAGGGTTCATCATGCAATCAGCTCAGCCTAAGAAGTTATGCTTCCACATACTTAAGTGACTGAGCTAGTGTCTTTAAATCAGGAACACAGGGGAAAAGAAAGCTTCGTGAAGGTTGACCAGTAGTTGAGGTTTGGATATATTGAGTTTATAGTACTTACAGGACATCCAGATGAAAAAGTCTTATAGACAATAGAATAATGGATCAGTCCAGAAGAGAGATTAGAGCTAGGGCTATATCATCACAAGTATGGAGACAGTCCTTCAAATGAAGAATGTAGTTTAAGATAAGAGGTGATCTGAAGAAAGAAGCTCAAAGGGCACTTATATTTACTGGTGGTGCTCAGAAAAATAGAACTTGGTAATAGTAGGCCAAGGAAGATAAATGTATTTAACAGACAATTCCATTAAATCACCATTAAACCATATCGCCTTACTTGTTTACAACAAAGTACTATACAAAACCAATTCATGCATTTCAAAGTAAAGACTTCAATGTTCAGCCCAAGTTAGGTGTGTCAGCTGCCTACCAGCGCGGTATAGCTGGTAGTATTTATCTGTATAGCCACCAGAAGTAGATTTTTAAAAAACATGGACTCTTACAACAACAACTGAAAGGCAAATAACCTAACTAAAGATGGTCAGAGATATAAATAGATATTTCTTCAAGAAGAGACACTCACACATGATCTTCTGATTGACATATGGCCAATAAGCACATGAAAAGTTGTTCAAGGGGCAGCCCCGGTAGCGCAACGGTTTGCCGCCGGCTGCAGCCCAGGATGTGATCCTGGAGACCCGGGCGGGATCCAGTCCCACGTCAGGCTCCTTGCATGGAGCCTGCTTCTTCCTCTGCCTGTGTCTCTGCCTCTCTCTCTCTCTCTCTCTCTCTCTGTGTTTCTCATGAATAAATAAATTTAAAAATCTAAAAAAAAAAAAAAAGAAGAAAGAAAGAAAGAAAGAAAGAAAAGTTGTTCAATATTACCTATCGGTTACAGTCATTAGAGAAATGCAAATCAAGACCATAATGGGATGCCACTTCACACCCCCTAGGATGGTTAAAATTAAAAATACAGGCAATAACAAGTGTTGTGAAAGATATAGAGAAATTGAAACTCTCCCACAACGACAACGTTGGTGGAAATATAAAACGATACAGTCACTTTGAAAAAGTTTGGCAGTTCTTCAAAAGGTAAACCATGGAGTTACCATGACTCAGCAATTCCACTTCTGGATATATACCCAAAAGTAGTGAAAACAAACAAATAAATAAAAGAAGTGAAAACATATGTCTACACAAAAGTTCACAGCAGCATCATTCAAAAAGTGAAAACAACCCCTATGTCCATCAACCGATGAGCGAATAAATTGAATGTGGTATATCTATACAACAAATTGTTACTTAGCAATAAAACTATGAATGAAGCTTGAAGCATCTATAGTCAGTTACAAGGAGCCATTTTGTATGGTTCCATTTATATGAAACATTCAGAATAGACAAATCCATAGACAGAAAGTACATTACTACATTAGCCAAAGGATGGGTGGAGGGAAAAATGGGGATCGATTAGTATAACACAGGGTTTCCCTTTGGAGTGGTGAAAGAAAGAAGGCCCTACTCACCACCCCAGAAGCACTGCCCTTCTGTCTCCTGAAGTCCTCATTTCCACATTTCTTACCAGCTGCCCCTCCAGCGCTCTCCCTCAGCATTCCTTCACCAGAAACTCTACAACTCAGTCACCCACCACAGGACTCCCAGGAGACCTACCACAAAAAGCTTAAATACTAAATGCCTTTGAATCCCCAGACTCTGGCTTTTCCCTTGTCACTTCAATAAAACCATAATTCTCACTCATAGAAGGTAAAGTCAGAGCACCAATTTCCTCTTGGATTCACATCAGACAGATTTTTAAGAATACTTGTGTTGCTCTTATTTTCATAATTACAGAAGAAAAATAATAAGGGAAGATCCTGTTTTTCTTTAAATACCAAGTTTAAAATACTACCCCCTCCATAAAACTTTCCCAACCCCTCTTCCATTCCTGAATTATTACAGGGACAAATTTCCTCCACTACACTGTGCATAGATTTTCAGGTTTCTGTTATATTCCTTCCTTGATGATAAGCCTTTTATTTTCCTCAGCTAGAATATAAATCTCTTAAATTCAAGAGCTGTGAATTTTTCATCATTGTTTCCCAGCACTTATCACAATGCCAGGTGGATAACGGAACCTCAAAATTGTGTGTAAAATGGGTTGAATAAATGAACCCAACACCTATTCTGATTTATTAGGGTTTTTTTATTTTCCTAAATGAGGAAAGGAAAGTTATAGACATCCTCTCTCAATGGCTAATACCAAAATAAGGTTTCAAACAATACTAAAATGTGACATTTAATGAAATTAATACATTTTTATTTTCATAGTATTTTTTCACCTTTGTAATAGCAGAGTACCTAAAAGAGTTCCCTTTTTTAAGTTTGATTTGGATTATGTCTCTCTATATTCCTCACACCTAATTATATTGATTCACTAATGAATTCTAAGTGCATCTCTCTGAAAAATAACAAAACCTCATTTAATCATAATCAAAAAGTATCATCAAGTAAAAACTGCAGATTCAAATTTCTAAACAGATTAGTAAGTGAAGACTGAAGCCTTTGCAGAAATATATATACAGCTCAAGGGTAAAGTGCTTTTCTAATAAAAAATTTTATGGGATACTCCTTCATTGCAAATAAATGTGAAGTATCACTAAAAAAATGATAAACATAAATAAGCCAATGACAAAACCTTGTCAGTATTTTTAATACAAAATAATTATGACATCCATTTACAAAGAATGTTCACATGTATTAGCTCAACACTTCCTCATAATTATTCTGAACTAGTAAATGTTAAAGCAACACTTTAAACCAACGTATTTTTGTACTCAATACTCAGAATTTGTCCAACCTCAGAATTCAATAGATATTAAGAATATTTCTGAACCTAAGATTGTGGGAAAAAAAACCAGTGTAACCCCAAATACAGTTTTCTGTGTATGGGAGTTCAAAATTTCTCCAGCTCAGGAATTGTTCTGGGTAATGGTTGTCATGCTCATCAAATAGATAGATTTTTAGTGATTTCAATCAAATGAAGAAGGTAATAAATTGGTAATTTATGACAAAAGACATGAATTTAAATATTATATTAACTTTTACAAAGGTACAAATAGTTCATAAAATCTACAAATATAACATCCAGAAATTTTAGCAATCATAGGTGAAATGATTAAATTTGTCTTTGCTCGTGGACATAATATAGAGCCTTTTACGACTAAACTGAAAAGGAAATGATTTCATCATAACCATTCCTCTAATCCTCTATGGTTTAATTAACTAAAATTCAGGATAAAGCTCTATGTTATGTTAATGTGACATTATGATTTAACATTTAAAAACACGAAGGTCATAGGACTGAAACTGTCAAGCTTCTCACTCAGCATATACTGGCTATAATACAGCTCTGAGCTAGCTGGACACAGCCCAGGATCCCACCATCGGAGCAGAAAACAGAAAATTTTCCAGATAACAATATTCAAGTTGAGGATGATCTTGGAATAATAGAACATTTTAATGAGCTTTCCTGTCCAGAAGCACTGGCACCAGTGCCATTACAAAGACACAGAGCCATCTCTCACACCCAGTGGAAGCCCAGCTAGTCAGACCTGACCGGCCAGCTGAGCCCTTCTCTGGCACAGAAAGTTGAAATCTCCTTATACTTTTCTTGCCTCATTAAGCTATCCATCCATTCTCTGGTTTTCTACAAATCCAATTTGTAAACCTTTTCCTCATTTGACACTCACATCCCAAATACTCAGGAGCATTATCTTTACACAAAGAAACATTTAATGAAGCATAAAATTTCCAGTATATGCATTTTATATCTCCAAATTAAACACCATAAAATATGTTATACTTGTTTAAAGTAATGCTTTATCCAGCTGATTATGTTATCTCTATAGGAGCACCAAAGAACATTGTTAAGACTGTAGTTGTTTTACCACCTTTTGAAAAAAAAAATGTTCATAACTTTTTTCCCTCCCCACTGTGTGAGCATGCAACAATATTTTCTCCAACTTTCCCTAAAATTAGAACCTCATTCTGCTTCTAGGAGACATGAACAAATCCTCTAAAAGCAGCAAGCACTTTCATTTCTGCTCCCATTAACTCTCTGGTAAATGATGGAGGATCAGGTACTGGGGAGATGGAACAAGAAACTGCAGTAATATTTACTCCTGGATTATTTTCCTCCATCTGGTACAACTGGTTTTGATCCAAGAGGGGAAAAAATGCTTTTTATTTTGGTTTGAATATCCTCCTTGATGGTGTTAAAACTTTAGGTCATTCTGGCTGATGGAACATATTAAATGAATGCTCTGAAGAGAAAGGAGTAGGGAGGCAGGATGAGAGAATGTGAGGAGAAGGATCCTTTGGAGTAAAGAGAGTATCAATTCACTTCTCTATTTTGTCTCATTCTCTGTCAATTCCCTTCTCACTGATAATACAGAAAAATCCCAGATCTTTTTTTTTTAATATTTTATTTATTTATTCATGAGAGAGAGGCAGAGACACAGGCAGAGGGAGAAGCAGGCTCCCTGCGGGGAACCTGATGCGGAACTCGATCCCAGGACCCAGGGATCATGACCTGAGCCAAAGGCAGATGCTCAATATCTAAGTCCTGGATATCCCAGATCTCATGCAAACAGCATAAACTCCTCCTCATCTATGAAGTCCTAGAGTTAGAGTTCATGTATGGAATACTATAATTCACTTACCAAATTTCCATGCCCTGCCTAGTGCCAAATCATGTCACCTGCCCAAAGAAGGTGTTTCCCACAGCCTGTGTTTCCCACAGGCTAGCATTGTGTGTGGGCTTAGGTTATTTGCTAAGCCTCTCTGGGCCCCACTTTCTCCATTATCATATGATATCACCATACAACAATTGCCACTGACCTAGAAATAGTAAAATTTCATTTATCATAATTTTTAGTTAGAATTTTTCATACAACTGTAATAAAATATTACTAAAATAAATCTTTCTTGACCATGCCATATGTCACTCTTCAAAGTCATCTTTATACTTGTCATTCATATCTCATTCAGCTATTCTCGCATAACTCTCTGCCAGATCCTTCCACTTGTATTGCCTTTTGTACATGTCCAACTATCCTCCACTCAAACCCAGTCTTCACCAAGGTATATTACAGCTGGAGTAGAAAGTACAAGTAGTGGGACGTCTGGGTGGCTCAGCAGTTTGGCGCCTGCCTTTAGCCCAGGGCGTGATCCTGGAGACCTGGGATCGAGTCCCACGTTGGGCTCCCTTCATGGAGCCTGCTTCTCTCTCTGCCTATGTCTCTGCCTCTCTCTCTGTGTCTCTCATGAATAAATTTTAAAATCTCAAAAAAAAAAAAGTACAAGTAGAAATGGGTAAGGCAAATAATTATTGGGAGATTGCAGGATAGTCTAAAATATATTTGGCAAATACTTTGGGGTCAGTGTATGGATTAGTCCAATATTATATAAAACTGTTGCTGCTTCTATGAACATAAACTATCTTTAAGATCAATAAATTTCATCTTGAAAATGGAAAGACCAAGGAAATTCAGCTGCTATAAATTGTTGGCTATCTTAAAGTCACAGCTACTACTTTGTTACAGGCATTTTATAAACTAGTCCTCATAACAACCTTAGTGTGGTTACTAATTATCCCTTTTAGAAGACACTCTCAAAGAAAACAACCTAATTTTAACAAGAGACATATAGACTAGACTGTGTATGTATGTATGAATACATGTACATATATACACACACATATACATAAATATATTAGAAATAAACAACAAAATCAGGAATTCTTTTACAAAATTTTTAAAAATATGCTGGAAAAATACTTACCTGCAAATGTTTAAAAATCAGTCCAAGACTTCTCCTGCCTATAAAAGTAACAACTAAAAAAAAAAAAATGGCACAATATATAAAACACTTTTTAAATGTTGAACAAAAGGCAGCATATGAGTATAAGTTCTGACAGAAGAAAAAGAAACAAGGTGAACAATATGAATGTCATGAATTTCTACCTGTAGAGAATTTCTGAACCATGATACAGGGATGGGATTCCAAATAGAACTCAATAGTCTCAGTGATTGAGGAACTAGAAATCCAAATTTAGGTTGATTAGAATTTGTAAGGCCAAATTCCAGAAATGAGAAAGCCATGAAAGGAAAGACTTCCATAAATCTACATAAAGATATCTTAGATTCTTTGGCTTCGTGCCAATCTGTGGATACATAATATGAAATTTGATAGAGCCATACAAAGAACAAATGGCAAGCCACAGAAAAAAAACAAATAGAATACATTTCTGAATACTGAATGCCAAACAACTTGCAGAGCTCACACAAAACCAGGAAACATTTGCATTTCCATCAGAGTGAGGAAATCTTATTTAATACACTGAGGCATTCAAAAGAGAACATAGGAGGTCCACTGCCTAGTAGTAGGGCTAAATTAGCCCTACACTAAAAACTATTACAGATTTGCCTTTTGAACCTTCAAGATAATCTTCAAAAGTAACAAACTAATCCTCAAATAACTACCAGAAAAGAAATTCCAAACTCTAAAATAATGAAAAGCTAAATGTCCAGCATCCAAACATCAATAGATATGAAAGTGAATCTTTCTTATATATCAGCAATAAACTACTGAAATTTAAAATTAAAAAGTTTTTAAATATGCCACTTAAAATAGCACACATACCCCCCAAAATGTAAAAATCTAACAAAACATGTACAGATCTGTATGTGGAGAACTATAAAATACTAATGAAAGAAATCAAAGAAGACCTAATTAAATGGAGATGTATTCCAGGTTCATAAACTGAAAAACTTGATATTGTTAAGATGTCAATTTTTCTGAACTTGATAGATTCAATACAATCCCAATCAAATCACAGCAAGCTATTTCATAATATCAACAAATTGATTCTAAAATGTAAATGAAAAGGCAAAACACCAAAAAGAGACAACACTATACTGAAGAAAACAAAGATGGAAGATTCATACTACTAATATTTCAAGTTAACACAAAGCTATAGTAATCAACACAGTGTGACATGAGTGAAAGAATGGGCACAGATCAGTGCAAATATCGTCAAATGAATTTTAATAAAGGCACATGAAAAAAAGGAAGGAAAGAATTTTCAACAAATGGTGCTGGAACATTGGATGAGCATATGAAAAAAAGAACTTAGACACATAAATAAATAAAAGTTAACACAAAATGTAACATGCAAGAGTATAAAAAGCTTCTAGAAGATAGCACAGGAGAAAATCTAGATGACCTTGGATTTAGAAATGAGTTTTTTCAAAACAAAAAGCATAATCCACAAAAGAAAAAAATGGTAAGTTGGACTGCATTAAAAGTTTTACATTGTAAATAACACTGTTAAGAGATGAAAGACAACTCATAGTGAGAAAATACTTGCAAATCACATATCTCTTTAGAAGTTCTACCCAAATATTCAAAGAACTCTTCAAAATCAAAGAACTCTTCAAAGCAAACAACCAAACTAAAAAGTGGAGAAAAAATCTGAGCAGACACCCAACTAAAAAAGATATTCGGATGGCAAATAAACATGTAAAAAGATGCTCAACATCATGTATTATTAGGGAACTGTAAATTTAAAAAATCAGATACCACTGCACGACTATAAGAATAGTTAAAACTCAAAAAAATGAACAAAATCAAGCACTGATGAGAATGTGTAGCAATAGGCACTCTCATTCCTTGCTGGTGGGAATGAAAAATGCTATGGCCATTCTGGAAGATGGTTTGGCAGTTTCTTTTCTTTTTTTTTTTATAAGAAACAGACTTTTTTTTTTTAATTTTTATTTATTTATGATAGTCACACAGAGAGAGAGAGGCAGAGAGAGAAGCAGGCTCCATGCACTGGGAGCCCGATGTGGGATTCGATCCCGGGTCTCCAGGATCGCGCCCTGGGCCAAAGGCAGGCGCTAAACCGCTGCACCACCCAGGGATCCCGGTTTGGCAGTTTCTTACAAAGCTAAACACAATTTCATATGATCCAGTAAACCCATTCTTAGGTATTTACCGAACTGATTTGAAAACTTTAGGTTTACATAATAACTTGCACATCAATGTTTTATAGCAGCTTTATTCACAATTACCAACTGAAAAGAATTATGTGTGTTGTGGGGAGGAGAGTAATCTGCTGAGGTTACCGCTTTCCAGATAAAAGGGATACCCATGGTTGACTTTTCTACTCTTCTCTCTGCTCCCCATATTCCACTGAATGCAGATGTGATGACTAGAGTGGCAGCTGTTGTCTTGAGGAAAAAGCCAAGAAGATGCAATGATACCTCTCCTGACATCCATGAGCTGTGGAGTATTATTACCACCATCTATCTATGTACATTAAATAGCAGAAACATTAAATTTGTTTAAGCAACTGTTTGTTGTGTTTTTCTGTTAACTTACAGCCCTCTGCATTCTAAACTGCCCCTGAAACAGTACACATTTTGTGGGGAGAAGTGTTTCTCCTCTGCTCCAAGAAGTGTTTGCTGTTGGACATGCTCATTGTGCTCCCACCTTCCTGGCAAGAATGATTAGTTCAAGGAAGGTAAACTCCAGGTTTTCCCCACACATTTTTCTAACTAGAGCTGTGAGGGAAGAATATATTTTCTTCTCTGGCTTTGAATATGTAAGCCTGGAGCTCCTTGTTGGGAAGTCTAGCTTGGTAGAGTCCACATGAGGGAATGAAGTCAAGCATTTGCTTGACTGGAGTAAAGCAAACCCAAGGGGAAGAGAGACAGCTGTAGAGTGAGTGAGGAGAGAGAGGTTAAACTCTATGCTTCTTTTAGTTTAGTTATATGAGTTAATAATTTTTTAGGCTGGTTTATACTCTGTTTCCATTACTTGTGATCAGAGTCTAGGTTAATATAACTAATGTAATTTTAAACTGTGAGATGAGGTATGAGGGAAAGAAGAGGCATTATGAGAAAGACTGAGGGAAGAGTTAGAAAAGACTTCTAAAAAAAAGCAACAGGTGGGATGCCTGGGTGCTCAGTGGTTTAGCATCTGTCCTCAGACTCAGGTCATGGTCCTGGGATCCCAGGACAGAGTCCTTTATAGGGTTCCCCGTAGGGAGCCTGCCTCTCCCTCTGTCTATGTCTCTGCCTCGCTCTGTGTCTCTCATGAATAAATAAAAAAATAAAAAATAAAAAATAAAAAATAAAAAAAACAGGTAAGAAGAGACCTAACAAATACACAGATGCCTGGAGAAGACTGTAAGGAAAGGTTTCCACACACCTCCTTCCAGCCCACCCTATCCTCAACATGAATTCAGTATGCTCTAAACATAAGAGGGAAAGGTCTTTCTGGAAAGGGCCCCAGTGGGGTACAGGCTAGAGATCTAGGTGAAACAGATCTTGAGATATATGGACCCACCCAGTAGAGGTGAAAGTAAAAAAGAAGAGAAAGAAAAGGTAACTCCATTTAGGAATAAAATATGCTAAATATTTTTCACCATAGTAAGATTTCATTTGCTTGTTTTTCTGGTTTTACTTTGCTAATGGTAAGCACCTAGAGCCTGCTGGCTCCCCAGCCTCATACCCTACGGAGGGAAACCTCTCTGCAAAATCTGCCAAATTACACAGTATCCCATGCATGTCCTCCCATTTAGAGGGGATTTGGGGTAAACATAAGCAACTGAAATAAGAAACTAGTCCAACTACCTATGCTAATCAATATATTCTTTATTCATAAAAATGAATGGTCATCCAAAGATTGTCCAATATTTGAGGAAAACCTATAGTATAAAAAAAACAAATGCCCATAAAGGAAAAAAAAAGTTAATGCAAGAGAGAATCAACTTTTAATGTCATTGGAAAGATTCAGACATTAATTGTATCCATACAGGAAAAACAAGCAACTCTGAAAAACAAACAAACAAACAAATCAAAGAACAACAGGAAAATGCAAAGACTAAAAATATGATTGCCAAAAATAAAAAAAAAAATCCAGTGTAATGACTAGGTAATGGAATAGCTAGTATTAAAAACCATACAGTGATCTGGGAAACACTGTCCAGAAAATGCATCCAAACACAAATCATGGAAAATATAAGACAAAACTTAAAAGATACTCACATGTATGCAGAAGGTACATTACTTGGCTAACAGACATTTCAGAGGAAAGAACAGAGAAAATAGGGGAGGAAATGAAATAATTAAAAATCTCTCTGAGTTGAAAGACACAATTCCTGAAATGGAAAGAGCCAGCCCATTGTCAAATGATATAAACAAAAGAGAACTCAGATACATCCTGGTAAACTAATTTAAGGAAAGATTGTAAAGCCTCAAAAGGGGAAGAAAAAAAACATTGCATATAAAGGAATGGGCTTAGTTTGACATCATAATTATACATTTCATTGGGTACTACAAGGTACTGAAGCAAAGCCTTCAAAGGGAAAATTAATTTGAGACTAGAATAGTCTACCAAATGTTCAGTCAAGTGTGAGGGCAAAATAAAGACATTTTCAGGCATTTAAGAGCCTGGATATTTTATCTCCCATTTACTGTTTCTTCAAAATTATTTTAGGATACAATCCAACAAAATGAGTGAGATATTTAAGAAAGAGGAAGACATGAAATCCAAAACAATGTAACTAACACAGGTATTCAATTAAAAAAAAAAAAAAAAGTCCCAGATAGCTGTTCTCTGAAAGCTATACATCAGTGAAAATGAGAACAAGAATCCCAATTTTTCAAGGCAAAAATTTCTCAAAAAATGAGAAATTTGCATTCATCAAATACCACAATCAAACTAGGAAATTTTGATGATCAATGTGTTGCTTCTGGTAAAATAAAAATAAAAGATAAAAAAAATTAAGGAGAATTTTTTTAAGAGATTTTATTTATTTATTCATGAGCAACACAGAGAGAGAGGCAGAGACACAGGCAGAGGGAGAAGCAGGCTCCATCCATGCAGGGAGCCCGATGTGGGACTCGATCCAAGGTCTCCAGGATCAAACCCTGGACTGCAGGTGGCACTAAACCGCTGAGCCACCCAGGCTGGCCTTAAGGAGAAATTTTTAAACAAGTTGTAGAAGAACATTACCAGCTAAATATGAAGTAAAACAAACCCTGGTATCATTTTAAGTAAAATCTGATCATGGTTTATGGTGAAGAGAAAAAGAATTTTTCCTCTTGGTAGCACAGGTTCCACATCACAGAATTACCTTTCCTTTTTTAGGAGTCTAATTGCACTAATTGGTTCTGCAATAATTATTTCCTAATTGTAACAGTAAATATAACGACGACTAACTCTTATTTAACACTTAATATAAGTCCCATTCTAATTCCTTTAGACTTATTAGCCAGCTTAGTTCTTTCAGCAACAGCACAGAAAGGTGAAGTAACCTGCCCAAGGTTATACATGGGTTGGTGACCTCAGGTATCCTGTTCCAGAATCCTTGCTCTAAACACTGACTAGGATGCTTCTCATGATGCTCTTTGTTAATTTACCATTCTTAGAATCAACCTGTCAATCTAAAACAAGAAAGGATAGCCACAATTATAAAACAAAATATAAGTTATATTAAACTTACCAATGTAGAGAAAGTAATTAGCCAAAGGAAGGACAGGGAGAAGAATGTGTAGGTAAGATATTTTTCCTTATCCTCTTAAATAGGACTTTCTACATAATTGAATCACTGTAACAGAATTTTCTATATAATAGCAAGTCAACAATTATATACATATATAGTTTTTATATAAAATAAAAACGGAAAAATCAGCAGGGACGAAGAGGTGGTGAACTTAATTTCCTCATATTTCACTGGAAGTATGATGGTTAAATTTATGCATAAATAGCTGCTGTCAATAGATATGTCTAATTTTAATTTTAAAATGTTATTTATAATTTATATAGTAACTCAGAAATCTAAGAACAGAAAAGTTAAACTTGATACATTAATAGCAAGATAGGCAAATTACTTAGAACTTTGGAAGGAATATCAGAAAAGCTAAAAATAGAAAAGGAGAGGTCTAGGGAAGGGGAAGTCCTTAACTTTTATTAAAATTATCAGATATTTTATTGTGAAAAATTATATAATATTATCAATAAAAGTAGTGTCCTGTAAAGAAGGGCATAAACTGGCGAGGATACCTTCCCTTTCTGGCATAGTAATACAAAATGACAATGAATGCCACCTGGCCCTAAAACCCAGTGGGACAAGGATAATATATAAATGCATTATAAAATACTCAGACTCTTGGGGCACCTGGGGGGCTCAGTGGTTGAGCATCTGCCTTCAGCTCAGGTGCTGATGGCAGAGTCATGGGATGGAGTTCGGCATCAGGCTTCCCACAGGGAGCCTGCTTCTCCCTCTGCTTATGTCTCTGTGTCTCTCATGAATAAGTCAGAAAGTCTTTAAAAAAACAAAACAAAACAAAACAAAACTCATGTTCTTTACTGATGGTTTCCACATCATTATGGATTAAATGGCCCATTTTTGTCATATAAACTTCTACAGAGACATTCATTTAATCAGCTTTAGACAACTACGGAGTCACACAATTCCAATCCTCTACTTTGCACACCACATTTAAAGAGCTAAGTTCACATATGGCAGACGCGAGCCTACACTGGTATAACCTTTTCAAGGTATAATTTGGCAGTCCTTACTGAAATGTAAAATAAGGCCATACTCTGACCTAACATTTTTCTCTTCTCAGAATCTACCCTACAGCAACACTGCCAAATACTCAAAGGTAACTCTATACACGGACTTTCAATTAAGCTAATTATTGTTTTTAACAGGGAAACGAAAACCACTTAAAAGTGTACTTAGATGCACAATATTTTGTTGCCATTGCGCAGCCCGTGTGGCTCTAGCGGTTTTGCACCGCCTTCAGCCCAGGGCCTGATCCTGGGGACCCGGGGTTGAGTCCCACGTCGGGCCCCTGCATGGGGCCTGCTTCTCCCTCTGCCGGTGTCTCTGCCTCCCTCTGTGTGTCACTCATGAATGAATAAATAAATAATAAAAATTCTTAAAAATGTATTTTGTTGCCATTTAAAAAATGAAATACATCTATACAAAGTGACACTAAAAGGTATCCACAACATACCGTTAAGCAAGAAAAGGCAAGATACGGACTAATATATAATCTGTGTGTGAGATGGATGCGGGATAGGTAGGTGGACAGACGTACACGTACTGGGCGGCACCAAGTGGGCTTAAGGTGTGTGGAGGAAACAAGTTTTTACCTTGAAATTTGATTTTTTTTTTTTTTTACAACTAGCTTATATAGGCTTTTTTAATCTTAGGAAATCAGAGTATATCCCAATACATTTTTTTAAAAACCCAAAAAGAGATACACTCAATGTCTTTGCATTTCGTTCACTCCCCAATCTAAGAAAAAGGACTAACTACCATGCAGGAAGTAGCAGCGGCACCAGCCAAGAGGCGGGCTTCGCGGGCGGGGGATTCCTCAGCGCCCGCGGGGGGCGGGGCGGGGCGGGGCGGGGGGAAGGGGCGGGGGCGGGGCGCCGGGGAGGGCGCGCGGGGGGAGGGCCGCCGCGAGGGAGGGCGCGCGGGGGGAGGGGCGCGGGGGAGGGGGCGGGGCGCCGGGGAGGGCGCGCGGGGGGAGGGGCGCGGGGGAGGGGGCGGGGCGCCGGGGAGGGCGCGCGGGGGGAGGGGCGCCGCGGTGGAGGGGGGAGGGGCGGGGGAGGGGCACGGGGGCGGGGGGAAGGGGCGAGGACGCGGGGGGGACGGGGCGCCGGGGAGAAGGCGGGGCGGGGAGGGGTGGGGGGAGGGGCGCCGGGGAGGGCGCGCGGGGGGCGGGGGCGGGGGGCGCGCGGGGACCAAGGCGAGCGGGCGGCCGAGCGCGGCGCCGGGAGCCGCGGGGCCCGTGCGGCCGGCAGCCGGGGGCGGGGCGGGCGGGGCGAGGCCGAGGCCTCGGCGGGTGGAGCGGCCGCCCCCGTACCTTCCCAGGAGAGCGCTCCTCCCGGCTCGCGCTTCAGGAACTTGTACCAGAAGGTGTCCACGCGGGCCGGCTCCGCCCCGTCGCGCGCCGCCTCCCCGGGCGCCAGCTCCACCTCCCCGAGCCACAGGCCGGGCTCCTGCAGCGCCCGCGCCCCGCCGCCCGCCGCCGAGCCCGCCGGCCTCAGGCGCACGGCCCCGCGCGGCTCCCAGCGCCCCAGCTCGGGCCGCGACCCCACGACCAGCAGCTCCGGCGCGGCCCCGGCGCCCGCGGGCGGCACCACCACCCCGAAGCGGAACCGCATGGCGGCGGGCGGCGGGCGGCGCGGCTCCCGGCTCCCGGCTCCCGGCTCCCGGCTCCCGGCTCCCGGCGTGGGTGGCCCCGGGCCTGGGCAGCATCACGCGGGGCACACGTGTCCCCCCGCGGCAAGGACGCTGCCCGCCCCCGCCCCCCCGCGGCGGCCTCCCGGAGCCCCGCGGCCTCCAGCCCTCTTCCCCGGACTCGAAATTCTGTCGGTGCGGGTCGTGGGAAAAGGGACTGGCGCGTGGAAGGCGGCCGGCACGGTGAGGAGGCGGGGGGCCGGGGCGCCCGGGCCCTCCCCAGCCCTCCCCGGCCCCCCCCCCCCCAGCCCTCCCCGGCCCCCCCCAGCCCCTCCCCGGCCCTCCCCGTGGGCCTCCGCTCGTTGCGAGGAGGGAGTAGAACAGTCCCCTCGGAAGACCCCGCTCGCCCCGAAGGTTTCTCCGGTTGGTGGGCCCAGGGCTCCTGCGACAAAAGCACCGGTTACTTTTCCCGGGCCTAGTCCAATTCGATGCCTGAAATAGCACAGGCTCGCTTTCTTTTTTTCAAAAACTGTTATAGTTTTAATATCTGTAAAACAGGTTCGGAGTAAATACTTCCAAGACCTTTCCAAAGTAAAACAAAGACCATTCTACGATTACAAATGTATGTCAATCATTATCTTTTAATGGCATTAAAATAAAACTTGTTTGAAATTTACTTTCAGTAAACAACTTAAAACCTTTTTATGTCAAGAAATACAGATTTACAGCTGTTGGGTCAAAAAAAAAAGCCTACATGGGTTGGGAGAGGTATTCAATTTTTGTTACTGCCTTAAGATGACCATCCGTCCTGTTTACATATGTGTTACTTTTTGATTCTTTGATAAAGTTGTTCTCCTGTTCTTACATTTGTATGTTCATCAACACGTAACACAGCAATCTCTTATCCAAACTAGAGACATATAAAATATCTCTTAAGTCACATTTTTACAAGTATTTGAAACCCTGTGAAAAATGGGGGAGGGGGGGACCAAAATTTCATGCATTCAGAATATCATAAGTACAAAAAGAAGAATAAAAATGTAAACCATACAAACTCGATCTCTCAGTGGAACAGTCAGTAAACTAATCTGCTTCACTCTTAAATATTGATATTCCACTCACTGGTTGGTTGGTTGCTAAGCTAAGGATAAACACAAAGAAAAATGTGAAGACAGCAAGGCTGGCCAAACATGGCTGATTCAGTACCAAAGCACACATTAAATCACAGTGGCATGTGAGTCAGTTTATTCAAATTGCTGTTACAAAATATTCTTAGACTAATTTTGGGAAATTAAGAGTCATTTGGTCATGCAGGAATCCTGGGAGCTGACAGGTCAGGACTTTATTGTGTTGTGCTATGCAGCCTGTGCTGTATACTTTCCAAATGGCATTATTCCCACCAGCTCGTCCCAAGTGAGTACTGCCCATTCCGTGGATAAAATAGCAACAAGAAGAAGGAGAGGAAGGAGAAAAGGAAAGAAGGGAGGAAGGAAAGAAGAAAGGAGAGAGAACAGGAAGCAGGAAAGAAAAAAAGGAAGGGAGGAGAAAAGAAAAAAAGAAGGAAAGGAAAGGAAAGGAAAGGAAAGGAAAGGAAAGGAAAGGAAAGGAAAGGAAAGGAAAGGAAAGGAAAGGAAAGGGAGGAAGGAAGGAAGGAAGGAAGGAAGGAAGGAAGGAAGGAAGGAAGGAAGGAAGGAAGGAAGAAAGAGAAAGAAAAGAAAGAAAAGAAAGAAAGAAAGAAAGAAAGAAAGAAAGAAAGAAAGAAAGAAAGAAAGAGAGAGAGAAGAAAAGGAGAGAAAGAAAAGAAAAAGCAAGCAGGCAATATATTTGTTCAAGAGGCATTATTTTCTTTCCTTTTCTATCATAAAGGAGTAATTTTAACAGTTGGAAGTACCTCCTTTAATCCCTTATAGAGAATATACTTCCAAGGCCTTTCCAAAGTAAAACAAAGACCATAATTCTATGATTACAAATGTATCTCATTCGTTATTTTTAATGGCATTAAAATAAAACTTGTTTATGTTTAATAAATAAAGCTTATTTTATGGCATAGATTGAAATATAGTACAAATATGATGGCTACATTGTGAATTAAGTAAGATGCAATTGGAAAGAAGAACAAGACCAGAAGGACATATTCCAAAGCCTCAATCATATTTTGTCAATCGTTTGTCAAAAATTATAATAGCCATTGAGCCCTTATTATGAACTAAGCATGTGGTTTTCAAATTCATATTATCTCATTTAATTCTCTCACCAATCCTATGAAGTAACAAATATTATATTTCCATTTTAATATTTGAGGGAAAGGTGCAGAGTTTTAGTAAGCAGCCCACAGCAAGGAAGGGACAGAGCCAATGCTGAAAGTCATTCTTTCCACTTACAGTTAAAGGGATATATAATACACATAATGTATACATAATTTGATTTCTAGGAAAATCACTTACAGAATGCCTTTAAATCCCACCATACTTAAGTGAGGTATTCTCCACTAGCTCTTAAAATGAAAAATAACTTCCTATAATTATTTCCTATAACCAATTTCATCCTTAGAAATGATGAAAACAGATGAATCTAAAATAATCCAAGAGTCTATAAAGACACAGATATCGTGGTATTTAGAGTGGATTTGACCTCAGACCCCAGAAAATAGTCATTGTTACTCCTTTATACATCTACCTTGTTGACAATGGAAACACAAATTTGAAAAGTCAAGGTGAAAACTTTCACCAGTTATTAAGCTGCATTATTCCCAGCCTTTTTTTTCCTGGTTGAGTTTCTCCATGTGATATTTCTTTTTACATCTCAAAGAATCATGGTATTTAATAAAAGTGATTATTTATGGAATCCATTTGAGGTCAGATTCTTAATGCTCTGAAGACAAGCTGAATTTAGAGCAAGAATGAGCTCAGTAAAGTAACATAATTCTGATAATAATTTTTGGAAGACCAAACTAATTTGTTGTCATTGAATTTCATTTCTATAGTGCTATCTTATATATAGCCATGATATTTCTTAAAGAATGGGTGATAAATTCACATTTACAGTTTCAGGATCCAATTCAAATGTAAATTCTTTCAAAGCTCCCTCAGGGAAAGCTATTATTTGCAACTATGGTAATTTATGTTTTCTGAAGCAATCTTTCCACTAGTCAGTGAGTTATCATAAATCTTCCTTTATAATATTGTATATGTATACACACACTCACTGATGCAAACCATATTTCACCCAAATAGTTCAGGGACCGTTATAAGCATTACTTTATTACTTGTCAGAACATACTAAGAGTTAAATGTGCCACATATACTATTTCCAATTTTGTAGCTTAAAAAAAGTAATAAAAACAAACAAAACCTTCCTTAGAGAATTTGATTACAGCTCAGAAATTTTGCATATTGCAGCTTACTTCTTTCTGAGTTGGAAAATTGTAGGTTAAGCTACTTGAAAATCCCTTTGAGGATCTGGAGCAATAGACAGATTTGAACTATACCAAGGCTTTGTCCAAAAATTCCACATTTCTCAACTATTTAAAAAATCCATGTCCTTTGTTAATACATATAAAAATCTCCTATCTGCAGGAGATTCCAGCAATTCCACTTCCCACCCCATCCCACCATATAGACAAGTACTGCATTTTTATTGTATCACCAAGAGTCAGTTTAGCCATGCATTTTTCCTGTAATTTATGCTATAGAAATATTGATTTTTTTAAACAGTATAAGTATAAAATTACATTGAAGCATACACCTTTTCAAAAGACATTGACTTGTCCCTTCCCTGGCACATCCCACCACCCTCCTACACCTGCTGGTGTCAGCATTATAATACCCACACCTCCTCTGGGCACTTCCCAACAGGTCGATCAAGCCTGGATTCTGTTAGGCAATGACCTCAACTGGCTTTTCCTAGGGAAAGTAGAGGGTCAAGCCAGGTGGCTGGACCTTGAGATTAGAGACACGGTTTAGAGCTCCCTTCAAATTGAAAAAGATCCTCCTAGGTCTGTGGGAATTTGAACGGCAGGCTAGTTAGCACCTTTCTCAAAAAGGGTAGAGGGCTTGATAACCCTTAGGAATAAAAGAGTGGTGGCTGGAAGGGATGATTTGAAACTCCCAAGGGACCTTTCAAAGAGTTTGAGAAAAAGGAAATAGGTTAGCTAAAAGTAGAGCTGGCTCATTTATACTTAAATGGGGAATGGAGAATAAGGTTGGGAAGGACAGCAGGGCAGGGGGGCAAGGGGTGGGGGAGGCAAGCCTGGCAAGTACTTTTTAAGAATTTGAACACTTTCTAATCCACCCTTTGCTTATTTTCCTAATCATTGTATGTGTTTATATCAAAAGTAAAAAATATTTTAAAAGTGAGACTATTTAGGGTGCTTACTTCTGACATGGAGAAAGGAGGACAAACAGGTTGGTTTGAAAACATTGCTTTACTTCAACTGGACACTGATGAGGATCCTGCAAAGGAAAGCAAGAGTTGATAGTAACTGGAAAGGAGAAGACTGAAGTGAAATAGAAGACCTATTGACCTTTAATAGGAAAGAAAGGATAAAGCAGGAGCTGAGTAAAGACTATGAGCTTCCCTGGAAATGCAGAAATAGTTGAGGAGGAGGAGGTGTACTCATACTTTAATCAGTGGAACTAGCCACTTACTCAAAAGTATATACTTGTCCAAACATGCACTATGGACATTGTCAAAGTATAATTTTCCAAAATGGCTCTCATATAAATTAAAGAGGGAACCAGAAGGACGGTAAAAATATTTCAAAAAGAACTACAGATCTAATGTATATAGACTCTGAAAGACTGCTAGAAGATTACTAGATTAAATACAAAAGTGATTAATTTCCCACTGAGCAATAAAACTGTAACCTTCGGATTTATCTATCCTACCTCACAGAAATCACTTGCATCTTAAACAGATAAACATCTACAATATTGAATATATAGCTTTGGGGGTGAGGGCCCTAACCAATAGTAAGTAGTAACATAAAGCAGGCACAAATAATCTTGTAGAGAATGAAATAATTCGAATGGACCCGGAGGACACTGTTCCAGCACGCAGGACAGGCAGTCACCCTCAGTTCTAGGTTTTGGATACTTTTTCTTAACAATGTATAATAGGGGCACCTGGTTGGCTCAGTGGTAGAGCTTCTGCCTTTGGCTCAAGTTGTGATTCCAGGGTCCTGAGATCAGGTCCCGCATCCGGCTCCCCACAGGGAGTCTGCTTCTCCCTCTGTCTCTCTTTCTATGTCTCTCATGAATAAATAAATAAAATATTTTTTTTAAAAAGTATAATAATAACATCTTGATTACTGAACTCCTATCTACCATGGGCTAGGCACTGAGCTGAGTGTCAAACACATCTTATTTAATCTAGTCCGCATTTTTATGACATAGTTATAATCTCCATTATCCAGAAAAGAACACAAATTGTTTGAACAGTAACTGATTTGCCTAAGGCCATACAGCTAACAAATGATGAAGCAGGAATTGCACCCAGAAATTCCTGACCCAGTAGCCTCTGCAGGCAAAGACTCAGCACATAGTTGTGTAACTCATATCCAGCACAGAAGCCCTGGGAGGAAGGGATGAGGGGTGCAGGAGCAGTGCTGAAACTCAGTCCATACTGCACTTGCAAACCTTTTGTTCTGGGTCCCTCTTTCCTCCCATAAAATATCTGCTCCTGGGTAAGCCTAGTGCCACCAGGCAAATCTACATATAAAGTCTTGGGGGCTGAGATTGCTCAAGGCTAACAAAATTCACTATTTCCTTCTGCTGGCAGGGAATTATTCCAATTCTCAAAAAGGCATATATAAGCTACAGCCCTACTCTAAAAATGTAAAAACAAAAACAAAAGAAAGCAAAACCAAAACACACACACACACACACACACACACACACACACACACAACTGTTTAGATACAGTTGGTACATCTCAATACTATTCATTGGGACAGATCCTTAGTGAAATTACAGCTGTAAACAGCATATATGCAGCAGCCTGGACAAATACAGAGGTCTCTAGGTTTAGAACCTAGGGACGCCTGGGTGGCTCAGCGGTTGAGCGCCCCCTTTTGGCCCAGGGGTGATCCTGGAGTCCCGGGATCAAGTCCCACATGGGGCTCCCTGCATGGAGCCTGGATCTCCCTCTGCCTATATCTCTGCTTCTCTTCTGTGTGTCTCTCATGAATAATAAATAAATAAATAAATAAATAAATAAATAAATAAATAAATAAATAAATAAATAAATAAATAAAAGAACAGTGACCTAGACGTTATATACATCCACTATGTCGATATCGTGGGCCTTTGGGCTCTGCCCTGTGGGAGAGTCTGCACTCCCTGCTAAGACTCGGTTATGCAGGAACTGCACCAGACACTCCACAGCCCTTCTGTAGCTCAGGGAACTCCAAGAGATGAACGAAACAGGAAACAAAAATTCAAATGCTTCCTTCCTTAGAAGGAGGCCAGAGACCGCTATTATGAGAGAAACAGTTTTCTTAACCTGACTTAGCACATTCCCCTTTAATTTCAGGTAGAACTGTGACCAGATAGAGTGAGGCATTATTCTCCCTAGCCTCCACATTAAAAAGGGCTTGTAGGATTTACAAAGGGGGGTGGAGTGGGATAAGGGTAGGGAGGAGTTCCTCTGGATGGAAAAATTGTAACAACAGCAACTGTTGTTCCCTCTGAGGGAAGTAACATAGTGGCGGCAACATCACTGGACCCTGATCTTAGACACTTGGGGGTACTCTCTGTAGCAAAGGGCACAAAACAGCAGACCACAACTGTCAGGCATACATGACCTTTTATTTAATTCGTTGCCAAAATATAAATATTAGAAAATTTCACAGGAATGTCCAAATTTTTGTCTTCTCTTGAAAAACTAGATTTTGCAGGAAGGGGCCACAGCTTCCAAGGCACAATGGGCTGGAGCTGAGAAAGGTCTGCCTCCCCCTTTGGATGCGCTTGAACTCCTGACACTCCAGTCTCCACCACGCCCACATTGTCTCCCTGAAATTGGGGCCAAGTTGCTGTTCATCCTCATACACCAAGAGTTGTTGTTGTTGTTGTTGTTGTTGCTGCTGCTGTTGTTTTTACTGGTTTTCATGATAGCATTAAAAAGAAAGTATCAAAGATGTGGACATATTGGAAACTTCCTTTGTTGTTAATTAAAATGTAAAATAGTGCAGCCATTTTGGAAAAAAATTTGACAGTTCCTCCAAAGTTTAAACATAGTGCTGCCATATGACCCAGCAATCCCACTCCTTCACAAGGTATGAAAAAATATGTCCATTCAGAAATCTGCAAGTGAATGTGCATACCAACATTATTCTTAATAGCCAAAAACTGAAAACAACTCAAATGTCTATCAACTGATGACCAAATCAACTAAATGTGCTATATCTGGCCATTAAAAGGAATAAAGTAAAGGTAAAACAAAAAAAAAAAAAAGAATAAAGTACTGATGTATGTTATAATATGGCTTGACTTTGAAAATGTTATGCTGTGTCAAAAGGCCAGTCACAAAAGACCACTACATATATTTCTTTAAGATTTTATTTATTTATTCATGAGAGACACAGAGAAAGAGGCAGAGACACAGGCAGAGAGAGAAGCAGGCTCCAGGCAGGGAGCCCGATGTGGGACTCGATCCTGGGTCTCCAGGATCACGCCCTGGGCCAAAGGCAGGAGCTAAACCGCTGAGCCACCCAGGCGTCCCAAGACCACCACATATTATGTGATTCCATTTATTTGAAATGTCCTGAATAGGCAAGTCTACAGAGATGGAAAGGAGATTAGTGGTTGTTCCAGGTCAGAAAACAAGGGGAGAATGGGGAAAAGTGAGGAGTAACTGGTAAAAGGCATAGGGTTTTGGAGAGGGAGTGTTAAAAGTATTTTAAAAGTGGTTGTGGTGATGGTTGCACAAATCTGTGAATATACAAAAAACTATTGGATTATACACTTTAAATAAATGACTTATATGAATAATATCTCAATAAAACTATTACCAAAAACAGCAAGTCAACTATTAGATCAGCTGTGGGTCTCTTTAAGTCATTTGAGTTTTGAACTCCTGTTTTTCAAAGGAAAATGCACATCAACCTGGTTCCTAAGAACCGAGGAGGATTTGCTCCCTCCAGCATACTCTAAGGTACTGATTTGGTTAGGTTAGGAAGGTTAGGAAGAATAACCTTTTTATTTTTTCAAATTCTTCCAAAAAGGACAACTATTTCACAACAGACAATCAACATACAAATACTTTTGAAGATTTATTTATTAATTTGGGGGGGTGGGGAGCGGAGGGAATGCAAGCACAGGGGGAAGAAGCAGAGGGAGGAAGAGAGTCTTAAGCAGACTCCAAGCTGAGTGCAGAGCCTGACATGGGGCTCCATCTCACAACCCTGAGGTCATGACCTAAGCCAAAACCAAGAGTTGGTTGCTCAACTGACTGTATCACTCAGGCACCCCAATATACAAATACTTTTGAGGTATACAGCATTGGTTAGGTGACTTGATATGAACAAATATAAGATGTGATTCTTGCTCTCAAAGAGTTTATTGGTATAGTTGCTGGAAATAAATACCACTTGAAAAGCCAAATTATAGCACAAAAATTAATTTCTTCAAATTTAACAATACTAAATTACCTGTCACCAAGCAGCCACTGACAACTAGCCACAGGCATTGTAAATGTCAGAAGAGGACTGAAGCCCCAAGGACCTGGATGGGTTGGGTCTGATATCAGATCATGAAGGACTTTCAACCAGAGCTTGTAATGGACAGAAAACAAGAAAGAAGTGGAGGTGAAAGAACACTGGTATTCCAAGTCAAGTAACTGCATCAAGAAAAGCAGAAAGAGAAAATCTCAAAGCATGTTTAAGGTAATGTTAGATTAACACAGGTAAGGATCCCAGAAAATGTTTTTTCTAAGATAACTATATGACATATTTTGCATTGATCAATTACATGTTAAACTAGATATATGCTCTCACATGTTTCACAATTTTTAATAAAAATAATAAGGAAAAAAGCATATTATAATGACCATATATTATTATTATATGTTATATAATGAAGAAATGGGAAATAGAGAAAAGAAAATATCTTGGGTGTTCACTGTCCAAAGAGAGGATATCAAATTTATTAAAATCAAGAGGTGAACCATTTCATACACTTTAGTTCAATATGAAGACATGAGCTCAATTATGCTATTTCATAATAGCAAGAATTAGTATATTGTAAATTGTTCTTTTTTTAAGATTTTATTTATTCATGACAGACAGAGAGAGAGAGAGAGAGAGAGAGAGAGGCAGAGACATAGGCAGAGGGAGAAGCAGGCTCCATGCAGGGAGCCCGACATTGGACTCGATCCCAGGTCCCCAGGATCATGCCCTGGGCTGAAGGTGGTGCTAAACCACTGTGCCACCCGGGCTGCCCTATTGTAAATTGTTCTAATCTATTTGCTATATTAGCTGTAGCAGTGAGTATATATATGAGTGCACCACCCACAAGCTTAGCAGGCAAACAGTATTAATCATGGCAAGGCTAATATATATTTAATATTCTCATTTAGCTATCAAACTTCCTGAAGTATTATTACATTAGGTACATGAGATTGCTTTTTTAAGTAAATATCTTTGGGCTGCAATAATATTCTTTTTAGAAAGTATGATTTATTATCACTTTGGGGAAAGGATTGATTTTCCAGAATCTTTAATTTTCAGTAAGTGTCCAGCTCTCACATAGTCACTGCAGGGCCAGTAAATTCACCTGGAAAAAAAATACTGTGGTTTAATTAAGTTTTTATGTGCCAGGTGGAGGAGCAATTGATTCTATGATCAATGTAGAAATTCCTCCACAGAATGAATAAATGAAAACATAATTTATTTCACCAGATTAATGCCTTGAATAGTCACTTTCATAGAATTGGTTTACCACATTGCCCTAAGTTAGAAAATTCAAAGAAAGAACAATTGTATTTAGGATGGCAGAGTTTTAAAAGCCAGAAGGAGCTCCATGTTCCAGTCTCTTTGTTTGATACATGAGGAAACTGGGACTCTTATAAAAACATTTTTTAAGTTTCTCATTTATTTGTTTTCATCTATACATCTAAATTTCTAAAACATAAAGGATTATCAGAGAGACACACTTCCTCTTGTTCCCATGCTCTTTCTCTTCATTCTATGTGGTAACTTCAAGTGTTAATGGTTCATCCACCAGAACATACACCATCAATGACTGAGAAAAGTTATTTTCTTCAAGAAAATAAATATTAGTGATATTTTGGTTTTGTGAACAGTAAAATTATAAAGCTTTTTAAGAATATCTTCTACTATACTTTAAAGGTTATAGTTCCACATATCATCAGCATTTTAAACCTACTTCTTCCCTTGAGATATTCAAGGAAATAAATACCACTTGAAAAGTTACCATGTAACTTATTGTCCAAAGCAGATAAATTTTGAGAATGAAAAAAGATGGTAAAATAGTTAACAGTGTTAATTGATTTACAATAGATATGAACTAGATTCATCTCAGGCAAACCAGAATGGACTGTTGCCTTACTCATATTACATTTTATTTAATGTGTTCTCAAAACAAATAAAATGTTTCTGGAAATTGTATTGTCCTGGGTTATGTTCAAGAGCAATCTTAAAATTCTTTAGAGTAGAGAAATTTATTATCCTACCTTCTTTCCAGGTTAACCCATCCAAAAAAGGAAGAGGATCTTTGACCCTTTGCAACAAAATACACTGATCCCTGTACTCAGGAACTGGAGGTGTATCATTCTCATATGTTACTTTACCTTCCAGTGGGAGGACAATCTCCCTCCCCACCAAGGACCTCAAAGTAAATGGGGATTGATCTTGATGCTGTTCCTTATCTCCCCAGCCAGGAGACCACTAGTCTTACACCCCACTTACTTAAGATGAATCTCTCCTCCCAACTTCCAACCTATGAAATATTCCCTATTGTTTTCTCTTTCTCTACACACTCCCTTCAAGCAGCCTTTTGGGAAAGGCTGAAGCATTAGGTGTTCAGTCAGGACGAGGTGATGATTTGGTCACAAAAGTCCTCAAGATATCTATGACCTAAAACCACCAGGGTTTATGTCCCTCTCATATTACATGTCCTTCTTGGGTTGGCAGCACATCTGCCCTACATCGTATTTACTGCATGTCCTCTCAGAAAAAAGAATAGGAAATGGTGTATAAATATCTTACCTTCCTTGCCCCTAAAATAAGTTAATTCTGGTATGTCCAAAATTCTGGCTCCCTTGAGTTTCCCTGATGGGATTAGGCTCTCGTCATCCACAGTGGTAACTGGCTTGAAAATATACCCTGTATCATCTGCTTCTGTTCCTTATCTATTTCCCCACCTCTACTGCATTTTCATTCCCTCCCAAATAAACTCTTTCACTGAACCATATTTGCCATTTGTGTAAATCACAAACGATTGAGTATCAGTTAGTTTCATATGTTTCAACTTAATACTTGAACCTAAATCCTTGATTTAGGATTTGCTTCTGGAGCACCCATATAAAGAAACTAGGTTTCACCTATTTTTTTGAATTTTGTAGAAATGAAACCATGTTGCATGTTTTCTTTTGTAACTTAAGCCTTTTGCTCAACAGTGTTTTGGAAACACATACATATTGTGGCATGTGAGTATATAGTTCAATTATTTTTGTTTATGTACAGCATATTTCTTTGGTTAAATATCCCATATTTTATCAATTTCATTGTTAATAGATGAATTATTTTCAGTATGGCCCTATTACAAACATAAAGCTTTTGGGCGTCTGCCACGGAAACAAGATGACAAAGGGGACGTCATCGTTTGGAAAGTGTCACAATAAGAAGCACACGTTGTGCCACCGCGTGGCTCTAAGGCCTACCACCTTCAGAAGTCCACCTGCAGCAAATGTGGCTCCCCTGCCAAGCGGAAGGGAAAGTATAACTGGAGGGCCAAGGCTAAAAGCTGGTACGACTAGCACCGGACCAGTCGAATGAGGCACCTTAAAATTGTATACCGCAGATTCAGGCCTGGATTCCGTGAACGAACGACACCTAAGCTCAAGAGGGCAGCTGCTGCAGCATCCAGTTCATCTTAAGGATTTCAGCGATTAGTCACTATAAACATTCCGGGTTTAAAAAATTAAGAAAAAAACATAAAGCTATTAACAGCGTGATATGTACATCCTGGTGTACATTTGCACAAGTGTCTCTGGGAACCAAAACTATATAAGTAGTTCTGTAAAAGTAGAACTCCTGGGATCCCTGGGTGGCTCAGTGGTTTGGTGCCTTCAGCCCAGGGCGTGATCCTGGAGTCCCGGGATCGAGTCCCACGTGGGGCTCCCTGTATGGAGCCTGCTTCTCCTCCTGCCTGTGTCTCTGCCTCACTCTCTCTGTCTCTCATGAATAAAAAAAAAAAAAAAAAATAGAACTGCAACCATAGAGTATGTTCATAGCTTATTTGTTCTTTAAGTAATATTCAAAATAGGAAACAATAACCTTTATTGGGTGCAATCCAGCATGTACATCTTCTAAATCTCTACTTTGTATACAGCAGATCTTTAATGTAGCAGTTTTAATTCTATGCAGACCTGAGTTGGAAAGCAGACCAAGGCTTTTGATTCCTCTTAGAGTACCTTCTTCTGTATTTTCTCATTGAAGAGTATAATCTCCCTAAGTTTACCCTTTTCTTCAACCAATAAATAAATCTAACTCTTTTATTCATTTCTTCATAGAAACTTTTCCTATGCCTCTAATTATTTCTATTGCCCTCTTCCAAACTGCCTCCAAATTTTTCAGATCCAGGGTGACCATGTAACTTATTGTCTAAAGCAGATAAATTTTGAGAATGAGAAAAGATGGTAAAATAGTTAACAGTGTTAATTGATTTACAATAGATATGAACTAGATTCATCTCAGGCAAACCAGAATGGACTGTTGCCTTACTCATATTACATTTTATTTAATGTGTTCTCAAAACATTAAATGTTTCTGGAGGACTGGCACATATTAGGTATTAAAGAGGCCTGGTTGGCTGCACAACACATTACCATTCACAGCCACTCTCAGAAACTTTATTATGAATTTATTATGCATAAGTAACAACACATAATGATATTTCTAAGTAGGAAGGGTAAAACATTGAGCTTTTAGTGGTGATGAGGCAGTATAAGCTAGGTTCCAACTGTGTCCTTCAGGGAAACTATGATTGCATATTTGATCTTCAGTTTGGCTGCAGAAACAAATTTCAATGGTAATTTACTATAAAAAGGAGGTTTTTCTAAAGTATTAGCTGGTTGCTAAGTAACAATGGGAAAATGGTAAAATCAGGAAAATTTTACTAAATTCCCTTGTATTTACTGGCTTCAGAAAACAGCTCTCTTTTAGATAGGACCTGTTTGACAATTTGTACTTGGAAAACTGAAAGTGTGACATTTTTCTACAAGCAGAAATATGCAAAACAAAACTATTTTAGGCATAAAGAAATTTCACAGGGTTAGTATTTGTTTATACAGAACAGTCTAAATTGCACCTCATTGTTTAGATAAGCAAAACATCTGAATAAAAATGCAAAATATTTAGGAAAATGTCTAATTTCTTCAAAATACTTGAATGTTCTTAAATAGTTTGGTAATAATAGAAGTGATAATTTAATAGGAGCTACATTGTGGCAGTCACTGAGCTTCAGATTTTGGTTACATTCTCTAATAAAATCCCCTTAACTAGAAATTATGATTCCATTTTGCTGGTTAAGATACTGAAACTTAACTGGTTACTTAATTTTTTTCTCTGTTACAAATTAGCAAGTGGCTGAGTTGATACTTGAATCCAAAGCTTTTGACTCTAAAGGCTTTATACTTTTTTATAAAATATTTGGAGGCTTTGATTTTATTGCTACCTCATAAAAAATGCTACAGTTCAAATGACATTAAATTAATTACACAGCAAATTAGTCCTGAGAAGTGAGGAAATCAAGGTTATCAAAACAATTCAAAATTATATAAGTAGAGATTTAGGGATCAACTTTTAAAAATAGAAGCCAGGAGCAGCCTGGGTGGCTCAGTGGTTTAGTGCCTCCCTTTGGCCCAGGGCGTGACCCTGGAGACCTGGGATCAAGTCCCATGTCGGGCTCCCTGCATGGAGCCTGCTTCTCCCTCTGCCTGTGTCTCTGCCTTTCTCTCTCTCTGTCTCTCATGAATAAAATATTTAAAATAAATAAATAAAAATAGAAGCCATACCATCCTTGAAAATGTATTTCTAACCTAAAAAAGTAATTATTAATATTTAATACTAAAAAGGTTGAATTAAACTAAGAAGTACAAAAAATACTATTTTCTTAAATGTTGATTTCACATTCTTGGGAATCAATTTAAGCAATTGGGGGGGGGGGATATGTATTAATTAGTGCAATAATGTAGATAATCAACAGGAGGAATTTAACTCCCAAATTCACAGAGGTAAGATCTTTTCTGGTTGCCTCTCAAGTCTATCCATTTTTTGCTATGATAAAGATACACTTTGGTGGAGAAGTTTTTAATTCATCTTGTATGAGTTTGATATTATTCTGAAGCAGAAAACTTGAAATCTTTGGAGTAATGCTCCTGTGCAACCTAACCTTTTCAAGATACACCTAACATTTTCAAGATATGAAAGTAGAAGCTTAAAAAAGCATTCTTTATCATGGTTTTCATTGCCTATCATGCACAGGAATTCTTTTGTTTTCTACTTGACTCTTCCATCTAATTTCCATAAGCTAATTACTATTTCATCTAATCATCTTACCCTCTGACCTACCTTCTTTTATTTATCTTAGTTTTCAACTTCTAACAAATTCTTTTGAAATATCTGAACCACGTTAGCTATCTTTCTTCCTTCACAGTACATTAAGAGTGATCCATTATTAGGAAAAAAAAGTTATACTTTAAAGATCTAAGATCTATATGTATAATGAATTCTAGCCTTGCTGAGAATAAATACAAAACTAATTACTATGGTATGAGGAAAAAAAGTTTTCAATAGTCAGAGTACATATAAGTTCTCAAACATAATACAAGCTACATACATCTTCAGTGGAAAATATTAAAAATATCAAGATAATGTTTCTTTTTTTTTTAAGATTTTATTCATTTATTCATGAGAGGCAGAGAGAGAGAGAGGCAGGGACACAGGCAGAGGGAGAAGCAGGCTCAATGCAGGGAGCTGGACGTGGGACTCAATCTCGGGTCTCCAGGATCACACCCTGGGCTGAAGGCAGTGCTAAACAGCTGAGCCACCCCAGCTGCCCCAAGATAATTTTTCTACTCACTATCTAGATGTGATTCTTTTTTTGGAACTAAGCTAAAGATAACATGAAGAAAACTGGACAATAATTCTGACTTAGTGTCTCAAAATCAAGAATGGATATAGATTTCTAAGAAACTTATATGACTTTAAAAAGAGGTGAAAGGTAGCGTTTTTCTTGACTTCTGAAATTTGTAAAGTAATAAAATAAATTGTAGAGTACTATAAGGAATATCATTTCAGTGTCTGACCAGACAAAACGATTTTGAATGATTTAAGGATTTGCTTAAACTACAATATCATAATATTTGGATTCACAAATCCTAAAGAGAATTAGTGAGTCTTTTTCAATGAAATGAAAAACTGTATCTGTTTAGTATGTGTATGTGCTGAGTAATAATGTTAGGATAAAAATGGGGATCCCTGGGTGACCCAGTGGTTTAGCGTCTGCCTTCGGCCCAGGGCATGATCTTGGGGTCCTGGGATCGAGTCCCGCATTGGGCTCCCTGCATGGAGCCTTTCTCCCTCTGCCTGTGTCTCTGCCTCTCTTTCTGTGTGTGTGTGTGTGTGTGTGTGTGTGTGTGTGTCTCATGAATAAATAAATAAAATCTTTTAAAAAAATGTTAGGAGAAAAATAAACCATTAGATGGATAATGAGGTCAATAATAAATAATCACCTTGTGGGATCCCTGGGTGGCGCAGTGGTTTAGCACCTGCCTTTGGCCCAGGGTGCGATCCTGGAGACCTGAGATCGAGTCCCACGTCGGGCTCCTGGTGCATGGAGCCTGCTTCTCCCTCTGCCTGTGTCTCTACCTCTCTCTCTCTCACTGTGTGCCTATCATAAATAAATAAATAAAAATTTTTAAAAAAATAATCACCTTGCAATGTTGTCTGGCTGTGTGTATGTGTGTGTAAGACCACTAATGGGTCTGGGTATGGAGGAAAGAGATCACTCTAGTCATGGGGAAAAGTAGACATGAGAAGCCCCAAATTATGAGGATGTGGATAGGAACAGTGGCTACTAAGAGGTCATCTCATGGGGAAAAAGTGGCAAGAAGATATTTAATGTTTGAGATAAAAAAAAATAGGTGACTTACTTAGAATTATTTGTCTGGATTTGAAAGTATTCAGTAAGCACCAACTAGGTATATAGCCAACATTTAACAGGCATGCAGAGGCTTTAATCATGGTTGTCAACTATAATAAGTCCAAACTCTGCTTCCAGAAAAAGTAAAGGATTCTGTTAGATCATGGGCCAGGAAACTGGTCAATGAGACATTCACCTGTTTTTGTAAATGATGTTAGTTAGAACACTGGTAGGTTCACTCATTTGCATGTTGTCTTTGGCTACTTTCATACTACAATGGTAGAGCTGAGTAGATGCAACAGAAACCAAATGCCTCCAAGCCTAAAATGTTTGCTATCTTATCATTTACAGAAAAGCTTTTCACCACTGCTCTACACCAGCACTATTGACCTATGAGGCCAAATAATTCTTCATTTCGTGGGGCTTTTCTGTGCTTTGTGGGATGTTTAGCAGCATCTGTGGCCTCTGCTCACTAGATGTCAGTAGCATATCTGCAGTTATGTCAACCAAAATGTCTCCAGATGTCACCCTGGGTTGTAATAGCATTCCTGATTGAGAACCACTGCTCTAGACAAATATCATTTTTCTAAGCTCCCTACAAATTTCTGACACAAATTGCTCTTTCACGTTGACTTACATAGCAACATATGAAAAAGCCAATTTGAAGAAATTTTTATTGAAAATATAGAAATAATAAAAAAAGAATAACACACTCTTGCTGCTACCTTTTCTACCTAATAAAACATGTATGAACTCGTCCTTCTTTAGTACATGTCAGTCCTCCAGTCTAAGGCTAACTCCAACTCTGCATAATCTCAGCCCCTCTCATCTATTCAAGGGCATGCTAACAGCCCCTCCCCAATGTGCCACCAATTTTTCTTTCTTTACCAGATCAGATACATCAGTAACTACCTCTCTCATTTTGAAACAAACTAACTAAACCCCTCTCTTTCTCCGCTTCCTTCTATTTACTGTTCACATTTCTTTGATGCCATTTATAGTATGTCTTCTTGAGAGATATAAATCTTCAGATTGAAGAATTATGATGAATCTCAAATGGGATAAATAAATAATCCACACCTAAATCTATCATAATGAAAACAAAGAACACCAATAATAAAGAGTTTATCTTAAAAGCAGGTTGAAAAAACAAAAAAAAAAAAAAAAAAGGAAAGAGAACTAGACTGACAGCTGTTTTCTCATAGTAGAAATGGAAGCCAGAGAATGGCCAAATACCTTTGAAGCACTTTGGGGAGTACTACTTACTCATCAGACTTCCTCTAAAGTCTCACCTGCTAAGGAAGGTAAGGAATCTTCTGTCATGTTGATTCAGTTGTATCATCTTGAATATAGGGACAATGACAGTAGCAAAGTACTTACCCTGCCTACCTCACAGCACAATGAATAGATGCTCATTCCCAGTCATAGGATTAATTTTGTTCTTCATTGATCATGACTCCCTAATTATATACCCACTTTTTGCATTTTTATAAATATATTTCACATTAAATAAATGCGGTCATATAATTACTAATCTTTTAATTTTTTGGCTTTGATAGTTGAGTATCAAAGCAAAAAAGCCATTGAATAAATTAAGATGTAATAGTAAAACATCCTAGGACCGATGATATATTTGAACTGTTCATTGTACAAATCTATAAACTGTGAACAAATTTACTTTTTTAAAAAGATTTAATTATTTATTTTTGGAGAGAGAGAGCAGGGGAAGGGTCAGAGGAGAGGATCTTTCAAGGAGACTTCCCACTGAGCATGAAGCCCCACACAGGGCTCAGTCCCAGAACCCATGAGATCATGACCTGAGCCAAAACCAAGAGTCAGACACTTGACCAACTGAGCCACCCAGGCACCCCTGAAAACATTTACTTTTTACTTAAACAAGTAAGTGATAAAAACTTTGGGTATATTAGTATTAACCCAGTGGTTATTTATAATCAATATCTAAGGCAATTCTAGACAAGCAGATAGGTCAATGAGATATAACTGAATAAGTTTTAGAAAGTGAAATTATTTAGGGACACCTGGGTGTCTTGGTTTGTTAACTGTCTGCCTTCTGCTCAGGTCATGATCTCTTGGGGTCCTCGGATGGAGCCCAGCCCCACATCCAGTTCCCTATGCAGTGTGGTGTCTGCTTCTCCGTCTCCTTCTGCCCCTCACCAGGCTCATGTTTTCTCTCCCTTTCTCAAATGAACAAATAAAATATTTTTTAAAAGGAAAAAGAAATTACTTAGCAACCACCAATTTTCAGGAGCTAGTAATATGATTGTAATATAGACTTACTACATTTGTGCTTGAAAAATTTTTAAATCTTTTGATGCTCAGTATCTATCTCTAGATACATAAAAATATTTTTTCTAAGATTTTATTTATTTATTCATAAGAGACACAAAGAGAGAGAGAGAGAGAGAGAGAGAGAGAGAGAGGCAGAGACACAGGCAGAGGGAGAAGTAGGCTCCATGCAGGGAGCCCAACGTGGGACTCAACCCCGGGGTCTCCAGGATCACACCCTGGGCTGAAGGCGGCACTAAACCACTGAGCCACCAGGGCTGCCCTCATAAAAAGATTTTAAAATGTATTTATTTTATTATGTGGCAAAATGTAATTTTTCCTCTTTTTTCTTATCATAATTTTTCACATAATGGAACTCACACACACACACAGACACACACACACACACGTACCTTTCCCACTGATTCCTTCAGGCTCTAGTCCATCCCAAACTAGAATAATCGAAGAAGGAATCTAAGGCTTTGGCAAAGAGAAAAAATTCAGAGACTCACCTAGCTTATGCTATAAAAAGGGAGTCTATTGGTAAGAAAAAGATTTGTCTCATGAATGTTTCTCTTTGAGGGCCAAAGGTAGCAAAGCACCACCCAGGGAGCAACTAAATGGGAACAGAGATAGTCTGGCCTCAGTATCTAGGCTGTTAACAACTGATCAATACTCTTATAAAGGAGTGTTTTTGGCAGGAGAGATGAGGAAGGCTTTGTACATGCGGAACTGTGGTATGTGCAGGCCATTCAGGAGATGTTAACTGGAAGACAATTGGCTCAATCACTACAGAGTTTAGAAGAGGTTTAGATATGGAAGTTACCAAATCTAGAGTATCTGAAGGTGAACAACAGTACATGGGATTTTCCAGTTAAATGGGCAGAATGAGTGAAGAAAAGAACCAAGGATGAAGCTCTGGTGTGCCCTGGTGTTAGGGAAGAGCCTGGAGATGGAGAAAGAGTATTTATTCATTTATTTGACAAATATTTCTGTGTTTGCTCTGTCTGATGCACCAAGATTGATAAAGGGAAGACAAATAAGATGTGGTCCATGCACTTAAGAGAAGTCCAGCTAAGAGCAGCCAAAATAAATACAGGAAAAGTAGGAGGATGTAGTATAAGGGGAGATTTAGGAACAAGAAAAAAAAATTAGGAACAAGAGTTTCAAATACCCTAATGGAATTGAAAATTCAAATTTTCTGGGGCACCTGGGGGCTCAGTCCATTAACAGTCTGCCTTCAGCTCAGGTCATGATCCCCGGGTCCTGGGATTTAGTCCTACATCAGCCTCTTGCTCAACGGGGAGTCTGCTTCTCTCTCTCTCTCTCTCTCTCTCTCTCTGCCCCTTGCCCCTGCTCCTATTCTCTCTCAAGTGTATGTTCTCTTGCTCTCTCTCTCAAATAAATAAATTCTTTTAAAAAATTTTTTTAGTCTTTGCTGAGAATGATTTATTTGCCTTTGTTGAAGGGAAGTCAAATTGCTCAAGGTGCTTAGTGACTGAGACATGAGCTAATGCAGGGTGAGAGCAAACTGCTCTTTCAAGAGGCTCAACATAAAGAGTCAGGAGATAGGATGGGATGGATGGAAGGGAGGTGGACAGTGAAGCACATGTGGAGCTTTCTGCTTTGAAATGAGAGGGAGAAGATAATCATATTGGCACACTGAGGGAAAGTTAGTATGGAGATAGAATTTGGATGTACAGAGCAATAAATGCTGGTCAATGGAGCACATTTCCACTGAGGGCTAGGAGAGAAAGATGGAATCCCAAACACTGGCTCAGTGGATTAGCTTTGTTATCAAGGAGGAGTGTTTTAAGGAGAAAAAAGGGGGGGATTGAGGACTAAAGATGGTACACATGCAGAAAAAGTTGGAATAAATATGGGTAGGAAAATGCTTCTTACCCAGTCTTCTATTTTCTGTGAAGTTAGGACCAAGTTTCCCTGCTAAGAAGGAAGAGATGGAGATGCTCCAGACAGGTCAGGAACACAGCATGGCTGGGTGGCTCTGCATTCCTTTCAGTGTTTTGTCTAGAAAATACTTTTTTGACATTCAGTGTTATCAGCACCCTGACAGCACTCAATGAAAACAATGAGCTAGAGGTCCCCACTCACTCTTTGATATCAGGACTTCCTAAGGCCCATCTTTACCTCCCTAAGGTAGCAACGGCAACTCCAAGAAAGCACTAATTAAAGGTGAAAGCAGAGCTGAATAATGGTAGAATGGCAATATGAACATAATAATCCAAAAAAGAGATACTATATATTTAGGAGGCTATTTCAGGAGGCTAATATTTCAGTAACCTAAGACTTGCATTGTTCTCAAATACTCACCTCCAGCATCTCTTATAATAATTTCTATTAGTGTCAAAGATCTTAAGTTTGACAGGAACACTGTTTAAAGTTCATCCCTGTACAAACGTCCTTTCCACACATTGGCTTTCCAGAAATGTTTGGTTGAGTGGGCAAGAATGGAGAGGATGTTAGAGTTAACATGAAGAGAATGGTAAATACCCCAAGTCTATTTCTGCGCCACACTCACTAATGGGGGACTATGGCAGCTGAACCTTTTACTTTGCAAGAATAATGAATTATTGAAAGTGCTTATGAGTGGTGATGTTGTAATCAGTTTTGTTTTATTTTTAATTTTACACATGGATAAATTTTTAATGCAGATAACAGCAAAGATAAATGAGGAAATTATGAGTGGTAGATCTACTCTGCGGCAAACAAACGAGATTCATGCTCTGAACACTTCTGTTTGTAACAACACACAGTGTGAATGGATCAAATTAAAAGCAGACAAAACAAAGCACAGGCAAACTTTTCAAAACTCTCTTTACGTTAACAATATTAAACTGTGAATTTTACATACTGGATATTTATTTATTTATTTATTTATTTATTTATTTATTTATTTATTTATAAGAATTTATTTATTTATTCATGAGACACACAGAGAGAGGCAGAGACATAGGGAGAGGGAGAAGCAGGCTCCCTGTGGGGAGCTCAATGCAAGACTTGATCCCAGGATCCCAGGATCACGCCCTGAGCTGAAGGCAAACACTCAACCGCTGAGCCATGCAGGCATCCCTATTTTTTATTTTTTAGAGAGAGCAAGACAGCCGAGGAGGTGGGGCACAGAAAAGCAGACAGAGAATTCCTTTTTTTTTTTGAGAATTCCAAACAGACTCCATGCCCAGCACAGAGCCAGACACTAGGCTCTGTCCCCTGACCCTGAGATCATGACCTGAGCTGAAACCAAGAGTCAGATATTTAACCAGCTAAACCACACAGGCACCCCCATATTGGATATTTTAAATTGAGACACATTTGTAAGATATGCCATAGAATGCATTCTTTTTAAATGTAAAATTCACTGCTTTACAGTATATTCACAAATATTTTCACCATTCCCAAAACCCCATACTCATAAATAACTGTCTATAAAGGGTAACTGTCTATACCCTTTATTACCTCAGCCCTGGAAACCACTAATAAACTTTCCTTCTGTATGGATTTGTTTATTCTGGACATTTCATACAAATGGACCAATGCAATAGTGGCCTTTTGCATGTGGCTTCATTTTTCACATAACACAATATTTCAAGATGCAGCCAAGTCATAGAATGCATTAATAATTCATCCCTTTTTATCACCAAACAATATTTCATTGTATGGATATTCTGTATTTTGTCTATCCACCTCTCACTGACAGACATTTATGTTGTTTCTCCTTTTTGGCAAATACGAATAAAGCTCCCAGGAACACTTGTGCACGAGTTTTTGTGTAACCATATGCTTGCAACGCTCTCAATATATATGCTTAAGAGTGGGATTACAAGGCCATATAGTAAGCAGCTCTATTTTTTAACTTTTTAAAATTAAAACACAATTTTACTATTTGTGAGGTGGCTGCAGTATTTTCCATTCTCATCAGTAATGTATAAGTGTTCCAATTTCTTCACATCCTTGCCAATGCTTGTTATTTTTCTACTTTTTAATTATAGCTACCCTAGTGGGTGTGAAGTGCTATCTCATTGCAATTTTGATTTGCATTTCTCTAATGACTAAGGAAGTTGAGCAGCTTTTCATGTGCTACTGGCCATTTGTTTATCATCTTTGGAGAAGTGTCTATTCATACCCATTGCCCATTTTTTATTTGGGTTGTCTTTTTATAGTTGAGTTTTAAATTCTTTATATATTCATGATACTGCAGATATCATATATATAATATGCAAATATTTTCTCCCATTCTATAGATTGTCTTTTCTCTCTCTTGATAATATACTGTGACATGAAATTTTCTCATGGGTGTGGAGCCTATTTAAAAAAGAAAGAAAAGAAAGGAAAAGAAAAGAAAAGAAAAGAAAAGAAAAGAAAAGAAAGAAAAGAAAAGAAAAGAAAAGAAAAGAAAAGAAAAGAAAAGAAAAGAAAAGAAAAGAAAAGGCATACCTATAGACTCTAACATGATTTGAGAAAAAGCAAAATCAATATATGACAACTTTAGATAAAAGCAAGGTGAAGAATCTAAAGCTGGAAAATATAATGCCAGCAAAGGATGATTTAATAATTTTAGAATGTTTAGCTTCTAAAATGTCAAGATAAGACATGAAAATTTTTTTAATTTTGATGAAGGCCAATTTATCTGTTTTTTATTTTGTTGCTTTTTTTTTGATGTCATATAAAAGGAAACATTGCCTAATCCAAAATTACAAATATTTATGCCTATGTTTTTTTTCTTCTAAAAGTTTTATAGTTTAGCTCTTACATTTATATTGTTGCTCCATTTTGAGTAAATTTTTGTGTGTAGCATGAGGAAGGTGTCTCATTGTCCCAAAATCATTTATTGAAAAAACTACTTTGACACCCTCACCCCATTGAATTGTGTTGGCATGCTTGTTGAAAATTTATAAATGTAAGAGTTGATTTCTGGACTCTTAATTGTACTCTCTTAGTCTATATGTCTATCCTTATAACAGGACCATACTGTCTTGATTAATGTAGCTTTATAGTAAGCTTCAAAATTGGAAAAGGTGAGAAAAAACTTTTCTTTTTCAAGATTGTCTTGGCTATTCTATTTTGGCATCTGCATGCAAATTTTAGGATCAGCTTGTCTATTTAAGTAAAAAAGACATTTTGGAGATTTGATAGGAATTATATTGAATATATAGATCAACTTGGGGAATATTGCCATCTTAACAATATTAAGGCTTTGTTTCCACAAACAAACTATTTTTCAGTTTACTTAGATCTTCAATTTCTTTTAACAATATTTTATAGCTTTTAGCATATAGGCTGAAATTCTTTGGTTAATTTTTTTAAAAGATTTTTTAATTTATTTTAGGAGGTGGGTAGAGGGAGAGGGAGAAACTCAAGCAGACTCCATGCTGAACATGAAGCCCAGTGCAGGGCTCCATCTCATGACCCTAAGATTGATCTGAGCTGAAACCAGGAGTCAGATTGATTGAGCTGCCCAGGCACCCTGGCTAAATTTATTCTTAAATATTATTTTGATGCTACTATAAATTAAACTGATTTCTTTAATTTTAATTTCTTATTTCTATAAGAGATAAAATTGATTTTTAAAGTTTTTATTCAATTTATTTAAACTTGATTATGTATATGCAAACTTGGTGAACTTTTCATTAGTTCTAATAGTCCTGTAGTATATGCCTTAGAATTTTTTATATACTAGATCTTATCAGTCTGCAAATACAGTTTTCCTTATTCATTTCAAATTCAGATTTTTTTAATTTTTTAAGATTTTATTTATTAATTCGTGAGAGACACAGAGAGAGGCAGAGAGAGGCAGTGACATAGCCAGAGGGAGGAGAAACAGGCTCCATGCAAGGAGCCTGAGGTGGGACTTGATCCCAGAACTATGGGATCATACCCTGAGCTGAAAGCAGACGCTCAACCACTGAGCCACCCAGGCATCCCTCAAATTCAGATTTTTTAAAACTTAATTTTTTGCCTAATTGCTCTGGTTGGAACATTTGATACAATGTTGAATAAAATGGTGAGAAGACAGATCAGAATGGCTAAAATTAACAGGACAGGAAATAGCAAAGGCTGACAAGGATGCAGAGAAAGGGGAACTCTCTTACACTGTTAGTGGGAATACAAGCTGGTACAGCCACTCTGGAAAACGGTATGGACGTTCCTCAAGAAATTAAAAATAGAGCTACCTTATGACCCAGCAGTTGCACTACTAGGTATTTACCTCCAAGATACTAATGTAATAATCAGAAGAGGCACCTGCATCCCAATATTCATAGCAGCAATGTCCACAATAGCCAAACTGTAGGAAGAGCCAAGATGTGCATCAACAGATGAATGGATAAAGAAGATGTGGTATATGTATATATACAATGGAATCAGCCATCAGAAAAGATGAATAGTTACCATTTACATCAGCATGGATGAAACTGAAGGGTATTAGGCTGAACAAAATAACTCAATGAGAGAAAGAGAATTATATGGTTTTACTCATATGTGGAATATAAGAAACAGCACAGAAGATCATAGGGGGAACGTATGAAAAACTGAATGGGAAGTCATCAGAGAGGGAGAAAAACCAGAAACTGAGGGTTAGTGGAGGGGAGATGGGTGAGGGGATGGGGTAATTGGGTGATGGGCATTAGGAGGGCACATGATGTGATGAGCACTGGGTGTTATATGCAACTGATAATATTGAACATTACATCTGAAAATAATGATGCACTATACATTGGGTAATTGAATTTAATTAAAAAAGAAAAAAAAAAGAAATGGTGAGAAGAGTTATCATTGTCTTGTCTCTGAACTTAAGAAAGCTTTCAGTCTTTGCCATTAAGTTTAACAGTAGATGTGGATTTTCTGTATTCACCCTTTAGCAGGTTGAGAAAGTTCCCTTCGATTCTTTGCTTGATGAATGGTTTTATCAGGAAAGAGTGTTGTATTTTGTCAAATGCTTTTTCTGTGACTATTTAATCATGTGGGTTCTATCCTTTATTCTATTAATATGGTTTATCACATGAAATAATTTTCTTATGTTGAACTAACCTTGAATTCCTGGGATAAATTTCACATGCTATGGTTCATATTTTTTTACATGTTGCTGGAGTTGGTTTGTTAGCACTTTGCTGAAAATGTTTGCACTTATATTCATAAGGGATGTTCAGCTATAGTTTTCTTATGATGTCTTTATTTGGTTTTAGTGTCAGAGTAATACTGGCCTCATGATGCTCTCCCCTTTATCTTTTGGAAGAGTTTGTGAAGGATTATTGTCAATTCTTCTTTATATATTTGGCAGAATTCAATAGCATGGCCATATAGGACTGGGATTTTTCTTGGGGGAAGTTTTAAAATAATTAATCAATACCTTGTACTTGTTATAGGTCTATTCAGATATCCGATTTTTCTTTAGTCATTTTTAATTTGTGTCTTTCTAGGAATTTGTCCATTTCATTTAGGTTTTCTAATTTGTTGCCATAAAATTGTTTAGTATTACCATTATTATGTTGTTTTTATTTCTATAAGGGAGGTAGCAATGTCCTTTCTTGCATTCCTTGTTCTGGTAATTTGTCTTGTCTCTGTGTTGCTTGATCAGTCTAGCTAGAGATACATCAATTTTGTTGATTTTTTAAAAATATTTTATTTTTGGGGGGCAGCCCCGGTGGCGCAGCGGTTTAGCGCTGCCTGCAGCCCAGGGCGTGATCCTGGAGACCCTGGATCGAGTCCCGTCCCTCGTCAGGCTCTCTGATGCCTGCTTCTCCCTCTGCCTGTGTCTCTGCCTCTCTGTCTCTATGAATAAATAAATAAAATCTTTTTTTAAAAAAGATTTTATTTATTTGAGAAAGAGAGAGAGAGCAAGTGAGAGAGAGAATGAGCGAGTACATGAGTGGCAGGGAGGGGCAGAGGGAGAGGGAGAAGCAGACTCCCCACTGATCAGGGAACCAGATACGTGGCTAGGATCCAAGACCCTGAGATCATGACCTGAGCCAAAGGCAGATGCTTAACCAACTGAGCCACCCAGGTGCCTGAATTTTGTTGATCTTTCTAAAGAAATAACTTTTGAGTTGGTTGATATTGCCTATGTTTTTTCTATTTGCCATTTCACTTATTTACTCTCTGGTCTTTATTTTTCCTCTTTTCTGTTTGTTTTGAGTTTAGTTTGCTTTTTTATTTTTTCTGAAGTTCCTAAAGTAGATTGGGTTACTAATTGAGATATTTCTTCTTTTTAAAGTAGATATTTATAGCTATATATTTCTTTGTAGCACTGCTTTAGCTGCATCCCATATGTATTTTGTTTTTTCAATTTTATTCATTTGAAAGTATTTTCTAACTTATTTTGTGATTTCTTCTTTCATCCATTGGTTATTTGGGAGTGTGATACTTGATGTCCACATAGTTGTGAATTTCCCAAATTTCCTTCTATTATTGATTTATAATTTCATTGTGTTGTGGTCAGAGAATATATTATGTATGCTTGATGCCTTTAAATGTATTGTTTGATGTCTAAAATATTATCTCCATTGGACAATGCTCCCTGTGCGCTTGAGAAGATTAAGTATTCTGCTATGGCCAGATGGAATGTGTAAGTGTCTGTTAGGTCTAGTTGATTAATAGTGTTAATCAAGTTTTCTAGATCCTTGATTTTCTGAATACTTGTTCTATTATTGAAAATAGATTATTGAAGGTTTAACTATTATTGTTAATTGTGTATTTCTCCTTTCAATTTTGACAATTTTTGCCTCATGAATTTTGTGCTTCCCTTGTTAAATGCATATATATTTATTATTATTATTATTATATCTTCTTGATGGACTACCCAGTTTATCATTATGAAATTTCCCTCTTTGTATCTAGAGACAATTTTTTTAAGTCTATTTTGTCTGATATTAGTATATCCACTCAGCTCTCTTTTGGTTACTGTTTCCATGATATATCTTTTTTTTGCATTCTTATCTTAATGTATGTATTCCTTTAAATCTAAAGGTATTTCTTGTAAACAGTATATCATACCCTAGACTATACTGATTTCGTCAATTTTTCCCTTCTATTTATTATGTCTACCATTTCACTATTTATTTTCTAAATGTTTTATGTCTTTTATGTTCTATTCCTCCATTACTGCCTTTGTTTATGCTAAATAGTTTTCAGTGTATCATTTCTATTTCATTTTTGTTTCTTTCATTATATTTTTAGGTTTTTTTTTTCAACAAAAAGATTACCCTGTGGATTACAATTAACATTAGGTTGAATGTCTAGCCAGACATTCATGTTTACCCAGAACCCAGAATCTCAGAAAATAGTCTTTGCAGATGCAATTAGTTAAGATGACATCAGACTAGATTGGGATGGGCTGTAAATTCAGTGACTGGTGTCTTTTTAAGAAGAGAGGACCCACAGAGACAGACATAGGGAAGAAGACCATGCAATGACAGAGACAGGGATTGAAGTGATGCAGCCAGAGCCAAGAAATTCCAAGGATTGTCAGAAGTCACCAAAAGCTATAATGAAGCAAAGGAAGCATTCTCTAGAACCTCCAAGGAAGGCTGGAATCCCTGCCACTTTGATTTCAGACTTTTAGACTGAAGAACTAGGAGAGAATAAATTCCTACGTTCTTCAGCTACTCAATTAGTGGTAATTTGATGTGAAAACCCTAGGAAACTAATACATCATAATTTAAAACAATATAGTTCACGTTAATACCATCTTAGTATCAAAAGCATTAAAATTATGCTCCTATATATCTCCTTTCCTTCCCCTTCTATTGTGCCGTTATTTTATATAAATTATATATTTATATGTTATATGCCCATGTATACAGATTTATAATTATTATAGAACTATCTTTTAAGATGAAAAAACTCACAAGTAAGAACTGCATTTATATTGACTTTTATATTTACCTGCACAGTTACTTTTACTAGTGCTCTTTATTTCCTCATGTGGATTTGATCTACTGTCTAGGTTCTTTCTCAGAAGTCCACTCTTTCTCAAAGGTCTCCACATGGGGGTGGGACATGATTTCAATTTTCAGCCTTCTACGTAAAGCCTCAAAGTCAGTCAAAGGTAAGGGCTTATGGCCTTCTTAGGTCTTTATGGAATATGCATACAGCCCTACGTGTGCTCATAGACTTAGAGATTACCAACAAAACCCTCCATGAACATGGCATTCCTCAGCCTTTCCTTTTAAATGTTTTCATTAAACTATGTTTGCCCCAGCTATTATCATCACCTCGCATAGCTACAGAGTTTAACTATCACTGGTTATTTCCAATAAATGCCCCTAGATAAAGGCTGTTCACATTGGGTGATCTCTCATTCAGGTCAAATAAAGATATGCATTGCAAGTGGAATTTGCAAAGAAACTTCCAGATAGTTTAAATAATTACATTTCTCTAAAAATGGGACTTTGAAATACCTCCAAACCCATTCTGACTCCTCCCATTGCTGCTAGGCTGCCAGTCTTCACCATAATTATAAGTTGTTGGTTGTCAAGATTTCCGTGGAGCTTAGGAGAGGAAGATGGGATTGGCGTAGGTCAAAATGCCACAAAGCTTGTTGTTCTTACTGAGATTCAGCCATTTTCCTTGAATAAATGTTCCCTGGATTGTTGCAAATCTTTGGTTAATTTCCTGAGTTCTAAAAAAAGTTTATTTTGACTATATTTACCAGTATTTTCATTACTCTTATGTAGAAGAGGACATTTGAGGTCCATACTCTGATATTCTCAATAATGTCACTCTCATATTTTGAGATTTTAAATAATGAAATAAATTTATGACCTAATAGTACATATTACATAATTTATAAATGAAAAGTTCCCTTGTTTTTCTTCTGCTCGTCAATTGTACATTTCATTTCTCATGTGTACCTCCCCTAGAAAGAGGGAAAAGAAAAGCAAAGGATATAAAACTTTATCTTTCACTTTCCCTGTGTTGCTGTGGCAAAGAATTTCACAAAGATAGAGTTGAGTCTGATGACTAAATGAGAGATTTGAATTATCTTTATGTGTAATTTTTATGTTAATTATATCCTTTGTCATATTTTTAAAGTATTAGAGGTATCATACATATAATATCTGCTAAGATACAGGTTAGTCAAAAATGGTTAACTCAACTTTCAATTTTCAAGTAATACAAGGAATGCAGGAAAAAGCTAAATGAGGAAATCTGGTCCAGATTTTTCAATAAATCAGTGTCATTAAAAAAGGGATTGTGCTAGTTTAAAAAGACACTTAAAATATATAGCAACCAGATGTAATATGTGGGTTTAGATTAGATACTGCATTGGACAAACCAACTATAAAGAACATTTTGTAGAATTGGGTATTATTGAATATAACCTGGGTATAGGTAGGACAAAAATTTACTGAAAAAGAAAATAGAAATCATTAATTGGGAAAAATAACTCACAAAATGATATTTACAGTATAGTATCAATTAAGTAAAAAATATGCTTAAGAAAAATCTAGAAATATAAAAACTAAAGTAGTTAAGTATGAGTAAAAAATATGCTTAAGAAAAATCTAGAAATATAAAAACTAAAGTAGTTAAGTATGAGTAAAAAATACGCTTAAGAAAAATCTAGAAATATAAAAACTAAAGTAGTTAAGTATGATTATTGTTGGGTGATAGAAATTTGATGTTAGGGGCAGCCCAGGTGGCTCAGCGGTTTAGTGCCGCCTTCAGCCCAGGGCCTGATCCTGGAGTCGGGATCGAGTCCCACATCTGCATGGAGTCTGCCTCTCCCTCTGCCTGTGTCTGTGCCTCTCTCTCTCTCTCTCCTCTCTGTGCTTCTCATGAATAAATAAATAAAATCTTAAAAAAAAAAAAAAGAAATTTGATGTTAATAGTTCTCATTTTTACCTATATAACCTACATCTCTATATTTTACATGTACTATTTTTTAACACTTTAAAACATCTTTCTTAGAATAGCAGATTTATCTCATGTTCTTACATGAACAACATGCATTTTACGACGTTCACTTCCAAAAATTCCCACAAATATACCTACATTATGCAAGACATACCTTCTCCACAGCACATGAGTGAGACTCTTCATAAATCCCATTATGCTTTTGGTAGTATAATCTGTATGGATTTTAAGGCAATATTACAAATAACATCAGGCATCTTTGTTACTAGCTAAAGAATTCACTTAATTTGTGGGGTGCCTGGGTGTCTCTGTCAGTTAAGTCTCTGCCTTATGCTCAGGTCATGATCCTGGGGTCCCGAGGTCCTGGGATCCAGCTAGGTCTCAGCAAGACATCTGGTCTGCTTCTCCTTCACCCTCTGCCTCTCTCCTTGGCTTGTGCTTGCTTTTTCTCTCTCTGAAATAAATAGATAAATAAAAATCTTTTTTTAAAAAAGAATTCACTTAAAAAAAAAAAAAAAAGAATTCACTTAATTTGTAAGAAGTTTTGGCCTCCTTTGCCCACATCACAAAATATTTCATTTAAAGGATGCCCCTCAAGTGTTTCTATTACATTCAACCAAAGACGCACAGTGTCCTTTACTGTCTGAGAGCCATAGACACAACTATCACAACAGCTATTTTTTTTTCTTCAAGTTTTTATTTAAATTCCAGTAAGTTAACCAACAGTGTGATATCAGTTTCAGGAGTAGAATTTAGTGCTCATCACAAGTGCCCTCCTAACACCCAGCACCCATCTAGCCCATCCCCTAGGCCACCTCCCCTCCAGCAGCCCTCAGTGTGTACTCTATAGTTAAGAGTCTCTTTTCTGGTTTGCCTCTCTTTTTTTTTTTTTTTTCCTCCCTATGTTCATCTGTTTTGCTTCTTAAATTTCACATATGAGCAAAGTCACATGGTATTTGTCCTTCTCTGACTGACTTACTTCACTTAGCATCATACATTCTAGCTATACGAGCAGCTGGGCGGCTCAGTTAGTTAAGCATCTAACTCTTGATTTGGGCTCAGGTCATGATCTCAGGGTTGTGAGATCGAGACCCAAATCGGGCTCTGCACTTTCCCTTTCCCTTTGCCCTTCCTCCTACTCTTTCTCTCTCAAATAAATAAATCAATCCATCCATCCATTTATCTTTAAAAAAAAAAATACACAGTAGCTCCATCCACACAACAGCTGTTCTTAACAAAAACCTCATTAAATGTTAATTCCCTGTTACCCATCTTCTGAGGAGTTACTAATGAATTGAGTTACAGATTAGTTTCCTACTTGGACAATGGGGATGATAGTTTCACTTATTCAGTACAAAACACTTGAAGTTATCCTTGATCTCTCCTTTTCTCTTATACTTCATTAAAGCCACTGCTAACATCCTGGCCCAAATCATCCCCTTCCTTTGCCTGGATTACAATAGGCTGCAAACAGGTTTTCATGCTTCTATTCCTTGCTCCACCATAACCTAGACTCAGTACAGCAGCCAGGATGATTCCTTTAAGAGGACCTCAGCATGGAGTAAGTCAGACTCAAAGCCCATAATGACTCCTCACTTCACATAAAACGCAAAGGCTCACAAAAACCTTCAAGGCTCTTGATCTCGTGTCCCATTATCTCTTCCTCTGTCTCTCCTGCTATTTCCCCCAGCACTTATACCTCCTCAGCCACACTAATTTTTCTTGCCATTCCTTGAAAATATTTAGCACACTGCTCTCAGGGGCATCTGCACGTGCCACTGCAGCTTGGCTGGAACGCTCTTCCTCTCGATAGCCACTCTAACTTTTGCAAGTCTTTGCTCAAATGTTGTCTTCTTAAGGAGGCTTACTTCGATCACTTTTTTAAATTGCAAGCTGCCTCTCACCCCCTCCTTCCTGATTCCTCTTTCTCCTATTTTTATTTATTTTCCATAGTGTTTCCTTTCCATGGCCTTTTACCAGAGATCAGGCATAATGTTTTACAAAGACAAAAGGGTCAATTTATCAGGAAGGCATAATAATAATAATAAAAAGTATACGCTTGTTACAAGCTTTCAAATACCTGAAGCAAAAACTGACAAAACTGAAAACATATAAATCCACAATCACAGTTGGAGATTTAAACACCTCTCTCTCAATCATTGACAGAGCAAGTGCAAAAGAAATCAGTAAAAGAAAATAGAACATCTGCATGATGCTTACCCAATGCTACAGCCCAAGCTGCAGAATTCACATTCTGTCCCATCTGGTGCACATGGGTTGCCATCAACATTGGCCGTGTGCTGGGTCGTAAAATGAAAGTCACAATTGGGGCAGCCCTGGTGGCTCAGTGGTTTAGCGCCATCTTCGGCCCAGGACATGATCCTGGAGTCCTGGGATGGAGTCCCATGTCGGGGTCCCTGCATGGTCCCTGCATGGAGCCTGCTTCTCTCTCTGCCTGTGTCTCTTCCTCTGTGTGTCTCTCATGACTAAATAAATAAAATCTTTTTAAAAAATTTTAAAAATAAATAAAAGTCACAATAAATTTCAAAAGTTTGAAAAATCTGAACACAATGGAATTAGAAATCATTAACAACTGCTATCTATAAAATTCCTCCCATTTGGAAAGTTAATAGCATACTTCTAAATAAATAAAAGAAGGAATCGTAGAAGTCAAAAAGTATTTTTGAAATAAATAATGAAATAATATCAAAATTTGTGGGATGAAAATGAAGCAGTGGTTTAAGGGAATTTTTATCTTTTGATGCATATATTAGAAAAGAAAAAAGGCTTAAAATCATTTATCTAAATTTCCACCAATAAGAAGCTGGTAAATAAAGAGCAAATTGGGGGCACCCGGGAGGCTCAGTGGTTGAGCGCCTGCCTTTGGCTCAGGGCTGATCCCCAAGTTTTAGGATGGGGTCCTGCATCAGGCTCCCCACGGGAGCCTGCTTCTCCTGCTGCCTATGTCTCTGCCTCACTGTGTGTCTCTCCTAAATAAATAAATAAAATCTTTTTTAAAATAAAATAGGGGGGAGGAGCAAGATGGCGGAAGAGCAGGGTCTCCAAATCACCTGTCTCCACCAAACTACCTAGAAAACCTTCAAATTATCCTGAAAATCTATGAATTCGGCCTGAGATTTAAAGAGAGACCAGCTGGAATGCTACAGTGAGGAGAGTTCGCGCTTCTATCAAGGTAGGAAGACGGGGAAAAAGAAGTAAAGAAACAAAGGCCTCCAAGGGGGAGGGGCCCGCGAGGAGCCGGGCTGAGGCCGGGGCGAGTGTCCCCAGGACAGGAGAGCCCCGTCCCGGAGACGCAGGAGCTGCACCGACCTTCCCGGCGGAAAGGGCCTCGCAGGGAGGTGGAGCAGGACCCAGGAGGGCGGGGATGCCCTCGGGCTCCCCGGGACACTAACAGCAACTGCGCGCCCAGGAGAGTGCGCCGAGCTCCCTAAGGGCTGCAGCGCGCACGGCGGGACCCGGCGGGACCCGGAGCAGCTGAAGGGGCTCGGGCGGCGGCTCCGCGGAGGGGGCTGCGCGGCCCCGGGAGCAGCTCGGAGGGGCTCGGGCAGAGGAAGAGGCTCCGTGCAGAGGGGGCTGCGCGGTTCCAGGAGCAGCTCGGAGGGGCTTGGGCGGCAGCTCCGCGGAGGGGGTTGCGCGGCCCGGGAGCGCGAATCCACCAGCGCAGGCCCCGGAGCACAGGGCGCCGGGACACAGCCCAGGATCCCGCCTCCCCCGGGACAGGCAGAGGCCGGGAGGGCCCAGGACAGCGAGGACGCTCCTGCCCCAGCTGAGCAGATCAGCGGCCCCGCCCGGAGCCTCCAGGCCCTGCAGACTGAGTTCCTGCCGGAGCTGAATCCAGGTTTCCAGAGCTGCCCCGCCACTGGGGCTGTTCCTCCTGCGGCCTCACGGGGTAAACAACCCCCACTGAGCCCTGCACCAGGCAGGGGCACAGCAGCTCCCCCAACTGCTAACACCTGAGAATCAGCACAACAGGCCCCTCCCCCAGAACACCAGCTGGACGGACAACTTCCAGGAGAAGCCAAGGGACTTAAAAGTACACAGAATCAGAAGATACTCCCCGGTGGTTCTTTTTTTGTTTGTTTGTTTTTGTTTTTGTTTTTGTTTTTGTTTTGTTTTGCTTTTTGATTTGTTTCCTTCCCCCACCCACTTTTTTTTTCTCCTTTCTTTTTCTTTCTCTTTTTCTTTTTTTTTTTTTTTCGTTTTTTTTTTTTCTTTTTCTTCCCTTTTTTTTTCTCTTTCTCTTTTCTTTCCTTCTTTCTCTCCTCTCTTTTTCTCTTTTTCCCAATACAACTTGCTTTTGGCCACTCTGCACTGAGCAAAATGACTAGAAGGAAAACCTCACCTCAAAAGAAAGAATCAGAAACAGTCCTCTCTCCCACAGAGTTACAAACTCTGGATTACAATTCAATGTCAGAAAGCCAATTCAGAAGCACTATTATACAGCTACTGGTGGCTCTAGAAAAAAGTATAAAGGACTCAAGAGACTTCATGACTGCAGAATTTAGAGCTAATCAGGCAGAAATTAAAAATCAATTGAATGAGATGCAATCCAAACTAGAAGTCCTAACGACGAGGGTTAACGAGGTGGAAGAACGAGTGAGTGACCTAGAAGACAAGTTGATGGCAAAGAGGGAAACTGAGGAAAAAAGAGACAAACAATTAAAAGACCATGAAGATAGATTAAGGGAAATAAACGACAGCCTGAGGAAGAAAAACCTACGTTTAATTGGGGTTCCCGAGGGCGCCGAAAGGGACAGAGGGCCAGAATATGTATTTGAACAAATTCTAGCTGAAAACTTTCCTAATCTGGGAAGGGAAACAGGCATTCAGATCCAGGAAATAGAGAGATCCCCCCCTAAAATCAATAAAAACCGTTCAACACCTCGACATTTAATTGTGAAGCTTGCAAATTCCAAAGATAAGGAGAAGATCCTTAAAGCAGCAAGAGACAAGAAATCCCTGACTTTTATGGGGAGGAGTATTAGGGTAACAGCAGACCTCTCCACAGAGACCTGGCAGGACAGAAAGGGCTGGCAGGATATATTCAGGGTCCTAAATGAGAAGAACATGCAACCAAGAATACTTTATCCAGCAAGGCTCTCATTCAAAATGGAAGGAGAGATAAAGAGCTTCCAAGACAGGCAGCAACTAAAAGAATATGTGACCTCCAAACCAGCTCTGCAAGAAATTTTAAGGGGGCCTCTTAAAATTCCCCTTTAAGAAGAAGTTCAGTGGAACAGTCCACAAAAACAAAGACTGAATAGATATCATGATGACACTAAACTCATATCTCTCAATAGTAACTCTGAATGTGAACGGGCTTAATGACCCCATCAAAAGGCGCAGGGTTTCAGACTGGATAAAAAAGCAGGACCCATCTATTTGCTGTCTACAAGAGACTCATTTTAGACAGAAGGACACCTACAGCCTGAAAATAAAAGGTTGGAGAACCATTTACCATTCGAATGGTCCTCAAAAGAAAGCAGGGGTAGCCATCCTTATATCAGATAAACTAAAATTTACCCCAAAGACTGTAGTGAGAGATGAAGAGGGACACTATATCATACTTAAAGGATCTATTCAACAAGAGGACTTAACAATCCTCAATATATATGCTCCGAATGTGGGAGCTGCCAAATATATAAATCAATTATTAACCAAAGTGAAGAAATACTTAGATAATAATACACTTATACTTGGTGACTTCAATCTAGCTCTTTCTATACTCGATAGGTCTTCTAAGCAAAACATCTCCAAAGAAACGAGAGCTTTAAATGATACACTGGACCAGATGGATTTCACAGATATCTACAGAACTTTACATCCAAACTCAACTGAATACACATTCTTCTCAAGCGCACATGGAACTTTCTCCAGAATAGACCACATATTGGGTCACAAATCGGGTCTGAACCGATACCAAAAGATTGGGATTGTCCCCTGCATATTCTCGGACCATAATGCCTTGAAATTAGAACTAAATCACAACAAGAAGTTTGGAAGGACCTCAAACACATGGAGGTTAAGGACCATCCTGCTAAAAGATAAAAGGGTCAACCAGGAAATTAAGGAAGAATTAAAAAGATTCATGGAAACTAATGAGAATGAAGATACAACCGTTCAAAATCTTTGGGATGCAGCAAAAGCAGTCCTAAGGGGGAAATACATCGCAATACAAGCATCCATTCAAAAACTGGAAAGAACTCAAATACAAAAGCTAACCTTACACATAAAGGAGCTAGAGAAAAAACAGCAAATAGATCCTACACCCAAGAGAAGAAGGGAGTTAATAAAGATTCGAGCAGAACTCAACGAAATCGAGACCAGAAGAACTGTGGAACAGATCAACAGAACCAGGAGTTGGTTCTTTGAAAGAATTAATAAGATAGATAAACCATTAGCCAGCCTTATTAAAAAGAAGAGAGAGAAGACTCAAATTAATAAAATCATGAATGAGAAAGGAGAGATCACTACCAACACCAAGGAAATACAAACGATTTTAAAAACATATTATGAACAGCTATATGCCAATAAATTAGGCAATCTAGAAGAAATGGACGCATTCCTGGAAAGCCACAAACTACCAAAACTGGAACAGGAAGAAATAGAAAACCTGAACAGGCCAATAACCAGGGAGGAAATTGAAGCAGTCATCAAAAACCTCCCAAGACACAAGAGTCCAGGGCCAGATGGCTTCCCAGGAGAATTTTATCAAACGTTTAAAGAAGAAATCATACCTATTCTCCTAAAGCTGTTTGGAAAGATAGAAAGAGATGGAGTACTTCCAAATTCGTTCTATGAAGCCAGCATCACCTTAATTCCAAAGCCAGACAAAGACCCCGCCAAAAAGGAGAATTACAGACCAATATCCCTGATGAACATGGATGCACAAATTCTCAACAAGATACTGGCCAATAGGATCCAACAGTACATTAAGAAAATTATTCACCATGACCAAGTAGGATTTATCCCTGGGACACAAGGCTGGTTCAACACCCGTAAAACAATCAATGTGATTCATCATATCAGCAAGAGAAAAACCAAGAACCATATGATCCTCTCATTGGATGCAGAGAAAGCATTTGACAAAATACAGCATCCATTCCTGATTAAAACTCTTCAGAGTGTAGGGATAGAGGGAACATTCCTCGACATCTTAAAAGCCATCTATGAAAAGCCCACAGCAAATATCATTCTCAATGGGGAAGCACTGGGAGCCTTTCCCCTAAGATCAGGAACAAGACAGGGATGTCCACTCTCACCACTGCTATTCAACATAGTACTGGAAGTCCTAGCCTCAGCAATCAGACAACAAAAAGACATTAAAGGCATTCAAATTGGCAAAGAAGAAGTCAAACTCTCTCTCTTCGCCGATGACATGATACTCTACATAGAAAACCCAAAAGACTCCACCCCAAGATTGCTAGAACTCATACAGCAATTCGGTAGCGTGGCAGGATACAAAATCAATGCCCAGAAGTCAGTGGCATTTCTATACACTAACAATGAGACTGAAGAAAGAGAAATTAAGGAGTCAATCCCATTTACAATTGCACCCAAAAGCATAAGATACCTAGGAATAAACCTCACCAAAGATGTAAAGGATCTATACCCTCAAAACTATAGAACACTTCTGAAAGAAATTGAGGAAGACACAAAGAGATGGAAAAATATTCCATGCTCATGGATTGGCAGAATTAATATTGTGAAAATGTCAATGTTACCCAGGGCAATATACACGTTTAATGCAATCCCTATCAAAATACCATGGACTTTCTTCAGAGAGTTAGAACAAATTATTTTAAGATTTGTGTGGAATCAGAAAAGACCCCGAATAGCCAGGGGAATTTTAAAAAAGAAAACCATATCTGGGGGCATCACAATGCCAGATTTCAGGTTGTACTACAAAGCTGTGGTCATCAAGACAGTGTGGTACTGGCACAAAAACAGACACATAGATCAGTGGAACAGAATAGAGAATCCAGAAGTGGACCCTGAACTTTATGGGCAACTAATATTCGATAAAGGAGGAAAGACTATCCATTGGAAGAAAGACAGTCTCTTCAATAAATGGTGCTGGGAAAATTGGACATCCACATGCAGAAGAATGAAACTAGACCACTCTCTTTCACCATACACAAAGATAAACTCAAAATGGATGAAAGATCTAAATGTGAGACAAGATTCCATCAAAATCCTAGAGAAGAACACAGGCAACACCCTTTTTGAACTCGGCCATAGTAACTTCTTGCAAGATACATCCACAAAGGCAAAAGAAACAAAAGCAAAAATGAACTATTGGGACTTCATCAAGATAAGAAGCTTTTGCACAGCAAAGGATACAGTCAACAAAACTCAAAGACAACCTACAGAATGGGAGAAGATATTTGCAAATGACATATCAGATAAAGGGCTAGTTTCCAAGATCTATAAAGAACTTATTAAACTCAACACCAAAGAAACAAACAATCCAATCATGAAATGGGCAAAAGACATGAACAGAAATCTCACAGAGGAAGACATAGACATGGCCAACATGCATATGAGAAAATGCTCCACATCACTTGCCATCAGGGAAATACAAATCAAAACTACAATGAGATACCACCTCACACCAGTGAGAATGGGGAAAATTAACAAGGCAGGAAACAACAAATGTTGGAGAGGATGCAGAGAAAAGGGAACCCTCTTACACTGTTGGTGGGAATGTGAACTGGTGCAGCCACTCTGGAAAACTGTGTGGAGGTTCCTCAAACAGTTAAAAATAGACCTGCCCTACGACCCAGCAATTGCACTGTTGGGGATTTACCCCAAAGATACAGATGCAATGAAACGCCGGGACACCTGCACCCCGATGTTTATAGCAGCAATGGCCACGATAGCCAAACTGTGGAAGGAGCCTCGGTGTCCAACGAAAGATGAATGGATAAAGAAGATGTGGTTTATGTATACAATGGAATATTACTCAGCTATTAGAAATGACAAATACCCACCATTTGCTTCAACGTGGATGGAACTGGAGGGTATTATGCTGAGTGAAGTAAGTCAGTTGGAGAAGGACAAACATTATATGTTCTCATTCATTTGGGGAATATAAATAATAGTGAAAGGGAAAATAAGGGAAGGGAGAAGAAATGTGTGGGAAATATCAGAAAGGGAGACAGAACGTAAAGACTGCTAACTCTGGGAAACGAACTAGGGGTGGTAGAAGGGGAGGAGGGCGGGGGGTGGGAGTGAATGGGTGACGGGCACTGGGTGTTATTCTGTATGTTAGTAAATTGAACACCAATAAAAAAAAAAAAAAAGACCAAGAAAAAAAAAATAAAATAAAATAAAATAAAGAGCAAATTAGGGGCACCTTGGGTGGCTCAGTCGGGTAAGAGACGGACTCTCGGTTTTGGCTCAGGTTATATCAGGTTCCTGGGGGCCAGTAAGTCCCAAATCAGTCTCCACATTCAGCAGGGAGTCCTCTTGAAGATTCTTTCCTGCTGCCCCACCCACTACTCGCATGTTCACGCACGTGCTCTCTCAAATAAGTAAAAAAACTTTGTTTTAAAAGAGCAAAAAGAGCAAATTACACACAAGGTAGAAACAAAGAAAATAAAGAGAAGAGGCAAGAGTCAGTGTCATGTAACAAACAAGGGAGAAAGGCAAAGTTGGTTCTTTGAAAAATTTAATAAATTCATAATCCCCTATAATAAGTGATAAAGAAAAAAAAAAGGGGTTACACAAATTACTAATATTAGTCATGAGAGATAGGCCATGAATGCAGATCCTGTAAACCCAAGTATAAGGAGTCCCTTTCCTGGCACCATGCTCCCTCTGCTGCTGCTCCTCTGCCCTGGGCAGTTTGTCCCTGCTCCCAAAACAATGTTCGCCTACCACTGGCAGCTGCGAATGCAACCCTCAGGAATGCCCCCCCAGCCCCAGACTGCACTGCTACTCAGAATTAGCTCCACACATGAATTTTGGTCATAAAATTTCTCCGCTCATAACATATTTCTGAAGCCTACTAATTTATCAACATTATACCTTCAGGGCTATTATTCTAATTTTGTAAACTGAACGTAATTGGTGTCCTATGTGGCTCAGTCATTACACTGAGTTACATTCAAGGAAGCATGATTCATAAGTCAAAAAGGTTTTAGAATAAGAATTCCAAGCTTTATTTGTCTCTGCCAAAGAACATCAAAAAAAATATTCCACAACATAAGCTGTATTAGTATTTTTCAAAACAACCTTTTCTCTCTCGTACCCTGGATCCCAAAGTTTCCCAAACTTTTCTCCATGTTCCAGCTCTGGTACCTTTGCTCCATAACTTGTATGTTTACCCTGTACTACCACAGCATCCTTGATAGAAAATCTTGCCACTAATTGAATTTAAATTCACACACACACACACACACAAAAATTAAAAAGTCTTGCTATTTCTGCATCACACTGGACCAGTAAGAGTAAACAACAGGATTTGATAACTTCCTGGTCCTCCCTTGAGCAGAAAGGAGTGAAACATAGAGGACTTTCAAGAATGTGATTCTTTTATTCTGACTCCATCTCGAGAAATACTGAAGATTTTCTGAAGAACAAAATTCAATACTTTCTTATCCTCTCCAGTTGGCAAAAAACAAAGAAGATAATTTTGATTTTTTATTTGTCCCTAATTTAAAATATTCAAAGGTTTTTATAAGAAAAATCTAAAGAGGGAAGGAGGGACTTCCAGATTTGGGAGTTCCCTAAGCATTTGTAGTAGACTTAAGTGGGCACGATTCTCCCCATTCCCATATAGATACACACTCATTTGCAATAGGACTTTGCTGCTCCTCCCATTGAAGTAGTCTGCCCCTATCCTTTGAATCTGGGCTTGGATATGTAACTGCTTTGGAAAATGGGACATTAACAAATATGGCAAACCATGACTTAGAGTGGGTTTGCACATTGGGACTTTCTCTCTTGCTGTTCTTGCTACTCTCACGTAAATAAGCTTGGGCTAGCCTGATGGATGATGATGAGGGACATATAGCCTAATCATTCCCATGACCCCTGCCAAAGACTGCCAACTGCCAGACATGTCAGAAAGGCTGTTTTAGATCATCTAACCTCCAGCTGACCCATCAGCTGACCATGGATGTGTGAGCCAACCAGACAGAGATCAGCCAAGTTAAGCCAGATCAGAATAGCCCAACCAACTAATCATGAGCTAATTAAACATGTTTCAAGCCATGAAGTTTTGGGGTGGCATGTTATGCAGCAAAAGCTAACTGAAACAGCATTGAAAATTATTCACTCTTGGGATCCCTGGGTGGCGCAGCAGTTTAGCGCCTGCCTTTGGCCCAGGGCGCGATCCTGGAGACCCGGGATCGAATCCCACATCGGGCTCCCGGTGCATGGAGCCTGCTTCTCCCTCTGCCTGTGTCTCTGCCTCTCTCTCTCTGTGACTATCATAAATAAATAAAAAAAATTAAAAAAAAAATTATTCACTCATTTTCCATGATTAGTTCAACAGGTATCTATGTGTGTAAAGCCCTCTGCTAAGCTCAGGAATCCAAAGTCAAGTAAGACATGGTTTCTACCTAGAATGACCCACAAGTGTACAGATACCAGCAAATAGATAAGAGCAGTACAGTGTGATAAATACTGAAAAGAGGTACAAGTGAAAAAGGGGGGGCAAAGATCATAGACAAGAGTGATTCAAGGGCTTGGGAGGATCTAGAAAAAAACAAGTGACATCAGAAATGGATCCTCACCAATGAACCAAGGTTTTACCAAACAAAGAAGTTGGGGGAGGGCATTCTAGACAAAGGAAAGGTATAAATAAAGGCTGAGAGACCCAAAAGTATATTCTGTGTTTGGGAAATGGTGCAGGAATATAGCCTACAAGGAGATGGAATAAGAAGTGATGATTAAGGAAATATGGTCAAATGATGTATTTGGTAATAAGTCCTATTATAATATCATAAAATTAACAAGAAATCATTAAGTGAAAAATCACAACAAAGTTATTACAGTAGAAGTTATTGCAATTATTTTCCTTCTTCTGATTCTCTTTGACTTCAGACCCTGTTGCAGTGGGTAAAGCTACTGCACTGCAAGTCTCCTCATCTACTGTTTATTCTGATCCTTTAGTTCACACCATCAACCTCATTCAGTTAATTGATAAAGTTTTTTTTTTTTTTTAAGATTTATTTATTATTTGAGAGAGAATCTCTGCCTAAAGCATTTCCTTCTCTGGAACTTCTCCATTTGTCCGTGTGTCTGGCATAGTTACTAGATTTTATGAGAAGGGCAGGAGGGGAAGGGAAGGAAGTAGGCATTCCCTGTGTAGCCTCAGTCACAACCTTCCAGAATCAAGCCTCCACTACGCCTGGCATGAGTGCTCAATAAATGCTTGTTGAATGAACAAAGTGACAAATTCAGCTTTCATTTCTCCAAATATCAAATGAGACCCTAAACAATCATTAAAGTATCTACCAATCCCAAGATTCAAATGTTTCTCCCACAAGATAATACAAAAGAATACAAAATGTATACAATGGTTCAATTTATTAATTTAGTCTTATGTAATACATCACTGTATTTACTCTTTAAAAGAAACACAACGTATAAAACTATAAAAAATGATCCTGAAAATTATACAAATTGTTTTCAAAGCATGATTTTAAAAACAGACCTTTAAAAAATGTGATTGAAATGTTCCCCAAAGAATCATAAGGTAAAAGGTGAAAGATGAACATTGACACTAAAGCCAATTGCTCAGTTCAAATTGTATTAGTAAATTGTGATGAATTACAACTTTATTTCTGCTGCCGTTAGCAGTATTTCGGTTATGGGATTCATGAATTTCATTAGGACTTTAAACTGAATAAATTTGTCACATTACTAATGCTGTAAATTAATTCATAACTTGAGCATTTCACAAAACTTGAGAGCAAGGTGCTTTTTGGCTTTGGTAATAACTGCAAATTACTCCCGCTTTGTAATTGTGGTTAAATACATACAACATAAAACTTACCATTTTAAGGTGTACAATTCAGCAGCATATTTAGTCATTCACAATGTTGTATAATCAACACTATCCTGTTCTAAAATATTTTCATCACTAAAACAAAAGCAGTTCCCATTAGCAATCACCTCCCACTATCCCCACTCCTCCCCGCCTGCCCTTAGCAACCATTAATCTGATTCCTGTCTCAATGGATTTACCTATTCTGGATATTTCACATAAATGGAATCACAATTTGTAGCCTTATATAAAAGGCTAAACTAATATAACTAAATATAATTAGTTTCTTTTACTTCACAAATTTTTCAAGAACTACCATACCCTTTAGCATTTCAGGAAAAACCAACCATAAATGTAAATCATGGGAAGAAAAGATATATTGGAATCTAAATGACATCTGAGGTAAGTGAATGAGTCAGTACAATTACCTTTCAGAATGCATTCAAGTTTTTAGAACTGATTGGTGCTTGAACACTGATCAAATGAACAACGTTTTATATGCAGCACAAAAATCTTAAGAATTCATTTCCACTGAATTAGTAACAATTCAAAACAATTTATTTCATATGCCAGAGTTTTTATCACAAAGCTTTTGGAATGTTGTAGGAAATCAATACCATTCTCTATTTTAAATCTCTTCCTAATATAAGTCATAGTTTTTTTAAGTTATCAATTGATACAAAAGACACCCATGTGACATAATTAAATATTCACTGGGTAATTCTACTCTTGGACAGATGTTATACTTAAATCATTTCCATTTCCATGGTTTGACTTCTTATAATCAAATAATGTAGTTAAATCTGAATGCTGACTTGTTTTTTATAGCTACAAATTTGTAAGCTGAGACTTTAAAAGAAGCTGAATGTGTTACTTAATCAAATCTAAACTTACCAAAACTACTAGACATAATGCTGATTAGAACAAGTTTTTTAAAACTCTACATACTTCATCTCGGTTATTTTGATCAACAGGTCAGAAAGCTGAAGTCGTAGCATAAAAAAGCAGTAATGACAATTAACATGGAAAAAAAAAAAGGATTTCACTGAAAAGAGAATTCCAGGAGGACAGCAAAGAGCAGGATCTCCTATCTTCAACTTCAATCTTTTGAGCAATAACACATTATCGCTACTGTTTTTATATTATTAGATCAATGAATAGTGTAACAATTAATTTTACTCTTTGACTGAAAAGGGGTGTGGAAAGCTATCATGTGTCAGTTTCTTTGCCATAGAATGAACCAAGGCTTACATCAATCTATTTATCTGTTTCAGGATCTTGTCTGAGAAAAAAAGAATTCTAGCACTTTATATTAGAAGAACATAAAAATTAAACCTTATGAACTTGCTTTTCCTGGGAAAGGATAATTTGACTTGATGAGTTGGTTAGTCTTAAAGAGTTCAACAGAAATGTAGTTTTATTACTTTCAAACACACTATATTATCACTACTAGAACTAGCTATGTATTGAAGAACCATTTCCTATCACAATACTTGCATGCAAATAGATTAATAAAATGATTTGGGGGATGCTTAAAATCCCTGGTGTTAGTGAAAAGAAAAAAACTTAAGTTGTCATTTTGCTTCAGAAATGCTTTTCTTTATAGTAAACAATACTCAGACCAGCATGTCAAAGAGAAAAAAAAATCATAAAACAGTAGATTCATATCAATGACTTTTTACTACATAGAGCACATTCATGAAGCATCCTGTTAACCATTTCTTTGTAACTATTGAATTAATGAAAAGTCACTCCCCAAATAACACATTTGAATGTCAAGCATTCTGAACACAAAAATGTCAGTTTTGAATTTTTCTAAGGAGGGCAGCCCTTGGTGGCTCAGCGGTTTAGCGCCGCCTTCGGCCCAGGGTGTGATCCTGGGGACCCGGGATCAGGTCCCACGTCGGGCTCCCTGCACGAAGCCTGCTTCTCCCTCTGCCTGTGCCTCTGCCTCTCTCTCTCTCTCTGTCTCTTGTGAATAAATAAAATCTTTAAAAAAAATGTTCTAAGGTAAAAAAGGAAAAAAACACCTCAAGATGTATCTCTGTTAATATACCTCAAGATCTATTAAAATCCTCTTGGCCAATTTATGGAGATTATACATGCAAATAAATACTTGTAAAAACTCAGCAGAAGACCTAGTTTTTGCAAAGGATTTTCAGAACAACACCCATACTTCGTTTATTTCTACTTTTTTCCCTCTTGGTATTACCCAATATAACTTTCCAAAACAGATATTAGGAATCAAGTATGGTAGGCAACAGTATTTTCCAAAGTAATTTCCTTGTATCTAAGTGTCCCTTCTCTTTCTGCATTTGTAAAGTAGAAAAGTAAACCATGTCAGGACACATTTCTCTGAAGTATCCCCAGAAAGTCATCACTACTCAACTCTGAGTACCTCAGTTTTTTCATCATTAAAATAGAAACTTGGAAAGATTTATCTTTTGAACTTACTTTGATCTTTTAAATCAAAGAAAAGAAAATAATTACATAAAAGGTGACATTAGAAGGAAACCATCCTTCCTCTTCTCTTATTTAGAAAGAAGTTTACTAAAGTTGGCCTTCATTTACACACCTCAAAACTTTTTTTGGAAATCAGATTTAGATCAAATCCTAACAAAACCCATCACTGAATTACATTAAATACAGTCGATGAGTCATTGATGAGTTGATATTCTCTAAAGGGATGACAAATATTCTCTTACTTTCTAGGCCTCATGAGTGTGTTAAATAAAACTACTTAGAGCAATATTTAGACAACCAGCCAAAACACCTATTAGTGAAATTCCTTCCATCAAGACTTTGTCCAGTCTACTGAGAGAATGCGGGCCAATTGCTTTCTTCTATTACAATTCTGAACATTCACCCCTGGAGGTCCCAATCCATCACCTTCTGATATGATGCATCATGCAGGAAACACATTTTTTAATGTTTGCATAACTATCCCTTAGAAAATTTTTTAAATTAATAAATTCTAGGTCTTTTTAGATTGGGATGCAACATGTAAAGAAATCTATTTTACTTCTAAATGCCAAAAACTACATTCAGATTGCCAGAGGTTAACCATATGCTATTAATATAGTAACATTAGCTACCATATGTTCAAGGGATAAGGAAGTTTTGTTGAAAACCATATTATCTTCAAAGTTACAAAGATCCCAATATCCATGGTCAGGGGATAATTAATAGCAAGTACATTGATGGGATATGTAGCATAGGGTTAAAGAGTAAAACAGATTCTATACTAGTAGTAAACCAGAAACTCAATCGTTAGTATCTCCTAATGATAGGGTTGAAAGGATTCTCATATTTTTGTAGGATTTAACCCAGTATTTGTCTACTTCTACTCTTATCCTAGAAATCTAGTATGTTCACATGACTGCAACCACTGAACAAGAATGAGAACAAATGATGGCTAAAGGTTAATGCTAATAAACTGTAAGTTGCACTGCAATTTACTTTGAAGAGAAGAAACACAAGTGAAATACTAGTAATAACAGTAAATCTTAAATATTAGTAAATACTAGTTTTTAAAAAAATGTCCAACCACCATAGTACCCAATGTACTTTGACATATAGCTATAAGATGGAAACAACAAACATCATTTAACTTAACCAAATGGTAACAAATAACTTGCCATTACTCTTAATTTTCGATTATACATGTATATATACACAAACATACCCACTCCAATACCACATCATTCAGGAGAACAGCTGGCAAGTCCCAGGCTCCTCTCTAAGTTCTCATACTTAACTGTGAAATCAGAATCCCCTGAAGGCCTTTATTAAAGCAGACTTACTAGTTTCCACACCAGAGCTTCTGGTTAGGTCTACAGAGAGACCCAAGAATCTGCATTTCTAACAAATTCCCAGGTGATGCTGATGCTACTGGTCCAGGGACATTTTGGGAACCTCTACTGTAAATAATCTGTGAATCTCAATAGACAGAGAGAAAGAGAAGGGCAGAGAAAGGGAGTAAGTAGATAAAAGGTGATACTGTAGTTACTAAATTAATGAAAAGAGGGAGAGAAGGAGTGAGCAAGATGCATTCTAAAGAGAGAAAGAGAAAGACATGCAGTTCTGGCAAAGGAGGCAGCAGATAAAAGTGAATACAGATATTTTCTTCCATCTTGATACTTGCCCTTTATCTTGCTGATTAGAAAAAACTAAGAAATGAGCAAAGAATGACAATGACATTTAAATGACATACAAACCTTTTCACACTTAAAAGGCTAGATAGATTTGTTCCCATGACAAGTTTTAGAAAAACAGTATCGCCAGAAACTCTTCAGCCTTTCAATACTCTTAGATGGGACTACTTTCAGGAGGACACTGAAAGGGCACAGAAAGTTAATTGAGTTTTTCATATTAAAAAAAAAATTCTCACCAGTAAAACATGGGTGAGCAATGATAACAAACAACTCCTACAATATGCAGAAAATCTACTTAGAAACACTGCATTTGGAATCTTTCAAACAAGTATTAAAATTTTATTTAAACAAAAGTTTTTCCTTTTAAGTTACTGAGCCACATAAAGGAAAAATATTAATTTTATTAGAATTTGAACAAATGTTGCACAAAGAAAACATTTTAACAAAATCATATGGTGGCATAACAAACAAAAAAGAAAACAGCCAAAGATGTGTAAAAGAAATATAAGGTGGAAAACTGTTAAATATCTCATGATCCAGTGTAGAAACAAGGAATCTAAACTTAAAAACCAAACAAGCACAACCATAAAACAAAACATTAATGTTTGTGCTATCCTAACCAGACACATTCTTCAGCAAAACTTGGAAAGGCAGTTCTATCTTAGAGTTTTTTTATCTTATTTCTGACTTTTTCAGAAATAGACAATTTATATAATTCAATCTCACAGTTGAAAGTTTAAGTACTGAGAAATATTCTAACTGAAATGATAGGTGAGACAAAGTAATTGATTAGTCTTTAATGCTATATTTTCAACTGTAATAAGGGCTTCATCCAACCAAAAGGAGTCTTAAGCAGTTCAGAGTCCTTCTCTAATGCCCAAGGAACACATCTGCCCAGTTTAACTGCCATAGTGTTGTTACCCTAGTAACAATAGAGCACTCTCAGGGACTAATGTAGCAAGAGAAAACACAATATAAGTTTGATATTGTATAACAAGATAACTTGTCATCCATTTTAGACTACCAAATACTGAAAGCTAATTGAAACAAATTATTTAAGTATTCCCCAATCTTTGAAATTTATTTCTAAATATTGATATATTCATTTTTTTAACTGACCACATTAGGTTAATAATAGTGTAAATCAATTTGAAAACTATAATACAATACTTCAAAAATAGGACTCCGAATATTTTTCTGTTATACCTTAATCTTCACACAAAGATGCAATTCTTACATTTTGGTAGAGAAGTAAATGGGAAATAAACCTGGAAATGGTTTAAGGAAACTGTCAACAGAGACATATTTTTCCATTTCATGATTGTCACTTTACAAAGACCCCAAATTTCACATTGTTAAATGTCTTAAAATAGTATCAGTTGTGACTTTTATAAACATAAAAAGGCAAAAATTCTAAATGCTTAGGAAATAAAGTTAAGCCCTTTGCATTCTGATTATTTGAAATTTATTCATACAATATGTCCAATCTGAACTTTAAATGAGGTATATTTTCTTCTTTCCAATATCAAAAACCTAGCAAATATATCATACCATGAACAGTTTCAAATTTAAATAAGTTCATGCTTTTTGTTGGCTTTCATTTTATAAAACACATTGCTAAGAGTCTTTGGATGTGGTGTCTTAGAAAAAAAGGAAGTTGCATGTGGTCACTCTGTATAAGAGCTGCAAATACATAAGATGAAAACACTTTTGTGGGTATTTTTAAAACATGATAAATGCATTACCAAACATTAGTCATGATTTTAAATATTACATAAATATATATTAAAGATCATCAATGTATCAACAATTGTATAAGGGGAGCACTAAAATAAAAATCCTTTGATTTATGGCAGTCCTTAAACAATTGAATGTCTTTATCTGAAAAACTTATGCTGCAAAAATTTGAATCAAAGTTTTGCTTTCTGAATGCATGGGTTATAACCCACAAAAAACATGAGGGACAAATTGGTCAGGATCTTGTTAGTTTAAGAAACAAAAAATTTAAAAACCAAAATATGCACACCATTAAAAATACTAATTCTGAAAATTATGCAGCTAAAAATTAAATCACCCTGTCCAGCAAGTTCCAAAAATTTCACACATTTCAAACATTAAGGCAACTTTTTCCCAACTAAACAGTACTTTATAAAAATATATGTCACTTCAAAACATTATATACATAGTGGCAATAAATTTAGCTAGTTGTAATCTTTAATACATTAATAAAGTGTCACATATTACAAAGAAATTATACTAGGTGCTTGCATGTGTGTGCAAGTAGAATTACAGTTTTTAAAGTACAGGTTTTAAAACTGAGCGGAGTGAACGGCCCTCTTTAGTGAGTTCTCGTGTCACACACATACATGGCAATGGGATGGCTTCTTCCCGTTTCTCTACAATATTGTAACTGCATTTCTTCAAGTGGTCAGCCATGCTTAGGATGTCAGCAAATTTCCATTCATTTACAGAACAAAATGCAGTGCTGAATCGCCACACCTAAAAGAAAATTCTACTTCAGATTTAAACAAGTCAATTTACAAAAATCAAAATACACTTCTTACTCCACCTGCAAACATTTCTACTGTTAGAGAAATATCCTATAAAGTTCCAAGTAGTTAGCTACAAAACTGAAAAGGAGTAAATCCATTTGGAGACAAATCTGTTTATCAAATAACTATAGAATAAATCACTCCTATGATATTTTAACTTCGATAAATGCAATAACCAAAAAAAATAAATGAAAAGCAAAAATCGACATTAAATACTACATCCAACTTGGCTTATAAAGTAATTTTTTAAGAAATTTTGAGAGAGAAAGGAGGGAAGAAAGGAGAGAGGACCCAAGTGGAGAGAGGGACAGAGAGAATCTCAAGCTGACTCCCCATTGAGCATGCTGAGCCAGACAAAGGGCTCAATCTCATGACGTGAGCCATGCACCAAGCCACCCAGGTGCCCCTAAGCAATTTTTTAAAAAATCATAACCTTGTAAATTCAGAGGTACTTCCTAAAATAATATATTACACACTCTTCTTTCATCCTATCCAATTGGACATATAGAATTACTCAGAGTCTGGAGATATTGATGATACACGTATTATTTTTTTTCTGAAGTTTTTCTTCCATTCCTATTATACTACATGAAGTATACTAAAAAAATACACTAATATGGGGTGCCTTGTGGCTCAGTTAAGTGTCTACCTTTGGCTGAGGTCATGATCCCAGGATCCTGGGATCAACCCCACAATGGGCTCCCTTCTCAGGATGAAGTCTATTTCTCCCTCTCCTTCTGCCCCTTCCCCTGCTCATGCACTCGTGCATGTTCCAATAAATAAATAAAACCTTTAAAAAATACACTAATATTTTGCCAAAGTGCCTTATCATTCCACTATTTATAAGCACTAAAGGTACTTAGTAATATTCATGAGTACAGGTATTTCAATTTATTCAACACGTTTCTGAAAATTTATATAAAACGCTTTTGTAAAATGAATCTTACTTTATTCCAAATCATTGTAAAATGCCATTTCTAGACAAAAATTCAGCTACCATCCCTATTCATGTGTCTGTTGGTAAAAATATGAGCTACTTCCCCTTTAGCCAGCTCAGCAACTCTAAGTGTTGAAACAATGTCATCTTATTAGTCCAGCAATGACAGTTGTGGCCTCTTCTCATCTTTACAATTCTAAATATAAAGCTACCCAAACACAGGTAATAAGCACAAATGGAGGACAGACCCAGGTACAAGCATGAATGGGACAGATGAGGCCTAGGCATCCTAGCTAAGCTCATCACCAGGCAAATGTTAGCGCACACTTAATGCCCAGTAAACAGCAGATACTCTAAGAAAGCAGTCACGGATTTGAAGAAAGCCTTCAGCACTCATTAGACTGTCTCATGAAAGGAAGGTAATGCCTTCCAAGGTGGCCAGATACCTTCAACTTCTTTGGGAACACTTATTTTTCAGCTGGCAACAAAAATCACCACTGTTCAGCATAAAAGGTACTTACTCCCAGTATTCCTTAGGGTTATTATATTGATTATGCCTACTGTAGGGTTCTTTCCCAGGAGTCCATGAAGGCCTAGAGAGTAGCTACCAATAGACATTACAGATATCACTAGCCTCCCTTACAATTCCCCATACCTAAGAAACTATAGGAAGAATTAGGAGTTTTGTTAAGCCTCAGCAGAACAAATTCATGAAAGATTCAATCACGGCAGACAGCCTCCCCACTTCCACAAGAATCTGGTGAAACACTAAGAAAAAAATGGATGATTCCCATCTCCTGATGGTTTCTTAATAATGGGCCAATTTTTCATCCAGAAGTATTCCTCAAGTACTTACTTAGTGCCCACTACATGGCAGTGAGGTTCTAGGCAGCAGATATTTGGTTCCCAGAGAGTCTCACTTCTCAAGGACCTTACAGTCCAATGAAACCAACAATTCATCAGTGAATTATGAAACAGCATACAGAGTGCTCTAGTAGGGGTATGCAGAGTAGAAGAATATATTGGAGTACAGAGCAGTATACCTCCCTGAAAGCTTCAGGGTAGGGTTCCAGAAGGCTTTCCTAAAGAAGTAAGATCTGTAAAATGAGCAGATGATGAACACCACAAACTCCAGAGACAGGTTTCCTAGATGTGAATCCATCAATTGGTTGGACAAGTTACTTCAGCTCTCTAAACTTCAATTTCTTCATCCATAAAATAGAGACAGAGTAAATAGGTTAACAGAAGTCTAGGATATTGCAAGTGTTCAGATGTAGGAAGCACATCTGAAGGCCCTAAGAAAGAAAACATCAGGAAACTGTAAGTAAATCAACATAGCTGGAATATGAAATAACAAGAAGAAACTGAAGAAGTAAGTAAGAACAAGATTATTAAGTCTTAAATGGTTCATTAAGGAGTCTTTCTCTGTCCCAGAGCAATGAACAAACATAAAAACTATAAAAACTTAAAAACTATTAAAAACTATAGTGTAAGAACTGTATTTATGAAAATATTTATCACTCTAGTCCTTATATAGAGAGTATGTTGGGAAGTGACCCAGTTAGGAATAGAAACCCAGTCAGGAGACAGAACATGAGAGACTCCTAACTCTGGGAAACGAACAAGGGGTAGTAGAAAGGGAGGTGGGCAGGGGGTGGGGGTGACTGGGTGACAAGCACTGAGGGGGGCACTTGATGGGATGAGCACTGGGTGTTATTCTGTATGTTGGCAAATTGAACACCAATAAAAAATAAATTAAAAAAAAAGAAACCCAGTCAGGCTATTGTGGAGAGAGAGTTGAAGAGGACAGAACTAGGCAGTGGGAACAGTAAAGCAAACCTGAGGGGTATGAAGAAGGAAGCCTCAGGAGGGTTTTATGATTACCTAGATATGGAAATAAAGGGGGAAAAAAGAAGTCAACCCTTACTCCCAAATTCCTAGTTTAGGCAATCTGATAAATAATAATGCCACTCGCTGAGATTAAGAGGGACAGAGGGGCACCTGGGTAGCTCAGTGGTTTGAACATCTGACTCTTGGTTTCAGTTCAGTTCATGGTCTCAGTGTGGTGAGACTGAGCCCCACAGTGGGTTCTGTGCTCAGTAGGGAGTCTACTTGACATTCTCTCTCTCCTTCTGTTCCTCCCCAATGTGCACAAAATTCTCTAAAATAAAATAAATCTTTTTTTTTTTTTTTTTTAAAAGAGGAATAAAGATGCGGAGTAGGTTGGACATGCTGCTTTTGATGAACCTGTGAGATAATCAAGTGAAGATGCTTGTATATAACACTGTGGAGTTCAGGAGAAAGTGGCCAGGATATGGATGTATGAGTAATCTGTATAAATGATGATAATTTAAACTCCAAGAGTAGGTAAGATTTTCTTGCAGGAATAGAATCCCTAGAAAATATTTCATCTCATAGGTCAATATTAGTGGGCAAGGACAAAAAGAGATCATGTTCAAAGTACCCCATCTCAAATGGTAGAAAGATACCAAGTTATCTGTATGTGTATACACACATATACACAGCAAGTATAAAACTTTCTGCCATCAAAATTCCCATTTGGGGAAAAACATAATAAAATAAATAGTATATTCAAATTGTTGGTCAAAGCCTCAGAAGAACACAGATGATGATGTAGAATTCTGAAAAACTGGAGCAATGAGTAAAAGTCTGAGAAAAACTAAGGGTGGTAAAAACAAAGCCAGAAATTTGAACTCTGCAACCAAAGTGAAATTTGGCAAACTTTTCCTACTTTATAAAATGCAAAATGTTTATATTCTAAAATGAAAAACTCCTGCAATAAAATATATTTATAATGACTTCTAGTTTCGATTAGTGCCTCAAACAGAAAGTAGACAAAAGTAGGGGTGCCTTTCTGGCTCAGTCAGTAAAGCATATTGACTCTTGATCTCAGTGTTGTGAATTTGAGCCCCATGTTGGGTGTAGAGATTACTTTAAAATATAATAATAAATAAAAATAAAACAAAATAAAATAAAGGTGGGCTAAAATGGATTTTCACAAGAGAAAAATGGTGGAACCAGGACTTGCTGCCAGATCTGCTACACCTACAGGTAATGCCTCCAATATGCAACACTCTCTTGTACTCTACTAAACCCAGAGTCCCTACCAATATCAAATCTAACTACCCTACTCTTACCTCACTTCGACCTAACACTTTTCCACATCCATCATGTTTTCTAGCCCCCAAATACTCCATTGGTCACTTACTAGTAGTAGCAGCTATAACTCTTCTCATTTCCCTCTTTTTAAGTTCAACCTGAAATACTAAGTTCTAAGAAAGAAGTTGCTAGGAATGGAAAGAAACTGCCAATTATAAGCAGCAGAAAACCTCTTCTTGCTTCTTCCATTGTCCTACAGTGAAAATGTTTCAGATGGAACTCAAATTAGAAGGCAGTTAACACAGACTCAAAAGGAGTTGTTACAGAAGAACGGAGTATAGAACTGCTCAACTGAAGTAACAGAAGTGGCCTTCTTCATATTAAATTAGAACCTAGTACTAGGATGGCTGTAGTAAACATGTGATTATGACAAAAATTCTAGTTTTTCATTAATTATCATTATTTTTAAAAAGTCTGTTGAATTAAAGTATAAGTTTTAAAGGACGGTCAATTTTTCAACAAGATTTTAACTTTATTAATTCTGCAACATTAAGTATCTACTGTATGTCAAATAAGGGGATGATATAGTTAAGATTCAACTAACCTTTTCTTTTATTTGCCATGACGAATTTCCTTCTGGATACTTCCTTTTCCCCCACTGCAGTATGACCATTCCACGAGACTGAAGCAGGCTGCCACATACATCCCTCATTAACCTGGATACACAGGAGAGCTGGCATAAACTGAAGCCATCAAGAAAGCCTGCAATATGTTGTAGGACCTCAAAAGGAAGACTACTTAGATGGTCACTATGTAATCCCAATACACAGTTTCTAGCAGGCTCTACTAATACTGTAGATACACATGGTTGAACTCCAAATGACCTCAAATGGCGGTCATGTATAATCTTTGCTCCTTGTGTTGATGGACAAAATCTACGCTGAGAATAGGTACAACCATAGTATGCTAAAGGACACCTCTGTTCCATCCAGCCATTGAGTCCAGCATGAATGTCACCATGCACATTCTTAAAATGGGAAGAAAATTCTTTTCTCCTAAATAACTGTCCACAAACAAATGTAAACATTGAACGCTGCTTGGGTTGGTACCTAGCAACACACTCCAATACTAAATCCAGCCCAAGTGTCTGAAAAGGACTTGGATTTGAAAGCTGTGGGTTGGCATGATCACAAGCTGAAGCTGAAGCTATTTCTCCAACCATTGTATTTGTAGCTAATATTGCAGATGGAAGTGAAAAAGTCTGAGTCCCAAAGTCAATGTGATAAACATCAACCATGCGACTATCAGATATACCCCTCCCACCTGGAGAATCTCCTAGACAAAAGAGCAATGCTGCTGTAATTAGATCTATTCCTTGGAGGCCCATTGGATCTTCTGCAACCTCCAAATCTGATGTATCTACTGCTTTATCCTCTTTTGGTTTAGACCAACAGGAGTTAGAAAGAAATTTGAATGGAGGATGACCTAAAGATAAGACATCAACATTCCTCAAGTCTCCTAAATCTACTTTTCTCCAACACAAAGCTCCTTCATCCCCATCATCTGGCATGAGGATATGCTGAACTGTGCCATTAGGCAGAGCACTAGATGGTAGTGCTTCCCTAAGTTGTGCTGCTACTGAAAGTGAACTGGAAGGTGGTGAGGTGCCATCTGATGCTATACATTCTCCATTTGTTAAGGTACTTTGTTTTGAATCACCATATAATTTCTGATTTTGGTCCATGGCCTGTGTACATAGATTTTCCAAAGAAAAGCCATTACAAAGAGCAGTAGTGCCATAAGAACTGGTATTCGAGTCACACAATAAATCACTGGAACCATTTTGTTCACACTGGACATCCAGACTTGTGTTGTTATGGTCAATTCCACCTACTGCTCCTATCTCATCGTCATAAAGATGGTCCTGGTCGTTCAAGTGTCTATTCTGCAAGCTTCCCCTGGCATTTTGCTCTTCATTCATTTCACTTGGGGAAGTGCAAAGACTTGTACTTAACATGCCAATGTCTCTTGTGGCAGTATTCAGGATATCTAAAGCAGCTGCCAAACTTCTGGTTGTTTCTACAGTAGCTTGATAAAGTGCACCGTAAGATTCTTCATCAACAGACACCAAACCATTAGCATGTGGTATTTCTGGGACACTTGATTTAACTGAGATTTGTTCTCTAGGTTCTGATACTTTATCAGTCGCTTTTGACATCATGGTGGCTACTTTGAGAGACTCTAAAAGCATCCTTTGGTCTTGAAGGGCCAAGGCCATATCTAATTGTGCCACTTCATCAACATCTCTGCTTAGATTTTCATATGATTTCCGATCTGCATAACTAACTGGCCATCGGTTCCACTCCATAGTACAGCACACCACACTTGCAGGACACATCTCTAGATGTTCAGCAACTTTATTTCGAGCCATTGTAAATGGACATCCGAAGTCACTATTTAAGCAAGGCACTCGTTCATATGGACATAAAAGTCGATGCTCATCAGCTTTACAAGAATGGAAAACTGCTCCACACACCAATGGACAACCAATCAAGTCGCAGGAAATCCCAGGTTCTGGTCTGGTCATACACCGTCTACTGACACAATTCACACAGTGTGAATGCTGCAGCTCCTCCTCCATAATGGCCAGTCCAACTCTAGTTGTTGAGATGGAAAAAAGAAATTAGGCAAAAAGTGGTTAATTTTTAAAAACTGCTGAATAACATAAATCAAGTCATAAAGGTATAGTGACTTATCTTACGATGAAATATATAAAATAAGCATACTAAACAAGTTTATTTTACATATAATCAATTTATCTTGAAACAACTTGAGTACTTCATATCAAGTAACAATGCAAAAGTTCATTTCTATATACCATATAACAACATGCCTAAGAGGCCAAATGTTTCAAAATATAATGCTTATTACAATTCTAGTATACTGTGTAGTATATAAATTGATGCCCAAAACAAATTTATGCATATTTGACTTTTATTTTTTATTTATTTATTTTTTTATATTTGACTTTTAGATTTCTTTTTTTTTTTAAAGGGGGAAGCTATTCTTTTTTTTTTTTTAAGCTTTTTATTTATTAATGAAAGGCACACAGAGAGAGAGGCAGAGACACAGGCAGAGGGAGAAGCAGGCTCCATGCAGGAAGCCTGACGTGGGACTTGATCCCGGGTCTCCAGGATCACGCCCTGGGCCGAAGGCGGCACTAAACCGCTGAGCCACCCAGGCTGCCCTGACTTTTAGATTTCAAAGAATGCTTTAGCTTTCACTTTTTCAGTTTCAAATAAACTGATTCTGAAGCACTCCATAGTACACTGACCTCATCATATTCCTAAGAGAGAATGATCTGAATTTCATGAATATATTTAACTAAAACTACTAGAAGTTTTCTTTTTATTCCCCTAAATACAGGAATTCATTTAAGATTTCATCTATTCATCACTCCTACATATGCCTTAATACATTCTACACCAAATCACCACAGTAAGCCTTAATTGAAACAAACAGGGAATTTACAAAATACAAGTTCCAGCTCCAGTTCCTGGCTATGCGCAAATCACTTACTTCTGAGGGCCACAGTTTCCATTCATTCATTCAACACCTATTTATTGTTTAACTACTATGCACTGTGTTTGGTTTGGCAATATAATGATTAGTCAGACATGGTACCTCCTCTCAAGGAGCTAGAGCAGGAGGTCAGAGATACAACAGTAAAAGTCATGTCATGTTATTATGTGATCAATCTGACAAAAGTAAAATCAGATTAACACAGAGAAGATAATTATCACTAAGTGTAGGGGCTTGAGAAGAATTCATAGTAATCTTCAAAGATGGGAAATCTTAAGCATGGAAGGAGAGCATTGGCAAGGAAGGGAAGTATTGAATGCTGAAGCAACAGCATATGTAAATGGAGAAAAACAAGTAGCAAAACATGATCAGGAAACCACAAATTTCCTAGCATTGCTGGATCACAAGGTGTAATGCTAGGTAGCTGTGAGAGATAGGGCAGGATGATAGAAATAAAGCAAATCATGAAGACTGTGCTATATGTTGCTCTAAGGAGTTCAGACTTTAGGTAACAGGAAATCACTGTGCAGTATATCAGCACAATATACTGATTTAAATATAAGTACTAATCCTATTCAATGTGTTTTGGTCTATAATATTCAACTTCTTTATTGGCTTGTTCCTACGAGCAGTAAAAATTTTAAAAACTATTTCATTTTTTAAAACCTAAATAATAAAACAGTATCTCCCTCTACTATTGTTTTTCCTTTTCAAGCTTCCAGAATAAAACCAAAAACCAATTAAAACAACAACAAAAACCCTTCATACCTCCCATAAGCTCTACAGTCCTCTAATCTGGCTTTCTTTTGACTGCCAGTCATTAAAACTTCTCTGAGATCCTCTGAGCTAAATCCAAAGGGCATTTTTTTTTTTTTTTTACAGACTTCATTATGACTATTCCCTCCTTTTTGAACAATTTGTCTTTCCTTAGGATGTTTTATTTCCCTGGTTTTCTCCCTACCTTTTTGGTTATTTCTTAATCTCTTCTTCTAAAATGTTCCTCCTCAGAAATCATGTCATTTCTTGTTCATTCTATACATCCTCCCTGGGTGCTCTCAATTTCTCAAAAGCTTCAATTACCACCCATATGCTGAAAACTTCTCTATTACCCTTGCCCAGATCCCTCTCCCAAACTTCAGATCTCTATAGCCAAATGAGACAGGCAACTCATCTCAATATTCCCCAAATTAAATTACACTGTAATAGACAACAATTTGCTGGGTAAATAAGTCAATTCTTAGCCTGTTTTCATCACTTCAATGCATACAAGATTCCTAATTCTCTGACATATTTTTCCACAAGTGCTCTCTGGGTTCCAGTTGGCTAATGTAAAATAATTACTCCTGAAATTGCTATTTATTTTTGTCCAGTCCAGGGATGATTTCCTCGAACAAAAACAAAATAACAAAAGTCTACCTCATATTGTTAGAGCTCTACTGATTAAGTAGAGAAGTTCTGAGTTGATATTATGGCACTTACTGATAATAGGGGTGGGGGGGGAAAGGCATGCATTTAAAAACAAAATTATATTTTTAAATTGTGTTTAAAAATTACAAATTATGAATCTGAATACTTCTGAATGTTTATAGGTTAAGACAGAACCCATAAGTTAAACACAGACATGCTAAAGAGTCACAGTAGAAGATATGACAGCCTAATGACGACAAACATTTGTAAATTAAACAGATGTTAAAAAAGAAACATTAGTAAGAATTAAGGCGAATTTTACCAAGTGATTAGATTATGAAAGCAGCTGTAGTGTTCTTATTTTGCAACAACTAGATGGAGTTCATCTCACATGCTGAGGGTTATAAGCCTGTTACTAAGAGAGAACCTAAAAATACAAGCAGTTCCGCAGAAGTGACCACTGCTCTCGCAACTTGTAGGAACACTTTATGTTATGGCACATCATATGACCACACTAGGCCGAACACATCTCTGAAATATCACTTAATTCAAAGTGTTTAAAATAGCAACTGCTATAGACAACTAAGTTCAATGTAAAACAGCAACAAGTTTGAAAGGAAGACATAGAGGGCTCTCAAGCTTCAAAGTAAATAGTTAATTCCACACTACTCCCTTCAGAATAAGAAAACTGTTTTAAGGGCAGCCCGAGTGGCTTAGCAGTTTAGCGCCGCCTTCAGCCCAGGGCCTGATCCTGGAGACCCGTGATGAGTGCCAGTTGGGCTCCCTGCATGGAGCCTGCTTCTCTCTCTGTGTCTCTCATGAATAAATAAGTGAAATATTTTTTAAAAAAAGAAAGAAAACTGTTTTTAAAAAATAAAAATATCCACAGCAATGAGTGCACAATATCTCTTTACTGAAGCAGACTTAGAAGGAAAAAAGAACACTAATTTGTACCAGTTTTCTCCTGTCTCCAAATTTCTCACTTAATGTTCTTTAATCCTCATAACAACCAAGAGCAAACTGAGGTTCAGAGAGGCTGAAGGGACTTGTCCAGGGTCATCCCCTAGTAAGTGGCAGAACTAGGATTTCAATCTGGATCTGGATCAATGCACATGGACAACAACAGATACGTTTACTCGTAAAAGTTTAAGAAAACAGGCAGCACTTCAGTAACTGGTGATCCAATTTTAAGATGTTATTTGAGGAATGGAGATTACACAATTTTGCTTGTAGTTTATTCCAACACTTAATCACCCCTGTGGTCAAGAAAGTCTTTTTGGCTCTCTGTGATTACAATAGCACATAGCTTTGCTTTGAATATCAGTTTTAAAGACTATTTTTAAAATAACTTGCATTTGAAATAGTAAAATTTGCAGAAAAATATAAATTTAGCCATTTTCAAGACAGCTAGCTATACAAAGAATCAAGTGTAATTCATTTTACAAGTAAATATATTAAGAAATAAGTTAAGAAAATGGACTAGATAATAACCAAAGAGTATTCTGGGAATAAAACCCTCTGCTTCAGAAATTAAAACTTTCAGATCCATCCTTTTTCTTTTTTTTTTCTTTTTTTTTTTGATCCATCCTTTTTCTAATCAAGATCATTATCAGATTAAATATGCCTCCATAAAGTATCTTGCAATTGCTCATGAATTCTGTGAAACGAGTTTAAAACATCCGTCCCTGATATATCAGTTGAACACACAGCAGGCCCATCAGAAAACATGTTGCTAAAACTGAGGCTTCAAGTTCAACAAAACCTTAATTTAAAACTCCTCAATATTAAGTTTTCTTAAACTCTCTTGAAAACGAATCTTAACATCTCTATAGTTTACACTTAAATTTGAGCAACTGGAAGAAGTCTCATTAGATTAGAAAATATTTGTAAAAAAAGTAAAAAAAAAAGAAAATATTTGTAAATGATTAAATGTCTTACAATAGTTTCAATTTTTTCAAACAGAAATTCTTGGCCAATTCATACTCTGTGACTGACAAGCAATCCATAAAAATAGTTTAAGACATGGCATTGTCCCATACAGTGAAAGGAGGCCTTGTTATTTAAAGCTATTTCTATACATAAAAATAATTGCCTTCAGAAAACCATTTCTTTATTTTTCCAGATTCGTTAAAATAATTAAGGAGATAAATAAAGCATTGCAAGTTAGTGTGATTTTAAAATATGCTAAGTCAAGTCACTCAAAGTACTCAACACAGCTTGCTGCTATGTGTACCTCTGTCAGCAAGACACATGCAAAGATGGGCGGCGCCCTCCCACCCCATAACTCCTGCCTCAAATCTTTAATCTCAGCCCATATGTTACTTTCCAAATACCAAAGACAAAGGTATGGATCTCATACGATGCTGTGTGCTCATTACACATCGTATATTTCCTTGGTTATACTAGTCACAACTAGTCATTATCCTTTAATATCTACCTCCACAGGAAAACTATAAGCTCCATGAAGGTGGCAGAACCATCTCGTTCTCATCCATTCCTATGTTTCCTATATTCCAGACTGTGCCTAATTGGAGCTTCACTTATTTTAGAAAAATGAATAAACGAAAGATTTATACTATAATAAACAGGCAAATGGATTCCAAAACGAGATTCTTGATTTCATGGAAAACTACATATACTTCATCAAAAAATACAATTTTACAAACCTAGTATTACACAAATTAAGTCAAAATTACCTTATTGTACCAGCTATAAAAAGTCTATAGTGCTCAAACATTTACTGAGTTCCTAAGTCATACATTCCAAGCATTATATATAGAGTAAGATAAACCGTCTATTAAAAAAAGCAAGTCAAAGGGACAAGGAAATCAAAGAAAGTTCATTTCAACCTTCCATTATCTTAAAATCTTAAAAAATAGTCATAAAAGGCACAGAAGTAAACATTTACTCGTATATTTTTCCACTATTTTAACTCCCTAATCAACTGTGTGCTCTGGTTACTGGTTACTTGGATATAGAGGCATCAGTTTCAACAAGAAAAGCAGAGGTTGAGGTGTCCACACATACGCACGTGCCTAAGTAGGTACAGGGCTAAGAAAAGCAGCTCAAAAAAGGAAGTGGCATCAGCCAACTGTTTAATATTGCAGTTAATATGGTACTAGATGAAACAATTCTATTCTATGTTGCTTCAATGTGAGGCTGAAATACAACTAGACAGACCTGTTCAATTAGTTAACACAAGTCTGTGACTGAAATTTTACATTTAGCAATCAGTTATAAGCTCCTCTGAGTAAGTCTCATCCTTCTTGTATAGTACTAGAGTAATACAATTAGTTGTACAATTAATATTAAATACAAACACCTGCTGGGTGATTTGCTGACCAAATGCAGTTTTAAAGACCACAGCAAATCTATAACCTCAGCTGGACATCTTATTTCACTGGTTTAAAAGGGGTGTGTGTGTGTGTGGCTGGGGGGGGAGGGGGGTGCGGTGACTAGGCAAGATTAAAAAATCCACTACCTTAAACTCCAAACTCAAAGCACTTGCACTCCTGATGAGTCCAAAATGGCTAAGTGGGTTACACTGTATTCATTCCTTTTATCAAATTTTAGCTCTTTTTATTTATAGAATGACGACCTAATTATATGGAAAATTGTCAAATGTTTCCCTTCCAGTTATGATATAATCAAAACATATACCTTCTGTGTCTAAATATGGTCATGAGTAGCTAATTCCAAAGTGATAGTTCTAACTACTTGCAATGTTCTCCACTAAATAAGCAAATGAAATTATTACAGACTTACATCAGAACTTAAAATAATATTAATATTTAATGCTTTGGACTAGAACCTGTTTGCGTCGATCCTCAGATAAAAATAATACACCTAAATGGTGGTACTCAGCTTATTAAAATGGGCAGCATGGCACAGGGGAAGGGGTTTCCAAGGGATCTCAGCTTTGTGACCTTGAGGCAATTACTCTACTGTGAAAACAATTTAGAACTCTACAGAGATTGGTTATGTGTATATCCAACAGGATACAGTCTAATACTCAGAAAAGGGATGTACTCACTTTACACAACAGCCATGTTTATGTAGGCAAAGCTTTCTGTAAAACTATTTTTTATATCAGGTCATTTCTACTTGTAAACCTTATAAAAAGCAATTGTATGAGAAAATAACCTATGTTAGTTAACATTTTCCAATGAAAAGATGTACCTTTTTTTGTAAAGGATTTTCAGAGACTGGATTTTAATTGAGGTATGCTTATCTGTATTTAACTATCTAGCTACCTACAATGTAAAAACCATGAGCTCAATGCCAATCTCACATATTTCATCAACCTGAATTTGAAATTAAATATTTTACATAGTCTATGATTGAAGACTGTCAAAGAAGCCAAATACCTCCTTTGAATGAAACAAACAATCCTAGGAACTCAGTTAAAAGAGTATCCAAAAAAAAAGGAAAAAAAAAAAAAAAGATGTATCCAAAATCATACAAAGTAGCATAGGACTTATCCCATTAAAAGCCACATTTCAGTAATACAGTGTATCAAATAGTAAACACACATTAACCACACCCACGTGGTGACCTCAAAGTACCTGCCTAACTGTAAGTGTTATTTCAAAGTGTTATTGTCCTTTAATAGGTATTTTATTATGACACTTTGTATTTTTTTAAAAGTGTCCAACGCTAGAGATGGAGAAATACTGGACTGAAATAAAATACCCAGCACACCCAGAGTGCATAAAAGTTTGCCTGTATCAAAAAACTTCAGTTCTCTGAGAACATTTACAAAACTCCACCGAGTATTTCCAGAATCACACACACACACACACACACACACACACAGAAACCTTATGTCACTGCATTAAAGTACTAGATAAAAACGAATCGGCAACTTACACGTTACCAAAACACCATGTTATCCCCGATTAAGCTTCTGGAGTAAGAAACTGTGACTAAGCATAAAGAACAGTGATTCAGCGGAAACTGTACACCGAAAAACTGGACCCTTAGAAAAATTCTTAATATAAATAAATAAAGTATTTTCTTAAAAAAAAAAAAAAAAAAAAGGGGGGGAAGTGAGAGCACCTAGGTGGCCCGGTCGGTTAAGCGTCTGCCTTTGGCCCAGCTCACGGTCCCGGGATCCCCGGCGGACCCCACGGGGCTCCCTGCGGCGCCGGGACCTGCTCGTCCCCCTCCTCTGCCTGCCGCTCCGGGGTTGTGCTCTGTCAAGTAAAAAAAAAAAAAAAAAAAAAAAAAAAAAAAAATCTTAAAAAAAAAAAAAAAGAAAAGAAAAGAGAAATCCTAAACATACATTTTATGCTATTCTTTTCCCTTTGCTGCGTTGAAAACCGGAGTGCTTTCCAAAACGGTAATAAATACGGGCAAATGCACAACCTGCTCCTGTAACTTCTTAGGTCTCTAAAGGATACACCACGCGGTACACGCACACGCACGAATAGTCCAAAGAGTCTGGGAAGTTTGTTATTTATTCAAAGTTTTAAGCTTTAGCCTACGCTGGTATCAGAATGCCCATAAATAGCGTCATCTTGGATCCGAGTCAACAAAGCAGTTGTGGGATAAAAGGTCAATTCCTTCCCAACCATCCTTTATCTGGGGCTTACGACACGGCTCAGAAAGAAAAGCAAGAGGCGGTCGGAGTGCGGGAAGCGCGGCCGAAAACCGACTCCGGCGGCCGGACCGGACCCAGCGCGCGCCCCGCCGCCCCCTCCGAGCACCCGCCGCAAAGAGCAGCCCCCGGCCCTGGCGATCAGGGAGTTTCGCTTTAGCAGGGGCTGAGGCTAGGACGGCGGCCGCTCCCGCTCGCCACCAGGAACGGCAAAGTCACCAACTTCTCTCATCCCGGGGGACCGCGATGGCGCGTCCCCGCCTTACTTGGACCGTCTGTCCCGTCACCCAAGCTCCCGAAGGCAGAGGGACCCGACGCCGGGTTCTCGAGGTCCCGAGGGCTGCCCGAGGGCTGCCCGAGGGCTGCCGGGCCCCGCCCCCCCCGCCCCCCCCGCCCACAGACAGGCCCGGGGACTCGGGGGTCGGTCCCCGGCCGCGGGTCGCCATTTGCCGTCCCTCCTCGGCGGGCCTCTGCTCGCTCGGCGCAGGCCCGGCCCTCGGGACCGACCCACGGCCGCGGGCCTCGCACGGCCCGGCCGCCGCCTCCGGCCTCCCCCGCCGGCCTGCCCCGCCGGCCTCCCGACACTCACCGCCCCGCGCGGCCGAACCGCGGCCCAGGCCCTGCCTGCCGAGGCCGCCGTGCTCGGCTGCTCCGCGCGGTCCCGGCCGCTCCGCGCCCCGCAGCCCCGCGCGGTCCGCCTCCTCCGCCGGGCCTCTCAGCCCCGCCGGGCCGCCGCCTTTTCTCCTCCCGGCCGGCGCCTCCGCCACCTCCCCCGGCGGCCGCCCCCCTCAGGCGGCCCCGCCCCGCTCGGCCCCGCCCCGCCCCGCTCGGCCCCGCCCCCCAGACGGGCCCGGCCCGGCCACGGCGGCGGCAGCGGCTGCGGCTGCAACCCCGCGGAGACGCGCACGCTGAGCCCCGCGGAGACGCGCACGCTGAGCCCCGCGGGGACGCGCACGCCGAGCCCCGCGGAGACGCGCGCGCCGAGCCCCGCGGGGACGCGCACGCCGAGCCCCGCGGGGACGCGCACGCCGAGCCCCGCGGGGACGCGCACTCCGCCCTCGGATACTCGCCCGGAAGCTGCAGGGTGGGGTCCCGAGACTCTGGGGCTTGGCGCGTCTGGGGGGTGGGGGGTGTTTCCGCGCCCACACTGCTACCAAGCCCTCTTGGACTTTGGGATCTTGTATTCCTAGAAGGAATCGTAGACTCGGAGTTCGGGAATTGAGGAACCAGGCCCATGTGGACTGGCGTGTTTAGCTCCCTAAATTGTAGGATAAGCAGCCAGATCCCTTAATTCTCGGTGCGGTTTCCCTTCCCATTAGGTCATATTGAGGAGGCAGCGGGGCAGGTTTCTTTGCAGGTCGCTGCCACGGGCCTTCCTGCCTGCTAACCCAATGCACCTGAGTCCTGCAGCTCAGTGTCCCTTGCAGGTTCTACCTATCCCGGGACTGAGCTCAGACCAGGACTGAGGCGTCGCGGAGCCTCACTGGGACGCAGGCGGGATAGCCCAGCAAGGTCTAGTTCCGTAAGGGCCTGGGGCTTTCTGCAACAAGGCGGTCTGCATGGAAAGGTGCCTTGAATGCCACTTTCGCAGAAGACTTTACAAATGACTGAGGATTAAAGAAGTATCACGTGGCCATGCCAAAGAATTGGGGTCCATATTGGGGCTCATTGCTGGGCCGCTACTACCAGCAAGCCTTGGTCTAAGGCCAAGAATCAGATTCAGAATCGTGGGGGGAGGGGGCATCTCTCATCCCCTCCCCATAGACCAGTGTCCATCCCCTGGGCTCCTGCCCAGTACCAGCAAGAGACCTATTTTTGATAGAAAATTACTAATCCTGGCCTTGCGGGTGGAAGCAGAGACAGGAAAACACTGTTCTGTAATCTTTTCTATGGCTACTATTTACACCCCCACCCCACCCCCCGCCAACCGGTATGGCTTGGAAAAGATCACACATAATTTGCCATCCTCCTGAGAAGTGACTCTCGGATATTTAGATTTTCAAGACCAGTATAAAAAAAAATCCCAAACTGAAGAAAGAACTTAAATTATTCGCTCTTATTGTGTTATTGTGCTAAGAAAAACGGTAAAAAATGGCACTACTGATATTAATGATTCATTTCATACATGAAAGGAGATTTTAACACCATTAGCCAGTACATAATCACAGAATAAAGGTCAGTTCTTTAAATGAATAAATTTAGCTTTTTGAGAAATTCAGTCTATTTTTCTTACTTTGTCAAATTTGCTTGCGAGTCCAGAGTTTGAGAGACAGAGAATGATGCAGAAAGGACAGTGAAGCAGGCAGGATGACGTGGTGGGAGAATACATGGGGGCTGCTACAGTCTTGCCTCCCTCCCTTGCTCACTATCCTGGATTGAGTCACATATCTGCCCTTTGCCTCAGTTGCTCTCCTACAAGATGAAGTGCCAGAATAAATAATCCCTAGAGCCCTCTCTAGCTTTAAAACCTCATGATTCCATGATTGTACTTACTGAAATCTGGGGCTTTTCCCTTTACTGCATCACCGAGCTGATACTAGGTCACCCCCTCAGGCTGAGTCACTCAGGCTGTAAACTTCAATCCTCTTTACCCTTTCTATCTCAGTACTTTTCCATGCCCAGCAATCCAAAACAAAACAAAACACAAAACACACACACACACACGTACACAAAAACCCCTTTATTCCTGTCTTTCACATTTATTCCTAGTTACCATCCTAGGCACATTTGGATTTCTGCTGTTCCCTACCAGTCATTCCTCATCCAGTGTTTCCCCCTCAAACCCACCACTGACACAGTTCTTCCTAAGACATCCTTTTCATAATGTTATGTGTCTATTCAGATATCTATAATGGCCAGGGCCCATTGATAAAGTCTCAACACCTGCCTTCAGTGGCTCAAAGAACATGTTTCATTCTTTTTTTTTTTTTTTTTTAATTTTTATTTATTTATGATAGTCACAGAGAGAGAGAGAGAGAGAGGCAGAGACACAGGCAGAGGGAGAAGCAGGCTCCATGCACCGGGAGCCCGACGTGGGATTCGATCCCGGGTCTCCGGGATCGCGCCCTGGGGCGAAGGTAGGCGCCAAACCGCTGCGCCACCCAGGGATCCCAACATGTTTCATTCTAGCCTGAATAGTTTCCTTTTCTTCTGCATCAAACACCATGGATAGTACAGTTCCAGGTCACCGGTGCCCATGTAAGGAAGGTCAGGCACTTCCTCCTTCTTAATCTCCAACCCCATGTCCTCTGTGAAAGACTGCTATAGCACATACTATTGATTGTCAGCACTTGGACCTGTGCCTCATGGCGGTGTTACCAGTCTTACAAATGTATGTCAGCTTACAGAGGATCTCAAATCCCTGGAGGTGTGTATTGCATTGGTTTTGTATCTCCCCTCAGTATCTAGTATCCTACCGTGCATACTGTGGATACTTAAGGAATACTTGCTGCTTCATAAACAAAATATGTACTCTACTCCTTTCATCTTATCCCCATTTTCATTTTCTGTCCTATGTTCTAACTCCTTGGATAAACTTCTCTTAGTGCCCTTTCTAAGGGAAATGTATCTAAAACATCAGTGGCAATCAGAGAGAATGCCACAAGTCACAGGTTTCCTCAAATATTCTCTCTTCTCTAGTATATACACAGTTGACATGGACTTCTAGAACAAAGCTATCATCTGTGTGGCTTAATCTCCCAGAGGAGTGAAAGGAATCCTGGAAATTTAAAGTAAAAAAGAGGTCTTGCTATAGGACATTGTTAACATTGTCAATCGTGTGCGTTCTAATGTTTCACACCTGAGTTTCATGATAAGGAGTAGGTAAGTTTGAGCTACCTACTGCCTCAAAAAAAGGAGGACCTTACAACTCCTCCAAACACACTCTGCAGGCTGTCTTGCACTGGTTTAGATGGAGGCATAGCTCCTAGTGTTTTTATTTTCTAGAGGCCATTCTTAAGATGGGGAAGATAATGAGAACCCTAAGAGTATAATAACATCACAAAGAGAAGTACAAAGCCTGGGATCCCTGGGGGGCGCAGCAGTTTAGCGCCTGCCTTTGGCCCAGGGTGCGATCCTGGAGACCCGGGATCGAATCCCACGTCGGGCTCCCGGTGCATGGAGCCTGCTTCTCCCTCTGCCTATGTCTCTGCCTCTCCCTCTCTCTGTGTGACTATCATAAATAAATAAAAATTTAAAAAAGAGAGAGAGAGAAGTACAAAGCCTAAGCACCAGACTAGACTGTAAGAGAGAGAAGTTGCCAGAGAATGCAAATTCTGTTGATAAGGCAAATTCAACAATCAGACAAATTGTTCTTCCTTTCGTTCAATGTCAGGAAAATAACATCAACATACAAGAAGGTTTTCTTTCTTAGACGAGCCTACGCTCAGGTAGCCCAGGGACCAAGGCAACAGATAAGTCTGGACTGAAGTTTAAGTCATGTACTAATTAAGGAAAGCATCCTTGGCCAGAGACAAGTGTGAGAGGGTGGGGGATGATTTCAGCTGTGAAATCATGGGACAATTGGAATTCCCAGCTGGGACTGCAGTGGGAAATATCCTTCCTCTTTTGTGATATGCTTGTAAGGAATTACAAAAAAGAGCCACTTTGAATCACCTAATTGCCGGAGTTTAGAATCTAATAGCTGTAATTATATTTTCTATATAAGTTTCTTTGAGGTATGTAGAATATGACAATTAGCATAAATTATATGGTAATTTAGAAAGAACCTACCAACGATAATATTCATAACCCCAAATCAACCTTGCAGCTGTAGGCAAATAGAGGAATTTGAGCCAAGGAGCCATGGAATGTTGGAAAAAGTAAAAAATCCAGGTACTGTTTTTTTTTTTTTTTTTTAAGATTTCATTTATTTATTCATGAGAGACACAGAGAGAAAGAGAGGCAGAGACATAGGCAGAGGGAGAAGCAGGCTCCATGCAGGGAGCCCGACATGGGACTCGATCCTGGGTCTCCAGGATCACACCCTGGGCTGAAAGCAGCGCTAAACCGCTGAGCCACTGGGGCTGCCTGGTACTGTTCTTTTATAGCACAGACTCACCTTACGACATTGTTGAAATTATGTGCATTTAAATGTTTCATAATTTCAGTTATTATAATAAGACATTAATATAATTCCTACCACACAAAATATACATCCATTGACCAAATAAACACACAAATACTTTTGTCCCCAGAAAGGCTGTTGAGTACCTGCACGGTGTTGTGTTTACATTTCAGGTAGCCACCACTAGGTTGAACCAAATGGGGCAGGAGCCATAAGCAGGCAGCCTTCTCCCAGGTGGGGGTAATAAAGAAGTAGTCTCAATCAGTTGTCTACAAATATAAATGTAACTTTAAATATTACCCCACTCCCAAATGTGCTCTTAGGTTAACAAAGTTAATTTCAATGTATCAATTTCACATTATTCACAGAAATTGTATATAGGTTAGGTAACTGGGAAAAACCACTTTTAATTTATCCTGGAAATGAGCTCACTGTTCAGTGCTCATACCCTCATCTCTGTTCAGTTGCAGAGGAAGCAAGTTGCCAGCCTGCAGCTCCCTGGCCTGCTAGTAACAGGAAGTGGGCCGAAGGCACTTGTTGGGATCAGAGAAGCACATTGTTACAAAGTCGTTACTTAGTTCTAGCCCAGAGCTACTGCTGCCTGAAAATGGAGCAGGGAGTGTTACCCTATCTTCTGATTATTTTTGTAAAAGCTCCTGGAGATTTAGATAATTGTGTCAAAACCACCTCATGTTGTTTTTATTTTTTATTTTTTTTGTAAGCCTGTGTGGGGGAAGATGATCAACCTCAAAAAAGCCTACATCATCAGCAACCCTTGTTTTCTTAACTCACCTGAAAGGTGACACAATAGAAGTCCAGACTTACTTCTGTGGGCAGCCAATCCTCAAGCTATTTGAGTCTCATTTCCCTCTGGAGCTAGATAGTCTGTGCTCAGATGCTGGCTTTTCTATTAGTGGCTTATCCTGGGGCAAGTGCTATAGAGTGAATGTTCATGTCTCTACCTAAAATTCATATGTTGCAGCCTTAATCTTCAAGGTGATAGTATTAACAGGCGGGGGCCGTTAGGAAGCCGTTAGCTGATGAGGGGAGAGCCTTCATGAATGAGATTAGTGTTTATAAAAGAGACCACAGGGAGCTCCCTGGCCATTTCTGCCACATGAGATTATAGTGAAGTGAGCCCTCACCAGACACTAAATCTGCCAGTGTCATGATCTTGCACTTCTCAGCCTCTAGAGCTGTGAAAAAAGAAAAAAAAAAAAAAAAAGTCTGTTGTTTATAAACCATTCAGTCTGTGGTGTTTTGTTACAATAGCCCAAAAGGGTTAAAACTAGGTAATTTGGGGCGCCTCGGTGGCTCAGTGGTTGAGCGTCAGGCTTTGGCTCAGGTCATGATCCCAGGATCCTGGGATCAAGTCCTACATTGGGATCCCTGCAGGGAGCTTCTCCCTCTGCCTATGCCTCTGCCTCTCTCTGTGTGTCTCTCATGAGTAAATAAAATCCTAAAAAAAAAAACTAGGTATATACATAAGTTTATATATAAAACTTAACCTCTATCTGTGTGCCACACAGACTCTGAGATGGTCCCAAATGATCTATGTCTCCTAGTAGGCACACTTTTGTATAATCTTCTCCACCTTGAGTATGGGCAGGATCTGTGACTTGCTTCTAAGCAGAATATGTCAAAGGCTTTGGGTTATCGTTTACAAAAGATTATGACTTTTGTCTCCCTGGTGGGTTCTCCCCTTACTGGCTTTAATGAAACAGGTCACCATGCTGGTGAGACCCACATGACACGAAAGTGAGGGCATCTGCTGGACAACAGCCAGCTAGGAACTGAAACCCTCAATTCAATGTTCCAAAGGAACTGAATCTTGCCAACAGCCACGTGCATGAGATTGGAAACAGAGCCTTTCCCAGTCAGTCTTCCAGCTGAGACCTGAGCCCTAGCCAACACCCTGACTGCACTCTTGTGAGACACCTTAAGAAGAGGCCTCATTACGCCATGCTCTGACCCATAGAAAATGTGATATAGTGTTTGTTGTTTTAAGCCACTATGTTTGTGGTGTATGTTTTCTGTTGTGTAGCAACAGAAAACTAATATATCACACCTTACCTTTCTCATCTCTAAAATGGGAAAGATAATAGCACTGCCCACCTGCACCCAACATAGGCTTTTGTGCAGCTTAAATGAGTTCATTTAAGCTTGAGCCCAAGTGAAATGCTTAGAACAGTGCCTAACGCATATGAGCACTCAGTAGTGTTGTTTGTCTTTTCTTCAGGTAGATCCTGGAAGTAAAGTCAGGCATCCTAGCAAGGAAGGTATAGCAGACAGAAGCTGAGAGAGCTGTTTCAGTGCTGCTTCAAACCCATGTGACAAATTATGACACCGTGTTGGACAGAGGGAAATTCATTTCCACTTGTGTACCATCAAGGGCAACTTTGCTGCAGAGCTGGAGAGAGCAGCAGGGCTACCCGTGGAAGCCAGGGGAGCCATGTCCTCACAGAGGGCAGAGACTCAGGCTCTCTCTCAAGCCGATGGGCAATGAGGAAGAACCTAGGCAGAAAATCATCAGTGGGTTTATTTTTGAGCACATGTGACAAACTCCCTGTGAAAACCCAGAAACCACTAAGCCGGCCTGTGAGATCACCCTCTGAAGAGTAAAATATGCCCTACCAATTGAGATTTGTAGCTGAATCCTTCCATTAAGGCTTGTTGTGTCAGTCAGGGAACCCCAAATGACCTAGAAACAGGGTCTGTTGTCTATCTTGTGTATTCCTATATCCCCAGAATCCAGGGGAAGATGATAGTTTATGAAAAATAAATATTTACTAAGTGACATTTGTCTTACCCCAATATTTATAAATTGTTATCACTTCCTACTTTGAAATGACAGTACCATTTTCACAGATCTTTCTCATGCCTGACCTTACACTTGACAGTGAAGGAAAGAGAATGCATGATAATACTGGGCCAGAACCTCACCTGCCCACAGCTACTATGGTACATTTCCAGGAGCAATGGCAAGCTGATCTTGAAAGTGTGTGCTTCCCACTCCAGGGAAATACCCGAGGTGGCAAACTAAGTTAATTTATCTTGCTAAAACAGATAATTTCCTAAATAAATAAACCAACATTATTTTCATTTCTCTTTAGTTATATAAACAATTCAGAATGTATTCAGAGTATGGAAGATGGGGCTGGAGAAAAAAAAGTGTGTAAGCAAATCAGTAATTATGAGTTGATACTAATGATTACTCAAGGTGGATCAAGTCACTGCCCCAGGAAAAACTCTATCACATAAGTCTTAAAAATAAAAATGCAAACTTTAGATAGTTTTCTCATTAGAAGAATTACATGTCTTTTAGAGGATGGATGAGAGAACAGAAAGACCCAGAAAGCAAGAGTGGGCCTTTCTAATTCTCTTTCCAGTATTCAAAGGATTGAAGGGTAAGAGTATTGTCCATTTCTAAAGGTCGATAAAGCTGAAGCTAATATCTGGTAAATAGCCTGCTGGTTTCTCTCTGGACTGACTCTCCCTTGAGGGAAACAAAACCTGGGAAGAGATACATGTCTTGTCCTCTTCCTTAAGATTGGTAAGTCTGAGGTGTACGCAGCTGCGGGACACAAAATTACCCATGTGTTCCTTTGATGATTATGATGTCTTCTAGAATAACTTAATAAAAGACAGATAACCCTGGAATAGGTAGTACTTTATCAGGGATTATGGACATTTGGTGGCAGCAGCAGATCTGAAGTGTGGGAATGGTGGATTCTCAGTGACTCAGGATGGTGACAAGGACCAAATGGGGAGATGCAGGCTTCCAAATTTAGCTCTGAAATTTCACCTCCTCTTCATTCCACCTATGAACTTAGGTGAGAAACTAAATCTTCCACCCAACCACCCTAAATCCATATCTGTTTCTTTCTTTCTTTTTTTCTTTTCATCTGAACTGTACATTAATTCCAGTATAATCAGAACTGGCATAGGATAAAATTCTGACATCACCCTGCCAGATTTGCCTGGACCTTCCTGGACAAATTTTGTTCTATGTAGATGTTTTATTGAGTTTCTTGTACACAAAGGAAGAGCCAAAGTTAATTGCCCCTGATATCCTTCTCACAGAATTCCTGGAGCTAGCTTCACTGGCATTTTATGTTCCCCCAAGGCATTATGACTGTTCATATCACCCATATTTTGTAAGTAGGAAGGACAGTAAAATCAATTTCTGAGCCAGGGCCTGAGTCTAAGACCTGGCTCCCACACACTGTGATTTAATTAACAAGACATTGAAAACAAACACAACTCACACAAAAACTAAATTATCCCTAAATTGACTTAAAGATCACTTATCAGATGCTTAATTTCATTTCCAATGTGATTTGGAAAGATCGAATGCAAGCCTGTGTAGGCCATTCATTAAAACTGATGTCACTACACAAATGCCTCATCTTTTTTGGGTATTGAATCAGTACCCACATCTCTCTCAGATATTCCAGAGTCCAATGAGCTGGCCACATCCTAATCTGCTTCTCCAGAATCTCTCTGCTTATTGTACTCAGAGAAACACTGTAAACAAACAGCATATGCTTCTGTTCCTTCCCTCCCTTAGTGAAATCACATAATAATGTTCTTCGGAGAAATAGAAGTGACTGAAGCCTCAGCATCAGAGTAACTCTCAGCTGCTTCCCACATTTGGGTAAAAGCCTTTAATGTTTATTAAAGAAGATAAACATTTGTGAAAGAGGAGAAAGCGCACTTCAGAAAGAGACAGAAGACAACTAGTACTATTCAGGGCTGGCCTTAAAACAAAGTACATCAAATTAAATGCTCCTGATGGTTGTACAAACTCGAAGCTAAGACAGCCCTGACTTGACATTATGTGAACAGCAGCAGCAGAGCATCCTTAAAAAAAAAAAAATCCTGAGTTGACCTAAGATGTTTGAGAAGATATAGACCTCAGGATCAGGGAAGGGGGGGGGGGTGGTAAAAAGAATTCACTGAGATGAGGAGCTGCTCAAGAATGTCCTCTTTACTCCTTAAGAGCCCCCAAGGCACATGCAAACCTAGATTATCCACAGTAGCTTCCAGCCTCAGCCAGACTTTGCTTTAGTAAAGGCAGGTGCCCTGAGCCAGAAAGGATGACACTGGTGCACACACCAGGTCAGGAAAAATATTGTCTGTTTCCATCCTCTGTTCTTGGCTCAGCTCGTGAAGTCCTGGGTTGGACATCATTGTTCTGCTTGGCTATTTTCACTAGCAAAGGCAAGGTCTTCTGCCCCAAAAGTCAGATGAGTCTATCTTGATAAGTACCATTGCACTAAGCTAAGTTTAGGTGAAGAGCCCCTTACATTCTTATTTTAAATTATTTAAACCATTATAATCCAATTATTATAACTTTGCTATCACTTTTGTGAGTTACTCAAGATATCCATCCTTTGCATTTGGGGAAATAGCATTTAAGCAGGCCCTACCTCCTGGTCTTTCAACACAGAGCTGGAAATGGAACTGGGATTTCCTGATTCTCTATTTGCCCTTTTGTAGGAACAAGATGAGCAAATAAGTTAGACCTTAGCGATGATTAACCCCTCATTTTATAAAAGAAGACACAAAATGCAGATACTAAGTGCTGTCCAAGGCCAGTGTTAATCATTGCAGTCAGAACAGCTGGGACTCAGCAAACCTGTCTTGACACTCATGTCACTTTGAGCAGCACCTTGTATTGAAAAGAGCAACACAGGGGGGCCTGGGTAGCTCAGTTGGTTAAGCATCTGACTCTTGATTTCAGCTCAAGTCATGATCTCAGGGTCATGAGATTGAGACCCACATTGGGCTCTGCACTGGACGTGAAGCCTGCTTGGGATTCTTTGTCTCCCTGGGACCTGCCCTCTCCCCTTGGCTCTCTCTCTAGAAATAAGGGAGAGGGGGCAGCACTGCTGTGGGGAACTGATACCTCCTTTGTCAGAGTGTTTCCAAGTCTTGCTTTCCAGAGTGGTGAAGCTCACAACCACCAATTCTGAAAGAGGACCTATTTCTGCATAGTCTCTACATGTTACATACAGGCTAGTGAGAGAACAAGTTTCCTTGCTTGAAAGTGACATCATACTTGTCAGGATGGCAAGGAAATTATTTAAAACTTTGGATGTCTGTGTACATGGAGAGAAGAAGAAAGGGGATAGGTAATTGAGGAGGATTTGGGTGATGAAAATATTAGGAATTAGATCCTGAACCCATCCTATAGGCAGCAGGGTTTCATGGGTCAAGGGCAAAGGTGCTCAGTGGGATAAGAGAGGAACCTATGGGGATAAGTAGATCCCAGAAAGGAAAACAAACAAAACACTTTACTTATTCATAACTTTACAGAGCTGCTCAGATTTAAGTGGATTAAAAAGATAGTTTTGTTTCTAACATTAGTTTGAAAGGCACTTCAAAAAGTCATCTATATTGTAATACAATTTTGCTGTATTTGTGACATAGAAAATAATGGCTTTGCGTCTTATTTCATTCACAAATCCGTTTAAATAATAAAGCATGCTATAAAAGGGTTCTACTATACAAGGGTTGTACTATACATGGGTTCTACTATAAACCACACAGGAAAGAAACATTACTTACTATTTTTTTAATACACGAAAAAAGTCTTTGAGATTATGTTTGGAAATAAGGCATTTACTTAAAAAAATAATCCAACATTTCTCATAGAAGTCAGTCAGGCCAAATTGTTTATTGATTGTGTTTCTCCAATTTGCCCTGATTGACATGGGTTCAATATATGACTAATACTAACTTTAGACTCAGAATGAGCTGCTGAAGCCCCAACACAAAGGAATTTACCGTCATTCAGAAGCACTGGAGGTGGGGAGGGAAAAGCAATGTAATGGGAATCAGCACCTGAGATACAACCACTTGAAGAATGCCTGGTCACAGGGAAAGGCAGGGCCAGGGCCGAGCCTTCTGTCCTGAGAACTCTGATAGGCTACACTCTGCTTTGACCTCCCCTGACCTGGCTGCCTCTGGCTGCATGACCCAGGCTTCCTTGCCAGCTCTTTCTGGCATGGCTGCTGTTGGCTACCTCCTGCTCTGGCATGAGCCAGGCTGGTCCTGGCCTGTGAGTGTGCTGTCCCTCTGTCTCTGGCCCTGGCTATCTCACTCAGCCTCTTGTCTTCCCTGACTCCCTTGGGAATGAAAAAGCAGAGGCATACTAAAAGCCTAGAGGGTTTTTTTTTTCTTACAAATATACACTGGAAAGAGTTCTTTTTCAAAATTAATAAAGAGTCCTCATAAAGGACCTTGTAACATAAAATTATTAAGTGTTCCATACTAAGATCCTATATACATGTCTACTATTTTCCCTTATGAAAATTTGCATTTTCCAGAGTTTGAAGCAAGATTGCATGAAATAAAATCTAATAGGTATAGTCCTGCTAAAGAGAAGGAGATCTAAACCCAGGAGGCAATGAACATTTCTAATAACAGACCAACAAATGGCGGAAACTTAAAGAGAGGTCTGTGGTTTCTACCAAACATGTTAACTTTTTAAGGTTAATTTAAGACTGTGTGGTGATTCTGTGTTAATAATAGCTCAGAAGCTCAGGACTCCATATCTTACTATCAGGCTAGAACTAGCTTAGTGGTGAAACAAGTGTCTGGAAGCACAAACTGATGCCAGACACGATGGATTTCCAATTAAGATGTGAGCCAGTGTGCTCAAAGCCATCTGGGAATTTAAAAAAGCAACTCATGCTAAGTTTCCATATTTACCCTGGTTTCTCTGACAAAGATTTATTTTTCTGCTTTTTTTTTTTCATTTTTTTTCATAGAACTAGCAGGTTCTATTTTTTTAAAAAGTCCCTGTATTTTTTTTTTTAAGTTTCACTATGTTAGATATCTCATGTAAGTGGAATCATGCAATATTTGTTCCGACAATCGCTTTATTTCATTTAGCACAATGCCCTCCAGGTTCATCCATGTTGTTGCAAATGGCAGGATTTCCTACTTTTTTGAGGCTGAATAATATTCTATTTTATGTATCTACTACATTTTCTTTATCCATTCATTCATCAGTGGACATTTAGATTGTTTCCATCTCTTGGCTATTATGAATAATGATGTAATGAACATGAGAGGGTAGATATCTCTTTAAAATCCTGATTTCTGGGATGCCTGGGTGGCTTAGTGGTTGAGTGTTTGCCTCTAGCTCAGGGCTTGATCCCAGAGTTCTGGGATCGAGTCCCACATTGGGGTCTCCTTCAGTGAGCTTGTTTCTCCCTCTGCCTATGTCTCTGCCCCTCTTATCTCTCATGAATAAATAAATGTTAAAAGCCTAAAAAAAGTCCTGATTTCTATTCTTTTGGATATATAACCAAAAGTGGTTGCCAGGTGCTAGGGGAGGGGGCAGAGGGAGCTCTTATAGGTACACAAGATGAATAAATTCTAAAGATCTGCTCTGCAACATTGTGCCTACAGTTGATAGTTCTTTTCAGACAGGAAAATAAAAATCAAAAGAAAAATCTGTCTCGGCGACTACATATTTTAATCAGTGCTGAGGGCAATGCTGTAACTGGTGTCTACAATAACATTTTGTAGCACATAAGAAAAAGTAGATGTGTTCAGGAGATTCTGTTTAGAAAAACAGAAACCTGTGTATTTATCAAAATTTCTATTTTAAATGGTTAAAACAAAACAAAAAGTACCGCCAAATAATTTTCCAGCTGAAGAGAGTAACACTTAGCGACTTTTATTGCTTGGCTTTTTAGAATATTTAGTTCCCAGAGATTTCTGGATAGTCAAGTTTTCACTAGAAATTTATAATAGAATTTTCTCTAAACAGAACTAACAATACTACTTAGAGCATTTGACTAATCAACTTAGATAGACACAGATCCCTAGAGCTACTCACAATTTAAAGTCAGGATCACCTGAATTAACTCACCTCAATTTCTGCACTAAGAGCTAAAAAATAGTCTATCTATTTACAAAAAGGAAACCCTCTGTCTTCTTTAAATGATAGAGTCATCTGCTCAGTGGAGTTCATTTAACAGACATTTGCTGAGTGCATCATATATGCCAGACTATGTCTATTCCTTTATAAAAAATAGACAAGCATTAGGTAAACAATTTTTTAAAGATTTTATTTATTTATTAGATGCAGAGAGAAGCACAAGCAGAGGGAATGGCAGGCAGATGGAGAGGGAGAATCAGGCTTCCCACTGAGCAGAGAGCCTGACACAGGGCTCAAGCCCAGGACACTGGGATCATAACCTGAGCCAAAGGCAGACACTTAAACAACTGAGCCACCCCAGCATCCTAAGCATTAGGTAAAATGCTCTTTTTCACATATCTGACAAGAAATAAAAGTTCAGAATTTTTGCATCATTTCTGATTTATTGTCATCTTTTGATTTAATAGATCTTATAGGCTAAACTTAATTATTTTAATATAAATAGCAGGTTTTCCATGTGGATGTAGAGAGTTTATCATAAAACTACACGCACAAATAATAGTGGAAAGGAACTGATAGGTTAATTTCATTACAAAATGGAGTCAGTAAACCAGCGCAATTAATAAATTGGCATATTAATAAGTTTCATGCTATCTTGACAAAGCAAATTATAAGGGATATATCCTCATAGATATTACATGAATGAGTTCATAAATCAACTTAATCTATTGGCTGATGACAGTAAAGTTAACAATAATAATATCCTTAGATCAATATCTATGATACCCAAACCCAAACTGTCATTTTGGTGTACAGTCAATCCTGTATAACTCCTCATTGTGATGAGAGAATTTAACATTAACAACCCACTGAGTTCTCTGGGATACTTCTTTTGTGGCTGTTTCAGGGAAGCCACTGAATCAGGATACAGTGTACTCAAAAAGGAACTACCCCATAGGCCTGCATATAGATCTTTGGAAACTACTTTAATAGATATGCATAATACAGTTTTGTAAATCGTAGTGTAGGGTCTATAATGGACAGTTTGTTTTATTAACTATTGCCTCTTCAAAAAAAACAAACAAAAGGATAACTACTTCAAAGTTATTTTTGGTTGATAATTCTGTCTTTAAACTATTATTAGGAATCAATGTAGCATGATATCTTTTCTACTGATGTGACAAGGAGTCTCTTTTGGATGCAAGACCACACAGCAGTTCAAAACTTGGTGTTCCTGACTTATCACAGGAATCTTACAATGTTGGGATCAACGTTCAGATACACAGATGTATAATTGTCAACTAAAATAATTGTCAAGTTATCTGGAAGAGAAATTTGAGGCTTTTCGACATTTATTATTTTCTAAGGATGATCTTGGTTGGGCCTATGGCTTTCACCTCCTAGAGAAGTTGAATGGCTTCAGGAAAATGTCTTCACATTCTTTGTTTTCTTACAAGTTATCCATTCTAACCTTAGCTCTTCCCCTCAGGAGCCATATGAATGTGTCCTTAATTGGTGACAGAGAAGTTGTTAGCTACTTGCCAGAGATACATTCTTGAATTCTTTGTTACTCAAGTATCTATTAAAAGCTCCATTAAGAGAAACAATGTCCATGGATGATTTTGGAAGGATACACATTTCATTCATTCCTTTATGTTTTATTCTCACTGTATTCCAAACGTCTATGTCAGTCAAGGGGTAGGTATTTCACAATATTTGTTAATTGAATGAATGCATGAAATTTACCACTGGATTAAGCCTCTTAAGAGCTAAGAGATGAAAAGTATAAAATAAAATGAAAAGAGCAACAAGGTGTAGTTCCAGGGGATCCCTGGGTGGCTCAGCAGTTTAGCGCCTGCCTTTGGCCCAGGGTGTGATCTTGGAGTCCCCGCATCGAGTCCCACATTGGGCTCCCTGCAGGGAGCCTGCTTCTCCCTTTGCCTGTGTCTCTGCCTCTCTCTCTCTCTCTCTCTCTCTCTCTGTGTGTGTCCCTCATGAATAAATAAATAAAATCTTTAAAAAAGATGTATTTCCAGAATATATTGTTTTATTCCCTCTAAAATTGTTCCTGAATTGTGTTTGGTATGATGCCCTGGGATTGTACTGAGAATGTCTTTATCAATCCTCCTGTGGAACTCATGTTATTAGAAACCACACCCTCTACTTCAAGAAACATCTTAGAGGGATGCCTGGGTGGCTCAGCAGTTGGGGGCCTGCCTTCAGCTTGGGTCGTGATCCCGGGATCGGGGATGGAGTCCCCCATCAGGCTCCCTGTGAGGAGCGTGATTCTCCCTCTGCCTGTGTCTCTGACTCTCTCTCTCTCAGTCTGTGTCTCTCATGAATGAATAAATAAATCTTAAAAAAAAAAAAAACCACCTTAGAACATTTATTTTCTGGTTCTAGTATAACAAATAGTCTTGCTCATCTTGAGAAATTAATTTGTTCTATTTTACACATATCATGAATTATATTACCAGATTCCCTTTTCTAATTCCCTGCCATAAAGAAAAATCTGTAGCCTCAAAATGCCAGCATGATTGCATTTTCAATTAATTCAATTTTACTTCTATTTTTTGTCCCATATTTGTTTTTCCATTTTCTTCCTAATATAATTTGTATAAATTTATGATTTATTGGCATATTTGGCAGTTTATTATATATTTCATGGATCCCTTTAAGTTATTTTAAACCCCTTTCACAATAAAATAGGGTATTAGCAAATGAAATATTTTATCCATCAATTAAAGATTAAATTTATCATACAGAAGAATTTGACAATTTATAATCTTTGGTTTTAAAAGTCACTGAGACAAGACAATCTTATGGAGTCTGTTTGCTATTTGTTCTACTGTAAATCTCCTGCCTTCTTCTGGAAAAAGCAACTCTATCTTTTGGAAACTACTTCTCTTTCCACTGCAATCATGCTGTTCTCTGTTTAACTCTGCCTCCTAGAAAGCATTGACACTCCAGGGATGGGCTTCTAAACCCAACTGTTCTACTCAGGCATCCCTTTGATTGTTTCTTGGGAACAGGAATGTAGTATAGGCAGTCTGTCCTATGATGGAATTAAAATGTAAACTTGGGTGCTGTGAGTGATCACATTTCCTGCCTCATGAAGAAAGCCTACCTCCGTGTGCCAAAAAATTGGCACAATGCAGAGACAGCAAGTGAGAGAGAGAGAAAATAAGCAAGAGAGAGGAGCGATCTGGTAACATTCAAATTCTTGATCTATAGTGTCCTGCAACCCAACTGCATCTTTGCTTTTCATGTAGTTTGGATGTTCACTCCTTTGCATGTTGTAAGATAACTAATTCTTTTTCTTTTTTTCTATATTGGTTCAAAGTGGGTTTCTGTCACTTTCAGGCAAGAGTTCTTGCCGATGTATGTTGCTTCCAAGCTTCGTTGTGTGGAATCTGGAGCATCAACCTGCTTGTGAAGAAAAGCTTTAACCCCAATCCTAAGTCAGCACCACAGCCTACCTTTGCACAAAGATGTGACTTACTCTTCATTTTGCAAAGGGTATAGCTATCTCTAATTTTTTCTATGTTTTCCTTTTCTCATTTTTTTGTTCTAATTTTCATTTAAAAGAAACTCAGCTATGCCTCTTCTACATCTGGTGTAGAAAACATTTAAATGTTCTTCTGCAAGATACCAGGATGGCAGGTATTTGTCAGTAAATTCAAACTCGGTTTGCTCTCCTGATTTGTCAAAATTTGGACTTAGACAATGGTTACTGTAGATATAGGGACACAATAACTAGCATCCAGATTGTTCTACTTCTATCTGTGTATCAAACCAACAAAATTATACATGCTGGAGTAGGTAAAGTGGAAGGAACATGAACTTTAGTTCATGCAGACCTGGATCCGTGTCTTAGCTTTACAACTTAGCCCAGCTACCCAGTCTCACTCAGGTCCTTCTTAGGTAACTTTGAGAAGATCAGTAGCATCTACTCTAGAAAGCTGTTAGATAAAATACGTGTGAAGCCCCAGTACAGTGTCAACATATAATAAGTGGGAGTGAAAAGCCATTTCCAGGCTGGAAACACAATAGACCTTTAGAGAGATTACATCTTCTATACTGGCTCAGATTGTCATTAGTTTCAGTCAAACCTGAGGAAGGTTTGACATTTTATTTTATTTGGTCAGTGAAATCAGAATCGCCTTAAGGAGTGATGCCAGCTATCAACAGCTAAAATCTGTAAGTATCTTCAGAAAATAATTTTCCGCAATACTTACCATGTCTTTGAAAAACATGATATAATGCTGTTTGGAAGGAATAAGATTGTCTCTCCATTCTACCAACAAAGACGTTTAAAACCACAAAAGTAAATTTTTGTAGTCCACTGTGAGTATAAAGAACATATTTTAAAATGGACTGAGTTAATTTAAATTTAAATGACTATCAATTTTCATACTATTGGCAGTGAAAACAACAAGGAAGATCCTGGGAATTTCTGCTTTAACCAATACAGAAAGAAGAGAGACTCCTTCCTTTCTTAGCCTCTGGTCTCTTTCACAACCTTGACAGTTAGAGGATTGTTTAACTTATGAAATGCCTTTTATACAATCTGTTCTGGAAGGCATTTTGTTTATGCTTTGACACTGTGCCAGCTTTCACAAATTCCCTCCTTTCTCTTTCTTTGTTTCTTTCATCATTTCTTTCTTTCTTTTTGCACCCTCTCTCACATCTAACAGGAAATACTGGATGTTCTCTGTCTCTGGAGCCCACCTCCGCCCCCCCCCGCCCCCATCCCTGTGGCTCCCCTTTCCACTCTCAAAATTGGCTCCAAGAACAATAGATTGAATAAACATCTATCTATATAATGGTAATAAATTAAATTTTGTGTGTTTGTTGATAATTTTATTGCAAGTACATTATATAAAGAAAAATTTAAAGGATCTTAATCTTCAGCCATAAGCTAGTGGGTCATGGTCATGGCACAATGTATAAGTGTCAGAAATAGGGATCCCTGGGTGGCGCAGCGGTTTGGCGCCTGCCTTTGGCCCAGGGCGCGATCCTGGAGACCTGGGATCGAATCCCACATCGGGCTCCCGGTGCTTGGAGCCTGCTTCTCCCTCTGCCTGTGTCTCTGCCTCTCTCTTTCTCTCCGTGTGACTATCATGAATAAATAAATTTAAAAAAAAAAAAAAAGTGTCAGAAATAGACACTAACCTGTTAATTTACTCAGTTCCCCAAATGTCAGGATGACCCGTAATTCAAGCTAGGTTATGGATTGCAATTCTAATTGTTAAGCAGAGAGATGCACCCTTTTACTGGGATCTGCAGCTAGAGAGATAATGGCATTTTGACAAAGATTGCCAGGTACCACGTTTGCCAGCACTTAGACCTAAGAACAAGGACAACAGAGGAAAAACAGCCAGAGATGGAGAAAAGAGCCTGCTGGTGCAGTCTCTTGCTTCTGTTCACAGCTGTCCTGCAATGAACTGTTCAGATAATTAGCACAATAAATAAATTCCTTCCTCCCACCTTTTTTTTTTTTTTTGGCCTTACCATGGTTTAAGATTGATTTTTAGTCTAACTCTGAGAAAGTTCCAACATGTCCATTACTTTTTCGTTGAAATGCAGTGTCACACAATCGTATTTGTTCTAAGAATATGATTTTTATTTTTTACATCTCCAACCCAACCTCTCCTGGATGGGAAGCTTACCAGTTAGTAAATAGCAGAACTATGATATACTTAGACTATAATATGGAGTAGAGATCACTGTAAAAAAAAAAGTCACTGAATCTGGATATCCAGATTTATTTTCTAGATTTTTTTTCATTCATTATTTCCAATAGTGTTTTATTCTTCCCAACTTGAAAGCACCTAGAAAGAATTGAGAAGACATAACGCCATGGATTATACTTGATTAAATACCAGGAATCCTGCTGTTGCCACATACTCACTTACAATGTCCTAGGCCTTATTTTGTTCAATGACCCTTGAATAAAGGAACAATAAATGCAAAGATCAAACAGAGTCTGCATTAATTTTATATTACTTAAGCTTCTTTTGTCTGGATTTAGCTTAGCATATGTCACACCTGGTGGCCAAGTCACCACATTAATCAACTGTGTACAAGCTTTGTTCCTACCTTGCCAAGGGATTGTGACTTTGCAACTTGCACTCCTGGGAAAATTAGATTTGTCATTCTTTCTCAGTTAACTTACCCATGTAGTTTTGCTATTATAACTTGAATTTTCCAGCCCTAATACCTTTAAAAATAGAATCAAGAATCCCAGGATCCTAATTCTGTCGAATGAGTCACTTTTTATTTCTGCCAACGACCCCTTAGGGAATCAGTCTAAGGTTTAAATCCTACAAGAGTCATGGGTGGATTTCCTAATAGGTTATGCAGAAGGGTGTGGAATCTGTGGTTTAGGAATGAAAAGCAAAAGAGCGCCTGCTAGTAACATTCCTCTCCCAACCACCTAACATTTTAGGATTGAGGAGACAGTCTCATGAATGAATATTTATTAAATAAATGCCAACAAATCACTTTACTTTGAACCTTAATTTCTCTCTTGTAGAAATGAAATTTGCTTTCTTTTTAAAAAAATTTTAATTAATTAATTATCTATTTACTTACTTAAAGAGAGTGTGAGCAGGGGGTGGGAAAGGGCAGAGGGGGTGGGAGAGAATCTCAAGCAGACTCTCCACTGAGTGCAGAGCTTGACACATGGGACTATATCTCATGATCCTAAGATTATGATCTGAGCCAAAATCAAGAGCCAGAAACTTAACTGACTGAGCCATCCAAGTTGCTCTAACATCTTATTTTTAAAATAATCTCCTTGCCTTATGTGGGGTTCGAACTCACACCCAAGATCAAGAGTTGCACACTCCACTGACTGAGCCAGCCAGGTGCCCCAGAAATGACAATTCACTTTCTAAGTATGTTTGTAGCAGAGAAAAAGATTTGATGTATTATGTGGGCAGTGTTTAGAAATTAATGCTTAACAAACATGTCTGTTCACCTGGTCCTACTTGCCTGTCCAGTCTTATCTTTCACTATTATCTACCCTCATCTCTCCAAAGTCTATCCTTAACCCTAAATGCCATCTGTTTTTTTGTGAAGTACTTTGTTGCAGATACTGTATAAAATATTTGACATACATTATTTCTTCTACTGCTCTAAGCAACCCCAGAAGATAGGTTCTTTATAACCTTCATTTTACAGATGAGGAAAGAGGATCCAGAAAGGTCACTGGCTCACCTAAGATTTTAGAACACATCAGTGGGAAATTAGAATTCCAAGCCAAGTATCCAGAATTCAGACCCTAGAACACAGCCTTCCTCACTGGCCACATCTAGTTCCCCCTCAAAAGTGAACACTAATATCTCATCATCAGGACTGTAGTGAAAATGCATAGAAGTCAGTGTCTGCCAAGGTAAAATTAAGTGTAGGGGGAGAAAAGAGTTTGTTTGTATTAAGAAATCAAAACAAGAGGGCTCCTGGATGGCTCAATCAGTTAAGCGTCTGCCTTTGACTGAGGTCACCATCTCGAGGCCCTGGAATCGAGTCCCTCGTTGGGTATTCTGCCCAGAGGGGAGTCTGCTTCCCCTTCTCCCTCTGTGTTTGCTCTCTCTATCTCAAATAAATAAAAAAAATATTTTTTAAAAAAGAAATTAAAACAAAGATAAAAACAGATGTTACTAGGGTGCCCGACTGGTACAGTGAGTTAAATGTCTGACTCTTGGTTTTGGCTCTAGTTGTGATCTCAAGGTCTTAGACAATAGATATTATGCAGTATTCTCTGTAATATTTCAGGGTGTCAAGCATCCCTGATGCTTGGCTTCCAAAAAGTTCTTATAACCATCCACTATCCTGAAGCAAACCAAAAGTGCCCTTGCTTATTTTCCCAATTTGAGGGGACTGGTTTTGTTTGTTTGTTTGTTGTTTTTTACTAAATTGTAGATTCTGATATGCCTTGTTTTATTAGTTATTAAGGTATAATTGTTGCTGGACCTTCATAGTATTTTGGTCCAAATTTTACATATAAGCAAATACTGCTCTTTCTATCCTAACATTCTTCTCTTTCCCCCAGCCCTGCACAAATCTGGCTAATCCTCACTCATTGTTCAGGTTCCAGTTCATATCCTACTTTCTTAATCTCTCAAACTGGATTTAGGTATTCTATTACAGAGCTTCTTATATCATGTGGTACTGTTAAGAGTTGGAAAGTTTAGTGGTCAGGGCTGGGGTTCCCAACAGAAAGTAATGGAGTCAGGACAACTAAAGCAGCAAAAAAAAAAAAAAAAAAAGAAAAGAAAAAAGAAAAGAAAACAGCACTAACATCTTGTTTTGCAGCCTTTGCAGAAATGACTTCTGCAAAATGTCCTAAAATAAGACAATTAACCACAAAGCATTTGTCACTATCATGACCAAGGGGCAGTTAAGACACATACTCCCAGATGTCAGCAAAAAAGACCATCAGCACGTGAACTTTAACCTAATAGGTAGACAGATGCGTGACCAAAGCCCTGAATGGCACAACTAAGCACACCCTGATTGCTGAAGATAGTACTGCAAAAGCTCAGAAAAACCCCTAAACTTAGAAACTCTGAGGGCAGCCCTCTCAGGTCCCCTTCCTCTCCAGGAGATCTGTACTATTGCTCAATCAACTTTGCTTTGCTGCCCACCACTCTTTCTCTGGTCTACCTCTTCATTCTTAAAAGCTACGTGACCAAGAACCACAGGCAGTAAAGGCAGATAAATCCTGCAACAGTACTTGTCTGTTTTTCATATTTGTCATCTTTGCTAGTAGGGTTTTACAAGTATCAAACCTGGCATTATGTGAAGGATACCTCAACAATTTTCAAATTTGATAATTATAAGCCTAGAATTTGACCAAAAGAAATAAATGAATATGGCCTGAAAACTTTAATGTTGAGTTTATTATAAATGATGTTCCATAGCCTCAACTCTTTCTTGTATAATGATCTGAAGCCAGATGAAGAATTTAACTTGAAAAAAAGGAAAGTAACTTTATAGATACCATATGTACTATGTTAGGAAAGTGTCTTTCTAGATCAGAAAAAGAACACTCCTGTATAGGGTCTTGAAAACTGAAAATGTCCACCTCATCTTTTTAAAACAATGTCTCCGAAGATAATAATGCTATTTAGTCAAATGGGCTAAATTTATTTGATCAGCATGTCCATTAAAGTGTGTTGGGTGGGGGGTCAACAGACACATTAGAAAATGCTCAACATCATTTGGCATCAGAGAGATACAAATTAAAACCACAATGAGATACCACCTCACACCAGTCAGAATGGCTAAAATTTACAAGTTAGGAAACAACAAATGTTGGCAAGGATGTGAAGAAAGGAGAACACTCTTATACTGTTAGTGGGAATGCAAGCTGGTGCAGCCATTCTGGAAAACAGTATGGAGGTTCCTCAAAAAGTCAAAAATAGAGCTACCCTATGACCCAGCAATTGCACTACTAAGTATTTAGCCCAAAGATGTAAATATAGGGGCACCTGCATCCCAATGTTTATAACAGCAATGTCCACAATAGTCAAACTACAGGAAGAGCCCAGATGTCCATCGACAGATGAATGAATAAAGAAGATATATATTACAAGGGAATACAACTCAGTCATCAAAAAGAGTGAAATCTTACCATTTGCAACAATTTGGGTTTTTTTCTTTTTTAAGATTTTATTTATTTATTCATGAGACACACACACACACACACACACACACACACACACACACACACACAGGCAGAGACATAAGTAGAGGAAGCAGGCTCCATCCAGGAAGACTGATGTGGGACTCAGTCCCGGGACTCCAGAATCACGCCCTGAGCCAAAGGCAGATGCTCAACCACCGAGCCACCCAGGTGTCTCACCATTTGCAACAATTTGGATGAAACTAGAAGGCATTATGATAAGTGAAATAAAACAATCAGAGAAAGACAATTATATGACATCACTCATATGTGGAATTTAAGAAATAAAACAGAGGAGCATATGGGAAGGAAGGGAAAAATAAAACAAGGCGAATCAGAGAGGGAGGCAAAGCATAAGAGACACTGAACTCTAGGAAACAAACTGAGGGTTGCTGGAGGGGAGGGGGTGAAGGGATGGGGTAACTGGATGATGGAGATTAAGGAGGGCATGTGATGTAAGGAGTGCTGGGTCATAAGACTGATGAACCACTGAGCTCTACCTCTGAACCAATGATATATTATATGTTAATTAATTTAATTTAAATTTAAAACTGTATGTTAGCGGGGGAGATGGGGAAACCAAAATTGTTTCTATTGTAATGCAGGATGTTTTAATGGCCCCTGTGGGGAAGGCCTTGCACCTGATGTGTAAAAAGGCAGGCCTAAGATTGAAAATGGCCCAAAGAATTCCATTTTTTGTTTGTTCTCTTTCTCCGGGGACTCTAAAAGCACTTGCAGGCCTTATACCTAGTTAAACACATTTAAAAAAAAAAACTAAATTGTTTTCTGCTTTCTTTCTTTCTTTTTTCTTTTTTTTTTTTTTTTAAGATTTTATTTATTTATTCATGATAGACAGAGAGAGAGAGAGAGAAGCAGGCTCTATGCCAAGAGCCCGATGCGGGACTTGATCCGGAGCCTCCGGGATCGCGCCCCGGGCCAAAGGCAGGCGCTAAACCGCTGAGCCACCCAGGGATCCCCAGTTAAACACATTTTTTATTGTACCTGATTGTAAATTTTCTCTAAATCAACATTCTGTATAAATATGGGGAAAAATAATTAGGTTTTTCTTTATGCTCTAACTTTATAACCTTGAAATACTTGTTTTTACCTCTTCTCATACAATGGAAGAGGAAAATGGGTTTAGTACTATAACAGTAGACCTTGAACATCCTTGAAGCCTGCTTTCTCACAATACAGGTGAAATAACTGAAGCCCAAGAGGTCTAGGGGCTCCTCCAAGATGGTGGAGACAGATTTAGCATCCAGGTGTCCTCAGATCTTTCCCCAGCCCCTCACTTTGGCTTTTGTCTTTTACCACTTGATCCAACCAGCTCATGAGCCATTATGTCAGCCAGGTCTGTCTTTGAGTTACCTGCTTCTAGCTCATCATACCCCAGACCATGTGACCTGACAGTATTTATGGTTTCTTGGGGGCAGTAAGAATAAGTATGATTTATATTTGTTCTTTGAAGAAGGATTTTACTTAAAAAAAAAACAAAACTGAGTTACTATGTGAGCAATATAGTTTTGTTTTTAATTTTTTCCCATAAAAAATGTTAAGAAATGGCTATAAAGCAAAGAAGTCAGTGATGATGATGGCTTAAAAACAGTCTCTAAAGATGCTTTCTTTTTTTTTTTTTAAGATTTTATTTATTCATTCATGAGAGACACAGAGAGAGAGAGAGAGGCAGAGACACAGGCAGAGGGAGAAGTAGGCTCCATGCAGGGAGACTGACATGGGACTCCATCCTGGGTCTCCAGGATCAGGCCCTGGACTGAAGGCAGTGCTAAACCGCTGAGCCACCCGGGGCTGCCTTAAAGATGCTTTCAAAGGAGGAATTCCAACAAGTTTAGATCAATGTCTAATTTTTTTTAATAAGTGAAAACATCTCATTTAGTTATACAAGTTTTGTAATATGTTCAAGGCATTATGGTTTATCATCAAATATAATTAAATTTTTACAGGATGGTCTGATTTACTTGACTTTCAGTTATACTACAAAGTCACATTTTGAATAGTGAAATTTTCCAGTTGTTTCTACAATAAGGAATTAAGAACATTCTGCATTAGAAAATGAATTTAAGATTATTCTTATGATAAGTCTAAGCATAAACAGATCATAAATCTTTCCACTAAAGGACCAATTCCAGAATACATCCCCCCAAATTTTTACTTGGGTAAATGGAAAACATATATTTTAAGAGACAGTCTAAAGAGTCAAAATGCTAGTGCTGGATGACAGTGTGACCTGGCCTCTCTACAACCATCCCAGAGACCTGTAGTACAGTGGCGGTTTGGATCTCCTGGTGCTTCATGAGGGGCTGACAGAAATGGACTTACTTGTGGTTGACCCTGACTTTGCTCTCCCCATTGCCTGTATTTCTATATAATTCATAGCATAACAGCAAGCAAATCTGATATTAACCAATATGCTTGAGATTATCATGAACCACATGTTCTTGGTAGTATGAGAAATATAATGTGAGCATCTTCAGAAGCGTGAAAAGCAACACAAAACTTAGGTGTTTTTTATATGTATCTGTACTTGTTGAAGGTCAGACATAAATGAAATACAGTTCCAACCACTTTTGAAGAAATGAATCTCAACTTTGAGTTTAGCAGAAGACTAACAATCATATCTCATCTAATTAGCCTATCATATTAATACAGTTTTCTTTTAATGGTTAGTTATTGCATTTGCCTAATTGATCTATGTATACTTTAGAAAGTATTGCACTGTTCAAGTGATAGATAAACAACTCGCTTTGGTTTAATATGGTGTGTAGCATCATTTATAGAATTTGGGCATGGGGCTTTGGTGAAGGATTCTATGATAAAATCAGAATAAATTTTCAATATTGCAATGTAAAGTACTTTTTTTCTGGGATATTCTTTGTTATGAACACAAGATCTGCTTACATTTTGAAGCATATATCATTATTATGTTCAGAATAACTGATCCATGTAGTCAAATCAATGACTGGAAATAGTAAAAGCAATCTGGAAACAAAATTGTCTGTGTTCCAAAAGGCAATGTTGAAGTGTCTTTGGTTTCAAATAATGAAAGACATGTTTAATAAAAAATAATAAAAAAGAAAGAAAAAAAAAGGTCACATAGTAATGGTCACAGACTAAGCAGAAGCAAGATTCCAGTTAGAAGAGGATAGTTTTGATCAAAGTTAACAGAGGAATCTTCAGAATAATGTTTAAGATAACCAAGACTAGCTATTAAAATAGGTAGACATAGGTGAGGCCAAGTTTCCAATGAAATGCATGGATAAATGCAAGTATGTTGCAATGTACCTCCCAAGTTTAAGTTGTACATCTCTTTCAATAAGAAACAAATATTTTAAGCAACAAAATATTTTAAAGATGAAGCTGACAAAAAAAAAAAAAAAGTTGAAGCTGACAGTAGCAGATCTTTGTTTTGCAATCGCCCCTGTTGTTAAAAACACAGGGAAGGGGAGGGAGATGATTCTGGGTAGAAAAACAGCATATGCAAAGGCATTTAGGTAGTGAGGGGATGGGATTTTAGTGGGACTAGAGTTTTGTTTGGAAAAAGTGACTGTTTTAGTCTGCTTCAGCTGCCTTAACAGAATACCATTGACTGGAGGTCTAAATAAGAGAAATTTATTTCTCACAGTTCCGGAGGCTGGGAAGTCCAAGGTCAAGGTGCCAGCTAGTTCATTTTCTGTGAAGGCTCTGTTTCTGGCTTGTAGACAACAGCCTTGTCACTATGTCCTCACATGGCCTTTCCTAGGTGCATGCTTAGGGTTACAGGGGGAACAAGGTCTCTGGTGTCTCTTCTTATAAGGATATTAATCCCATCACGAGGGCCCTAGCCTCATGACCTCTTGTAACTCTAATTATGTCTCAAAGGCTTCATCTCCAAATACCATCACTCTGGGGGATAGGTCCCAGAGCATGAATCTGGGGGGACACAATTCAGTTCATAGAAGTGGCTATTATGGGACTGGACATGTAAAGCTGGGCCAGCTACTAGAGTACAAACTTTATCTTGTTCCAGAGTTTGGGACATTTCCAATGTCAACACGGAGCCAGTAAAAATTTTTAAGAAGAGAAGTGACATGATCCAAGTATTTTTTGAAAGGTAATTTTTTAAAAAATATTTTATTTATTCATGAGAGATACAGAGAGAGAAGCAGAGACATAAGCAGAGGGAGAAGCAGGCTCCCCATGGGGAGCCTAATGTGGGACTCCATCCCAGGACCCCAGGATCATGACCTGATCCAAAAGCAGATGCTCAACCACTGAGCCACCCAGGTGTCCCCTGAAAGGTAACTTTGACAAGAAGCATCTTTTGGCTACTGCTTCCTCCTGCTTTTAGAGATCCTGTTGTGGCTGGCTGTCAGTAATCAGGAACTACACTCGGTAGGTTAGAAGGTATTGAAGAATTACAATTATTCATAATGTATCATTGGAAAATTATTGCTAAGCAGGCTGTGTTAATATCTTTTGCGATCATCTTTTTTTTTTTTTTTTTTTTTACCTCTTTTTAAATCCATGTGAGTAATTTGAATCCTAACAGTGTCTGGCAGTGAATGGTTCCATGAACCTTCAAAGCATTTCTTCATGTCAGTGGTTTATTCTCTCATCTTAATGACAAATTAGATCACTTTATCTCCCCTATAATTTCAGATAAATCTCACAGGGCTATCACTGATAGTCTCATCTCCTTGTTTCATTATTCTCTTCATTTTTCACCTTTCTTTGGTTTGGACTTGAATTTAGGGGTCTTCACATTATTCTTTAAAGACATTTATTACAGAATAGTCCCTACTATTTTACTCATGTTAAACATGTTTAAGCTGAAAAAGATCCTTGAAAAAATAATTTAAAAAATTTTTAAGTGAAAATGACAATAACAAGAAAAGTAAAACCAAAAACAGAACAAATGATAATGCCTCTTGTAAAGAAGCAGTGTTTTGCTATCTGGTGTTAAGATGTTTCTTTTTGTTGTTTGTTTTTTTCTAAATCATTTAGCTTATGAACAGGATTTTAAAAGGCTTCAGGCATAAAGGCAAGAAAAAGAAAGGGACATCATTCGTTCCAAGTGAAAAGCCCAAAGGGACCACAAGGTTTGGTGATGTCCTAGATTTCTGGGAAAGTCGACACTGAAATGATTATTTGTTTCTTTTTGAGTTGCCACATTTTTTAGGTCATTGGTGATAGGTAAAGTTGTTAATGTTATCTTTTTTTTTTAAGCTCAGTAAATCTAAAACACCAAATAAAATTTAGAATACAGATATATAATTTGAGACTGTGCTGCTTTTATATTTATTTCTAGTATGGAATGTTCAGGACTGTAAGCTGTCAAATTTTCATAAACTGCTATAGTTTTATTATTCCAGGGTGAAGATTTTCTTCCCTAAAGTTATGACCAAGCCAGGTCTCTGACTTAAGCCCCTGTTTGAGTCAACACATACTGGTACTTGTGACTACTCTTAGATATTTTCCGCCTGAATTTGGAAGGAAACAGTTATTTTTCGTTCCAATTCAAATTGCTATTCCAACTGCAGTGAGAAGTAGTATGCATCTGAGCAAATTCCAGAGCTGGCCTTTATTCAGAAGTTGTATGCCAGTCTCAGGAGAGGTCTGGGTGGTCCCCCCAAGAGCTGGGTTCACCTGCCTCTTGGTCTATTGGCTGCTGCAGTGAGTGTTTCAAGGCAAAGCAGGGCTGACTGTGGATAGCAGGAAGTCTCTAACTGGTTTACCTTTCATGCTTTCATTTGCGGATTTTGGAGACCTCCTTATTTCCCCTAATGAAGGAGACAAAGGAATATCTTTCTCAGAGGCTGGGACCACACAGTGGGGTTGGCCAAACTCTGTGTTTGATGCCAGAAAGTCTATGATTCACATCCAGGTTCTAATTGGGAAACCCTACATATTGCCTACCCACCCTTGCTAAAGTTACTTGGTTTTGATTCCATAGGAGTTATTTTATAACTCTTTACATGCTAAGTAACAGGCATACAAATTTTGTCCTGTCCAGTATGAGTTTCATTGACCTTTGTCTCCCTCTGCCTCTGGTGGGGGTAGACAACAGTTTGGCTTCTATTCTCAATTTACTTCAAGCTTCCTTTAAACCATAAAATATATGCTTCTTGACTTCTTTTTTATTTTAAATTTTTAGAAAGATTTTATTTATTTATTCATGAGAGATACAGGGAGAGAGGCAGAGATAAAGGCAAAGGGAGAAGCAGGCTTCCTGCAGGGAGCCTGATGGGATACTTGATCCCAGGACCGTGGGATCTCAACCTGAGCTAAAGGCAGATGTTCAACCACTGAGCCACCCAGGTGCCCCTTGACTTCTTTTTTAAACTGGCTGTACCATCTGTCTGGTTTGCTTATCAAATGAGTTTAACAAAATATTTCATAAATGCTCATATTAAAAATCTATACGAAAGTCACTTTTTTTTTTTTCGAAATTAGCTTTTAACACTCAACTTCCTTATTTGGAGAATGAGCATAATAATACCTCCTTCATGTTCCTCCCTGAGTTTTGGGAATTCGGTGAATTATAATTACCTGGGTTGAAATAATACCTAAGAGCTGAAAATGTATATTATCTCCTTTTGTGTTCCTAGTGACTGGGAAAGGGAACCTGTACCAAAGCGCTCTTTATTGTAAAATACTAGACTAATCTAGACTAATAGGAGGTATTGTTATTAGTAGACTTTACTGGCAGTGCAGAAGCCAGCAATCTCTGACCTCATTTTGTTTTTTTTTTTTTTTTTTTTTTTTTTTTTTCTGACCTCATTTTGAAAGTGGTCAGAGGGCTCACCTTAGGAGGCCTTCAAAGACTCAAAGGTACAGAGCTCACGTGATGGGCAAATGGGGACATGGTAGTTTCTGATTCCCGTGAAGAGGCATTAAAGGCAACTCTAAGAGTCGGCTTTTCTTTTCTGGGCCCTTTGCCACTAGGAGTTCAGAGATCAAAAGTGCTTTCTCCACAGGAACATCAGCTGGTCTAACATACAATCACTTGCCACCTCTCTTGGCATTGGCCTGTACTGGCTGCGGCGGGTGGACACAGAGCAGGATTTCTGGAATACAAAACCTCACAGTGAATATAAAGATTTGTCAAAACACTTAGAGATTGCCCACACTTATTGGCTAGCTCTGTATCCTACTTTTTACATTCAAATTACTTATTTCAATTCCAGAATACAAAATCTGAAACTTTGGCGTAAGAAGCTAAAGTTCAAAATGGAGGTCACTACAGAAATATTCTGTGCTGTTTTTTTTTTAAGATTTTATTTATTTATTCATGATAGACATAGAGAGAGAGAGAGAGAGAGAGAGAGAGAGGCAGAGACACAGGCAGAGAGAGAAGCAGGCCATGCAGGGAGCCCGACGTGGGACTCGATCGGGGACTCCAGGGTCGCACCCTGGGCCAAAGGCAGGCGCCAAACCACTGAGCCACCCAGGGATCCCCTCTGTGCTGGTTTTTAGCAGTCCCAGCATTCTTAGCTTCCATTTCCACCTTTCTCCATGATCTCAAAATGAACAGGTACATGAAACACCTTGCTCATGAAACATTACTAACTGGAAGGTAACTTGGTTTCACCTAGTGAGAATCTGAAGGCACCCCCCTTTTCCATACAGTCAGGGGCTCCACCAGGGGTCCCGAAGACAGCAGGTCCCGTCCCTGGGATCTGGAACTGTCACCTCACAGAGAACTGGGTCTTTATAAAAGTGATTGAGTGAAAGAGCATGACAAGGGGAGATTGTCTGGATTAACCTGGATAGAATCTTGTCTCACATTTAGATCTTTCATCCATTTTGAGTTTATCTTTGTGTATGGTGCAAGGGAGTGGTCTAGTTTATTCTTCTGCACGTGGCTGTCAAATTTCCCCAGCACCATTTATTGAAGAGATTGTCTTTTGTCTAGTGGATAGTCTTTCCTGCTTTGTTGAATATTAGTTGACCAGATTAACCTGGATATAATCACAAGTATCACTCTGAAAGAGAGGCTGAGGGAGATGTGATGCAGACAGAAGAGGAAAAGATGCCCCTGCAGGGAGAGACTGGAGCCGCACAGCCATAAACCAAGGAATGCCAGCAGCCTTTAAAAGTGGAAGGGACAAGGAAGGGATGTCCCCCAGAGCTTCCAGAGGGAATGCAGCCCTCCCAGCATCTTGATTTTACTGCAATGAAACTGACTTCAAACCTCTATCCTCCAGACTGGGAGAAAATCAGTTTTGATGGTGTTAGCCACTGAGTTTATGGTAAATTGTTACAGCAGCTCCGGGACACTAATACAGATGCTTGCACAAAGACTGTCTTGTAGAATCTAAATAACAAAACTGAACTGGGTCTCCTGGGGGCTTAGTTGGTTAAGAGTCTGGGTCCTGGGATCAAGCCCCACATCCAGCTCCCTGCTCAGCAGGGAGTCAGCTTCTCCCTCTCCCTCTGCTGCTCCCCCCGTTTGGGCTCTCTTTCTGTCAAATAAATAAATAAAATCTATTTAAAAAATGAACAAACAAAACTAAACTAAATAAAAACAAAAAACGTCACCAAGCATATTTGTTTGCTCAGGCTGCCATAACAAAGTACCACAGATTGGATGACTTGAACAACATTTATTTTCTCACAGTTTTGTAGGCCAGGAGTTCAAGGTTGAGATGTCAGCAGGGTCGATTTCTTCTGAGACCTCACTCCTTAGCTGATAGATGCTCGTCTCCCTCCTGTCTACACATACCTTTCCTTCAGTGTGTATGCTCATGTCTGTGTCCTAATCTCCCCTTCTTATGAGGACATCAGGCATATTGTATTTGGACCCAACCATAAAACCTCATTATACCTTAATTACCTCTCTGTCTCTCTCTTTAAAAGATATTTATTTGAGAGAGAGAGAGAGAGAGAGAGAGCAAGCACAAACTGGGGAAGAGGTAGAGGAAGAGGGGGGAGGGGGGAAAAGCAGACTCCCTGCTGAGCTGGGTGCCCCACTCAGGGCTCGATCCCAAGACTCTGAGATCATGACCTGAGCAGAAGGCAGATGCTTACCAGACTGAGCCACCCAGGCGCCCCACTTAATTACCTCTTTAAAAACCCTGTCTCCAAATACAGTAGCATTCTGAGGTACTGGGGTTTAGGATTTCAACATAAGAATTTTGAGGGGGACACGATTCAGTCCCTTACACCAAGTAACATCATTATCTTTGTTTCTACTCATGAGGATAAACTAAAGCTCAAAACATTGCTTAACATCACTTAGCTGATAATTCTGAGAGCTTGGATCTGAAATGAAGTTGCTCTAACTCCATCACTGAGTTTTTTCCTTTTTTTTTTTTTTTAAAGATTTTATTTATTTATTCATGGGAGACAGAGAGAGAGAGAGAGAGAGAGAGAGAGGCAGAGACACAAGCAGAGGCAGAAGCAGGCTTCATGCAGGATGCCTGATGTGGGGACTCCATCCTAGATCTCCAGGATCATGCCCTGGGCCGAAGATGGCGCTAAACTGCTGAGCCACCCAGAGATACCCCCCGAGTTCCTTTTTCAAAAAAGAATAAGAACAAAAATAGACTATTTGGGGTAGAAGTAACTTTTGTTAAATATTATTTCTTATTAGAATGTTTTGATAAGATAACCAGTTTTCAGCCAGACTGACTGCCATAAGGTTATCAAAATTAAGTTAGGACATGGAAAGATGGTCAATGGAAATGAGAGACCCCCCTCGTGAGCATTAGGAAATTAAAGCAGAATGACATATATGAACTTCTAGTATTTGTACTCAGTATATAAGGAGTTAAGTGAAAAGTAAAGAATCAAAGAGAGATGAGGTAGTTGTCTTCAAATAGTCTTGTTTTTTTATATTTCACCCCACTGATTCAATCTGAAATTGAAGGAAAGAGGGTAGCTCTAGGCAATCAGGACCATTTATATAGTATATATATATATACTATATATATACTATATAAACTATATATATACTATATATACTATATATATTACTATATATACTACTATATATACTACTATAAAGCAATCTTATAGCTGATTTCTTGAAGTATCACTTTCGGGACAAACATCTATAATGAATTAGAGTTATTTTTAGGAGAAAGTTAAACATCCTACATCATAAGAGTTTATTTTTATTCTTTGTTAAATATAATGCTTCTCATAATATGTATTTTATGAGACTTCATCTTTCGTAATGAAAAGTTTGATCAAATTCTAAAATGTTTTTTAATTGGAGGGAAGGAATTCCAAACATAGCATCATTCATTGAACAAATATTTATTGAAAACTATCTTCCAGATATAATTCTAAATATTGGAATAAAGAATGAAAACCCTGAGGTGCCTGGGTGGTTCCATCGGTTAAGTGCTCGACTCTCGGTTTCAGCTCAGGTTGTAATCTCACGGGTGGTGGGATTGAGCCCCGTATCGGGCTCCCTCACTAATGGGGGAATCTACTTGAAAGATTCTCTCCTTCTGCTCCTCCCCTGCTCATGTTCAATCTTTAAGTAAAGAAATAAATCTAAAAAAAAAAGAACAAAAATCCTGCAGAAAAATCCTGAATGAAGCCTACATTTTAGGGGTAAAGCAGATGGTAAATGATTACATGTCAAAAATTAAATACAGAGTACAGGCCAGTCATGCCTTAAAGTGGTTGCATGGAGGCTCTATAGAAGACCACAGCCTCATGAGAGTGGCTTCCAAATTCCTGACCCACAGAAATCGTGAGAGATATAATCATTGTTTTTTAAAGTCATTAAATCTTGAAGGGATTTATTATCCAGCATTAGATAACTGATATGCTGTTTAAAACAAGAATTCAAGTATCTTCTTACTACTGATTTCGTAATAGCTTTGTGTTTTCTACTGGTTACATGATTATTATTTTATGTTAAATGTTAGGAAACAACTAAAAAGTCGATCTTTCCCTCCAGACAGTGTTTCAAAAGCAATTGTTGGTATAGAGTGGCATTCTTAGACAAATCTGCTATTTCCAAAGAGCTACAGAGATGATTACATGAGATCAGACTCTTTCAAAGGAATGTGAACTCTTAGCCAGAGAACTGAGTTTTCTTTGTTGCTTAATTATGTGCAAAGAGGACTTGCAGGTAATTATAACATCTGAAAGGTACACAAAAAGATCAACCTGTTCCCCTCACTTATTTTCCATAGGTTAGTTCTAACTTCCAAACAATAAGATTTATGACTAATAGATTTACATATAGACAACAAATGTACCTGTTATCTGCTTTCTACACCATTAACTGACTTGAAAGAAGTTTTAAAAATTTATGGTATGTATAATTAGTTGACCATAACAGTTTTGAACCTTTCAGAGATTTCCTTGTTCCCCCTTGTAGCCTCTACCACCTGAGGAGAGAAGCATATTGCTCCAGAATATCTATACAGAAGGAAAACCTTCCACATTTAGGTATTTGAAATAAACCCATATTAATAAGGCTGGGAATTCTTTTTTTTTTTTTTTAAGGTTTTATTTTCTTATTCATGAAAGACACACAGAGAGAGGCAGAGACATAGACAGAGGGAGAAGCAGGCTCTTCACAGGGAGCCTTATGTGGGACTCAATCCCTAGACCTCGGATCACACCCGGAGCCAAAGGCAGATGCTCAACTGCTCAGCTGCTCAACCACTGAGCCACCCAGGCATTCCGGTTGGAAAATCTTTGTAGAAACAACAGTGACAACAAAATCACTTGGGATTTCCACGTGATTCAAATCTTTGGAACAAATGATGATCTCACTGATTTCTGCCTAAGAGTTAGTGTTGCTGGTCAAAACACAACCTACTAGGAGTGTGTGCTGTTTAAGGTGCTAATCTTAAGAGAAATCTTTCTATAAAATTATTAGGGCACAGCTTCTTTTCTAGCTTTCCACCATGTCTAGAGATTCAATGTCACTCTTCTTTGTCCTGGGCTATGAAAGAATTAGTGTGAGGGCTCTCTGACATAAGTAGACTAACATGCATTCATACTCAGTGTTTCTCCTGGGATGCCTTCACTTAAATTACAAATGTATTTGCCCTGGAAGTTTATGCCACTTGTCTTACTCCTTTTGTACACCCTCTTTAAAGCTGGTTCCTTGGACCCTGCTAAGTTGTACTTATTTCATTCGGTGGTGATGAAAGAACAATGCACTGATCCTTTTAAGTGTATGGCAGACAAATGCAACTTGTTTCTCTATTTCAATGTCATATAACATTATAGAGTTCTAGAACGTTGACACATCACATTTCTGACGAACCCATGGTCTTCACAGTTAAAAAGGAGATATATCATTAGAGAGATTCTCCGCAGGCACTTGCCCATATAGAGGACATGTTCTCAGAGTGTGGTTCTCTGTACCAGCAGGATCAGCATTAATTGGGAACTTGTTAGAAATAACCAGTCTCCACTCAGACCTCCTGCATTAGAAACTCTGGGCTCAGGACCCAGCAATCTTGTTTTAATAAGCTCACCAGAGGATTTTGAAGTAGGCTGTAATGTTGTAGGTGAGAACCAGTGATACAGTACCTTCCTATCCAAAGGATAAGACTCGTCAGGATATTAAGCCTCTGTGAGGCCTGATGCAATTATAAGCTATAACAGACATTCACACTATCCTTGGTTACCTTCTTGATTTCTTCTTAGAGTCAGAATCTGTTGATGATAAAATTGAGTTGCTTTATAGCTGAAACAAATTTAAATAAACAACTCAAAATGAGAAAATTGTCTGGTAGGGGGAGTATTTTTAGAGAAATTTCTTAACAGGAGTCTGGGAAAGAGGTACCACAGAAAGTCCTCAAGAATCTCCAAATTTTGCCACTGGCAGAAACTGCAAGAGACCATCATATCTGCCTTTGAGAGCAGAAGGCAGCTAAGTGACATGTTATTTGTTACCTACTCAAACATCTGAAGATTCAAAAAAACCAGAATTAAGTTAGCAAACAATTAAATGCTCCATAATAAATATCATTGAATTGTGCTAAATTTTTTTACTATGTAAAAAGTCAGTGCTATTGCATAGAGGATTAAAAATAAAGATCTCTTGGGAGAAGCTATGTAGTTAAAGAGTTTTGACATATAGCTCCATATAAAGGGTAAAATCAAAGTACATGGAAAAACACAAAAGGTAGCTATAATTTTTGCCTGGGTTGGGGAAGGAGTGGCTTGGAGAGGGGTATAAAAAATAAGAGAATATTTGAGCTAGGCTCTGATCTACTTATCAATCTATCTATCCATCTACTAACTATCTCTATCATCTATTATCTATATTTATATATATATTTTGAAAGATTTTATTTATTTATTCATGAGAGACACACACAGAGGCAGAGACATAGGCAGAGGGAGAAGCAGGCTCCATCCAGGGAGCCCCGATGTAGGACTCGATCCCAGGACTCTGGGATCATGCCCTGAGCCAAAGGCAGACCCTCAACTGCTGAGCCACCCAGGCGTCCCTCTATATTTATATTTTTAAATATATGTAATATTTTTATTTTCCAATAGATTTTATTTTTAGAGCAATTTTAGGACACAGAAGGTCCAGGGATTTCCCATATACACCCTGCCCCCAAACATGTATATAGCCTTCCCCATATCAACATCTCCCAACTAGAATGGTACACTTGTTATAATCAATGAACCTAACCTGACACATCGTATCCTCTAGGGTCCCTAGTTTAAGTGAGGGTTCAGTCTCAGAGTTATTCTATAGGTTTGGATAAACTTGTAATGTTATAGATTCACCACTATAGTATCATACAGAGTTGTTTCACTGCCCTAAAAATCCTCTGTATGCCTCTTATTCATCCATTCCTCCCCCCAGTCCTGGTAACCAGTGAACTTCCTATCATCTCCATAATTTTACCTTTTCCAGAATATCATATTGTCAGAATCATGTGGTATGTAGTGTTTTCAGATTCATGTCTTTCACTTATGAAGTTTACATAGTTTTATAGCTCATTCTTTTTAGCACTGGATAATATTTCACTGTCTGGATATACCACTTTTTATTTATCCATTCACATACCGAAGGATATCTGCGATTGCTTCCAAGTTTTGATGATGAATAAAACTGCTATAAATATCCACATGCAGGTTTTTGTGGGGACATAAGTTTTGAACACCTTCGGGTATATACCATAGAGCATGAATGCAAGATAGGATAATAAGAGTATGTTTAGTTTTGAAGAAGTCAACAAGCTGTCTTCCAAGGTGGCTGTGCTATTCTGATTCCTGCCAGCAATGGATCAGAGTTTCTGTTCCTTCACATCCTCACCAGCATTTGGTGTCAGTGTTTTGGATTTTGGCCATTCTAATAGGTGTGTAATGATATCTCACTGTAGTTTTAATTGGCATTTCCCTGATGGCATGGGATATGGAGCATCTCTTCATACGCTTAGTTACCATCTGTATATCTTATTCCTTGGTGAGGTATCTCTTAAGGTCTTTGGCCCATTTTTTAAATCAGTTGCTTGTTTAGTTAATATTGAGTTTTGATAATTCTTTGCATTTTTTTGCGTGTATTTTTTTATTGGAATTCGATTTGCCAACATATAGTATAACACCCAGTGTTCATCCTGTCAGAATTCTTTGCATATTGTGGATAACAATTTTTTGTGTGTGTGGATAGCAATTCTTTATCAGATGTGTCTTTTACAAATATTTTCTCCTGGTTTGTGGCTTGTCTTTTTCATTCTCTTAACAGTGCCTTTCACAAGGCAAAAACTTTTAATTTTAATGAAGTACATATATCAATCTTTCTTTCATGACTGTGGCTTTAGTGTTGTCTCAAAAAGCTCACCAACAAACCCAAGTTCATCTATAGTTCTCCCAAATTATATTCTGGGAGTTTTAAAATTCTGAGTTTTACATTAATACAGAAATTATATTCTGGGAGTTTTAAAATTCTGAGTTTTACATTAATGTCAGTTTGAGCAAATTTTTGTTGAGTATATAAGGTCTGTGCCCAGGTTCTTTTCCTCCTCCTCCTCCTTCTTCTCCTCCTCCTTCTTTTTCTTCTTCTTTGCATGTGGATGTACAGTTGTTTTAGCACTATTTGTGGAATTTTATTTTATTAAAAATTTCATTAATTTGAGAGAGAGAGCATGAGTTGGGAGTGCAGAGGGAGAAGAAGTAGACTCCCTTCTGAGCAGGAAGCTCCATATGGGGCTCAATTCCAGGACCTGGAGACCAAGATGTGAGCCAAAGGCAGACACTTAACCGACTGAACCACTCAGGCTGCCTCTTTGTAGAATTTCAGACTTTCCAGCTGGAGTATGGACAATACTTTGGTGAGGCCTAATTCTCAACTCATCCCAACTATCTCTAGTGACTGAAATATACCAATATGTTGTTGAGAGTGGCTGAGCTAACCCAGCTATTTCACATATGAGGAAGCTGAGAGAATCACTGTTCTGTTCAAGAAGACTCTCTGCTTGTTAATGATAAAATCAGATCAAGTCAAGAGCTCAAATAGCCTTACTCCAAACTGAGGTGCTGCTGGATATACTCAAAGGCAAGTTAGAAACAAGGGTTTGGGGCTAGAAGGAGAGTTAAAGAGTAGAAATAAAGATTAGAGGGTCATTTATAAATGTTATGGTTGGAGCTGAAGCCATGATTAAAAGGCAAAGCCTTGATTAGCAAGAACTGCTCCAAAAAACTAGAATGTGGGAAATATTTAGAACAGAACTAATCTTAACTCTGTCTATAATATGGTAAGACAAGATCTTATTCATTCATTTTCCCAACAAGTACCTATTGAGCTCCTACTGTTTACCAACTGCTGGGCTATATCACGTAAAGAAAATAATTAGGGAGTTTATTTTCTATAGAGGAAGGAAGAAGAAAATATGAAATGAATATATGTCAGATGGTGATAAGAGTTTGGGGAAAATGAGTAAGAGGGATAGAATGACAGTAGTGGGTAGGAAGGGTGCAATTTTATGTAGAATGGTGGAGAAGGCCTCATTGATAAGCTGGCCTTGGAGCAGAGGTTCACAAGAAGTGAGGAAGCGGGCCATTTGAATATCTAGAGGAAGATCATACAGACAGAGGGAACAGCCATTTCAAAGGCCCTGAGGGAACATCCTTGGCACGCTGTAGATACAAGAGGCTCCCTGAGGATGGAACAGAGGGATAGAGGGAGAATGTGAGTCATGAGGACCGAGGCCACCGAGGCTCAGATCAGCAGGGGCCTTCCAGCCTTCATATAGATTTAGGTTTCTGAGTGAGCCGAATAACCATGGGAGGACTTTGCACAGAGCTGGGACATTATCTGCCATATGTCTTAAAATGATCACACTGGTGGTTGTGTTGGGAAAAGACTCTAGGAGGCCGTCACAATAACCGAGTTAAGATGATCACAGCAGGGATTAGCTGTTCGCTGTGGAAGTGATGACAAGTGATTGGAGTTCAGATGCATTTTGAGGGTGAACTGATGGATTGGATATAAGAGGTGAAAGAAGAAAAAAACATGAGGATGACTGCAAGGTTTTTGTCTTGAGAAGAGAAAGATGGAGTGCCATTTACTGAGGTACAGAAATCAGCCAGTAGGATTATTCTTACACTATTAGTTCACAAAACTTCCAATTAGGAAGTGTATTTTGTTTTTCACTGCTCATGATGTCATTATATATCTTTAGTAGGCATCTGTAGCCAATCTCATGGATGTGAACTCTGGGGATCGCTCCTGATACAGCCTCCCATCCTGCTACTGGAGAGGCTAGTGTGTCCATGCTTGCTTGCTTGTAATAACGAAGGGTGATGGGATATTAGCTTTAGTGTCTCAATGACTCTTGATAAAGGAGGTAGGAAGGAATGGAGGGAGGGAAGCAAGGAAGGAAGGAGGGAGGAGGGAAAGTTATTGACCATTTCATCCCATCCCATCTTTTAAAAGACCATCCCATCTATTTATGATGCTCTTGAGGAAGGTAAAGATTTTCAGTGGGAAAATCAATGTTACAAGGTGGTATTATATTAATGTTATGACATATCAAAATGTGTGGAGAAGTGCCATCCATACCATAGTTTCAGAATGCACGAAGTTCATATTTACAACCCTTGAAGTACAATGTATCAAACTTAAATGATGATGTCCTTCACTCTTAGGCGATTGATAGGCTACAGGGACAATGAAAGTGAGTTGTACCATTCTGAGTTGGTGTCTTTAATGATAAAGACATCGAGTGTATTTGCAAAGTCTGTCGATAGCAAATCTACTATGTGGCAAAACTCATTATAAAATTACATTCCTGGGATCCCTGGGTGGCGCAGCGGTTTGGTGCCTGCCTTTGGCCCGGGGCGCGATCCTGGAGACCCGGGATCGAATCCCACGTCGGGCTCCCGGTGCGTGAAGCCTGCTTCTCCCTCTGCCTGTGTCTCTGCCTCCCTCTCTCTCTCTCTCTCTCTGTGACGATCATAAATAAATAAAAAATTTAAAAAAAAATTAATAAAATTACATTCCTGATTTTTTATAAATATTTCCATTTATAAGTGTCAACGGGCAGTTTTTACTATAATACAAACACTCGTTCCTCTGGCTCCAAGCTGGCATTTCAGCATTGGATTCAAATTTTAGATCAAAATGTGATATCTTCCAAATAAAACTGGCAAAGAATATGGTAATCTAAATTTAGTAAGATCAACGGAACTGCTTTTGTTTTTTCTGTGTCAGTACTTTTAATGTTGTGTACATCAAATTATAGTAAAAAGACGACTATAAACAACATGCAGCCCCTCTATTTTCATGAACAGCACAACAGATTACAGTAAACCGAGTTTATATTCCACCATCAAGTGTGGTTCTCCCATTAGTTCACTTTGTGACGGGTCATTAAGAATATCTTCAAATCCAATAGTCTCATCATTACCCCTTAAAATATCCAATGAAAGGTTTGAGCTTGGAAGAAATGGAAGATGCTGAACCTGTCGCACTGCCTTGAATTCCATTTGTAAATTTAGTGGAGCGAACAGACCCTGGATGTTTCTTAGTGTAGAAAAATTCATTTTATCTTGGTTGAGCTGGAAATTTTTTTCTGATAATTCAAGAGGATGACTGGGCAAAAAAAGTACATTTTTCACACCAGGGAGACCTTTTCCTAGAAGATCATGCTGTTCAAAAGGTCCACTTGCTGAAAGTTCAGTAACTGGAATACTGTCCTTCAGCTGAGATCCAAGTCCTCTGGCATCCATCTTCACTTGCTCTGTGAACAGCCGTTCGGCAATATTACTGTCAGCCGGTCCCGCCCCGGAACTGCTTTTATACAATATTCTGCATATTTCAAATCAACAGAGCTTATACAAGTAAAGTAGAAATCAAACATGATTTTTTTTTTCTTTTGGTACACAGTTTGTGTTAGTACCATGAAAACTCATGAAATCTTCCTTGACTTATGGCAGTGGTTCTCAATTTTGCCCCTTAGGAAATACGTGGTAATGTCTGGAAACATTTTTGGTTGTCATAACTTGGGGGTTAGGATGTGCTACTGGCATGTAGGGGGCAGAGGTGAGGGATACTGTTAAAGATCATTGAATGTGTAGGGCAGGCCCCACGAGAGTGATCTGACCCACAATGTCAATAGTGTTGAGGTTAACAATCCCTGATGTATGCCATTGCTCACAATTCATTTTATAGCTTATATCACAATCTCATTCCTTGAACTGAGCTTCATCGTTCAACTGTTCAAGTCAATATTTGAGTGCAAAGGTAGATTGGCACTATGATGTATTTCTAGGATGGGACAAAATACATCACTTTAGGGTTACATGATTATTGGTTAGTCATTACTTGAGGTGAAGTATCATATGATTCTTTATTAGAAACTGGCAAGTGTGCCAGATTAAGGCTTTTCATGAGAGTACCATCAAGGTTAGTGAATTTTTGGAAGATAATAGCCACCTTTGTTTTATGTCTAAGAACTTGATCTGTGCTTTGTTTAGTCATTCCATTTCTATGGCTGTTTATTCAGATGAGGGGCAATTATAGCTGGTAATTCTAGATGCTACAACTTTAAAAAAAATCACTTTAGTAAGGAAGCATTTCATACTTTTTAGATTTTTGTTTTAGAGTAATTTTATTTTTTAATTTTATATTTTTATGATTTGAGAGAGAGACTGTGAGAGCACAAGCAGGGGGAAGCACAGAGGGAGAGGGAGAAGCAGACTCCCTGCTAAGCAGGGAGCCTGACATAGGGCTGCATCCCAGGACCCTGAGATCATGACCTGAGCCAAAGGCAGATGTTTAACTAACTCAACCACCCAGGCTCCCTGCTGTAACTAATGCTGGCAACAACAAGTTTTTTGGTGAGGCTAGAATCCAATATGACTGCTGTCCCTAGAAAAAGAGAGACATCAGGGGTACAGGCACTCAGGAGAGACACCATGTGAGAGCACTGGGAGAAGGCAGCTGTCTGCAAGCCAAAGGGAAGCCTCAGAAGAAACCACACTTACCAACGTCTTGATCTTTCAAATTCCAGTCTCTAGAACTGTGAGAAATAAATTTATCGTGTCAGTCTGTGGCATTTTGTTATGGCAGCCGCAGCAGACTAACACAGGTGTGTGCCTAGGAGCAAAACTGCTGGGTCAGATGGGAACTCTGTGTTTCACAATTTGCAGAGCTGCTGGACTATTCATATGCAAGTCTTTGTATGGATATATGTTTTCTTTTTTTAGTAAATACATAGGAGTGGCATAGCTGGTAAGTGGATGTTCAACTTTGTACAGAAATGAACCAACTATTTCCCAAAGTGGCTGTAGCATTTTTCATTCCCACCAGCAATATAAGAAGGCTCCAGTTTTCCCCATCTTTGCCCACACTTGTCATTGTCTATTTTTTTATTATAGCCATCCTAGTGGGTATGAAATGCTATATCTGTGTGTGTGTGTGTTTTAAATAGATTTATTGTTCTGAGCCATTTTAGGTTCACAGCAAAATTGAGCAAAAAGTACAGGATTCCCATATTGCTCCTACCTGCTCCCAATCCTATCATATCCCACACCAGAGTGGTAAATTTGTTACATTGGATGAACATATATTGTTAACTATTGTTACAATCAACAAACCTATATTGTCATACTATCATCACTCCAAGTCCATAGTTTATATTAACATTCATCTTTTTTTTTTTTTGAGTCACAAGACTTACCATTTACAAATCCCAGAAATAGGAGTGGGTGTACAATGAGCTGGGGGAAGGGCAGTCATCCATGCCAGGTCATGAATAAGCAGGTGATAGAGAACAGGGGAGAAGCACCTGCACTACTTATAAGGTAGTTGGGGAAGAGGTCACTAGCTTTTCATGGGCTTGACTCTATTTTACTTTAATATTTTAATTTATTTGAGTGTGTTTGACACATCATGTTACATTAGTTTCAGGTGTACGACTTAGTGATTTGACGAATTTATACATTATGCTATGTTTATGGGTGTAGCTACCATCTCTCCCAGTACATCAATGCATCACTGTTACAGGATCGACTGTATTCCCTATGTTGCGCCTCTTATTCCTATAACTCATTTATTCTGTAACTGGAAGCCTGTATCTCTCACTCTTCTTCACTGATGTTGCCCAACCTCCATATTCCTTTCCCTCTGGCAACTATCAGTTTTCTGCATTTATAGGTCTTATCCTGCTTTTTATTAATTTATTAAAAAATTTTTTTTGAAGATTCCACTTATGAGTGGAATCATGTTGATGTAGGCTGGCTGGGTCTGAGGGCCCAAAGGGGATCCTGCAGGACCAGCCAAGGGGGTCCTTGGCTTCATGCAGGATGGAAACCAAACGAGCTGAAAGGCAGTAAGAGCAGAGTTTAGTGGAGACAGAGAGAGATTATAGATACAGACAGAGCATCTGGAAGACTCAGAAAGAAATGGAAAATGGGTCTTGTCTTTGCTTGGGGACTGGGGTTTTTTTTTTTTTTTTTTTTTTTTTTAATTTTTATTTATTTATGATAGTCACACAGAGAGAGAGAGGCAGAGACACAGGCAGAGACACAGGCAGAGGGAGAAGCAGGCTCCATGCACCGGGAGCCTGACGTGGGATTCGATCCCGGGTCTCCAGGATCGCGCCCTGGGCCAAAGGCAGGCGCTAAACCACTGCGCCACCCAGGGATCCCGGGACTGGGGTTTTTATTGAGGACGGTGGTCTGGTGTACTTGTCTTTTAGTAATCCAAGAACAAAGATGAGAGTTTAGGTGTCCTCCACAAGTCACTTATGCTCTGGAGTCAGGGGTCTTGGTGAGTCAGTGGTCTTGGAAAACCTTCATCATGACCCTGCCTAGTCACTCCTTAGGTGTTACCTATTGTACTGAAAGACCAAAGAAATCATTAAGTCCTTGACCTTTAGAAGGAGGACATACTCCATCTGTTGTATAAGCTATGTGTGAGGCCAGAGTGTAGGTCCTAATGAGATTGGAAGCAGGAGAAGGAGCGAATAAAGTTTTTCATGGGGTCCCTTTAGTTGCTGGATCAATATATTTGTCTTTCTCAGTCTTATTTCACTTCGGGTTCATTCTTGGTGTTGCACATTCTATGGGTTTTGACATACATATAGTGATGTAGCCACCACTGCAGTGTCGGAAGAGTTTCACGGCCCTAAAATCCATCAGTGCTCTGCCTGTGCATTCCTCTCTTCCCATCCTCCAATCCCTCACTATGGTTTTGATTGCATTTTATTTGCGTTTCCCTAATACTGTTAGTTATCTTTCCATGTGCTTATTGGTCACTTAGTTTTGTTTGGAGGGAAGGGAGATATGGGTACAAACTTTCAGTTATAAGGTGAGTAAGTTCCGAGATTCTAAAGTTCAGCATGAGGACTATAGTTAGCAGTACAGGACTGTACACTTGTAACTTGCTGACAATAGATCTTAAGCTTTCTTACCACACACTGAAAAAGATTTTTAACTATGTGGGGTGATGGTGTGTTAATTACCTTGGTCCTAGTAATCATTTCACAATGTGTATGTATATCAAATCATCACACTGTACACTTTAAATAGATACACAATTTGTCAGTTATTCCTCTTGCTAAAGTTGGGAAAAAAAACCTTCAGAGTTAAGATGCTACTATTTGTACTACTTGATAATCGTTTTTGAGGCCATTTAGTGGCACTATATTGTGGCAATACAAAATACATAGGATATTTTTGAAGTAATTTCATAGAACTTTAGGATTTCTTATGCTTTCAATGTCTTCATTTTGAAATAAAAATATGTCTATAAAACACACACACACACAAAATCTTTGCTCACTTTTAAATTGGGCTGTCTTTTTATTATTGGATATCAGTGCTTTTTAAGGTTGAATTTGCTTCCAATTGGAGAGGAAAAAAAACCCCATGATTTTGTCTAGTGTAGAGGCCAAGTGCAGGCTGCCCCAGAATGGGCCATTTTGGCATGAAGATTATGGAGTTAAAAAGCCGTCAGACCCCAGCAGATTTTGGAAAAGCTCTTTACTCCCCGCTTCCCACCCCCACCCCCCGACCCCCTACTACTGTCTAAAAGAATTTAGATAGAGGACCTGCTCCAGGAAGAGAGCTATCACCATAGTTAACTACATTATCTTATGAACTGGGTAAGGCCTATTTGGTCAAAGTCCTTTGTGCCCCGTTATTTCTCAGTGGCTCAGCAAACATTTACTCTTTTTCAACTTCCTGTGAATTGCATTCCATCCCTCTGACGTCCCAGACTCCATCCTTTTCTCTTAGTTCAGAATGACATATAGACCTCATTTTGCATGTCATGGAATTTCCATGTCTGTGTGGATTCCCCGTATGTTCGAGATTAAATTTGACTTTCTCCTGTTAATTTGTCTCATGTCAATTTCTTAGTCCATCTATAAAGACCTTGAAGGGAACAGGAAATTCTTGCTTCCTGACACTAGTGTGAGAGAAACATGGTTAATATTTTATGCTGACAATGCAGTTGTCTTGTGATTTCAGGGCAGAGCTACCACATTTTTTGACAGCTGGATTCATGGAAGTCCAAAAAAACCTAAACAGCTCAATGCAATATTAAATAAGTCTTAGAGATAAAATTAGTGTAACAGTTACTGATATCAAAATCAAAGAATAAAAATCAAACAGTACGTACTATCAAATGTGGAACACACAGGAATAGTACAGTAGGAGAAATGTGAGATGATTTCTCAGTGTTTATAATTAGCCAGGTCTCTTTAGTGGACTGGATTTTTGCAAATGGTTCAGTAGCCCTCACAACTCTGCTTTGATGTGAGCCATGTTTATCAGTTATTCCAATGAATTAAATTCAACAACTATTTACTGCATACCCAATGGAAGGCAATGCCTTTTTTCTACTGAATTCATTTAATTCTTGATTAAATTTTAAAAAAATAGTTGCATTTCCTGCTTATGAGCTTTTTAGAAAGGGAAAATAGCAGTGCCCCTCTTTTTGGTATTTATTGTTCACTTGGGTAAAGAGATTCTGGAACTTAATGCCACACGTTTTGGGAAAAAGAAAACAAAACCTAGAATGGGAAATACCATCATTAACTAAAGGACTTAAAAGAACCTTAGAGTTCATTTGTAGTTTGATAAAACTCCGTCTTTTCTTGAACTCTCAGAAATGATTTCACTATCTCTTCAAGAACCCATTTTATGTTCTAAACTTTCTTTCTTATGGATAATCAAAATCATATTGGATGCTATACATCCCTCCTCTGCATTTAGTAGGGAAGGTGACTAGCTTTTACCCTCCAACATCTTGATACAAAAATGAAATTCTTCACCCTTCCTTGCCTTGATGTGTGAGGACCTCCCATCTCCACTTACATAGGTGACATATGACTGCCATATGTGTGGATGGGAATAAGGGTGTTACTATTCATCTGTGTATTAAATAAGAGGAAGCTAAATTTCTCTTTTTACAAATAATCCTCCCAACTCAATAGAAGTTCCAATATCTTCTTTCCACACCTTAATGATCTCCTTGCCTGTTCCTGCAAAGTGCACATGCCACACTGGAAGCCATAATGGACACTAGTAATACTAATTTAAAAACCTTTTTTTCCCACTGCAATCTTCCTTCTATATACAAACGTTTAGGTTATGTCTAGACACTTTTGGGTGTATTTTCTAAGAAATATGATAATGCTATTTAAAAGTGGTAACCAAGGGTGGTCTATGTATTCAGGGTTCGATCAGAGAAACAAAACCAGCAGGAGAGATATAGTAAAGTATTATAGGGCATTGGCTTGTGATTGCGGATGTTGGTTTGGCAAGTCCAAAGTCTATAGAGCAGGCGGGGACTCTCAGGCATGAGTGGAAGCTGCTGTCCACAGGTGGAATTTCTTCTGGGAAGTTTCACTTCTGCTCCTAATGCCCTTTTACTGACTGAATCAAACCCATCCAGGTCATCTAGAATAATCCTCTCCTTTTAAGTTGGCTGAATATGGACTTTAACCAAACTTATAAAACACTTTCACAGCAACACACAGATTACTATTTGATTGATACCGGAAACTGTGGCCTACCAGAGGTGACTTATACAACTCACCATTCACAGGTGAGAATTATCTCTGTGGTCACAGAGCAGTCACAGAATGATTATCACTATTCCATTTTATATTCATATGGCAACAGCATTTGGTTCAAAGTCAGCGTTATATGCAACTCAACCATTTTTTTTTTTTTTAACAGTGCATGATGCAAAATTAAACGGAATCCTTGTTATCTACAAGATCCACCAAGCTTGCATATAGTGTTGCTGCTGTGCGGGTGGATTTCTTAACATAAACTTTTGTCTGTGATCAATAAACATGTACATATAGCAAATTTACGCTTGGCTAGAAAATTTTTGCCATTCCCTACCTTGTTCTTAATGAATAAGTAAGTATGTAATTGAAGATACTTTAAAAATAGGCTATTGCAGTTGTTCCCAAATTTTTTGGTCTCAGGACTTTCATATGTATCAAAATTACTGAGGGCTTTAATGGCTTTTATTTATATGGGTCATGCCATTAGTTTGGGCTGCTATAGTACTCTCTCCAGGGAGCTGCAGCTATTTACAATTTTGGGGGGGTGCCCTCCGAAGCTCATCTGAGGGGTGCCCTGCTCACTCCCCAAGCCCACTGACTCCGTTAGGACTGTTCAGGTAGGGGATCTGGTAAGTACCCTTTTATGTAATGGTGGATAAACTACTTTTCTGATAGAGACAAACAGTCTCAAAACTGAGGAAGAACAGAACAGATTAGAAGAAAGGAAGAAAGAAGAGAATTAAAAAGTGGTTTAATCAGTAAAGATCTTTATCTTAATGCTTGAAAGACCAAAACCATTTAAGAAGGAAACTTGCCGGGATCCCTGGGTGGCGCAGCAGTTTGGTGCCTGCCTTTGGCCCAGGGCGTGATCCTGGAGACCCGGGATCGAATCCCGCGTCGGGCTCCCGGTGCATGGAGCCTGCTTGTGTCTCTGCCTCTCTCTCTCTCTCTCTCTGACTATCATAAAAAAAAAAAAAAAAAAAAAACTATTTATCAAAAAAATAAAAATAATTAAAACTATTAAAAAAAAAAAAAAAAAAAAAAAGAAGGAAACTTGCCAATCCTTTGCTGTATGCATAAAGACTATGAGTAAAAATAATCATCCTTTTAAAAGAACTTATTGCATAAATCAGATGTCTGCTTATCTGAGTTGTCCTTAGCAACTTAATAAGAGGACAGAAGTGCTATGTATTTATTTGTACTGTATCATGCTGGTAAGCAGTCATGTGGGAAGCAAGGTAGAATGGTCACCCGCAGAATAAAAGAAGTAACCAGGTAATCAATTATAGACTTAAAAAGTGAGAAGCCCAGAAGAAGTTTTAAGTAAATACAACATCCCATAATGATGCTTAATATTTTAATAACTAATCACTGATAAATACTGATACAATAAAGCAAGATCAGGCACTAAGTTCTCTTCTTAAGTATAGGTTTGCATTTACCAAAGACATCTTTTTGTGTCTGCCAAAGGAAAATATTTTCAACACAATCAATAGGCAATAATGCTCTCCTCTTAGTCAGTGGAAATTTTTATGAAGAGTCTGAAAAAGGCGCTCAGTGGTTGAGCGTCTGCCTTTGGCTCGGGTCATGATCCCGGGATCCTGGGATTGAGTCCTGCATCAGGCTCCCCAGAGGGAGCCTGCTTCTCCCTCTGCCTATGTCTCTGCCTCTATCTGCATCTCTCGTGAAAAAATAAATATTAAAAAAAAAGGAGTCTGAAAAAATAACTGGATGTGGCTCTCATGTGATTATAGGAAGCTGGGAAACAGAAGGGGGCATAACATGCCTTTGCAGTTCTGAGTACAGAATTAGGGATGTGGTAAATATAAACTAAATGGTCATGAAAGAAAATAAACATAGGTAATCTCCGTAGATATACTCTAAAGTCACTAACAAAGTGAGGAGACACTAGATTTCTAAGGAAATTTGGGAACAAATATTTGCTCCATAAGGCACTTGTGCTGGTATACAAATCACAGATCTCACACAAACAGTATCAGTCCTTGGACAAAACTGTTCCCTGATCAGGCTCTATCAGAAGTGTGGAGCATAAATAAGAACGAGTTTCCAGGAGACAAATATAACAAAGGGCTTTGGAGGAAGACTTTTAAGAGAAGACTGAAGGGATGCGTTATTTGATAGGAAGAAAGAAAGTTACTGAACAATTTAATAATAGACACCTATACAAACGATCATCATACAGATAGAGGAGGCTAAATTTTATTTCTGGTTTGTAAGAAGTTGCATACATAAGTTGCAGTACAAAGGATTCAGTTTCCATATAATGAAGGTCAGTTTCAACAAGCACAATCAGTCTTAAGTCACTGATACTAAATAATGGAAAAGAATATGAGGGATGGTATGGGACCTTCAAAGACAAGGTATGTGTGTCCCGGAAAGGCTGGCTGAAGGTAAGGGAAGACAGGTTTTCGTGCTATTTTCTGTCTGTGACATTGCGCTTTCTAGAATTCAGATGTAACACCGCATACCTGTCCTGAGACCTGGAATGCTCCTTGGGTTGTCAATTACCCTGCAGGCTCCTCTTCTAAAGGAAGGCTTGGGAGTGGTTCCTATTTAACCTTAATGAGATAGCATTCTTGTGGGTTTCACAATATAACAGAGATACATGGAGATTCTCATATATTTTATAAAATATAGTTAATTGGTCCCGCTTTGAAGAAATATTATTAAAGATTAGATTTCCCTTATCAGAGTAGACAGGCTCAAAATACATTGCTTGCACTGTACTGTTTTAATGATATTTCATTTTTTATTGGCATGCCAGTTAAAGATCATGAAATGACGTTATTGGGGGGATTTTGTTTAAATTCTAGAAAAACTGAAAGATACCTTTTTTAAAGTAAGCTCCATGTCCAACATAGGGCTTGAACTCATGACCCTAAGATTAAGAGTCACGTGTTCTACCCACTGAGCCAGCCAGGTGCCCCCCAAGATACTTTTTATTTAATTTAACTAAGCCTGATCTCATTTTAGCATAGGTGATTTTTGCATTTCAAAAGGTTATTCTGTAGTTTAATAAATAATTCAAGCACACTAAAATTTCAATTTACTAAATGTAGTAAATGAGAGCATGAGAAGATTTAAAAGACAATTTGTTTTTTTGTCTACTTGAAAGGGCATTTTAAGTTGATGACTAATCTTGTATGGCTCAATTCCATTCCTGAATATTTATCAAATTATGAGTTTGTAATTATTCATAAAGCATTTGTGGTCACATCTTGAATTACCATGTCGATAGTTTTTAGTTTGTTATTAAGAGGACATGAAAAGTATGAATCCCTAAAAAGCGAAACACATGGATCATTCTGCCACAATAAAGACCACGAGAAAAGCTGAAGCTGCAATAAACAGTAAAGTTATCTGGTTTGAAGCAAAGGAATATGGAATTAGGCACATGTATTTTATACTGTATACAACTCATCTTTTCAGTCCTAATAAGCTGACTCGGATTCATGTAACGGAGAATACTTCCCCAGAGCCAAATACATTTAAGCTCTTTAAGGATTGGCACGATCCCTTTTTTCTCACTGGTTCATTAGAACAGTACCCACTTTAGAACAACTATTTGTGAGCACAGTAATAGTTCAGAAAATATAAAATGATGGAAGAAGGAAACAGAACAGTCCTTCATTTGCAGCCAAGAAGATGTGGGGATTAGATCTGTATTTGTTTTGACCAACTTTCTGGGAGAAATGCCATGACTGTTTTGAACAAATGATAAATGTCTATAAAATATGGAATTCTATAGTAAAAACAATTTTGACATCTTTTGTTAAGAGACCAAAACAAAAAACAAGAAAATATACGAATGTTGTATAGCTCAGAAATTAATAAATCCCCAAATTTCAATTTCCACTAAAATATTTATTTAATTAATGATATCTTACAGAAATAAATAAGAACAGTTTTTCTCTAATACAGATAGGTGTATTTATATATATTTTTTTTCTTTTCTTTTTTTTTTTTTTTTTTACAAAATCGAAGCATATCAAATTGTTTTCCCTAAAACTTTAGCTCAAAAAGGAATACTAGGAAACAAACAGAAATACTGAAATATGCTGATTATCAAATTATTACCATGGACCTTTTGAATCTCAGCATGACAGAAGATTTAGAGAAAGACCATGAGATTGGGAGTTAGGGCATCTGGGCTCCACTGTTGCCTTGCTACGTGTCACAAGCATGGTTCTCTGTATTTCTGAACCTTGGTTCTCTACCTTTATAAGAGGAATGATATTAGTTATACCAACTTCACAGGACTGGTGGGCAAATTAAAGCTGAATGTGAATGTACAGGAAAGCTCTTTATAATATGTAAAGAGCTACAAAAATAATAGTCTTGTTTAATTTCATATAAAAGAATCAATGCATATCTTCCTTCAACTGAAGAATAAGCACCAAAAACGTGTGTGTGTTTTCTTCAGTGGAATTATGTCACCCTATAAACCTAGAATAAGAAAATGCACCTTAACTAAGCACCAAAGCTTCTTGGACAAATGTGATATAAGGGATATTTCTATTACAGTTTTCTGGGCAGCTAAGTAGGAGCTAATGAGTCCTGAGGGTCATTTAAAACTCTGGAGGCTCAAAGAAAATGAAACAAGAATAGTTGTGTTACATCAAATGGCTAGGATAAAATAACCTACTCCTTATTTAGTGATTTCAAAGTCCATTAATTCTTCACAGAAGAAGAAACACTCAGTTATCAGTTGCAATTATTTGCTTATGTAAATACGACATTCTCTTGTTCCAAAGATCAAATACTAGTCCTTGAGAGAAGTCCTAGTAAAATAAAATAACAAATTATCACAAATTTAGATACTAGTGGTTAAAAGTCTAGTTTCCCAACAACACAGGAAAGGAAAAGAATCCAAGACATCAATATAATAATGAAGAAAAAAAAAACAGAACACAAAACCTGGCCATACATACTTCCATGTTATGATTAAGAAATAAAATGATAAAAACTGCAATATTTACAGATACATCAATCTTAAAGTATGTAAAAACAAGGAAAATTAAAAATAGAAAAAGCAGTTTAGATAATTTTATGATAAACATGAATACACTTAAAATGCTATTTAAAGTTCACTGCATACACTGACATTACTTAACACATCATAGAAATAAGAAAAGTGTTCAATGTTTCAATTTTTAGTAGCAACATACAGAGAAAAGAAAAACTTGCCTAAATGTTAACTTATTGTTAGGAATAGTATTACTGTAAAGTCACTATGCATGGAGTTATAGTCTAAAGCTACTCAAATAACTAGAAGTTAATATAATTTGCCATCTACTTAAAATATTACTACCAAGATATTGGTGAATCATGTACTAAAGATACTGAAGGCCCTTCCAAAACGAGATTTTTGTGGGTCAAATATACTAGGTCATATAAAATTAGACCAGTTTATTCTCTCCCTTACTCCAATTCTTTTTAAGACCGATCTTATCAAAAGAAAAGTACACATTACCTCTCTTAATTCCCTTGCATCATCAGATGTAGTTATTCTTTGGGACAAAAATAAATGTTGTATTAGGAGTGTAAGATCAAAAATCTTTATAGATCTTTTGGAAACAAGATAATTGGAAAGGACTCAGTAACTACTAGGACACCATACAACTAAAAAAAGAAAGAAATTCATTCAATGAAGAACAGTATTTACTGACATCTACTGGATTTTTTACTTGTAACCTTCTCTATAAGCAATGAAAAACTTAACTACAGTAAAGTCTCTGGATTGAATCAAGTGTACTTCATTCAAGTTCTTCAGTTTCTTTGGTAAACAGATCCGCCAGATCAGCCAAGGTTAAGACGGAAGCTTCGGGATGCTTCACCGATGAGCTCGTGTGACTGCAAGGTTTCCCAAGGAAGGAGAGTCAGAAAGAAACCAAGGAATAAATGGTTACATTTGTGTTATATTTTGCTCTAGTCTCAATAATATTAAGACATAATGATATAAAAATATTCTTATAATATAAAAACATATTTGCTCATAAGTGTTTGTAAGTGAACCATAAGAACCTTCAAGAAGAAAGTCAATGACAGGATCATTAGTACATCTCGTCAAAATTAGTGAAGACTTCTGTATAGCACTTTTAGGTTTTGTTATAAAATGTCTTTTCTCTCCACAATTCCTAAAATAAAGAAACAGAACCCATGCCAAATGCTGCTACAGCTCTCACCTTAGAATCTGCCTTCTTACTACCTAAAGTTAGTGTATTTGAAGAGAATTTCAACAGCTCTTGTAACTGCTATTTTATTTAAGCAGCTTAACTATAATTGCTGATTTCTGTTACACATGGAAACATCAGCAATAAAAAGCCTTCATGTCTGATGCAAATAGCTTTCACAGTAGACTCTTTCCTTCTCATAAACCACCAATGGAAGGAGATTTCTGGTTCAAATTGCTTCGTTGCTATGCACTGTGCCTCTGTATAGACATCCCTTCCAAGGCAATCATTCCTCTGTATCTGCCAACCATACCTATCTCATAAGGATATATAGTAAGGCATTGGTTTATGTTTTCAAAATGACTTTGAAGAAAATTATGGAATAAATATTAGAAGGTTTTATAATTTTTAAACTTTATAAAATTTTATAATTTTAAAGTTTTTTTTTAAAGATTTTATTTATTTATTCATAAGAGACAGAGAGAAGGCAAAGACACAGGCAGAGGGAGAAGCAGGCTCCTCGCAGGGAGCCTAATGTGGGACTCGATCCCAGGACTCCAGGATCACACCCTGAGCCAAAGGCAGACGCTCAGCCACTGAGCCACCCAGGAGTCCCTAAAATTAAGTTTTTAAAATTAAGGTCGCTCTGGTCTCTCTGCTTCTGTTCTGCCTTTGGAACAAATATCACAATCATCAGCTGAGTTTTAAGTCCAGATCTTCTCGTGTGCATGTGACCAGCATGTATGATTTATAAAGCAACACTGTAAGTTTCCTTTTAGAGATATCAGACGAAGGCTTTTAGGGTGGGCATAAAGATAGATTTCTTTAAAAAGTAATCCAATATGGCAAAGAAATGTAGGGCAGTTTAAATATTTTTAAACATTACAATCTCTATTAATAAATTAAGTCAAATATAGGATGTCCAGAGCATTAACTGGAAAATTTTAGATAGGTAAAATGTCCTGTTTTGCCTTTAAAAAATGTATCTGGTCATCTAAGTGAAGAAGTCCCAACACTTGTATAACCTTATATAAACAGGTAACATCCATCGGGCTTGTAGCAGATTATTATGTACCTCTTCTCAGCAGTTTTCAGCATTGCCTGCATTCTTTCTTCTATTGTTGCTTTAATTAAGAATCTGTGTACAATAGTAGGTCTAGAAGGTATGAAACAATGGTAAGTTCAAAAACTTCTTAAAACCAATTAGAACAAACAAGACTTCACATATTATATGCTATATTCATCAGTCACACAGGGCCCATTGTGGCAAGTAGTAATCAAGGTGCTGGGGCGGTGGTCAGCAGTAAATAAAACAAACTAGTCTTAATGAACTAACATTCTAATGAGGGCAGACACACAATAAACACATAAATTAGATAATACAGATAATGCCATAAGGAAGCTGACATATGAGTTGAAACATGACTGACGGGAATGAGGTTGCTAAGCCAAGGAGCAGAAAGAGCATCTAAACAGAAGCAACAATAAATAAATGCAAGCTCTTGGGAAGAGAACATGCTTGGAACAAGCCTAAAATGTATGAAGGGCAGAAAGAAACCTAGCATGGCAGAAGTGTATTTTAACAGAGAGGCAGGGAGTGGAAATAAGATTGGAGAGTGGGCAGGAAACAGATCGTGTAGGGTCTGGAGGGACATGGCAGGAATCTGGTTTTTATTGTGGTTATGAGGGGAAGTCATCCGTGGGTTTTATGCGTGATTTGATTTATACTTGATTATACTGTAGACACCCCTTTGGCTGCTGTGTGGGAGATGGCCTATTAGGTAGCAAAGGGAAGACCAAGAAGTCAGTTAAGGAGTTCTGTAGGAGTCCAGATAAGATGGAGAGTTGTGTTCTGGTTGTTTCCATGGAAACAGTAACTATCAGAAGGTCTGGAATATCTTTTGCAGGTAGAGTTGGCAAGGCTTCAGTGATGGTTTGGATGTGTGGCACAAAGAGAGAAGTATGGAAGAGTCTTAGATTTATGGTCTGAGAAACTACAGTTAAGAGAGTCAGATTATAAGATGGGGAGGGCTTGGAGTGGGTGGGAATGCAGTAGGAATACACTTTCTTTTACCCATGTTAAATCTGAGTTTTCCATTAGCTAGGTATCTAAGGGGAGGAGTCCAGCTATGGGTGAAGCAAAAGAGCTGGGAATGAGAGTCTGAGACAGGAGCTGAAAGGGCATGTCTAGACCAGGGACATATATCTGAGAGTCATCCACATATAAATGTTACTTAAAGCTCTGGAACTGGATAAGCTCATCTAGAAGTGTAGATAAGAAAAAAAGAACCTGCAGGGACCAATGGCAAGAAGTAGGTCATTAATAATATTATGAATCACATTTCAGTGGCACACTGAGGACAAAAACTCAACCGGAAAGGCTGAAAGAGGAAGGTTAAGAAGGGGAAGGTGGGCAGTGGAGTGTTTTTAAAGCAGATGATATTAAGACATATTTATCTGGTCATATATTACAAGAGGAATGTCCTTGAGAATATGAGAAGGGATGGGACCTATGACAAGTGGAATGGCTGGCTTTTGAAAGAAAAGGGACATTTCACCCACTGTAATAAAAGGGAAGGAACATACTGTGCCTTCCTGCTTATTGCTACAGATGAAATATTCATACCTCTACCTACAACCAAGGCTTGCACTTGAGTATTATTCTGGCACTCTCTCTTCTCTCTTGCTTCACTAGTTCTCCATTTCTAATGGATTGCTCCATTATTTCTCCCATATGAAAGGAAAAAGCAACAACAAAAAAACTTCTTGATCTCATACTCTTCCTTTTCTCTGTTCTTTGAAGCAAAACTGCTCAAAATACGAGTCCCATCAGTGATGTAGAGACAGCAGTGTACTGTGCTTAAAAGTATGATTGAGGAGGCAGAGGAGCTATGTTTGAAACCCGCTGCCACTTTTGCTACCTATGTGACCTTGGACAAATTACTTAAACCCTCTCTGCTAGATAAGTGTTTGTTGATAAATAAATGAAACCCTAATCTCTCTTATACTCAAATCAGGCTATCGCCTCCACAACTACCAAAACTGGTTTCTATCTCCATTCTGCTAAATTTAAGGGTCAATTCTCATTTTTTATCTTACTTGACATTTTAATAATACAGTTGTTGATACAGATGGTCATATCCTTCTTCTTGAGTTACATTCTTTACTTGACTTCCAGGAACCTCTCTATTCTGATTTTCTTCTCAACTCATTGTTTGATTTTCATCTGTTACCTTTGCTGGTTCTTTCTCTTCTCCCATGGCCTCTAACTTTGGTGTGCTCTGGAGTCCAGTCGTTGATCCTCTTCTTTATCTATACACATTCCCTTGGTAATCTCACTCAGCCCCGTGACTTAAAAATACCATTATATGCTGTTGACTTTCAAATATATCTCTAGCACAGACTTCTCCTGAACTGAGGACTTGTACATCCAATTACAGAATACCTATCTCCAGTTTTCTAATAAATATCAAACATCTCAAATTTCTATTTAAAATAGACTTCTGTTCTTTCCTTACCAAACCTGCTCTACCCTGTAGTCCTTCCTGGCTCATCTGAAACCTACTTCATCCTTCTAGTTTTCTAGGTCAAAAACCATGGCATTGACCTTGACTTGCTCACATCCCATGTCTACTCTGTCCACACATAACTACTGGTTCTCAAAATATGTCCAGAACCTGACCACTTCACATCATATCTACTGCTGCTCCCATGGTTCAGGTCACCTTTAACTCTTACTAGGATTACACAACAGCCTCCTAACTGTTCTCTCTTCTTCTACTCCCCAGATGTTCCCCTTTCCCCTGGCCCTGAACATATAGCACTCAGAATGATTATCTCAAAACAAGTTAGAACTTGTCACTCCTCTGCTCAAAGCCTGCTGTTGGTTCCCTATCTTATACACAGTGAAATCAAGGTCCTCATAGTGACCTCATAGGCCCTATAAATTCCCCTCCCCTACCAGCTTTCTGACTTCATCTCCTACTACTCTCTTTACTTATTCTGCTTCGGTAACTCTGGCTCCTTACTATTCCTCAAACATACCAGGCACAGTCTTGACAGGGTCTTTGCACTAAGTGTGCTATCTGCTTGAATATTCTTCCCCATACAAATCTTGCATGCCAGGTAGCTTTGTGGGTTAAGCATCTGACTCTTGATTTTGGCTCAGGTCATGATGTCAGGGTTGAGAGACTGAGCCCCATAACCCCATGTCAGGCTCCATGGAGCCTGCTTAAGGTTCTCTCTCTTCCTCTGTTCCTCCCTGCCCCTTGCTCCTCCTTCTCTTAAAAACCTGCATGCCATCCTGCTTAGCCAAATGTACTTTTTTTTTTTTTTTAACTGGGCTCCATGCTAGGCCAACTTGGGGCTTGAACTCACAACGCTGAGACCAAGACCTGAGGTGAGATCAAGAGGTGGACATTTAACCAATGGGACCGCTCAGGAGTCCCCAGCCAAATGCACTCTTTATTTTTAAAGATTTTATTTATTTATTCATTAGAGACACACAGAGAGAGAGAGAGGCAGAGGGAGAAACAGGCTCCAAGCAGGAAGCCCAATGTTAGACTCGATCCTAGGTCTCCATGATCACACCCTGCGCTGAAGCCGGTGCTAAACCGCTGAGCCACCCGGCTGCCCCCAAATGCACTCTTTATCCTCCTTCCCTACTCTACTTTTCCAGCTCCTAACATAGCATATATTTTACTTATGTTCTTGTTCACCATCTGTCTCTCTACCAACTATCATAATTTCCATGAGGGCATCTCAAATACCTAGAACAGTGCCTGGAACACAGAAGGTGCTTAATAAAAATTTACTGAATGAAGTATGTGGGTATTGATGTAGGTATATTACTCAAGTTGGTGATGGAAAGATGAGATGCTTCAAATCTGACTTTATCTGTGTTCTACATATGAGGCAAGACTGTCATCAGTGGGGAGCAGGAAGTTATAGAAGACTTTTAAGATCATCTCTTCAGAAAATGGAAAAAAAATCTATCTACTAGGGAAGCATAGTAGGATTGTCAGGTAGTGCTGAATGGCCTTTCATCTGAGCTGAATCCAGTCCATGCTTTGGAAAACAGTGATAAGACAAGGCGGCAATGTTTAAAAATATAAGAAAAAAACAAACCCAAAAAACCCCAACCAAATAAGACATAACTGCATTTTAAATGACACTGGACAATACTTAGAACAAGTGTGCAGTTATTACAGTTATGTTACTTTGTCATATTTTACTATGGATTTGTTTGATGAACATGTCTCTTTCATGCTGAAAACTAAAAGTCCTCATTTGTTCTCCTGGCTATTGCTTACAGAGCAATCCAGCTTTTAACAGTAGGTCATACAAGATGGCATCTCCTGTTACTCCTCTCCACATACTCTATTCCTAAGCAATTCTAAACTCTTTTGGGTCCCTAGGGATCTCCTGGTGTTTATCTCCTCTGTGTTCCTGCACATGCAATTCTCTTTGGCTGTGTGAGCACCCCTTTCTAGCCTAGTTTTGAAGTAATTGTTCCTTCAAGACTCAACCTAATGAAGCCTTCCATGACTCTAAGCACAACTAATGACTCCCTTCTGTTACCACAGTACTTCTATTACATTTTTGCACACTCTGCTGCAATAGGTCAGCTCTTCTGCTTCCTGTACTACATAGCAACCTCTTTGGGGGAGCAGACTATGTCTTACTCAATTTGAGTCTTCAATATCTAGTATGAGTGACATATAGTTGCCACTCAGTCAATATTTAATGAATACTCAGTACAGATTTTTTTTTTAAACATTCAAGGCATCTACCATCTAGGAGGTAATACATCTAAGAGGTCTTATGAAGGGTAACTGTCTATTCTGACATTTGAATGAAAGTAGTAGATATTACACAATACTCACTATTAGGTTGGGCCTCAACTAAATCTAGTTACCTCTTAGAGTAGCCCCAAGGGACTATCTTTTCCTAAGGGAAAGAATTTAAAAAGGAGTCATGAATGGGATATGCCTTCTTTTAAAAACAGGCTACTTTAAACAATCAAAAATCACTTCTCCTCAAAGTCATGATGGATGCTTTCAACTCTGCAGCTTAGTTTAAGAAACTGTTTTGGTGAAGCAAACAGCGTAATTTTTCCAAGAAGGGAGACACAAATATGGGAGAATTCAGGGATTTGCTGTTTGGAGGAGGGAGGGTTGGAAATCTCAAAATGTCTTTTGGTCATATACTTGAACATTTAATAAATAAGTCATTAAAAATGAATAGTTATATGAACATAATTGAAGAGTTTAAACACTGATTTATATCTTAGAAACTGGAAGCAAATGTAACTGATGCTAACTTTAGTCCTTACTTTGTTTGTCCAATCCGGTGCACCCTCCCAATGGCCTGAAGCTCATGGGCAGGGTTCAAGATGGGCTCCACCAAGAGAACATGAGTTGCTTCAATGATAGTTAATCCATTAGAACCTGTGTGCAGGGGCAGCAGCAAGATATTGATTTGGGGATCATGTTTAAATGCTGAAAGGTTCTCCTAAAAAAAGAAAGGTATATTTAGATTTTAGCTGGATCACTTAGAGCAGTATAGTATAGCTCATATTAAGAAGCCTAATAGTATTCAGGTCACTGTGAAATGTAATAATTAAGACAATTAAATATAAATTACCGATTTCAGAAAATGTAAACTTGTCTGACCTTCATGAGGACAAGGGTCACATAAACTCTCTTATTCTTTATGATACAGTGGAAACACAAGATACATGTACCTGATGTATGCCAATTAAACTACATGAGAGAGAAAAAGAAAGTGTGTGCCAGAGTGAGGATGAGATCAGAGACATGAATCTGTTACATTTTTACTTGGTCTTCTTTTGTGTTTTTGTCTCAGGGTGTGCGCCAGTCGTCGTGCTGAGCGTAGCGTAAGCAATTTGACCACATAGGGTTTTTCCTGGTGTAGTGTCTTGAGAACCTAATCCTGGCATGAGGGCCCTGTCCATTGAACAGGTGTATCACAGATCATCTTTTCCTCTATTGAAGCAAACGACCTCAAGTCAGAAGATCTTAAAAAAAAATGACCTTGCTATGGGTATAAATGAATAGATAGAAAATAATTAGTTTCTCTACTTTGCTTTTGAATGTTAGTTTTATAATGAATCAATAACTCAAATCTTTATACAAGACAATAAATGCAAGTAAGCTATTAACAGCAGTTTTAATTTACAACTAAATCTCCCCTCAAAAAAAGTAAAAATCTTCTTGACGTACCTGAAATGTCTTAACACGACTGATTTGAGCAAATTCCATGTTGTTGTCAGTGAGGGCTTTTGAAATAATATCTAATACATCTTGCCACTAGAACACATAAAAAAATAAGAAAACAAATTTTTGTATAGTTTTCACATAAAAAGGAATTGAAAAGGAACTAAATCTAAATTACTTTTGTACTTCAGAATTAACATAAAAACAAACTTTCAAATGTGGTTCCACCAATATTATTTTACACTACCAAAATGGCAGTGGTTTTTGTTTGTTTAAGTCAAATGCTGGTTAAATTTAGGGTAAAAGACATAGGTGTTTTTGGGAACTGAATTAAGATAAACATAAATAATGGAATGGCTAATGGATAAAGTTGCCTATCTTTTAAAAATAAAAACTACAACTTTTACTTCATATTTTATTCAATAGATTACTTTTTCTTTTTCTCAAATAACCAATTTAATTTGTGGAATGAGACTTTCAAGGTTATAGATTCTAATTTTTAACATATTAACATTAGAAAATGCCCATAAAACATTAACAGGAAATGTAGCTATAGAAATTGCCTTTGTAAAGCATCACCAAATTTCTCTAAAAATAATTTTATCCTATGGAAATAGAAAAAAAAAAAAAAGAACATGGAAAATCTAACAGTAATTCTAAATCTCAACTATATTAGAACAAACATTAAACATGAGTTCTCAGATATGAGCTGACAGAAAGCCAGTCTGAGGTAAGACTCAGAATGAAAATGTTGATTATACCGTTGAGAAGACGAGTGCTTTAGCCCCTGGGTCTCTAAGTTGGATTCTCATCAGAGTTCTGACCACAGCTTCCACTTTTGTAGAATGGCTGCCCTTTGGACATAAACAAGAAAACACATCACTACCAAATAAATCTAGTTTACAATGAAAAGGAAAACCAATATAAAACACTTTTATTACCAAAACTACATGTACATCAAAACAAACTATCGGGTTCTATGTGTTCACTCTTCTTTATTTTGTATTTGCTGGAAATTTTCTTTAGCTAGAAGCTATAGAACTTAAATCTAGGGAAAACTGCTTCTGAAACATACCAGAAAGTCATATAGTGATATACGACCATAAAGAGAAGATTTTTAGGTTAAAGTAGGTAGGATTTGTAGTTAGAAGATTTTATTATTTTAGATCAGCAGAATTTATATATTAAAAGCACTCCTCACTTCAGATATTATATGGCATTAGAAATCTTAAGAATATAATGAATCAGAATTCTAATGTAAGCAAACTGTGAAGGATCCAACTCAGGAAGGATCTTTTCTTGTAGGGAATTACAAAGGACAGTGACAGAGGTACAAATAACATCTACTTGGATAGCAGCAGATTTCTATAAAGCTAAATAAACACACACAGGTGGGTTTTACATTTTCCATAACCATTTCCATCATTAAAGTATGAAAAGGAAAAAAATGAAGAAATAAAAAAATGAGGAAATGAGCAAATGTTTTCATAGCCTTCTGAGAAAATTTTCCTCCTGGAATGCTCTGGGAGATGGCAAGACATGAAGATATTAAGGGTATGGGACTTTTAGCACTTTTACAGAGACACTCAGAGGCAAAATGTATAAATGAAACAAGAAAGAAAGGCAATGCAACTTTTAGTTAGCAAGAGAGAATTATGGAAGAAGTTTTAAAATTGTAATACTAAAATCCTAAGTCTACATAATTATATAATTCTCTGGTATGCAGACTGCTAATTATACGTGCAAGGTTAAAAAATATAAAGGATCTGTTTCAGTCTAAAAATCGTCTTAAAAAAGAGCAAAATTATATCAAATAAGAGAAAGCAGGAAATCAGCATGAAGTATTGTTAATGAGTTTAGATAGAAACATACGTATCCCTCACAAAGTCTCATTTCAAAAATATTTTTTTTTTAAAAGATTTTATTTGAGAGAGAGAGAATGAGAGAAAGAGAGCACAAGCAGGGGGAAAGGGCAGAGGGAGAAGCACACTCTCTGCTGAGCAGGGAGCCCAATGCCAGGTTTGATTCCTGGACTCCAGGGTCATGACCTGAGCTAAAGGCAGACACTTAACCAAGAGTCACCAAGGCGCCCCTCAAAAATATTTTCAAATGAAATACCATAACTATAAAACCTTCCATTTATTAAGTTGCTTCTTATGAAAAGTTCAAAAGAAAACCTAATAATCTTTAATAAACAACATTCCAAATTAGAGTGCTAACTCTGTGAAGGAAAAGACCAGAACATTCCCTTTTATCAAAGTCTGGACAGTTCAGTGGTAGCTCTCAATAAGCCCTTGCAAATATCACAGCCTGGAACCATTTGGTCCTAGTTCAGTTACTTTCACTGTGAACGAATAATAAGGAAGCCTAGAAATCTAAAGCTCTGCTTGGCAGAAAGGTACATGGGAGTGAGGCTACTTTAACACTCTTTTCTTCCACATGGATGGAAGTGGCTACTGAGAAGAGAAAAATGCATAGAATTCTTGATGGGTAGCCCATGTATACTGACTTGCATGCCCTGCATAATTTTAAAAAACGAATCCAATACATGCAAAATCCTGTTAGGTCAATATGTTTAAATAGTTTCTTTCAAGACAAAAGATTTCCTATTTTAGACTATTTGAAGCCATTTAAATGATCATAAATTGTCATTAAAAATGTTGCTTCCAGTTGCAAGAGGATATGTTGAGTTTATTTTTTAAAGATTTATTTGCTTGAGAGAGAGAGAGAGAGAGCACACATGCACACATTGAGTGTGGAGGGCAGAGGGAGAAGGAGAGAGAGAGAGTCTTAAGCAGACTCTGAACACAGAGCACTTATGTGGGCCTCGATCTCATGATCTGGAGATAACAACGTGAGCCAAAATCAAGAGTTGGATATTCAACCGACTGTGCCACCCAGATGCCCCTGTTGAGTTTATTTATTTTTAAAAAGATTTTATTTATTTATTTATTTATTTATTTATTTATTTATTTATTTATTTATTTATGAGAGAGAGAGAGAGAGAGAGAGGGGGGCAAGACACAGGCAGAGGGAGAGAGGGAGAAGTAGGCTCCATGAGGGGAGCCTGACATGGGACTCGATCCCAGGTCTCCAGGATCACACCCTGGGCTGAAGGCGGCACTAAACCGCTGAGCCACCTGGGCTGCCCTGTTGAGTTTATTTTAATAATGATTCCTAATTTGCTACTAAATGAAAAGAAAATGCTATGCACAGTTAAGGATTACTGATCTAAAAAGTTACCATAGAAAGGCAGTAAGCTATAGGAGAAAAACTGAATAGAAGTTAAATAGGATCTGGTTTCTCTTTGATTTACCACATCTATCACAAGCACATTTTGGATAACTTAAAAAAATTACATAAAATCAAAATATGCTTATTGGACAACTAAGCTAACAGAAATATAAGAATTAAAGAAGTTAAATACTTTTTTAAAGCCCTACCTTCTCAAAACAGCACTAAGAATTGGCATTTATTCTGTTACACCTCCTTAGGCATTTTAGAAGCCTACATAAAAATGCATATGTACTCCACAAATATTTGTAAACTTGTTTTATAAAATGGTCTTTTCATTTAACATTGTATCTTAACAATCTATTCATAGAGGATCTTTATATTTATTTATTAATATACACTTAGACTCTTGCATTCTTTTTTGCTATTATAAACCAGACTTTAGTGATACTTATAGCTTTGGATACAAAGCCATATGTGAAAATATTTTTGTTGGATAGGCACGTTAAAGTGGAATTGATGGCCAATTCCAAAAGACTCAAAAAATTTATTAAGATACTTGGACTCAAAAAATTTATTAAGATACTTGGATCCTGGTGGATTTTGGTGGGTCAAATTGCCATCTAAAAATGCTGGAAATTTTAACTACCAATGGTTAAAAATGTCTGCTTCTTTGCACATTTGTTAAAATTTAATTTTTTGCCAGTCTGATAGGTGAAAGGAGGAACTAAATTTTCATTTAGTCTATATTTTCCTGACAGTGAACTTGAGTATCATTAATTAGCCATTTAGAATTCTTCTGTGAATTGGAGGGTGGTACCATTTCATTATATATGGGTTGATAAACACTAATCTTTTTTTTTTAACCAAACAATTAGGAGCTACAGGAGAGGTTAATAAAGTCAGCAAACCTAGTGGCTTTTGTGGGGGCAGGTGTGAAGAGGCAGAGGGAGAAGGAGAGAGGATCCCAAGTGGACTCCATGCTCAGACTAGAGCCTGATGTGGGGCTCAATTTCACAACCCTGAGCTGAAATCAAGTCAGACACTTAGCCAACTGAGCCACCCAGGTGCCCAAACCCAGTGGGCTTTTATCTTATCTTCAATCTTCAGAAACCTAGATTCCCACCACTCTATGCCCTTATTCATGGACTTCTTTTCTCTTCCTTGCTTGTGATTTTTATTTCCAAATGAAAAAGGAGTCCCAAGATAATACTGAAAAGACTATGGTTGGTTTTATAACAGAATCAATGAAAGTGAACAAAAAGATAGGGCAAACTTTCTTCTGTTATTTTCCTTATCACTCAAGTCCCTTCAACATTTCAAGTAAGTTCGTATTTGATTATCCAAATCATTTACTTATTCAACAAAAATGCCAAGAACTATATTAGGCACTGGATATACAAAGATCAAAATATATACCCTCCTCCTACTCCCCAAAACATATAGTCTAATGCATGTTACAGAATATGGAGAAAAACGAAAAAGATGGTTTATACTGCTGATTTGACCTAGATGCAATTTAAATGAATGTTTTATTATATCATCTTAATGAGTACTATACATATTCTACTGCTCTTTTTTAATGTTTCTATCTCAAATGCATAAATGAAGTTTGGCTCAACTCCGTTTTTCAGAAGATTATTCAATATGGCCACATACTAAATGTTCAGTTTGTCAAAAAAAAAAAAAAAAAAAAAAAAAAAGGTTAAAACATGAAGGGATGGGTTATATACAGGCAAGGCTAGAGGAGATCACAGAAGGAGGCACAAAAGAGATTAGGATGAGGAACTGTGCACAGGAATCTATCCCTATGCAAGGTGTTAACAAAGTAACAAAGTATGAATATTCTCCAGAAAGGTAACCTGATAGCCCGAGTCCAACTTGGCTTATTTTTTAGCTATATCAGTAAACATACAAAGTTAAGCTGGAATGATATGTATTTGCTAGCAGGGTGCATGGGAATGGACATCCCACAAAAATGCTGGATCACTTAATATATTAGATTGATAAAGTTGTATTTAATTATAAGCACCTTTGTCCTCTTCTGAAACTCTTGTTCCTTTCATTGTTTCCACCCCTTCTTTGAATCTCTGTTCCACCAACCCTGCCTTTGTGATCAAGTCAGTACTTCTGGTGTTCCACTCATGAGATAAGCAGTGAAGAGTATTATATCATTAATGAAGAATACGGATGGGATTGTCCTTCTTTATAGCAAAGGAATCATAAAATATTCTTTATAAAAATCTTTGTTCCCTTGCCTGTAATTTAATCAACAAAACCAAACAAGCTACATATACAGGTGGTTTTTCTACTTGGTGGAAAATTAACCGCAAAGTTAAAAGCTCTAGGCTTTTGGGCAGAAGTCAAGGCAACAAAAAATAGCAGATACCCATTAGCACCAAAGGCCAACAAAGAATATTTCTTGTGAAGTCTGGCCTAGAGGTTGTCTAGCTTCATAACTAAAGATCAGAAATGTCATGCAGCCTCTTATCTACTCTAAGAGTGTTAAATGTGTTAAAAGGATGGAAAACTCACTTTTATTTCTTTGTCATATATTCAGTAGAAGAATTCTAATAATAAAGCAATCAAGTAGTATTGATTTAGACTTTGATAAATGCTTCCCCTCCATAATGGGACTCAATATCTTACCAGGTTGTTCGTAGAGTAAGGTACTGCTTTTCAATCCCTGAAGTCTTATTATTGGGGCAAGAGAGAATAGGTAAAATCTTTGAGTATGGTGTAGAAGATACACAGTTGTTGGCTTCACTCCACTCCCTTCATAACTATTTCCTATTGCTGAGAATCCTTGTTTAGGGAAGGCAGGAAAGGAAGGGGAACAGATCTGACATCTCCCTACCATAGCAGCGAAGTGCTACTTGCATTTGATTTATATAAATAAAACTAGTACTCTATGACTTTTCAGTCATAGCACCAGGTATCGTTGCTTTGTATTATAGCCCTTTGTCACCAGTCTTTTTTCGTGGAGCCCTTCTATTTTCTCTTTTAGTTAATCTGTCTACTTCTCTCACTTTTTCTCCGCAGTATCAATGGATTCTCGTTATGCTTTGCTCCACTGGTAGAATTAAGAGCTAAAGTGGCTGCTGGGTCTTGAAGAACATCAGGAAAATGAGTCAAACAGTAGAGATGAGGAATGTAGTCTTATTTTTCACTGAATATTAGAGAGAATATTGTTTAGAGACTACTTTAGGTCAACATGCAGGCCGTATCTTTAGAGATTTTACGTGTATTATATATAGTCCGTATATGTGAAATACATAAATACTAGTACATGTGAAATGTTTCAAATCATGGGGCTGTAAGCTACTTATCAGTTTAAAGTGAAATCAAAATGAAGTCGTTTTCTGAAATCTGCCATTCATACTCATGCTAAAATTTCTTGAAGTAGTACAGCACAGTGAAAAAAATATTACAATGAGCATTACATGGATATTGGTGCCAGATAAAGTTGACATAGACATTAAGTAAGTTTTCTATAAAAAAGTTAGAAGGGCCATTAGACTGAGGTGCTTGTAAAGTTTTTCAAAAAGCAAGGTTTAAATCTGCAAGATTAGAATTATATTCCTTTCCAAATGACTTCAATCACCACTCTGTTCTACAGTGTATAATACTGTTCACTATTTTAGTGACTTTCTGTAGATATGAAAGACATTTATAATTAGGTAATAAGATGTGAATGCTATATAAACATCATGTTATAAAAATGATCCTGTAACAGAAGTTAGGATGTGGAAGAGCAAAGAAAGATTGAAAGAGGAATAGATTGAAAGATGCACTAATGTCCTCTTGTTTTGAAGTGAGGAGATAACAGACACTGTCTACAGCTAATACTTTAAGAAACAAAACCTATGTATATTATTGAAAGTCATATAGGTGATCTTTCTAACTAAAAATAGAAACTGATCACAGTGGCAAGGCAAATAAGGGAGAATGAAGGACAGCATTTCTTTTCATTGTGTGCCATTCCATTTTATTCTGAATTTGTTCTTCTGTGTAAATTATTGCTGCTAAAAAATGAAATACTTCTTGTCTACCCTTATTTCTTACAGATGGACAAGAGGTTCAGGGGGATGGGCAGGAGGCCTGTAATTCTGGGACCTTTTTACCTTGTCACCTCCACAATACAATCAGCACTGTGTTTATGGCAAACAAACTGACCCTCTGAATTCTGACAGTGCTCTAATGCTGCATACCTGCTGTGTCTCTTACTGCGCTAGGGTCAAATGGATGCCTAATCTGAGCTATCTATCTACCACAGATGAGGAGTTTCAGCTTTGTGGGAGGTAAGGCAATTACATCTGAAACAGAGCACAGATTTTATTTTAAACTTCCAGTTATTATATGGATTGATTTTTGCAATCAGTAAAACATACTACAAAGGTCTTGAGATTAGAGATTTTTTTGAATATCTTATCTGACTAAAAAACATCCTGTAAAGAAGATAAATTTATACAACTTAGTCACTGCCCCACCTCAAAAAAGGACTATGTTCTCTAATCAGTAACATGATCAAATATTACATGGTGACAGATCATCGATTTTTTCTTTAGGTTTTCATGGTAGGCTTGTAATTTGCAAATAACATGAATGTTCAGTATAAAATCATTTCTGTCTTGGTATTACCTGACTTTTGTTACTTTTATTCTGGACTTTTCTTTTTGAAAGACAGCTAACTCTTTGAATGTGACTGTGCTATCCATAGTAGTTTCTGCTGAGTAAGATCAGTTAACATTGTTTTATTTCTGTTTGCACCTGTTCACCATGCTAAAAACCCATATTGGTAGTGACAGATACAATTTAGTGCAGTTATATAGCTTGTATGATTGGTCTCATGAAGTAGGAACACTTCTCAAGCTAATGCCTGGGGCAAGTCCTGGGTTCTTCAAGCATTCACATGTTACTTGAATGAAGTGCAATGGATGCCACATGTGCGGTGGGAAATCTTACAAGTGCACTAGGTCCTAAAAATATTATTCTGTCCCTTTAAACATTTGCATAATGATTTCAAAAGAGATAGGTTAGCAACTGTAGAAAAAAAAAAAAGGTTAAAAATTTTATTGGCACCCAAAGGCTTTTAGGGATATTATTTAACTGCTTATCTGTTTATCCGTCCATCCACCATTATCCATCCATCTATCCAGATATCCACTACTTAACTGAGTACCTGTTATCAACCAGGCATTGTTCTAGATGCTGGGGATATAGTGCATAAAACAAGTTCTCACTTCATGTACAATGTCCTTTCCATATTGTAATGGAGTTTACACCCTGCAAATATAAGTTTTTCAGAACAGTAATTTCAAAAAGATAGTTTACATATTACAAGTATCTACTGGGTGTTAGTTTTGTTTTTTTTTTTTTTTTTTTTTTTTTTTTTTGGGTGTTTGATTTTTGTAAGCCATTGCTAACTTCCATACCAGACTCCTTAACAGTTCAGAATTATAAAGTGCTAACTTGGCCAGTGAACAGAAATTGTTTTTTGTGATTATAATTATACTTAGTCATAACATTTTCTAACAAAAACATACAATTGCATTCTAAAATTACCAGTTAATGTTCATATACAAGTATCTTATGTAAAAATATTTAGATAAGTATATTTAAATATAATTGTTTGTGGATTATATTCACCAAATTATTTCAGGCTCAGTCAGAATTTTGGAATCAGTTTTTTTCCATCCAGATGTTTGATTATATTTAGAAAGTACAAGAGAGACTTAACAAGTCACCCTTGAATAAATGAACAAAAACTCAAAAAAGAAGAGAAATAGCAGGTAGCTACACATACGATTTGACACATGGTATTTCTAAAAATCTTGGGGAGTTTGAGTGTAGAAATATAGTTCTTTTTTTTTTTGTCCCTTCACAAAGAGGCTGTGTTAAGACAGCTCTGTTAACAATAGTTTTATTTGTTAAAAATGCAGATTCCTGGGCCAGATCCCAGGTCTAATGAGTTAAAATTTAAATGGGAACGGGGCCTGATAAAAATCTTTATTTTAGGAAGTAGGCCAGTTATTAGACACTCAAACATTTGAGAAGATGAAGCAGTAGTGCACATGTGTAGGATGGGTGGGAAGGCTGCTGTTTTCTGTGGCTATACCCACGTAGCATATTTTCTCCTGGATAGAAACTTCATATGACATAAAGAGCCATGGCCGTCATAGGGTCAGGGTTTCCACTGACAAAAATGCTTTGTATGAAACCTATCCAAACTTAGAACACAGGGAACATGCCACGTGGGGCATATGTTCTGCCAGGAAGCCTACTTCACCATCCAAAACGCCTGGCAGTTGTCAGAACTTGCAAGGGGAATTTTGTTTACTTTGTGAAATGCCCAGTAGGTTCCAAGGGTCATTTAGGAATACTGTCACACAGACATTAGGGTAGATACAGTCTTTAACTTACATGTATCCACTAAAGGGAACATTGTCATCTCAATATTCAGTTTATCTGACCAATATTCTATGGTTCATCAATAAGATTCCTTATATTGTGAAATACCAGTAGGAAAAAAAATGTCTTATATTATTAAATATTATTTTTATGTTTTCCAAATATCTTTTATCCAAGACCAGCTAGATAATTAACCACTATGTGTGATATATTGTCTCTCCTGAGAATCTTGACAGTAATACTAAGTGAAATAAACATTTCTGATAATACAAAAACTTCAATGAAATTAATTACTTTTCATTATTGTTTAATAAAGGCCAGAGATTTGATAATCAACATAAAAGAACAAGTCCCTAGGGTTAGTAAAAATTTGAACTAATATTTATATAATTTCAAAGTAATGCTTTAATTATTCATACAGAGTCACCTTTATTTTACAAATGATTACTCTCTCAACTTCACAATACATGATATGACTATTCAGTAGGGTAGTTTCAGATGCAGTGAGGGTCTGAGAAAACAACAGGCAGATGCTTAAAAGAGGAGGTGGCAGACAAGACAGAAATGTGACAGACGTCAGAAAAGGGGACAGGCAGCAGAAGGCAGAAGTGGCAGGCACAAACGGGGACAGTAAAGGCAGGGAGAAGCAAAAGTAAATATGGCAAGAAGAAGCAATGTGAGGATGTGAAAGATGAAACTTACAAGTATAGTGGGTACAATATTCAGTCATGTTTAATAAAAAGGAAATACAAATATACATGCATCTATGACAATAGAAAAATTAAGTTTAGTAGACTCTGTAATCTTGTAACTTTTTATAAGATGCTTTGATTAATTCATGTATGTGCTCATCAGAATGTAGGAAAGACAGGAAGAAGTCAGAGCGTAACAGTATTTGTACACTGATATTCCTGTCCCAACAGGACAGTGAGTGTAACCATCCTGATCTCTCTCCTGTGTGTCTAGAAAAAGTGCCATTAAATGAACAGGTGTTTGGGTTTGATGGGCTCCATGACTCAGTTTCATAGAGGCTGTGCTGTTTACTGGTAGCTAGAGCAATCACTTCCTAAACCTCATGGCATGAAGCCTGACGCAGCAGTTCTTTCTCACTCGTTCCTTGCGCTGTTATGAATGCTTTTATCTAAGGGTCAGCAGCCCTTCTTAGCCACGGATGCCATCAGTGGCCCTTGGGATGCTTGAGGCTAAAGGAAAAGACAGCAGAAGAGAAAGAAGGGCTTAGAAAGACTATTTTTAAGAGAAGGAGGGGGAAAGTGCAGAATTAGGGAAAAAAGGGAGAGGGAATCTGGCAGGAGAGCAGTTCTTTGGGTGGGGAGGAAGATTGAGTCTGACCATCAAATGCCTCATTAGGGCTGGTCAGCGGATTGCACCACAGACCACCTTCCTCTTCACTTAGCAACTCTTGGGCATTTGATTTAAAAATACACATTTATCCAGGGGATTCCCAGAGGGAGCAGGACTACACGACTCCTTGAAGTCATGACCCTCTCATCACTTGATCACAACAGTTGTGTTATTCCCACACTGCTATGCAGTTCCCACCTCCCATTCTTCTCTCTCTCCCAAACTCTGGTGGTTCCCCAGGAACTAGTGCTTTATGGCCAACAAACTTTTTTACACTTTTAACCTTTGGTGGAAATAATGTGTTCTATTTCCTTGCTTTAATTAGAACCTGGCTGTCCTTTGAGCACACCACTTTCTCAGCAGGCCTCTGGATGGAGGAATTCACTCTTTCATATTCCTTGCATTATGAGTATGGGTATCCTCTGGTCCCTCATGGAGGTTTCAGATAATTATTTCTCATTTTTTAAAAAATTTCCATTCTTCTGGGCTTCATGAAACCCGGTTTTTCCCTAACTCTACCTGTTGCTGTCATCATTTACTGAACACTACCTTTCTTTTTTTTTTTTTAATTTTTTAAAATTTATTATTATTTTTTTTGAATACTACCTTTCATTCATGGAATAATCTTGGTGACTAACTCTATACCTTAACTCTAGATATGATACATTGTCCACTTGAACAACTCCTTCAACATTTAAGTCTTACCACTTCATCTTTTTTTTTTAATTTTTATTTATTTATGATAGTCACAGAGAGAGAGAGAGAGAGAGAGAGAGAGAGGGGCAGAGACATAGGCAGAGGGAGAAGCAGGCTCCATGCACCGGGAGCCCGATGTGGGATTCGATCCCGGGTCTCCAGGATCGCGCCCTGGGCCAAAGGCAGGCGCCAAACCACTGCACCACCCAGGGATCCCACCACTTCATCTTCTATCACATTATTTCTTCCACCTCACTTGGGTCACTTGCTTCTGCAGTCACATCTGGAATACTAAATACCTGTCCTTTCTGAAAGGATAAGAGAGCCCAGCCTCTGACAAGGACACTTACTCTTATAGCTTATTTGCTCAGTAACCCAATCTCTCCTTATTTGACTTCAGTGAGATCTCTACTTTCTCTCTCATGGCTTCATACATCATTAAGCCAGTAACTCTGAATTTTCTATCTCTTGTTCCACATAGCAAAACTCTGCTATACAGTTCTATTTGGATGTTTTAGAGATTTCAAACACAGATGCACTCCTCTTCCAAATACCTTGTATCAGTAACTGTACTATTATCCAACTGAATTTTCACATCAGAACCCAGAGGGTCCCCTACTAAATCTCTATCAATCCCTCCAGCATTCTATCTTACTAATCAACTTTACTTCAAATATCTCATGACTATATCCATTTCTTTCTATCTCCACTACCCCTGACCTCATCAAAGCCACCATCACTATTGCTGTAGCCTCTTGATCTGGTCTCTCCTAAGTTTTTCTATTTTTTTCTACTCCTACTAATCTAATTGCCACACTGCACAAAAGGGACCTTTTAAAGATTCAAATCCGATCATGGTACTTCTCTGCATATAACATGTAATGCCTTTCTGTTTATATGGAAAGAAAATTCTTCAGTCTTCAGTGGCCCTTAAGCATCTGGTCTCTCTGTGGTTTCCGGACTCATTTCATTCACTTGTCCTTTGTGCCTTCTACACTGCAGCCACTGAATTCCACTGTGTGACTTCTTGTCTCAGGTACTTCTATGTATTGTTTTTTGTTTGTTTCTGTCTGGCAGGCTCCTCCACACAGGACCATTTTTCTCTTTTTCCCAGCCTGGTTAATTCATTCATCCTTTAGACATCTACTTAACTGTCATTCCCTCAGAGAAGCCAGGTCTGATTTTCTTTTGTAGGGCTTATCACAATTATATGTAAATTATTTGTGTATTGTCTGTGCTCCTACTCCAACTCAAATTCTGTCCCCCACCCACCACCCCATTACCAAACTGTAAAATCCACAAGGACAGCGATCGTGTCTGTTTTATTCAGGAGTGTATGCTGTGTCTGTGAGGCCCAGCACACTGCCTGGCACACACTATGTATCCAATAAATAGGTATGGAATGAATGAATGAATAAATCAGTGAAATTCATTCCAACTTTGGGATTCTGGTTATCTCAACACACTAGAGAGTAATATTAATATCATTGATACCTTCAGGTTTTACTCAAAAATGGTAGGAATAAACAGCAATTAGACATACTTTAATTTAACCACACTTTTGTCAGGAGGGGGAGCCCTAACTCTTGAGAGTTTCAAATTGCAGTTCATTTTCCTCAAAAAATACAATCTTTAAAAATAAAGGATTTTTAATTCTCAGGCCTATATTTCCTACTACAATCATATATTGATTTGTCCTTTGTCTAAATTTGGTTAGGGGGATCCCTGGGTGGCGCAGCGGTTTGGCGCCTGCCTTTGGCCCAGGGTGCGATCCTGGAGACCCGGGATCGAATCCCACATAGGGCTCCCGGTGCATGGAGCCTGCTTCTCCCTCTGCCTGTGTCTCTGCCTCTCTCTCTCTCTCTCTCTCTCTCTCTGGCTCCCGGTGCATGGAGCCTGCTTCTCCCTCTGCCTGTGTCTCTGCCTCTCTCTCTCTCTCTCTGTGACTATCATAAATAAATAAAATAAAAAAAAATAAATTTGGTTAGGAATAAAAAAAAAGCATGTTTAAGGTAAGCAAAGAACAAAAAAGTCGTGAGAAAGTTTTTCATTACATAAATGCCCCTTAGATAGAAAGTCCAATTAGAGATCCTGTTTGGATTTCAAAAAAAATTTTTTTAAAGATTTTATCTATTTATTCATGAGAGACACAGAGAAAGAGACAAAGGCAGAGGGAGAAGCAGGCTCCATGCAGGGAGCCCGATGTGGGTGGGACTTGATCCCAGGTCTCCAGGATCACGCCCTGGCGTAAACCACTGAGACACCCAGGTTGCCATGGATTTCTAGTAATTTTCTTAGAATTCTGAATGAAGCACAGGAAAAAATTAGGAAAATAGGGCCATGTTTTGGCTATACCATGAGATACCAAATCATGTCATTTAAAAGTACACTACCTCCTAAGTACATTAACTTCCTAAGCACTCTATTTTTTCCTCGAATGAGGCTGGGTTCATTCCTTTTCCCTGCTATCTAGGGCAAATGAGAGGATGAGGAAGAACCCCTCTTTAAGTAAATCTCTAATTTAACCAGAGCTCTATTTGTAGTGGACAGAAATACTATCAAAGATGATGGATAGGGAACTGAAATTCTAAGACGTTACTTTCTGCCACAGTGGACCTACGGCCAGCCACGTTTGAAAAAGCATTTTTGTGTTCCTCCCACAGACAGTGTAGATGGTAAAGCTGAGGATTTCAGGCAGTGTTCTTACAGATAGAAACAGTAGTTTCTATACTTACTGTGCCAGCCTTGCTCTGATTTTGATGCTCTCACTGCCAAACGCTGATTTCTATTACACTGCTCTATGTTTCCGCATGTTTTTAACCTACTTTACCTTCACAGGGATGTCTTCTTCCTGGCTGGCTTTCTCTGAGGTGAAGACATATGAGATTTCTTTGTGAGATGTGGTCTGGCGGCAGATGGCACACTTAATGGAACTTCTGTGAGACCCCACGCTGTACTGTTCAATTATAATTGAAATGCACTCATTACAGAAACAGTGTCCACAGGTCAGTACTGCCCACTGAAAAAGAAAATACACAGAACATATCTTAGGGAGATGCTATCAAAGATGCATTTTAATTTATAAATACGTTAAAAGGAGGAGAAGGGAATCCTAATTTCACTTCCTAAATGTTTTATGACATTAACATTCTAAGTCATAAAAGCTAAGTTGTATTTTAACTACTTGTACTTTGACTACTTTTGAATTACTTTAGTTCAACCAGAGTACACTTTCATAGTCTTTAGTTCTACTCACTCTTAATTGTGAGCATTAACAGTCAGCCACCATTATTTTGTAAGAAGTTGTTTTCATTTCAGTATTTAGGAAAAATGCAAATGACTCTTTTAGCATGCAACTGCAGATATTATAGAGGGACTGAGAACAACATTAATTTGGAGATAATATCCTCAATATATTCTATATAACTCATTGAGTGGATTTACATTTGCACATGCTACAGTATTTATTGATAGAATGTAAGATGGGCTGATATCTCAGATTTATTTTAAAAGTGGTTCTGAATACATTAAAAAACCTACATAAATTAATAAAAAGACATTTTCGAAAACTCTGTTGTTCTACTTCAAGAAAAGTACAATAGTTCTGACTCTTGGAGTATACCATGGAGACTCCCTCTTTTTGGCAATGAGGGATATAGAAGAGTACTGGTTTTAGGTGAGGTGTCAGTTCTAAAAGCTATGGCATCTTATGTAAATTATTTAACTTTTTTCAACTGGTAAACAACAACAAAAACTGAAGTATTATGAGTGACTAGATTCCTAAGCACTAAGCTGTGTTTTTCTAGATTTGGGCATGTATGAACATGCATGGAAAGAAGCTGCTTAGCTGGGCCCACACGAGATACTTTGCAGGATAAACTAAAAAGCCCCTCAGAAGGGAACTCACACTAAGGGAAGAGTAGAATAAGGTATATGAACTTGATTTGAAAACAGTTTTTGAGAAGGGGGAGGGGCTGTTTAGGGTTCATGCTGCTGTCTAGCTGCACATCTGCTCTCAAGGACTTGTGGCAATCCTTGGGAGTAAAATTAAAGAGCTGTTTCACTACCAAATTTTTTTTTTTTTTTAAGATTTATCTATTTATTTGAGAGAGACAGAGAGAATATGTGTACACATGCAGAGGGGAGGGGCAGAGGGAGAGGGAGAAGGGCAGAGTCCCAAGCAGATTCTGCACCAAGTTCAATTCCATGACCCCGAGATCACAACCTGAGCTGATACCAAGAGTCAGCCAGTCGCTTAACCAACTGAGCCACCAGGAGGCCCTTGCTGGCATTTTTATAAACACGGCATCATTTTTCTGTACCCTGTGTACCTTTTGTGCCAGTGAGAATGAAACAGAGGGGCACTTCCTCTATTTGAGAAAACTTTTGTGGCTCATGAGAGCTCAGAATGGAAAAGCTGAATAAGACAAGTCCATCTATACCTGCAATTCAGGAGAAATCAGACACTTGCTGTCAGGGCCTCAGAAATGACTGGAAGCTGACTGAAGTAGCTCAAACAGAAGACAAGCGGCAATGTCTCCAAAGGTGTTAGTCAGTATACGAGTTATCTCTGACTGATTTCTCTAAATTAGGATGGGAAGAAGAGAACTGGGAAGCTAAAGGATCTAGAGTTCCTACAGACTGTGGTGAGGAACAGAATTAAAAAAGTAAAGTATTGTTACTCTTGTTGTAATCCAGTATGTTCTCTTAACTGAAGGAAATATGGGTCATACTATAATATGGGAATACTAAAATTAAATGAAATAATATACATGAAAGAACTTTAAAACCTGGAAATGTTTAAGACATAAATTAAAATTTCTAATTCATCCAGTTGCATGAGTTTCATTGAAACTAAAAGTAAAAAAGACAGTGCTTACCTCATGATCTTTTCCATTTTTATCACTTTTATCACATTTTTACCAGTGACTTTTCTCAGAAATCACTAGCATCTGTACATTACTATTCTGCTTGGTTTCCAAAGTAATATCGAGGCATTTAAGATTCATTACCAATAAAATATCATTTAAAATCTCATGGTCTCCATAAATTGTAGAAACTAAAAGGTATTTTCTTTCTGATTACTACTGGTCAGAAGGTGGAGCTCATACATTTAACTCTCTACTCTTGGTTCCATAGAAAAAAAACAGCCAAGAACACTTTTACAGACTTCAAATTTTGAGGAGCAATTAATATTCTGATATTGTATATATTGACTTATACAAAGTAGAGATTCAAAATCAAAATCAGGGATCCCTGGGTGGCGCAGCGGTTTGGCGCCTGCCTTTGGCCCAGGGCGCCATCCTGGAGACCCGGGATCAAGTCCCACATCGGGCTCCTGGTGCATGGAGCCTACTTCTCCCTCTGCCTATGTCTCTGCCTCTCTCTCTCTCTCTCTGTGACTATCATAAATAAAAAAAAACAAAAAAACAAAAAACCAAAAAAAAAACAAAACAAAAACCAAAAAAAAAAAAACAAAATCAAAATCACAGTTGGTAGGATAAAAGAATCTCTTTGAGGAGAATATGGTGCCAAAGTTTATAGAAATTTGTACACTGGGGCACCTGGGTGTCTCAGTTAAGTGTCTGCCTTCAGCTCAGGTCATGATCCTAGGGTCCTGGGATCAAGTTCCACATTGGGCTCCCTGCTGGGTGGTAGCCCTCTTCTCACCTTGCCCCTGCTTGTGTGCATGCTCTCTTTATGCTCTCCCTCTCTCATAAATAAATAAAATCTTAAACAACAAAAAAAGAAATTTGTATGCCAATATTCAAAAAGAAGTATTTATTCTTTATTATAATGGCCTTGTAAAAATAACAACTAAATTCCCCTAGGACAGATATTATTTGTATTTTAAAGCCTGATATTGGGATCCCTGGGTGGCGCAGCGGTTTAGCGCCTGCCTTTGGCCCGGGACGTGATCCTGGAGACCCAGGATCGAATCCCACGTCGGGCTCCCGGTGCATGGAGCCTGCTTCTCCCTCTGCCTATGTCTCTGCTTCTCTCTCTCTCTCTGTGTGACTATCATAAATAAAAACAAACAAACAAAAAAAAAAAAAATTAAAGCCTGATATTATTAAATATTAATAATTCCAAGTAAAAGCTATGTTGCCATACCTTTGTAATACCTTAAATAAATCAATGTATGCTCTATTATATTTTCGTATAATTACTAATAAACAGGTTTATTTATTTAGACTTGATCTTGTGACTAGAAACAATATGCAAAACTATGCACCTTTAATGAAAAATATGGTGTTATTCTAGAAATATGTTTTCACCTATTACTTAAGGAGGGACACTGCTCAAACATATGTGGTACTCAGCTTGTCATTTAACCTTTGGCCCTATTTTTAAGACAGAGGTAATTTTTGCCTTGTATATAAAATTGTCATGAGGGATGCCTAGGTGGCTTAGCAGTTGAGCATCTGCCTTCAGCTCAGGGCATGATCCCAGGGCCTCGGATCGAGTCCTGCATTGGGCTCCTCGCAGGGAGCCTGCTTCTCCCTCTGCCTATGTTTCTGCCTCTCTTTCTCTCTGTGTCTCTCATTAACAAATAAAGAAATCTTAAAAAAAAAAAAACAAAAAACGGTCATAAGAGAAAAAGTGAGTTATTGTAGGTAAATGCCTTTGAAAAGTGTAAAGCGTCTTCTAAATACATATGATACTTATTATTATTTCACCTGTTTTCCCAGCTGCCGAGCACAGATTGGACAAGGTTCTGGATTAATCCCTCCTGATGTTTTATCTTGAGACTGTTCAAAAAAATAATTAAAAAAGATTAGTTGCATTTTAAAATCTGATATGCACTTTATAACTCATCTATAAAAGTAAATGCTGGCAATTGCTAGTTAAATAACCTGATAATTAAGGTGATTTAGTAATGTATTACTTAATATTCCTGGGATTTACAAATAACATTCAAGGAACAAATAAAAAATGGAAATAATTGTCATTAGAGTTTATTAAAGTTACTATATTACTAATTTTTGTGACTAAGGCAAAATGAAAGGCAAATTATAACAGATAAATTCTCAAAATTTTACTTTTAAGCTAGATTTTGTATATGTATTATTTAAAAAAATGCAATTTGGAATTCTGAAATAAAGGCCCCTTAAATACTATACAGACAATATTTATTCTGTACATCCACCGGACATGTGATCACAGACTTGGGAAGAGGCATTTATTTACATATCTCCTTACTAATATGGGTTTCTTCTCATTTTGTATTCTCATTAAGGCAAAGCACATAACTAGAGAGCAGAAATATCTGATTTGAGACCTATTTTGCCTGGAAATTATATTGATATATAACAGTTCTCTTCAAAATCTCTTTAAAACTATTTCAAAAATTTTTAGTTCAAAGTCATGGGCAGGTTTTAATATTAATACTGAGGAAAACATAAAGAAAAGTAAATTAGACTCATTGATCATTGAAGTTTAAAGTCTGTGGTTTCATCAACCAAATATTTTTAAAAAATTGGTTTTGATTATCTTTTGACTTTTGTTAAGTAGTAAAAAAAAAAGGTAAATTGTGCGTAGATTCAGTAACTCTATAGGCTCAAAACAATTCCATTAATGAAAACATAACGATTTTTTTTTTATTGAATTTTTTCTTCTATTACTGATTTCTGTTTCAGATAATATATAAAAAACCACCTAAAATCTTAGTGGCTCAAACAAACATGAGTTTCTTGTGATTCTACAGGTCTGGGTGTGGACTGAGTCCTGAGGGGCTGGATGGTCCATTACGGTCTCATGTTGATATCTAGCAGCTGGGAGACTAGCTGGTCTGAAGAAAGGGCTAAGCTGAGATTTCTGCTCCTGAAGAAAGGTAATCTGGGCTGCTTCACAAAGACTCAAAATTCCAAAGAGCAATAAGATTGTGAAAACTCCAATGTACATGTACTTTTCACATCTCCGTGCTTATGTCACAGGCCAAAACCAGGTCATATGATAAAATAGATGGGAGATCATCCATGGGGATGCATACAACATGAGGCATTAGGCAGCATTTTTGTAAGCTATTTTTCATAATTTACAACATCTCTTTTTAAAAAATGTACTTAGAGCAAGAATTACTATTTTTCCATAAAGGGCCTAGTTGTAAATACTGCAGGCTTTGTGGCCATATAGTTTCTGTTGCAACTACTCAACTCCGCCATTGTAGCATGAAAGCAGCCATAAACAATATGTAAGGAATTGAGTCCAACAAAACTTTACTATAAATACAAAACAGGTAGTGAGCTGGATTTGGCCCATGTATAGTACTTTGCAGATCCCTGATTTAAAGTTATAAATTTCTTCTAAGTGCATCTTACCTGCACATTGTCATATGTTCAGTTCAGGACATTATCTAATTGTGATTTCTTTAACTCACAAGTTATTTAGGAGTGTGTTAATTTCTGAATATTTGGAGATTCATCTGGCTATCTTTCCTATTCATTCCTAGTTTATTTTTTTTTTTATTTTTATTTTATTTTTCTTTTCATTCCTAGTTTAATTCTTCTTTTGTCAGGAAACATAATCTTGTAGAATTTCAATCCTTTAAACATTTTAAGAGTTGCTCTTTGAATCAGCACAAGGTCTATTTTCGTAAATGTTCCATGTACCGTTAAGAAAAGTATATTTTGGGATGCCTGGGTGGCTCAGCAGTTGAGTGTCTTAGGGCGTGATCCCAGGATCTGGGATTGAGTCCCACATAAGGCTCATTTTGGGGAGCCTGCTTCTCCCTCTGCCTTTGTCTCTGTGTCTCTCGTGAGTAAATAAATAAAATCTTTAAAAAAAAAAGTGCATTTTGTAGCTGCTTTGTCGATTAGGTCATGGTTGTTTAATGTTCAAATGTTAGCTATCTTTACTGATTTTTTCTATCCATTTGGCTGACATAGGAAAGAATCTTGTGATAGCTTGTATCGGCTTATTACCTTCTTCCTCTGTGTTAGGTATTTCAGTTCTGTGTGTGTTTTATATCCTATACATTGGCACTGCTGCTTTGCACAATCAGTATTTTCTATTTACTGTATACTTAGGCTTTCTTTTGCCCTGCATTCCTCCTTCCTGCACGTCCATCTTTCAATCTGGGATAATTTCCCTTCGATTCAAAGAACCTCCTTTAATATTTGTTATAGAGTGAATCTATTGGGAAGGAATTCTTTAAGTTTTTGTTTATCTAAAAACATCTTAATTTCATTTTTCAAAACAGCATTCTAAAGATGCTGTTCCACTGCTACCTGGTTGCACAGCATAAAACCATTAAAACCTGGTAACAGTGGAATGTCATCTTTAAAATGCTAAAAGCAAACAGTTTCTCTGTGTAGTCAACAAGGAGAAGGCAGAGTCACCAGTTTTATGGTGCTCCTTTGAAAGTATTATGTCTTTTTTGTCCCAATTCTAATTGCTTAACACTTTTTTTCATGATTTTTGGTTTCTCACAGTTTGATTATGATATTTGTAGGTGTTTTTTAAAAAAATATTTTTATTTTGTTTGGATTCTTTGAGCTTGTTGAATCTATAAGGTATTATTTTGTTGTCTTTCATCAGTTTGGGGAAACTCTCAGCCATTATCTATTCAGGTTGCTCTGGTACCATTTACCTCTTGTTCTCCTGGAACTTAAATGACATGTATGCCAATCATATGGCTGTGTCCCACATCTTTTTCACTATATCCTGTTCTTTATTTTTATTTATATTTTTTCAAACTCAATATTTTTGGTTGAATTACACCTGAATTCCCTACTTCTGGGTCTAGTCACCATCCAATGAGTTTTTAATCTCAGATATTGGATTTTGCCTTTCCAAAATGTCCATTTGATTCTACTGTATACATTCTAGTTCATTTTATCTATGCTGTCCAGAATTTCCCCTTTCATGTATGAATCATAATTAAAGTCCTTTCCTGCTATGTCCACAATATGGATTATGTGTAGATCTGCTTTGATTGTCCATCTTTCCCCTTTTAATTACTGGTCACATTTTCCTGCCTTTCATGTTTCTTGTAATTTCCTATTGTACGCTACACTTCCTAGTTCATTTACACAACAAACTGCACGGACAAAATTAAATGTTATTTTTCTCCACAGAGGATTGCCCCTACCTCAGTAGGCAGTTAGGTTGATGTGTGAGTGGCTGATTATCTCAATTCAGTAAAAAAACTGAGCTAGTTTTGGGGATGGGTTGTAAGGTATGTTCAAAATCAAGCCACCATGTTTTAAATGTCTCAGGGATAAGACCTGTTATGTGTTTATTGTTGGTACCTTGCTCCCTTGGGGAGGAACTATTTCTTAAGTGCTGTGAAACTGAGATTTCACTGTATTTCTAGTTCAGGCCCAGCTGTCATGTAACCCTTATCACTCAGCAAATGAGTGAAGTTTGTTGTGTATCTGAAGCTCCTCAAAGTTCCAAAGTGTAACACTAACTCACCTGGCCACCAAAAGTTCTACTGATTTCTCTTTCTCCTATTTGAGTCCCTCTGCAATACTGACCTTAATCTCAGCCTGTATCCAGATACCGCAAATGTTTTCAGGCAAGACAATAGCCAGCAATCTCAGCTCACCTAGAAAGAGCTCTTCCTTCCCTGGAATGTCATTTCACCTCAACCTTTTTGCTTCCACAAGTCTCCACTGTCTTCAAAAATAAGATGTTAATAAGGTAATGGCCAGACATCACTGCTATTCTCATATGAGAAGTAGCAGTCCCCAAACAAAGATCTTGTGTGGTTGCTTAGTATTCAGAAAATTTCTTCTGAAGAACCCATTTTTTTAATTGAGATCTAAATGACACATCACAGATTAATTTCAGGTATATAACATAGTGATTCAATATTTATTTATTGGAGATCTCCCTTATGCTTTGAAATTTTACTAGAAATTTACCAGTTTTTTGTTACTTGATCAACAATATAAAATGTTCACCTTTAAATTTCCTCAGAACTCTTGAATGTATGCCATTCTGCTTTAAATAATTAATTTATATTTTATTTCCCAAGTTGGTTGAATCACTAACAACTTATTAAATCACAATTTGATTAGTGTCTATGATCTGTCAACATCAAATTACATTAAGTTGCTTGAGGCTAAGGACCAAGTCTGTCTCAAACTCCTATTATAATACCTATACATCATAGGTGCTTACTTTTGTATCTGGTGATTGCCAGAAAATAGAAAAATTTGCTTAGTTTATTATTTTTATTTAATTAAACATAGTCACATGAAATTGGGATTATACTCCATTTATAATTCTATTTTATTTTTTTCTCTCAGCTTTCTAACATGAGCATTCTTATCTCATTTATTTTCTGAAAACACCATTTACAATATTTATATCATAACCTCATTGACTTTATATGTAAATAATCCATGACTTTATATGGAAATACAGTACTTTTCGTTGGACACTTGGTCTTCTAGTTTTTACTATCATAAATAACACTGCAATAACTATCTTTATGTTTAATTCACTTCCCAAATTTCTGTATCTTTAGAGTATTCAGGAAAAGTTCTAAGAACTACTGTGTTAAAGGATATGAATTCTCTAAAATTGTTAATACATGTTAAAGTATTTTGAAGAAAGGGCTATATAAATTTATATTTCCATTGGTAATACACAAAATATCCATTCACTGTCCTTTTACCACTGTGGAGTGTTGTTTTAAAAATCTCTGCCTACTTGTTGGCAGGAAATGGTATCAGCTTAATTTGATTTTTCCTTCATAATGTTTTTTTCTTATATTATTAACTGAATTGGATTTTCAAGGCAGAGTATATCCTTAGAATTTTTATTTTTTTAAAAACGATTCAACAAATACAGTATGGGTATCAATTTATATCCTATAACTAACAATTAATTATCTCTTAGTTTTGACTTTCACATTTAAAGTATAGAAAACTAATATTCAAAACTCACATTCAGGAACATCAAGAAATTTTTCCAAATGTTATTTCTCTAATGCTAGCACTTTGTGTGAAACTGACTTTTAAAAGTTTGCCCCATGTAGGGTACCTGGGTGGCTCTGTCAGTTAAGTGTCTTATTATTGATTTTGGCTCAGGTCACCACTTCAGGGCTGTGAGGTGGCAGGGCTCTGTGCTCAGTTTGGAGTTGGCTTGAGATTCTCTCTCCCTCTCTTCCTCACCCCCTCCCCTCCCACACTCACTCATGCTCTCTCTCTCTCAAATAAATCTTTTTTTTTTCCTCTCAAATAAATCTTAAAAATTTTTTCCTCTAATCATTTTCTCCTGCCAGGATAATACTAGCAGTCATCATAGTAATATCAGCAAAAATACGATAATATTAATAGTAAAGGCCTAGAAAGTGCTTAATAAATGAGGAACTGCTCTAGCATTTCATGTATATTAATTTCATACAGTCCTGAAGAGAGTCCTACAACAGAATGTTGTTATTCTCATTTTACAGATGAGGCAAACAGAGGTAAATAACTTGAATAAAAGTCTCATATGTAGAAAATACTGGTGTTAAGATCCAAACCTGATCTGGGTCCCAAAATCTTCTTCTTAACTACCATGTCATTTTACTTATATGAATGTCCAACTTTTCATTTTATCGGTGCTAGGATTTATTGATTCACTTTACTGTATTTTGTATGAGTTTTCTTTCTTTCTTTTTTTTTTTGTATGAGTTTTCAGTACCAACTCTAGTCTACTGCCTTCCTTCATTTATCCTATCCAAAAATCTATCTTTCTGATAAGGTACTGCCAACAGCCATTTATCCCTGCAATAAAATTGAACTATTCATCAATGTCCAATATAATACATTGCTCACAACTCAGAAAATGTGTTTTAAATTACATTAAATAATTAATCATTACATCTTCTGATTTAGTAGCCTTCCAAATATTTAATAGCTCCAAATAACAAATTGAAAAAAAAATTTATGTACGCATTAATGTTGCACATATATGTATATATAGATTATGCAATGCAACCTTTGCCCAGAGGTATATTGTAATACTTTCACTATTCAAGGTTCTGAACAACAGTCTGTTTACATTGTTCTATACTCTAGACTGCACATCCTTTATATAATCTGTGTAACTTATATTTTCTATAGGTTCACCTGTTGTGATTTGTGTAGCTACTATAAACATAACTAGTATTCTAATATAATTAATACAAACAAAAGATTAAAGAAAACCCTGTACCATTAATTATGGGACTAAGAGATTAAATGGAAGGAGTCACTAAAGTTTATTATATACAGCATGGGAAAAAGTAGCATCTTTTAAACACAATACCTTTTCCAAGTTAGTTAGGTAAAGAAGCTGCCCAAGTTTTTTCTGAAGCTGTGAAGTAGCAACGGCTTTATCATTTAGTAGTTTTATACGATTTTGTTCTACCTAAAAAACAAAACAAAACAATTCTTTATTCTCTTATAAAATGGTAAAATTATAATAAACATGTACATTCTTCCTCAGTAATTTGTGTCCTATTTTAAGAAAACCCACTGACATGTGAAAACTCAAATTTGCCAAATGGATACTAGATATTTTAAAAGGAAATACACACACAGAGCTCTATAGAAGACAAAATTCAATACAAAATTCTTTTAAATAGGACATTTCCCTATATACTTTAAGTTGGATAAAAATCCACCCAAATTCTATTTGTTATCATCTTTCAGTAATATATCCATGGGATAAAGAAAAGCTAAATGATCTGCTGCTTTGGTAAGAGTTATTTTATGAAATCTAGGGAAGACTCTTCCTGTACATGCATACTCACACCCACACCCGTATCTCTTTTGCCCAGTAGCAAATAGTAGAATGAAGATTATAAAAATAAAAGAAACTTGATTACACACAAAAAAATTACTGACAATTCATATTTTAAAATTTGAGACAGTGTAAAATGAGTATTTAAAAATTTTTCTAAGGCACAGTTTCTAAGCTTTATTGAAAGAAAAAGATTTAGGGCAGCCTCGGTGGCACAGCGGTTTAGCGCCGACTACAGCCTGGGGTGTGATCCTGGAGACCTGGGATCGAGTCCCACATCGGGCTTCCTGTAGGGGGTCTGCTTCCCCTCTGCCTGTGTCTCTGCCTCTCTGTCTCTATGAACAAATAAACAAAATCTTAAAAAAAAAAAAAGAAAAAGAAAAAGATTTAAAAGATAAAACAGGGGTGCCTGGGTGGCTCAGCTGATTAAGCATCTGGCTTTGATCTCAGCTCAAGTCTTGATCTGGGGGTCATGAGTTCAAGCCCCTGCACTGGGCTCCATGCTGGCCATGGAGCCTACTTAAAACAAAACAAAACAACAACAACAACAAAAAATACACAAGGAATAAATTTATAAAGAGAATTATATTTTAATATGGGAGGAAAAGGTTGGGAGAGTCATTTTTTAATCCTGGGATATAAAGAGGATTTATTAGAAGATAAGTTGTTAATATTTGCTTATCAGTAGCAAAGGAAAAATGCAAAAGAAAAGCAATGCAAAAGAAAATGCAAAAGAAAAGAAATGCAAAAGAAAACTTTTCTGAAAAAAACTAAGGTAAGAAGGACATATGTCTAAAACTGACTAAGACCACCTTTAGATTTTGGCATATAGAAGGTACTCAGAAACACATGAATATGCAATCTGAAGAGAAACAAACAAAACTAAATAGTGAATTCTATGCATGTGTTAGACATTGTTCATCCTTGTCCATTCTGACTTATAAAACCAAACACTTTTATATGGCTAAAACGAAGAGCAGAGACTAAATACATTCTTATGGAAGAGATGACTGTCTTAACTCTTCTAGGGAACTTGGATTTTTGTGACACCTATTGGCTGTGTTTGTGTGATTTATTTGCAAATTACCTCATGTGGTTCAATGATATGAAGAACAGGTGGGTTGGGCTTTGGCTCCCTAGGATGACGTACTCTTAGTCGTTCTGTAGCCATTGCAAGTTCATCAATAGCAGACACGCGATTCCTCAGAGCCATCCAATATTCATGAAGCAACTGGAAAACAGAAAACACAAAGACTGGTAAGCAGAATTAAAACTGGTTAAGACCACCAAAATGTGCCATGATTCAAAGTCTTCAGTGAGCTCTAAAATATATTTTTTTTCATTAAGTGTCTATGATACAAGCAATTTTGGGGCCACTTTTTAGGATGAGGACATATGACTGAATAACCTCTATAGGCCCCTGTAGAATATTGTGCCTTTAGACTCTTAGGAACAGAATACCCAAAGATATTTTGGTGAGACCAAAGATCTTTACAGGTCAATACTAGCCTGGTGGAATCTCTGCTTTCTTAAGAAATATTTTTTATTATAAAACATTTCACATTTTCAAAATAATATGTACATATGGTAATGAGAATACTAAAATAAACAACTGAGTACTTAACATCCAATTTAAGAAAGAGAACACTATAAATGCCTTGGAAACTCTGTTCCTGCTCAACTGCATCCCTCTTTCCTCGCACATTCTTCCTTCAACTCCTACAATGGACTAACCACTATTCTGAATTAGACATTCTGTACTTTTCATTGGAGTTATACTAATCTACACATTCTTAATAATTAGGTTATACAAGTTTCTGAAATTTATAGAAATGTTATCAGTCGGTATAAAATTTTTGATATGCTTTCTTCACTAACACTATACTTTGAGGTAGACCTGACTAATATGTCTAATATTAGCTTATTAATTTGCATTGCTGTACAAGAGTTCAGTCTGCAACGTTATAGAGAAAAAATTCAAAGATCTGAGAAAACTGCATAATAGGCAATCCTCTGAAACATAGTCTGTCATCAAAATAAGCCCAGAGGAAAAATGCAGGGACAACTGGACACTGTATATAGCACTGTCTTCTTCTAACTGCTTGTTGTAATTAATGTGCGTTTGCATTTAGAATAATAATGTGAGAAGAAAAATAATTATTATGAATCAATGACTTTAACTATAAAATTATTATTCCTCAGTTTATCAAACATATGAAATGATGTTACAGATAGCATATTTTCTCCTCCTGGATAGAAATTTTTATCTTGCTTTAAAAGTCAAGAACTTCAGATTTTAAAAAAGGATATAAATGGAATTATAGTATTATAAATAAAAGTTTTTTCATTTCCTCACCCATCTCACCTGCAAAACAGGATGATGGATAACAACTCCAAATATAAAGAATAATTTAAAATTAATGAATTTTGGAATCTCATTCAAGTACAAAGTTGTGGTATATAAAATTATCAAAATATAAATATAAAGGGTCACTTTCTACTTTATTAACTGCAATGGTTTCCAGCCTTGTAAGCTGAGAAATATTTACTATGTTCTCCAATCTTCAAGATTATTGATGTTTTAAAAAAAAGGATTATTGATGTTTGAGGACGCCTAGATGGCTCAGTGGTTGAACGTCTGTTTCAGCTCAGGGCGTGATCCCAGAATCTGGGATGAGTCCCACTTCGGGCTCCCTGTAGGGAGCCTGCTTCTCCCTTTGCCTATGTCTCTCCCTCTCTCCCTTTCTCTGTGTCTCTCATGAACAAATAAATAAATCTTAAAAAAATAATTGACGTTTGGTTGTTATTCACAGAGCAAAAGCAAAACAAAACACAATGAAAACAAATAAAACTCCAATTTCACAGACCTGCAGTGTAAGATCAAGCTAAGAATAGAATGAAACACTTTTACAGCTAAATAAAAGGCTTCGTATTAATTTCATTTTAATAATGACTTTCTTTTAGTAATTTAATATATGGGAAGTTCCTTATTTATTCAGTATTATTGTATTTATTATTCTTCATTACAATCATTACATTTTAGGGAAACAAATTAGGATACTTCAAGTCTGTAAAACAGATTTTTAAAAACTCTTTGAAAAAAAGCAAAGTCAAGTAGTAATTAAAATTAATATAAAGAAGAAAAAATTTCAATATTGGAAAAAATACAGAAATACTGTACCTTATATTCCTTTTTCCATGCTTCAAAAAGGTCCATTGAAGTACTTCCTTCATCAATGAATTCAACATCAAATCTATGTGATTTTGCAAATGAGAGCAATGCTTTCAGAGACCGCTCTGTTTCACTTATTGCCCACAGACCCCGGCTTGTGGTGGGTATTCGATCATCCACCAATCCTTCTTCATCCTCTATCATCTCCTCAAATATTGCAGTCTGGCCTTTGACTCTGAAAACATAGGAGAACAAAACAATAGTAATTACTGTCAGTGGGTTAACAAGCATTATAAAAATCCTACTGGCAGAGGCAAGAGAGAAGCAAGGTCAATAACTTTTCATCAACAACTTTCAGTTGTTCAGTTTCAGTTGTTTTCATGTCTACAAGATCATGCTTACAAGTCTTTAGAAAACTACAGCAATTCTAAAAATGCTAAAGGCATCATAAATTTGTCCAGTATCTTGACAGCAATGTGACATGATAAAAAATGGCTATAAATTTTCATGCTAAAATCTAGCTCTGAGAATTATCATAATACAAAACACAAACTACCATCACTACCACCAACCATGCAAAAGCAAAACAAAACCAGACCAAACCATAAGATGATCGCAAAGTACACCGTCAATCTTTTTCAAGGCAATCAGAACTTAGCCTTTTCTTAATTTGTTTGTAAAACAGGAATAATTTTGCTAATTATCATAGCTATTATGCACTTACGAGGTACGAGGTACCTTAGTTCTTGACACGGAATGAGATCTTCAAATTTGTGTAGACAAAGTATATTAATAATGACAGCTAACCTTTTACAGAACTCTTACTATGTATCACATACTATGCGCTAAGCAATTATGTGCACTTCAAAATTTAATATTCATAAAAAACTCAATGAGGTAAGCGTTTCTATTTTCATTTCATGAATAAGGATACTAAGACTTACAGAGGCAATCTGCCCACAATATGGGCAGGGATTGGAGTTGAAAAGTGTTGGACTCGAAAGTCTGTCACTTCCCTAAACTGTTTCTTCATCACACATTACTAGATGACATGAACATTTGGAAGTAACTTCGTATAAGTGAAACCGAACATGTTAAATGATGACATGCCAAAATTCACTGAATTGATGTAATTAAAGAAAAAAACGCAGGAAAGTTACTGTGAGGAAAATACATAGTCTTATAAATCAAAACACCAAGTCTTGTAAACATTTCATTCTCCTGATGGTAATCAATCAGAGAACTCACGTGTGGGAAAACAGCTTTGATTCATATTCTGTGAACAATTCATCAGCCTTACAAAAGACACAGCTGTAAAAGAAAGAAATGATCAGAGAAATATTTACACAGATAACTAGCAATCAGGCAATTTCTAAAAGTGGCTTAGTATTTTATATTTCATTTTATTCTTTACAATACGTATACCATTTAAGAAAAAAACAGTTTTCAGTATGTGGTATTTTAAAAGTTAGATTAACACTATGTTTCTTTCCACTTTGTCTGAATTTAAATGAAAAGAACCTTTATTAGATGAGCCACTGTTTATTCTCTCAGAAGAAACCTAGCTCAATGGGGTGATGCCATTTCATTGCATGACTTCTCCTATTACCTACCAGTTGAGAGGAAGTCTGGTTGGTCGAAGGTGGCAGATTGTCGCCGATTCAATAACATTACGAGATGGAGGTCCCTCCAGGTTTTTTACAGCCTCTCTTACTAGCTTCTGGAATTTATTTAGCTCTTCCATTTGTGTTGTAAGTAAGAACTGAAGACCTCTACAGTCGTGGAACCTAGTTTCCATCACCAGCATCACACACAACACAAAGAAGAGTATGTCAATTCCCTCAAATTCAGAAAATGGTCGCCAAATAAAATATTAAAGAAACTGCAACATTTTATTTAGCCTACCTTGACTGAATTTACCTTAGTGGTATGTTCAATCTACTAGTAGATAAGGTATAATAACATTGGGTTATTTACTATAAAATATATCAAAATTTTGATAGTCTCTGTCCTCAGGAACTGAAAAAGAGTCTGTGAAACCTGTCTCTGTCTCACATGTCTTTGAAAGACCAAGACTGCGACATTATTTCTTTTTTAATAACAACTGACCACAAATGTCCCTCCTGAAATCCTTGCTTTATATGGAGAGGTGACTGCAGGATGAAAAATAAAGAGAAAAATTGAGAAAAAAGAAGAAAAACAGCCAAGAATTATATTGCTTGCTACAAAGAGTTTATAAATACATATATACATATACACGACATGTGTATATGTATATCATCACATATATTTTACAATATATATACATATTATTTACATGTATATACATTTTGTTAAACATTTATTATATGATGTCAAGCATTTTGCCAAGCTCTTTACCTGTATAATCTCAACAGATACTATTATGCTCATGTTATGGATGAAGCTTAATGAATTAAAATAATTTAATTAAAATTACAAAGTGATCATGTAGCAGAGTTAGGAATTAAACCCAAACACAATGCCCTTAACTTTTTTTTTTAAGATTTTATTTATTTATTTATTTATTTATTTATTTATTTATTTATTTATTCATTCATTCATTCATTCATTCATTCATTCATTCGAGATACAGAGAGAGAGAGAGGCAGAGACACAGGCAGAGGGAGAAGCAGGCTCCATGCAAGGAGCCCAATGTGGGACTCAATCCCGTGTCTCCAGGGTCATGCCCTGGGCTGAAGGTGGCGCTAAACCACTGAGCACCCGGGCTGTCCTCTTAACTCTTAAAACTGAGTGAAATGGGGGATCCCTGGGTGGCTCAGAGGTTTAGCGCCTGCCTTTGGCCCAGGGCGCCATCCTGGAGTCCCGGGATCAAGTCCCACATCAGGCTCCCTGCATGGAGCCTGCTTCTCCCTCTGCCTATGTCTCTGCCTCTTTCTCCTTCTATGTCTATCATGAATAAATAAATAAAATCTTAAAAAAAATAAAAAATAAAACTGAGTGAAATGTGTGCCAAGAAAAGAAATGCACGTGTGTGTGTGAATGGGTTTCTGAAATGAGAAAGAAATCCTAAAATAATAAGAAATTCAAAAATGGAAAATACAAATAGGATTTGTTGGCTTTTTAGGTTAAGGGTATATCTTTTTTCTTCTAAAATGCCAAACATGCTTTTCACCAAATTAAGAGTCTGCTCTCCTTCCTTAAGGCTTCCTAGTATATTATAACACTAATCTGTTTCTTTCTGTCCATGGAGTTCTTTGAAAGTATCATTCATTGGGATGCCTGGGTGGCTCAGTGGTTGAGCATTTGCCTTTGGCTCAGAGCGTGATTCCGGAGTCCCGGGATCGTGTCCCACATCGGGCTCCCTGCATGGAGCCTGCTTTCCTTCTGCATGTGTCTCTGCCCCTCCCTTTCTCTCTCTCTCTGTGTGTCTCTCATGAATAAATAAAAAAATCTTAAAAAAAAAAAGAGAAAATATCATTCATTTTAGTACTTTGTCAGATTCAAGTATTTATACATATTTATGTTTCTAAGATTGTTCATGGGTTTGTCTCATTAAGCTAATTTTTAGAAGGTAAGAATTAGATCATATCTTTAAAAATATGAAATAGACACAATATAACTGCTCAATAATTTCTGAAAGAATTTGCACAGGGATACAAGAACACAACTAGGTTAGGTATATTATTCACATCAGTATTATTTACTATTATTCATAAATTATGCAACAGGGGCTAAAAAAATGATCATACATCAGCAGTTAACTATTTCAGCAATATTCTCTTTTGCAGGTCCTTTAAGTGAAAAAGAAGAATATGTTATAATCAACATGTTATTGGTAGGTACTATCCTAAGTACACAAGCACTTTGCAGACATTAATTTGTTAATCTTCACAACAATGCTGTGTGGTTTTATAGATGACGAAACTAACAGCTTATCTAACCTTCCCAAGGTCAGAGAGCTAGTAAGTGGTGGAACTGGCTGGAATATGAACATAGGCAGTCTGACTCGAGAATCTACCTGTGCTCTTAATCTAAGGAAAACTAAGGTTTTGCTTTTCTAAGAATTGGTTAAGAAGCAAACATGAAAATTTGGCTTCACAGATATGGATCTCACTGAAAAACACAGCCCCAGTATTAAAACGATCTTTGAATGTAGATGCAATACAAAAATATTAACTCACCTAGATGATAAACTATACATTAAAAAAATTTTACTTTAAAAGTGTTTATTACTTTATATTTATGTCTAATGTTGCTGAAGAAAAAATGTGTAATAAATGGCATGTTTTACATTACCTACTGGTCATTTTATAGCACTGGGACCTCGACTTTTACAAGGGGCTATGTTCTCATAAATAGCAATTTGCAACTTTTAAGTAGTTTCTATGTGATTTAAGAAAAACAACTTCAAAATAATTTTACGATTTTATCAACTGATTCCACAATGCTGGCAAAACATATCAGCTTTAAAACTTGATAAAATGAATCACGACTTAAATGACAATTTATCCTGGAACGGTGATTCCTGGGTTTACCAGGGAAAAAGGAAGTGCACTCAAGAGTATAATGTAGTGCATATACCTCAGAAATGAAGCCTGTCCAGTTCTGTATGGTGAAAAAGATGATGACTGTAAATCTAAATTAGTAATGACACATGGAAAATGTAGCATATATCTTTAGGGTTTTAGCAGGCATTTTAAAAGAAAGGCTTTTAAAAGTAAAGAAAACACTTTAAAACATCTGAAAGATATTCTTATGCTGAATTTTTCACTGAAAAACTAACATTAATCCCAAGGCTGACCTTATACTGGGATGTGATCTAAGAAGCAATAAAAGATCCTCTCTCTGTCCCCTACGTACAATCAATAGACCTGCCACAATACTTCAAGTTCCCACATTAGAGTGATATTCTTTTGAGTTAAACCACTGTGGATACTATTGATAAAGAATAAGTTGGTCTTTGGGAAAAATTACTCACCAGTTATACAAAAAGCAACAATCCAACTTACCTACAAAGACCCTGAAGAATGATGAGTGTTGATGAGAAGACGGGGCAGAGAGCAGGTAATTTTACAACATAAAACCTGGACTACTGTGATGCTATGAAGCTTAGCTCTTTGTGGGTGAATTACAAAGTGGAAGCATGAATGCCTAACCTCAAGGACAAATTTCTCCAAAACAAAGTCTATTTCAAGACTTTGGCTTTGGGGCGTCTAGCAGAGGTACAATGAATATACTTTAAGTAGATTTAAAAAGCAGTAGAAATGGACTATTTAAAAATGACTAACATACAGAAGACAGGTTTCCTCTTTCAGGCTTATATCTAATATTTGTTTGAAATGTACTCTTAACAATAGGTAAAATCCAGATATTCATAATCACAGTATGTTTGATAGTTATATCCACCTCTTAACATTAAATGATCTGAATATTTGGGGTCATTACTCATAAAGTTATTCTATTTTGTACTGTTTTCTTACTTCTCTGACATAGAAAGCTTGCCAATTTGTTGCTTGTAGTTGCTTGTTATTTCATTTCGCACTCGCTGAGCAAGTTCCTCATCAATAGCAAATTCTATTGCTCTGTGGATCACATTCAGCCACCAAGGAGAATTAGAATAAATCTGTAAAGAGGACAACAACAGCTCACTGTTTCTATCACTGGGAAAGGTGCTGTGAAAAATTCAAAGGAAGTAATAAATGCTAGTCTCAAAGAAATTATAACAGTGGTGGAGACAAGCATACACACTCTATATACAAACTTTTGCATACATAATTAATGAGAACACCTGTTTCCTGAATTACTGTGGATGAATGAGAATTTATTGTATACATCTGAGTAACACAGTTGTGCTAAAAAAAATACACTACCAAATGAAAACTCAGTATTCACTGTATATATTTGAAAAGGTGATAGGTCTCCTTCTCAGTATAATAAAGATATTCTGCTAATCTTCAACTAATTGAACTAGATCGTACTCAATAATACTCTTTGATTACTGGCAAAATTATATGCCTGAATACTAAATAATTAATGAATTAGGAAGAATACAGTATGGAGTAACTGGTTAAAATAAAAAAAGACTGTGTTTTGGATAGCCTCCTCTTTAGGCTTATTACTGATTTCATAAAAGAGAAATTTTAGAAATACAAATGGCACGTGTTCCATAAGAAAAATACTCCTAATGTTCTGACATCTTTAAAGAAAAGATTTTAGAAACATACATATCTAAGGTCAAAAGGAGGTTATGGAAGTCTTTACTTTCCTCAAAAGACAAGTTATTGTCTACAAGATAAGAGAAAATCCATCTTAGCATAAAAAAAAAAAAGAGCACAACTTCCAAGTACATGATTTATCTACACACCTGTTTATTAATCAACAAATACTCTGAATAGCAAATACATTTTTTATTATAGGACACGCACTATACAAGGTGCTAAGAATTCCAAGATGAATAAGAAAGTTCAAGTTTTTCTCCAAACCAAGACAAAAACCAGAGTGCTATACGGAGACAAGCACAGGTAAGAGAAGTTATTTTGGGGATGTACCTTTCTCTGGAGCTCCTTTATGGTCTGCTGCACGGGCTGTAAAGCTTGCTGAGCTTCAGCGACTTCTGTATTACACTTGCTCATATAATGCTCTCGCAGTTGTTTAGCCTGTGTTGAAACAGGAAATGAATATAAACTTTCATTTCAGGTCTAAAAAAGAATTTAGTATAATATCGTGAGAACAATGTGGTTATTTATGTATGTAAAACTACATAACATAGTTTAAACATAGACCTCTACAAGTATACTGTTAAGAACATAAACCCATGCTAGAAATTAAAACAGATATTAAAGAGACTACATTTACTTATAAATCACAATTTTAAGAAATCCCAAGGGTCTGCTTCCTATATTTCTAATCTCTTAATTAAAAAAAAAAAAAAAAGGGAATGGGAAGAACAACAGTTATTTCAAATCATGAGGCAAAGCAATATTTTAGAATTTCTGATTTTAGAAACAATACTTGAGGGACACCTGGGTGACTGGTTGAGCATCTGCCTTTGGCTCAGGCTGTGATCCCTGGGTCCCAGGATCAAGTCCTGCTTCAGGCTCCCATCAGCCTGCTTCTCCCTCTGTCTATGTCTCTACCTCTCTCTCTGTGTCTCTCATGAATAAATAAATAAAATCTTAAAAAAAAAAAAAAGAAAGAAACAATACTTGAGGGTATACAGTAACACACGTGTTAGGAGACATGGGATAGTGGGAGGAAAACCAAAAGACTCCTGAATAGGAAATCCTAATGCTTCCAATTACGTTGAATTGAGGTACGTTGACCCACATGAACTGCCAACACTAGACCCTTCAATTTACAAAAATGGCAATTTCATGAGGTTCAAGTCAATAGATATATCTCTTTGGACCAGCCATTACACTTCTCTGGGCTTCTGTGACTTCATTTGCAAATGTTGGTGGTTGAAGTAGATTTCTTGGAACTGTGGCTTCATAATCTATGAGCATTAGGCAAAAGTGATAATGTGGTCCACTTAGAAATATACCTACCCAGTGTGACACATTTTTCCCTTTCCTTTTTCCATGATGCATTTCTCCTTTTCCTGTCACAACCTTCCAATTAATTTCTGTTAAAATTCCTTGGCTATAATTATTTGGTCATTAGAGCTATTTACTAATAGATTAGACAGTATGCCAGTGTTTCTTGTCACTGAAGGCATTTAAAAAAGTGATTGATTGTATGTAAGATCAGATGCCTGCAATGGGAATGAGATTTCACTCAAAAATCTCCAACACCTCAAGTCATGATCCCAGAGTCCTGGGATAGAGCCGAGCATTAGGTTCCCTGCCCAGCGGGGAGTCTGCTTTTTCCTTCCTTCTGCCCCTCCCCATGCTCACAAACAAAAAACTCCAACATTCAGACTGTCATCTAACATCAAGAAAGGGCTGTACGTACTTATACAATCTCCCTTTGTATCTTAATTCAAATAAAAAGGGTCCCACTTACAGGTTCAATAATCAAACATATATACTACTCTTTTGATTTTATTAGCTTTGCCATCTATTCTTTGACTTTAAAAAAAGCAAAAATCCACGAGGGAACTAGCATAATAGACTCATTAACAATTTATAGTGAAATGATTTATGTCATTCTTTCCAATGAGGCAAGACTCACTGCAGAAGGAACTTCTTCGAGAGGACACAAAAAATATCACCAAAATACTGAGTTTATTTATTGCCTTTAGTAATACATAGAAAAGTGGAAGAAACACAAAGATTTTCATTTTTACTAAGCCATATCTTTTGCAGATCTGCCATGAGATCAACAAGGTCTCCTTCCTTTCTATTTCTTTCCGTGTGCTGCTGGCTACCAACAACCATATCTATATGCAAGTAGATCACAAAAGAAGTAAAATAATATGGAGTACTGCAATTCTCTACCATCCAAAATCACAAAGCAAAATCTGGAATATAAAAGCAGCAGGAAAACACATGATTAACTTTTATTTAGATGTTGTATGCCCTAGGAAATATTAATGGATGGAGGATAAAGTCTGAAAAAAAATTCCTTTACAGACAGAATAAAAAAATAATTACCTCTTCCTCAAGTCTGCCATCTCGTAAGGTAGGAGGTATTCCTGGGTGCTTGGCTACCAACAATTCCATCAAGTTATGGGTAGCATGTAGTCTCTACAAACACAAAAGGCAATAATTTTGAGAGCCAAACAGGCCGATTGCTTAATCTTCACTCTTGGATTCAGGCATACTGGACTTCTGTCTTCTTGCCCATCTTTCTACTTGTGCTTCTTTTTTTTCAGGAGCATGTCACATTTGTATTTCCGCCTCCTTCCATGAGGCAAACACATTTGCTTACAACCCAAGGTCTGACTTCTGTAATCCTTATCCATACAGAATGTAAGTAGGCTTGCATTTAGTTTTCACCCTTCCCCCATACACTCCTCCTAATATTCGCTGAGGAACATGTGAACATGTAGGTCCCAAGGTCTAGATTCTGAATGACAAAGAAGTCCCATTAGAAACTCAAGCCTAAATTTACTAAGATTAATAAAAGTGACCCTTATTTACCATTTATCTAGAAAGCCTTGTGTATATGATCCACTGGACATATATTCTTCCCAATCCATTCCACAACCTTGTTTAAGAAACAACAGAAGTCCTAGTCCAGGAGAAGAGGAGTAGAGTTTCTGCCACTTTGTTTCCATAGTGTCATCTATAGGTTTGTTGTTGCTACTAAATCTGATAGTGTTGCTGAGTGTATTATAATCTATGAAGCCATGCTGAAAAGACCTAAGGCGTTTGTGGTGACTCTTCAAATATGAACTCTACAAAGATCTGTACCACGGTCCATAATCTGTAGCCAGACAGAGTAAACCTTTAGTCTCAAATCAGTGGCCCAAATCACATCTTATCAAGACTCTTTCCTGATTATCCTTTAGCCGGTAGCTATTTTCCCAAGTAAAGAGTCAATTAACAGAAATTACTTATTCTCACAGCCCTTGACTTCAGAGGGAGCCTCTAACCAGCTGCAAACTCAATATCATACTGAGAAGCCTGGCTTGTACTGAATACAGAGATAAAAGATATAGTTTTCTCCTTTTTCCTACACCATCTTTACCTCTACCTTCTCCCCTTTTCAGCCCTTAAGTTCAACAAATCTAGGTCACAGTCTTGTTTTCATATGCTTTTCATTATTCTTATTTTTATCGTAATTGCTAGGCTCATGCATACTCATTTCCCAGAAGACGAATCAATCAAGTCTGTGCAGTCAATCTTTCTACTTTATTGGACTCACTTGGCATAATCATAGTACCCTATATAGACAAAGGCACGTGTAATAGAAGAAATATACCTATATTACATATTCTGCTAAATACAGAGATAGACATATTCCATAAGACTATTTTCTTAAGACTGTAAGTTGAAGACAGTTTATGCCATTATGAAATAAGACCTTTACTATGAAACTGATTTTGGTTTTCTCTGAGAAGGGTGGTGCTCAAATTGTGTTAAGGAAAAGTTTTCAATGATCTGATCTTAACATGATATTAGTGTTCTGTATGCTATATTAATAGTAAATTCTCCCTTAAAAAATAAATGTTATAATTCAAATATCCAGATCTTCCTAAGATACCTCCAAAAATTAAATCAGATCACGAAAAATTATTTTGCATAAAATAAACAGACTAGTTGAAATTGTTTAGTGTTTACTTACTTGGAGTGAATCTGTTTTGAGTTTTCCTTTGTGTTCCTCAGATGAACGCAATACTTCTCTGTACAGTTCTGCTGCCAAGGCATACTCACCTGAGGAATTAAAATGTATTGAAAACATAAGAAAGTCATATATTTACCTCCCAATATGATCTAGTTATATATTATCTAAAAATATCTACTGTAAATAGAACAATGATTATACCTCACGGTTTTTCAGAGGTATCTGACTTGGTATTAATATGACTGTGCCAATATAAAAGCTGATGATAAAAGAAAAAAAAAGCTGCTGATAGCTCTGTTTATTAATTTCATAGCACAGAACACCAATCAGATAAACTTGTGTTTTAAAATTATACTGAAAGGAATGCCTGGGTGGCTCAGTGGTTGAGCATCTGCCTTTGGCTCAGGTTTGATATTAGGGTCCTGGGATTGAGTTCTGTATCAGGCTCTCCATGAGAGCCTATCTCTTTGTGTTTCTCATGAATAAATAAAATCTTAAATAAAATTACACTGAAAAAGTCTGTATAAACTTTTAATTTAGACAAATGATTTTCCTCTTACTGAGGTTAAAAGGCGCCAATTAGTAGTCATTTTGATGTCTGAAGTTAAGAACAAATTTAAAAATAAATATTCAAAACACTATGATCAATCTGCACTTAATTCTCAAAGAAATAATCTATTCCTTTTAATAGGTATTGTGTTTGGTAGCCAGCATGATTTTCAGTTAAAAACTACCTTTCAAAAATGTCAGGATTCTTTCCATTTCTGGTCACAAAAATCACAATTAGTCTGAGATTAATGTTTTATTATTATTATTATTACTCATAACTAGCAGCTCATTCAAATAAAGTAACTTAAAAAGTATCAACTAAAGTACAAGTTGGCAAAAGTTGGCCCATGGGTCACATCTGACAATATCTCTGCAATTTTGAGCTAAGAATGGTTTTTCGCCTTTTTAAACACTTGAAAAAACTCAAAAGAATGCTATTTTGTGACCTGAAAAATTATATGGAATTAAATTTCTGGGTCCATGAATAAGGTTTTATTGGTACTCGGCCACACTCATTTGTTTATGTACTGTCTGTGACGACTTCTGCATTATAACAGCAGAGGTGAGTAGCTGCAACAGATCCTCTGGATCAAAGCCTAAAATATTTATTATCTGGTTCTTTCAGTAAAAGTTTTCTGATACTTCAATAAAAGGAGACATGAAACATTTTAAATGGCTTGAATAACAGAAATGTATCATATTTGCTGTATGGTGAAAAACTCAAAACTGGTAATTTGCAAATACAATTAAAATAAAGATCTAACAGTAATAAAATCATAAAATACAAAAAAAAAAGATGTTCCTATTTTTGCAGAGAAACCTTTTTTCATGATCATCACATATTTCCTTTTATTCACTTCAAACTGGTTTTATTAATATCATGGATTTAGGACTTTGTTATAGACATAATGAAAGAAATATGTATATACCTTTGTAAATTGTGTTGATTCTCTCTTTCCATTAAATATATATTTATTTATTAATTATTGTGGTAAAATATACCTAACATAAAATTTGCCACATCAATCACTTTTAAATATGCCATTCAGTGGCATTAGGTACATTCACATTTTTGTGCAAAACACTTGCTTTTATACCATTGCTTTATATTTAGTTCTACAAGTTGTGTAATACAAAGTTTTCTAAAGCACACATTTCACAGTATTTTACAGTCAATTTCTATTCACTTTGATAAAGATGAACATTATTTTTGCAAAAATAATATCATATTATAAGGTAGGAGTAACACTCAATTATCTTCACACTAAGAAACTCCCCTTTTTCAGTTCTGAAGACTCTTACGAAGTTTTTCAAAAGACTAAAAAACATTGTATTAGTATTTATACTGTCATTTAGAGAGAATAATTCATTTAACAATTCTCCTTTCATAATCACAACTTTTTAAAGATGGTATAATGACTAGACTATAAAGCAGTTGAATCTGAATTTTCACTATAATTCTTTTTAAATTTTTTATTAAAAAAATACATGCCTCCTGGGAAACATAAAAATTCAGTAAGTGATACAAGTTTAAGCCAAATTTAGAAATACTCATTCTTTGCCACTTGATGGCACTAACATTTCCAAGTAAATAAATGGCACTGAATTTGATACTTGCTAAGCTAATTTTCTCCAAAAAGTATGTGCAGAAAACACATTGTACAAAGTTGGAGTAATACTGTTTTTAAAACCATAATCAGGGAGGACCTTAGAATATGCATTATATATACATATGTGTTTGTATATAATATAAACAAATCCCTTGAATTTGCAGTTAATTTTAGAATTCTTTTAGAAGTCAGCTCTTGGGGCACCTGGGTGGCTCAGTGGTTGAGTGCAGTTAACTCAGAGCCAAGTCCCTCACTTCAGGCTCAGAACACCCTCCTCAGGGGCTGGACATATCAGCCTGGAGAGGACACAGAGAGAGGGGGAGAAAAAAAAATACAGAAAGAGGGAGGCAGAGACATAGGCAGAGGGAGAAGCAGGTTCCCTGTGGAAGCCTGATGTAGGACTCAATCTCAGGACCCCTGGGTCATGATCTGAGCCAATGTATATTCACACTTCACATTAAGAATAATACTTCAACCGAGACTAAGCGAGTGGTACTATCTTTATTTTATTGCTAAGGAAAAAGATTAACAAACTTTGAACAATATACACAAGTTCAGAGGGCTACAACTATAGCAAAGAAGAAGCCTGTCTTTTTCAGTTCTTGTCTAGAGCTACTCCTACTCAGCTTCTGTGAGTCTTCTGAACTCTAAGCAAGTGTTCAGGACGAGGGACATTGCCTAGTTCTGGTTCTGTTATGCTGAAAAGCTAATAACCAGATAGACCACCCAGTTTCAAAAGGCTTAGAATATTTCCTTGTATCAGACAATACTATGTTTTCTTGGGCAACTAATTTCTTTATGGTCTTATTAGTAAGTTACAAGAAAAATGGTAAATTCTCTCCATGACTATGTACCCAAGTAGACTATGTATTAGTAATTTTTGTAGGAAGGTCAAAAGAACTGGCATTTATCACAAAATGCCTTTCTAGTTCTAACAATATAAATGAAGAGCTAAATATACTAATTTGGTGAAGAATGTAGAAATAAAACAGCATTTGTATATACTAAATTATAAAGTGCTTAAAACTGTATATTACTTCACCATTATGAAATACTTCTATGGTTTCAAGAACTTGATTCCAAGAACTTTATTCTTGAAATCATAGAACTGGTAACTTTTATTTCTTCTAATATAGTTTCAAGAACTATATTCTACTCAGTTTTGAAGAGATTAAAATCAAATTATCTAAATCAAAGCTATTAAGAAGGTTTTAAAGGTAGATTTTATAAAAAGGCACACTTGCATCAGTATTTTCCTCATTACTTACAAGAAAGCTCCTAAAAGTCATTATGGTATAAAAGCTATAAAAATATGCAAACTTATTATATTACAAATGCAGTAATAGATAAGTAACAATAGACTCTGTTGAATATAGAGTATTTGATGATTCATTAAAGTTGCAAAAGAATTAAGTTTAGTGGGCGGCCTGGGTGGCTCAGCAGTTTAGCATCGCTTTTAGCCCAGGGCCTGATCCTGGAGACCCGAGATCAAGTCCCACATCAGGCTCCCTGCATGGAGCCTGCTTCTCCCTCTGCCTGTGTCTCTGCCTCTCTCTCTCTCTGTATGTCTCTCATTAAGAAATAAATAAAATCTTAAAAAAAAAAAAAGAATTAAGTTTAGATAGCCAGAAAGGTTATCATAAAAATTTAGAATAAATTTCTATTTATGAATTATTCTAAACACAAAGATAGAGGCACTGAGCTCAGTGCAAGCTTATTACAAAGGTAAGTTGAGGTCATGGAAATGAAGCTAATGAGTAAATGAAGTAATAGAAAGATGGCTGTACAATTTTATACTCTCAATATCACTGTATGAATGAGAATTCCAGTTGTTTCTACATCCTTGCCAACATTTAATCTGTTTAATAAGCCTTTTCAATAGTCACATAGTTATGTTTTTGTGGTTTGAAAGTGCATATATCTAATGAACTTTCTGTCCAAACATTTTGTCTATTTTCCTTACATTGTTTTCTTATTACTGGTTTTTAATAGTTCTTTTTATATTCTGAATACAAATCCTTTCTCAAAGATGTGATTTGCAAATATTTTCTCTATTTAATGGCTTATCTTCTTTTTCTAGATTATTTATTTATTTAAGGGTATGTGAGAGAGAGGAGCAGGCAAGGGGCTGAGAAAGAGGGAAAAGCAGACTCCCCACTGAGCAGGGAGCTAGACGTGGGTCTCAATCCCAGGACTCTGGGATCATGACCTGGACACGAAGGCACTCAAACAACTGGGCCACCCAGGCGCCTCACCTTTTTATTTTCTTAGGAATGCCTTTTGAAAAGTAGAAGTTATTAATTTTGATGAAGTCAAATGTATCAGGTTTTTTATGGACTGTGCTTTTGGTGTTGTCTATATATCTTTACCTAATACCAAATTACAATTTTTTTTTTATCCTTTGTGTTTCTCTAGAAGTCTTACAGTTTTAGGTTTTAATTTCGATTTAATATCCTCTGTATTATGAATTTTTATATAGTGCAACATTGAAGTTTTATTTTTTGAATATGGATATCTAATTGTCCAGTACCATTTATGAAAATACTAATTTTTTCTCTACTGAAATACTCTTGCATCTTTGCTGAAAAATGAAATGATCATAAATAAGTGAGACTTTTTCTGGATTTATATTCTGGTCCATTGGTCTATTTGCCTATCTTTATGTCTATGTCATACTGTCTTGATTAATTTAACTTTATAATAAATCTGGATTCAGATAGTGTAAATCTTCCAACCTTTTTGTTTTTTAAAGTTGTTTTCGCTATCCTAGGTGAATTTCAGAATCAGCTTGTCAACTGGTATAAAATAGCTTGTTGGGTTTTTTTTTTTTTTTTTAAGATTTTATTTATTTATTCATGAGAGACACAGAGAGAAGGCAGAGACATATGCAGAGGGAGAAACAGACTCCTCAAAGGAGCCGATGAAGGGCTTGATCCTGGAACACCAGGATCACGCCCTGAGCCAAAGGCAGACGCTCAACCACTGAGTCTCCCAGGAGTCCCACCTGTTTAAATTTTAACTGGAAAACCTTGATTGCATGAACTATACATGTAGGATGAATAAGCATGTTAACAATCATGAGTTTTCTGATCCATGAACATGGTAACTAGGTGTTAATTTCTCTCAGCAATGTTTGTAATTTTCAATGTTTCTGTGACTTTTGTAAACATCTTACACATTTCAAGTTGATGCTTATGTATTTCATGGCTTTTTGATATTACTATGAACAGGACTGTAATAATTTCTAATTGTTTATTTCCATCGTAAAGGAATAAAATAGATTTTTATATACTCATCTTGTATAATGCAACTTTTCAGAACTTACTAGTGTTAGTTTTCCTACATGGAAAATCATATTGCAGCAAATAAAGACAGTTTTACTTTTTTTCCTATTCAAACTGGTAACTTTTATTTCTTTTAATTATGTTACAGCACTGGAGAGAATTCAGGTACAATGTTGAAGAGAAGTGGTGATGGGATATTCTTCACTGTTCATGATCATAAAAAACACTGTTTTTAAATATTAAGTATAGCATTAGGTGTAGATTTTTTTTCAGATGTCTTTTATCAAAATGAGAACATTGTCTTTGATACCTGGATTGCTGGAAGTTTTCATCAGTAATGGGTATTTAGGTGTAGGTTTTTTTCAGATGTCTTTTATCAAAACGAGAACATTGTCTTTGATACCTGGATTGCTGAAAGTTTTTATCAGTAATGGATATTGAATATTGTCAAATACTTTTTCTACATTTATGGAGATGTTCACAAAGTTTTTCCTTCTTAATTGTTAACTTGGTGAATCATATTAATTTTTGAATATTAAACCAATCTTGTATTCCCAGAATAAATTCCACTTGTGATAAAAGTATTATTATTTTTATATATTGTTGGATTCATTTTGTTAAAACATTTAAAAAAATTTTGCATCTATGTTCTCGAGTGATACTGGTCTGTGTTTTCATAATCAGGATAATGCTACCTCAAAATAAGATGGGAATATTCTTTCCTTTTTAATTTTCTGTAAGAGTTTATATAGATTTGATATTTCTTCCTCAAATGTTTGGTTGAATGCACCATGGAAGTCATCTGGGCCTAGTATTTTGTTTGTGCAAGTTTTTTTTTAACAATTTAATTACTTTCTTGAATAGATACAGGGTTATGCAGATTATCTATTTCTTCTTCAGTTTTTGTAGTTTGCCTTTCTGAGTGAGCTTCTGTAGTTTGTATCTTCTAAAGCATTTGCCCATTTATCTAAGTTGCCAGGTTTCTGGCATACAGTTGTTCATAATGTGTGTGTGTATATATATATATACACTGCTGCCTGTCTCTGCCTCTCTCTTTCTCTCTGTGTGTGTCTCTCTCATGAATAAACAAATAAAATCTTAAAAAAAAAAGATTTTATTTATTCATTCATGACAGACACAGAGACACAGGCAGAGGGAGAAGCAGGCTCCATGCAGGGAGCCCTGGAACTCCAGGAACACGCCCTAGGCCAATGGGAGGTACACAACCACCGAGACACCCAGGCGTCCCTGTTCATAATATTCTTTCATGATTTTTTAAATATCTGTAGACTCTACTGATGTCACTTTTCTTATTCCCAATTCCTGATAATAGTGATCTGTGTCTTTTCTTCTTTCCTAAACAGTTTGACTAGAGGTTTATAACTTTCTATCGATCTTGTCAAAGAATCAGCTTTTGATTTGTTTCTAATGGTTTTATTTTCCTTTTAATTGATTCCTGTATTGATCTTTATTATTTTCTTTTGCTGACTTGGTATTTCATTTTCTTTTTTAAAAATTTTATTTATTTATTCATGAGAGACACACAGAGAGAGAGAAGCAGAGACACAGGCAGAGGGAGAAGTAGGCTCCATGCAGGGAGCCTGATGTGGGACTTGATCCCAGGTCTCCAGGATCAGGCCCTGAGCTGAAGGTGGCGCTAAACTGCTGAGCCACCCTGGCTGCCCTGCTTTTCTTTTAGTTTCTTAAGGTATTAGCTTATGTCAATGATTTATAACTTTTTTTTTTTTATTTTTATTTATGATAGTCACACACACACACAGAGAGGCAAAGACATAAGCAGAGGGAGAAGCAGGATCCATGCACCGGGAGCCCGATGTGGGACTCGATCCCAGGTCTCCAGGATCGCGCCCTGGGCCAAAGGCAGGCGCTAAACCGCTGTGCCACCCAGGGATCCCTATAACTTTTTTCTAAATTGGTGTTCAGTCCTATAAATCTCCCTTAAATTACTAATCAAGATTCTATAACTCTTGATGTTATGTATTCATTTTAATTCACTTCAAAATACTTACCAGTTTCCCTTATGATTTACTCTTTAATCCAAGGGTTACTTAGAATTATTCTAATTAGTTTCAAAATATTTGGGAACTTTCCAATTATCTTTGATTGACATTTAATTTAATTCCATTGTAGTCAGAGAATGTACTTTTTAAGACTTGCATCCTTTTAAATTTACTGAATTGTTTTACAGCCCAGAACATGCTCTGTTTTGGTAAACATTCCATGTATACTTGAAAAGAATGTGTATTCTGTGTTTTCTTCGGTGGAGTAAAGTGTCCTATAATTGTTGACTATGTCAACTGGTTGGTTCTTAATGTGAAGTTTTCCATGCTGCTATTTTCTGTCTTCCGGTCTATCAATAACTGGAAGATGGGTGTTGAAATCTCTGACTATAATTATCTATTTCTCATTGTACTTCTATCAATTTGTGTTTTATCTTAAAACTTTGGTTTTAGGTGCATAAACATTTAGGATTATTTTCTGATAGAATAACACTATATCCTTGGTAATATTCTTGCCTTGTGGTAATATATTCTCTCCAGCTTTCTTTTGGGTAGGGTTAATATGGCATATTTTCATTTTTCATTCTTTTTCCATTTTTTCATTCTTTTACATTTCCATCTTTAAACAACAAAACGGTTTCTGGTCTATAGTGTATTATTAGATATTGCTTTTTTATTTATTTTTATTTTTTTTTAAATTATTTATTTATTTATTTATGATAATCACACAGAGAGAGAAGCAGAGACATAGGCAGAGGGAGAAGCAGGCTCCATGCACCAGGAGCCCGATGTGGGATTCGATCCCGGGTCTCCAGGATCGCGCCCTGGGCCAAAGGCAGGCGCCAAACCGCTGCGCCACCCAGGGATCCCAGATATTGCTTTTTTAAAAACCATTTTGAAAATCTCTGCCTCATTGGGGAATTTAGACCACTGCGTTTAATGTGACCAGATATGTTTGGGTTTAAATCTATCTTGCTATTTGCTCTACATTTTTCTTATCTGTTCTTTGTTTCACCTTTTTTTTTCCTTAAGAATTTTTCATGATTACTTTTTGTCTCATCTTTTAGATTACGTCTAATTTTTTGTTGTGTTTTCAGTAGTTGCTTTGCCTTGTCAGTCTGTTGTCATGATACCATGTCACTTCATACATAGTATAAACACTCTGCTATATCATATATCCCCAGGCTCTCTTCCCACATTTGGTGCTATTATTGTTCTATACATGTTCATGTTATTTTTGTTTTTTGTTTAAAGATTTTATTTATTTATTCATGAGAGACACGAGAGAGAGAGGCAGAGACAGAGGCAGAAGGAAAAGCAGGCTCCATACAGGGAGCCCGATGTGGGACTCAACCCTGGGACTCCGGGGTCACACCCTGAGCTGAAGGCAGATGCTCAATCGCTGAGCCACCTAGGCGTCCCAACATTTTCATGTTATAAACTTTATATTTCTTCTTATATTTTTCTTCTTCAGAGATTTCAATATATTTATATTATGCTACTTGAAGTTATCTACAATCTTACCGACATTCTTTTCAAATTTCTCAGTTTTTATTTTGTTTTTCATGTTGAATGGCTTCTATGGCTATTTTATTCTTTAATGATTTTTTTCTACAGTGTCTAATCCACTATTTAAGGGCATTTTCCCTATCAAACACTGAAATTTTCACCTCTAGAAGTCTAAAATGTATGTTTCACTGTCTCTACATGTTTTTAAGTTTTACTCTTGAGCCTACAAAATAGTCTGATGATTCTCTATATGGAAATGTGTTTACTAAATGGTGGTCACTTTTAAAGCTAGTTAAGTAACTTCTGCTTCTGGTCATGACAAAATAACAGAGAATGAATTTACTCTCCTTTCTGAAACAAGTGAAATAACATACATAATATATGAAACAATAGACTGTAAGACACCGGACATTAGTCAATAAAAATGGTAATCCCTGAGAGATGGGAAATGTAAGATTCTCTTTTCAAGGTCCTTGAATTTTATGCATAATGTGTTAAGTGTAACTATAACCATACACATTTTATTTGTCTATCTCTCCTTGTTAAGCATTTAGGTCCACAAGATCAAAGACCTTATTTACTGTATTTAGTTCTGAGATCATAACTGATGCAGAGGAGACACTCTAATATGTGCTGAAAAAAATGAATTTACAAACATTATTTTGTAAATTGATGACTAACATCCCCCTGAGTGTGTGAAAATGTAACTTCTCTTCTATTTCTAGATATTTTGCTTGTCCTCAGTTGTTCACTACTATAGACTAAGGTTAATAATTTATTGCCAAATTTTTGTTCAAATCCTACCTTTCCTAAAAAACAACAAACTTTTGAAGTGGAAATGTTTGGTGAAAGCATATGTAAACTTTGAAGGTTTTTCAAATGTTCTGCATAAGTGATCTCCATTAGGTTGAACCTACCTAAATTAAGATCAGTAGTGTGTGAGAATGTCTTTCGGGGGAAGGGGGGGTTTGATTTCCACTGTAACTAATCTGTCTCATTAAGTATGCAGAAGAATCAGAGATAATAAAGCAATCACCTTCTACCTTTAATGATGTGGATGCCGGCTAAGCCATTGAGAGCACAAACTAGTTGCCGATGTGCTTCTTCACATTCAGTTCCACATTTCTTCTGCAGAGATGTCAGCAGCTCTTCCATTGTCATGGTGCTAAAAGAAAAGACTGATTGTTCAGAAATGAAAAGGAAATCCTAAATGAGAGTATTATATCACATAAGATCAAGAGTATCAGACCCTTACAGAGTCTTTGTGTATCTTCAGGATCTTTCTCTTTACCTCCATTTTTACCACTATCACTTTTAACTCAATCGCCTATTATTGTTTCAGCAAGCATTCTTCTATCTGATCCCATCATTCTTTGTTCCAGTTTATTTTTTATTTATTTATTTATTTATTTTTTTAAAGATTTTTTAAATTTTTTTATTTATTTATGATAGTCACAGAGAGAGAGAGAGAGAGAGAGGCAGAGACACAGGCAGAGGGAGAAGCAGGCTCCATGCACCGGGAGCCTGACGTGGGATTCGATCCAGGGTCTCCAGGATCGCGCCCTGGGCCAAAGGCAGGCGCTAAACCACTGCGCCACCCAGGGATCCCTGTTCCAGTTTAGTTAATGGAGAGGGAACTAGAAAAATCTTCCTAAAATACAAAGTACAACATGATATACTTGAAACAGTATGGGTGTCAGAAGGTAAGATTAACTGAATCCCCAGCATTATAATTTAATTAATCCCCGTAAGTCTGACTTTATTTTTATCTAAAAAGAAAAAAAAATTATTCAAGGATCAGATCAAATGCCATTTCCACCCAAAGACTGTCTAACATGAAACATTTATATAGAGATTATTTCCATCTTCTAACTGTCCATAGCCATTTATATGCACCTTTTATGAAATGTTTGTTTGCCTTCTATCGTAGAAATCTATAATCTTTCTCATCTCCTTTATTTGTTCATAAACTGCTTAAAGGCAAAGACAAAAATGTAAATCCTCTTCATATTTTTTAATAACACCTCATCATTTTAATACCAGGTGCTAAGAAAAAAAAGGCCAGTTGCTGAGTCACAGTCTGATGAACAAAACCTTTCTGGAATAATAGACTAGTGTGGACATAAATATCTTAATGTATTAAAATGAAATAATCAAACAGACTCAGCACAATTACAAAAAAATACGTAATAGTATTCTAATTCCTCTAATTCCCTGATGTGGAACAAAAAAATTTAACAAGAACAAATGCTTTTCAAATGTGAAGTGTGGCCAAAAACAACAAAAGAAAAGCCAACACAAAAACAGAACAAAATGACAAAACCCCAAAATAGTCCTAACTGTAAAAGAAATGTTCAGGGCAGCCCAGGAGGCTCAGCAGTTTAGCAAGGCCTTCAGACCAGGGCCTGATCCTGGAGACCCGGGATCGAGTCCCACGTCAGGCTCCCTGCATGGAGCCTGCTTCTCCCTCTGCCTGTGTCTCTGCTTCTCTCTCTCTCTCTGTGTGTCTCATGAATAAAAAAAAATAAAATCTTAAAAAAAAATGTTCAAAAATCATGAAAATAATTTTGATAATGTGACTCTTTCATAAATGGGATTCTATACCAAAGAAACACATTACTAAAAATAACTGACAACTCATTATAACACTCTGAATGAAACCGTGGGCTAGGAAACTAATAGCTTAAATATCACTACTATATTATCGATTGCAGTATAAGGAAATTGATAATAAAACCTTTTCTGGAGTGGCAAGAACTCCCCACGAACAGCCTGTGGATGACAGCAGGCCTGCCTGAGTCTCAGCAATGGATATAGGATAGAGGTGACAGTCCTTCTGTCCAGGCTGCTGAGCTTCAGCGCCCAGTCTGAAATCTTCCTGAGTTTTACTACAGCATCCTGGCAGCACACTTCATGCTGACGGTGATAGAAATGTCTTTCCACTGGAGAAAAGTGAAGCCAGTGGATTTCTTCTGTCTGAGGGGGTATCTGGATCTGTGGGGAGAATAAAAAAATGATTTCACCTGAAAATTCAACTTTCCATCCCAACTTTTGCTTCTCTTTTCTTATAATATCCTTAATCAGTAAAGAACTTATCCTACTGACTTGGTCAATCACATCCTTCTTTGCAGACCTCCATAGTATCTTGGCAATAAAGCTGTAGAGATGCTGAGGATTCTTCTTGCAGTAAGGGCGATAGAGAAGTCGAACCCACCAGTGTTTGACACAGTAAGGTTCAATACCAAGAAAGACCACCAACCCAAAAAGATCTGAGAAGAAAACAAGAAAAAAAACACATTGAGAATAACTGTTTCTATATTTCTTCATTACTATTTTGAATAACCATTTTCATAGACATTATACACAGTACACAAATTTTCTATGAATTAAAATACAGACTGTACAGACTCTTGAATCTGAAAGTTAATTCCACTTTGACTACATTTGTTTAGTATTTATTTTGCTCTAGGATTCATGCTAGGAGCTAAAATGTGGAACCATTACACACCTTGTATTTAATTCAATAAGTCTGAAATTTCTGTCAGAGGTAAAACCAGAAAATGACTCACTTGTGTGTGCCTGATCAAGAGATACATAAGAAGAGTCCGACACTGCAACTATTGGATGTAAAAGTTGCTGTAAAAGTTTAAATGACTTAGGTGATACGAAGAATATTCACTGATCCAATATTGTTATACTTTGGTTTAATTATTCTAAAACTGAAGAAATAAGACGAAAACAATGATAAAAAATATAAACAAGATTAATCGACATGGTGATGTTCATAGCAACAACAAACAGAACAAAAAGGACTCAAATAGAAGAATGAGTAAATAAATTATGCAGTATTCTCCATAAGACAAAGTTCGTTTTTTTTTTTTTTTTTTTTAAATCCAGTAGGTCTTGTGTTTGTTAGATTTACCGCATGGTACTTCTTATATATTTCATGATTGGGTACACTCAATTTTATACACCATTTTCTGTTCACTTAACATTAATACCCTACATAGTTTTCATTTTTATGATGAAGTTTTAAAATATGGAAAACTGCTTATGATACAATAAAAAAAGAATATAAAATGCATGCAGTATGAGGATAAACCTATAAACCTTTATGTAAAATAGAATAGAATAGTGGTTATATCTTCAAATGAAGAGTATGGTGGAGTGTAATTTTCTTTATATTTTTCTGTATTGTTAAACATGTTCATATAGGCTCTTGAGAAACCATGACAATTGTTTTTATAAAAAGGCCATGACCTTACGTACAGCATTTATTCTGAATATGCCCAACAAATACTTAGGTTGAATTAAGTTACTTTGATGATTTCTAAGAGTTAGTTAACATCTGAAAGTATTGCCTATATACAGATTTCGATGGATATATATTATATATATGTTTTTGTTTAAATCAATCTAGTTGCATATGTACTACCTTTTCTTTGAGATCCCAAATATGCCTCAAACTCAACTTGCCAAAATCATATTTATAACCTCTTTGCCCAAATATGCTTCTCTTCTGGTGCTCTTCATTGGTAAATACTCTCACTGTCCATAGATGCAAGTCAGATGTTTTGGCATCTTCTGATCACTATTAAGCCTTATTAATTTTTTTCTTATCCATTTTTTCCCATTTCTTCAGGACCATCCTAGTTCAAATCCAAAGTGCCACTGTCACTTATCTAGCTTACTTATTGTAGCCAACTGATAATGTACTATCCACTCTTGTCACTTCTGAACCATCTCCACATGGCAATTTGAGTTTTTAAAATCCAAATCTCACCATGAGATGATCCCCAACCACTTTGTTTAAATCCTTTCAATAGCTCCTACTCTTCTTCAGAAAATAAAAACAATTCCTTATCATGGCCTACAGAATCCTCCATGGTCTGGTCTACGTCCATCTACTCAGCCTCTCAACCTACTGTGTTCTCCCTGGCTCTGTGGATTCTAGTCACACTGGTATCCTTCTGATCTCTTTATGCCTGATCATCTTTATTAGATTTTGTTTCCTTTACAACAGAGAATTCTTCCCTCCCTCTTTACCTGGCTCATATTAGTATTTCAGATCCTGGCTCAGCTGTCACTTCCTTCTATATCTCTATTATGTGATGTCACAGAACAAGACATCTTTTCTGAAGCCTATTAGAGTTTGACTTTTATATTTATTTCATACATTAAAATTATCTTGACCACAATCTTATCTAAGTACTTAATGAATATAACTTCCCTTTTACGCTGTAAGCTCAAGAAGGTCAGGGACTCTGTCTATTTTTTGCTGTTATACTTCACAAAGAATAAGTGAACCAATAAATGCACTGCAAAGTACTTAAGTAATTTAGAGTCAACACTTCTAAAGAAGCTAAAATGAATAAACGAATATATAAATGGATAATAAAAACAACAAAAGCAGCAGTGGAAGCAGCTACCATTCACTGCATATTTAACACCCTCCAAGTACTGTGCTAAATACCTTGTATACTTTATTATAATTAATTTTAAAACATCTTAGAGATTAAGAAAAATAAAAACGTGAATGTAATTTCTTGAATGTACATACAACTCAATGTGGTCACCCTGGTTGTTATGAAGTGGTATGATTTTGCCTGGAGGGGATATTTGGCAATGCTTAAAAATCAGTTGAAGGTGTCACAATTGCAGGAGTGTTACTGCCATCTAGTGGGTAGAAGCTAAATATCCTAAGATGCACAGGACAGGTCCCAACGAAAAAGAAGTATCCAGCTCTAAATGTTAATGGGGCCAAGATTGAGAAACCCTCCTCTAACATCAAAAGAAAATAGTTTCATTCTTCTGCATGTGGATGTCCAATTTTCCCAGCAGCATTTATTGAAAAGACTGTCTTTCTTCCAATGGATAGTCTTTCCTCCTTTATCGAATATTAGTTGACCATAAAGTTCAGGGTCTACTTCTGGGTTCTCTATTCTGTTCCATTGATCTATGTGTCTGTTTTTGTGCCAGAACCACACTGTCTTGATGACCACAGCTTTGTAGTACAACCTGAAATCTGGCATTGTGATGCCCCCAGCTATGGTTTTTTTTAAAATTCCCCTGGCTATTCGGGGTCTTTTCTGATTCCACACAAATCTTAAAATAATTTGTTCTAACTCTCTGAAGAAAGTCCATGGTATTTTGATAGGGATTGCATTAAATGTGTAAATTGCCCTGGGTAACATTGACATTTTCACAATATTAATTCTGCCAATCCATGAGCATGGAATAGTTTTCCATCTCTTTGTGTCTTCCTCAATTTCTTTCAGAAGTGTTCTATAGTTTGTAGGGTATAGATCCTTTACCTCTTTGGTTAGGTTTATTCCTAGGTATCTTATGCTTTTGGGTGTAATTGTAAATGGGATTGACTCCTTAATTTCTCTTTCTTCAGTCTCATTGTTAGTGTATAGAAATGCCGTTGATTTCTGGGCATTGATTTTGTATCCTGCCACACTACCAAATTGCTGTATGAGTTCTAGCAATCTTGGGGTGGAGGCTTTTGGGTTTTCTATGTAGAGTATCATGTCATCGACGAAGAGGGAGAGTTTGACCACTCTCTTTCACCATACACAAAGATAAACTCAAAATGGATGAAAGATCTAAATGTGAGACAAGATTCCATCAAAATCCTAGAGGAGAACACAGGCAACACCCTTTTTGAACTCAGCCACAGTAATTTCTTGCAAGATACATCCACGAAGGCAAAAGAAACAAAAGCAAAAATGAACTATTGGGACTTCATCAAGATAAGAAGCTTTTGCACAGCAAAGGATACAGTCAACAAAACTCAAAGACAACCTCCAGAATGGGAGAAGATATTTGCAAATGACGTATCAGATGAAGGGCTAGTTTCCAAGATCTATAAAGAACTTATTAAACTCAACACCAAAGAAACAAACAATCCAATCATGAAATGGGCAAAGGACATGAAGAGAAATCTCACAGAGGAAGACATAGACATGGCCAACATGCACATGAGAAAATGCTCTGCATCACTTGCCATCAGGGAAATACAAATCAAAACCACAATGAGATACCACCTCACACCAGTGAGAATGGGGAAAATTAACAAGGCAGGAAACCACAAATGTTGGAGAGGATGCGGAGAAAAGGGAACCCTCTTACACTGTTGGTGGGAATGTGAACTGGTGCAGCCACTCTGGAAAACTGTGTGGAGGTTCCTCAAAGAGTTAAAAATAGGCCTGCCCTACAACCCAGCAATTGCACCGTTGGGGATTTACCCCAAAGATTCAGATGCAATGAAACACCGGGACACGTGCACCCCGATGTTTATAGCAGCAATGGCCACGATAGCCAAACTGTGGAAGGAGCCTCGGTGTCCATCGAAAGATGAATGGATAAAGAAGATGTGGTTTATGTATACAATGGAATATTACTCAGCCATTAGAAATGACAAATACCCACCATTTGCTTCGACGTGGATGGAACTGGAGGGTATTATGCTGAGTGAAGTAAGTCAATCGGAGAAGGGCAAACAGTGTATGTTCTCATTCATTTGGGGAATATAAATAATAGTGAAAGGGAATATAAGGGAAGGGAGAAGAAATGTGTGGGAAATATCAGAAAGGGAGACAGAACATGAAGACTCCTGCTCTGGGAAACGAACTAGGGGTAGTGGAAGGGGAGGAGGGCGGGGGGTGGGGGTGAATGGGTGATGGGCACTGAGGGGGGCACTTGATGGGATGAGCACTGGGTGTTATTCTGTATGTTGGTAAATTGAACACCAATAAAAATAAATTTATTTAAAAAAAAAAGAAAATAAATGAGATTTCCACTTCCAACTACACCACAGTGAATCTGGGCTGGCTAATATTTCTACTACAACAACTACAAAAAGAGATACAATGAAGAAGCATAGTGTTAAAGACATCAGAGAATTATGGAAGCAAAGAGGAAAGATAAACTATCAGAAAGTTTAGAGAAGGTCTTTTTCAGGTAACTTGGGCTTGAGGAAACTTTTGGGGCTGATCATCATCATAATTGTGTAAATAGATTCATGGGGATATATGTAGGTAAAACATTGACAAATTTTATATTTTAAATATTTACAGTTTTATTGAATGTCATTTATACCTCAATAAAGCTGTAGAGACATTTCTCCAAAGACATACAGACTTTGGAAGGCCAACATACACATGAAAAGATGCTAACATCACTTATCATTAGGGAAATGCAAATCAAAATCACAGTATCACCTCACACCAGTCAGAATGGCTACAATCAAAACCACAACAAACAACCAGTGTGAGCAAGGATGTGGAGAAAACGAAAATCTTGTGCACTGTTGGTGGAATGCAAACCGGTGCAGCCACTGTGGAAAAGAGTATGGAAGTTCCTCAAAAAATGAAAAATAGAATTATCATATGATCCAGCAATTCCACTACTGGGTATTTACCCGCCTAAAGAAACAAACACTTATTCAAAAAGCTATATATCCCTGCATTATTGCAAGATTATTTACAACAGCCAAATTATGGAAGCAACTCAAGTGTCCATTGATAGGTGGGTGAATGGATAAAGAAGATGTAATATATACACTGGAATATTACTCAGCCATAAAAAAGAATGAAATCCTGCCACATGCAACAACATGAATGGATCTAGAGGGTATATAATGCTAAGTGAAATAAGTCAGAAAAAGATAAATACTATAGGATTTAACTCCTATGTGTAATTTAAGAAACAAAACAAATGAACAAAGAAAAAAAAGACAACAAAACAGACTCTTAAATATAGAGAATAAACTGATAGTTACCAGAGGGGAGGTGGGTGGAGGGATGAGTGAGATGGTAAAGGGGATTAAGAGTACACTTACTGTGATGAACACTGAGCAATGTATATATACAAATACTGAATCACTACACTGTACACCTAAAACTAATATAACACTATATGATAATTATACTGGAATTAAAAAAAATTACTCAAGAATTTGTTACATGGTGTAAGTGCTTAAATACCTGTCAATACCTTATGTATCCAAAATAACCTAACCAGGAAACTGAGGAATTACTGTTATATTCTTTCAATGTTAAAATTAGAAAAATGTAACTCTGACAGTCATTTTCTTTTTCTTGTACCCTCTCAGCTAACTTTTGAGCCTAATAAAATCTTATTAAAACTAAACACTTAAAATTTGGGCAATTTCCAAATGTAGTAGCAGACCACTAAATTTGGCCTTTTAATTAGCGTGATATTATTGATAAATTATGCAAATATTTAAACACACAGTTAAGATCTTCCTAGAAAACATTTTGCCCCTAAAAATAATTTAAAAATTAGTTTTTCAGATCATAGTAATGAATACTGATATTTTTATCTTAAAAAATGGCAAGTTAAAAAAAATGGTAAGTTAACTTGTTGAAAACAATGTATAAAAACCTGAATTTCAGTAAATTTTTTTTAAAAAGAAACATAAGTTTTGAGGATGAACATTTGCCACAGGACTTCAAGAATATCTACATTTTATAACCACATTTTAATAACAGCTTTTCTGAAAATTTATTATCTAAAACAACATTTAATACAACTTCTAGTTTTAAATATTCACAACTTGAATGAAATTTGTAATGCAACATCTGTTTTACAGAAAAAGTTAAGTTATATGGATGAGATGAATGTAGAGGCAAGAGTTACAACGTGCATGTGGGAGTGGAGGAGAACCTGACACAATCTAAATGCCCAAGAGGAACAGTTGAAGGAATAATGGTCTAAGTGTATGAGGCGATATTAGAAAGCTATGAACTTTTATAACTCTTACAATTAATAAAATTGTGATCCCACTCTTTATGGATCAGCCAATGAAAATCATGATCCTTATTTTTGTAGATAGAGCCAATTGAAATTAATTCCTTTTCCCTCTCTTCTCTCCCTTGTTAGGCTCTTTCTGTTTTGTACTTACTGCTTTGGAACTCTGACTTCAATTTAGACCTGCATCTTTAGACCTGCTGAGGAGGGCACAATGACTGTTTGACTTATGACTATGGGACTACTCATGGTGTATCTGTCCTCATAGATAAAAACAAAAACCCCTCAATTTCATTTAAAAAGATAAATGCTTGAGACCACTAGGAATTAAATATAAATATATGTACATCACTTAAGTAAGGATTTTAACATAGGTTAAACATATATTTTCTTCAAAAAAAAGCAAGCTTTAAAAATACATGCCAAATGTGAGGAAAGCACACATTACCCTCCAATCCTCTTTGCACTGGAGTGCCACTGATGCACCAGCGATTAATCCCACTCAAGCGCTGAGCCATTTCTGCAGCCTAATGAGAGAGAAATATGAAATAAAAAAGAAAAGAAAAAAAAGACGGCAAATCAGGAATATGCTTACTCCTGAGAGCAGTCCATGAAAAGCTATGCTTCAGGTCAAACATATTCACTCTTATTTAACAGCTATCACACTCAAAGTTAAATGTCAAAATGAATGGGTCATCTTCTAGTAGTGGCTCCCATTAGTAACAAGCTGCCATGTGCCCTCCTCAAAAGAGGAAGAGTAGTTCAAGTTTGTGTAGAATGAAAAGCCTCCCTGAATGACCGATACATCCCCTAAGACACTCCATTCTTCAGATGTGGACTAAATGTACTAATAGATACCATTCATAAATTGAGTTCAGGTTACAAACTGGCCAAAGAAGACAGAATAAAGATATATGATGAACAAAAGCTGAATCAATACTCTGCATTCTAAAGTAGCATAGTCTGTTATGATATGGTCTCTCTGATAAAAAATTGCCGGTTAACTTTGGCCCAAAACTATCAGGACCTATAATGATAAGCTTTCCACTTAGCAGAAATGCTTAGAAAAGTCCCTAAACAGAGTTTACTTTCATCTGCACCACACATAAACTGCCATCTTACTGAAATACACATAGGCTCTGCATATAAAGCAATAATTCACCTAGTACCAAAATAATTCCTAAGGGTTATGAAATTCATGGAACAACAGAAAAGCAAATGTATTGCGTTTAATAGCAAACTTTTTGCCAATATCAGTATTGTGGGTTAATTACACTTAAATTATTAAATTTTTTATGGACAGTTTCCCCAATCTCTTCTTTTTTCTTCCCCAGTGTTCATAAGATTCTGCAGAAATGCTCACTTTCACAGCAGGACATTCAACCATCTGGGCTTCATCAAGGCAGATCCTCCACCACTCCACAGCTACTAGGGGGCTGGGAATGGCCATATAGCGCTTCTGGTTCCGTAAGCGACGTCCATCCTCACTATTGCTGTGTGGGATATCTACATAGTTTAGTTCTGAACGAAGGACATCATAGGTAATGATAACTATATCCTGTTCAGCCAAAAAATGAGGTTGTAAAAAACCATCTTTCTTCACTCCTTGGTATACCTAGGAAATAATCACCACAGATAGAATTATTGCAGAAAGGCTCATCAAAGATAACTAAAATATTCATTCCTTTATATCTTTACTGAGCTCTATTTGTTTAGTACCAGACACGCTATGAGATATATTCTCCATATGCCTAGAGAAAGATACATTTTAGGGTGGAAGACCAATGACATAAGCAATGTGAAAGGAAATGTAACAGAAGTAAAAGTGGTAGCACAGTGGAAAGACCAATGTTGGAGCTGAGAAGGTAAGTTCAGAGAGGAGTGAAAATTTGAGGTGGATCTTGAAGAACACTTAGGAGTTCTCCCAGGGGGAGCAAGAAGAAAAGGTAGGTAGTGCATACAAAGGTATGAAGAAGTAGAACAGTAAGAGCTATAATTTACTGAATATCTTTTATATTTCGGACACCATGCTAAGCTTTAACTCTTATCTTCAATAACAATCTTGTTCGTAGTTGTTATTACTCCTATCCTACACATATGAAACATCAAGTTTCTTGCTCAAAACTGGCAGAGTCTAGATTCAAAGCAAGGGCTATCTACCTTACAAAATAGAGCTCCTCAAGGGCACAGATGGGTGTTTTACTTATTACTATATTCTTTTTCCATGTCTATAAGCAGTAGCTGAAATATCGAAAACCTTAAGTAACATTTGTGTGGAAAGAACAAAGGGAGTGAAGAATATGAACATCAAAAACTCAAAACTTGGGCAGCCTGGGTGGCTCAGTGGTTTAGTACCTGCTTTCGGCCCAGGGCGTGATCCTGGAGACCCGGGATCGAGTTCCACATCGGGCTCCCTGCATGGACTCTGCTTCTCCCTCTGCCTGTGTCTCTGCCTGCCTCTCTCTCTCTCTCTCTCTCTTTCTCTCGCAATGTGTCTCATGAATAAATAAATAAAAATCTTAAAAAAAAAAAAACCACCCTCAAAACTCAACAAAATGGGTTTAGAGGAAACATATCTCAACATAGTAAAGACCGTATATGACAACACACAGCTAACATTGTACTCAATGGTGAAAAACTGAAAGCTTTCCCTCTAGGGTCAAGAGTATGACAAGGGTATCTGTTTTCACCACTTTTATTCAACATAGTCCTGAAAGTCTTAGCTGCAGCAATCAGATGAGAAAAAGAAATAAAAGGCACCCTAACTGGTCCAAATTATTAAGAAGGGAGTTTAACTGTCACTATTATCAGATGGCATAATTGTATATATATAGAAAACCCTAAAGATTCCACCTAAAAACTATCGGAACCAATTAGTGAATTCGGTAAAGTTACAGGATACAAAATTAATATACAGAGATCTGTTGTACTTCTATACACTAATAATTAGGAAATTAGGAAAAGATCCTAATTAGGAAAGAGAAATTAGGAAAATGATCACTTTTACAATTATATCACAAAGAAAAAAATACTAGAAATAATTTTAACCAAGAAGGTAAAATACCTATTATCTGAAAACTGTAAGACACTGAAGACAAAAACTGAAGATGAAATACACAAACGGAAAGATAAACCATGCTTATGCATTAAAAAAATTAATATTGTTAAAATATCCATAGTACCCAAAGCAATCTACAGATTCAGTGCAATCCCTATCAGAATACCAATAGCATTTTTTCACAGAACTAGAACAAATAATCCTCAAAACTGGTATGGAACCACAGAAAGCCTTGAATAGTCAAAGCAATCCTGCAAGAGCTGAACGTATCACAATCCTCGACCTCAAGATATACTTCAAGAGCTGTAGTAGTCAAGAGTACGGTACTGACACAAAAAGAAATACAAAGAGCAATGGAACAAGACAGCCCATAAATAAACCCATACTTATATGGTTAGTTTATCTATGATAAAAGGGCAAGAATATACAATGGAGAAAAGATAGTATCTTCAATAAATGGGTGCTGGGAAAACTGGACAGCTACATGCAAACAAATAAAAGCGATCCACTTTCTTATACCATATAAAAATTAACTCAAAATGAAATAAAAATCTAAATGTGAGAGTTGAAACCATAAAATTCCTAAAACAAAACACTGGCAGTCACCTCTTAGAAGTTGGTCTGGCAACTTCAGGCAAGGGAAACAAAAACAAAAGTAAACTACTGACACTGAAGCAGAATAGAAACCTTACACACAGCAAAGAACACCATCAAAACAAAAAGGCAGGGCAGCCCAGGTGACTCAGCGGTTTAGTGCCGCTTTCAGTCCAGGGCCTGATCCTGGAGACCCGGGATCGAGTCCCATGTCGGGCTCCTGCGTGGAGCCTGCTTCTCCCTCTGCTTGTGTCTCTGCCTCTCTCTCTCTCTTTCGTTAATAAATAAATAAAATATTTAAAAAAAAAACCAAAAAGGCAATCCAGTGAATGGGAAAGATATTTGCAAGTGATATATCCATTAAGGAGTTAATATCCAAAATATATAAAGAACTTATGTAGCTTGACATAAAAAAAAAAAAAGATATGATTAAAAAATAGGCAGAGGATCTGAACAGACATTTCTCCAAAGAAGATATACAGATGGCCAACAGACACATAAAAAAGATGCTCGACATCACTAGAACAGAAATGCAAATCAAACAAGGAGGTATCACCTCACACTGGTCAGAATGGCTAGTATCAAAAAGATAAGAACAAACAAGCATTGGTGAAGATATGGAGAAGAGGAAATTCTCTAGTGCACTGTGGGTGGGAATGTAAACTGCTGCAACCACTGTAGAAAATAGTTTGAAAGTTCCCACCAAAATTAAAAAAGAGGCAGCCTGGGTGGCTTAGCAGTTTAGTGCCGCTTTCAGCCCCGTGCGGGATCTTGGAGACCTGGGATCGAGTCCTGTGTCGGGCTCTATGCATGGAGCCTGCTTCTCCCTCTGCCTCTCTCTGTGTCTCATGAATAAATAAAATCTTTAAAACAAACAAACAAACCCAGAAATACTATATGATCCAGTAATTCCACTATTTACCCAAAGAAAATGAAAACACTAATTTGAAAATATAGTCACCCCTAGGTTTATTGCAGTATTATTTACAATAGCCAAGTTATGGAAGCAACCTGTGTTCACTGACAGATGGATAGATAAAAAAGATATGGTGTATAAAAATATACAGTTGAATATTAGTTATAAAAAAGAGTAAGATCTTTCCATTTGTGACAATATGAGCCTCGAGGTATTAGGCCTGATGAAGTAAGTCAGAGAAAGAAAGATAAACCCATATATCATTTATATGTGGAACCCTAAAAAACCAAATGAATAAACATAAAGTATAAATAGCGAGAACAAACTGGTGGTTAGCAGAGCAGAGGGAATTGAGGGGGTGGGTGAAATAGGAATTAAGAAGTACAGAATTCTAGTCCTTTTTTTTTAAAGGTTTTTTTTATGATTTATTTATTCATGAGAGACATAGAGAGAGAGAAAAAAAAAAAAAAAACAGAGAGAGAGGCACAGACACAGGCAGAGGAAGAAGCATGCTCCATTGAATGCAGGGAGCCTGATACGGGAGTCGATGCCGGGTCTACAGGACCACACCCTGGGTTGAAGGCAGCGCTGAACCACTGAGCCACCCAGGCTGCCCCAGAGTTCTAGTTCTAAGATATATAAGTCACCAGGATGAAAAATAGAGTATAGGTAATATAATCAATAATACTGTAATAACATTGCATGGTGACAGATAACTACACTTCTCATGTTGAGTATAGCTTAACATATAGAATTGTAAATTCACTGTTACATACTTAAAATTAATAGAACACTGTATGTCAGTTATACTTCAATAAAAAAAGAAATACTAACATTAGTAAATTACAACGTACTATGTACCAGCACTTTTTATCAAATCATTTAATCTTCAAAGTATGTGAGGGTGTACTATTTTTAGAACTTAGCACAATTCTTAGTATATTGTAGGTGCTCAATAACTGTTGAATGAGTAAATTCTTATTTTACAGATACGGTGAGGCTTCAGAAGATGATTCTGGAGCTAAGAGGTAGAGATCAGACAAGTAGCTACTGTTAACACAATGGTGCCTTTGGACTGCATTTCTGTCTGAGAGTATAAATGCATATATGAAGTCTTTTTTGTTTACATGATGAATTTTTTCAAAAGCTTTCACATCTTTTCACTCAAAATGCCTGATGTCAGACAAGAATATAGAATCCACTCTTTCATTTTCATTTCTCGTTTTCCTTTTCAAGTTCTGACCTCATATTATCTATTTAAGTTAATTTTTGGGATAAAGAACAAAGTGACAAAGATTATGAAACTTATCACAAGGAAGCAAAAACTGACATTTTCCTATCCCTTTCAAGAGCCCAAACTGCCTTACCAAGACTCGAAGAGATGATGACCTCACATGCCTGTTGATTTCATCCACCCACTGATGACAGATGGAACTGGGCGAGATGATCAGAGTTGCTCTTGTTGATACTGGCTCCATTGCAACAAGACAGTGGGGACAGTAAAAAGGTTTAATCTTCAGATTCTTCTCTTCATAATTCACACATTTTGCATGTTGCCACAGATGGCATTTCAGGCACTGAACACGAGGTTTACGGTCTACTTGGTCAAGTTCACCACATATGCATTCAAAGCGATAATCAGAGGAATTACAGGGACTCAAGATAGTAGATTGTGGCACATCACCATCAGCAGGGTTTAGAGATTCAGCTTGGTCCTCAGCTGCATGTTCTTGCTTGCCTTCAAAGATACATGCACTTTTAGATGTGGCAACATCGGTAATTCCAGAGTCATTGGTAGCTGGACAGTGATCTTGTGAACTGAGATTGATATTAGGCTGACCTTTTCCCTTTTTTGTGGATGTAACAGGCTTTTTCCTGAATTTACTACGATTTCTCCGAGCCTTATAATAATAATAGTAAGGATCATCATCATCATCAGATGTGTTTGATGGCAAGTATTCAGAATCTGTGTCTTTGCTCCCTGATTTTCTGGATTCTTTCTGAATTTTCCTTGGACTCCCTACTGCCTAAGGAAAATATTATTTAATTAATTGATTTCAACATGATTACATTTCTGAAATTATATTCCCAACCTTACTTATAAGTTTTCCATAAAAGCCCAATAGTCATTCTTTGCTACCATTTTCCCAGAGGAGAATCATTCCTGATCAGTGGCTTTCAATCCGCCCTCTGTACTCTCTAGGTCTAAAAAAGGGAGGCTCCATTATGGTAAAGTAAAATTTGAAGACAATAAAAATTAGAAAGGTAGTATATTGAAATTAACTTCTTATAATTTATAGTTTGTCTAAACCAATAGAAGACTGTAGTTTTTATAATACATAAATAGACAAACTAGGATCATTATAAACATACCAAGCACTAAGACATAGCATTTAAAGAAAGTGAAAATTAATCTACTAGTTACTACAATTAGCAAATAAATTCCTTTTTTCTCCTTTCTACCGGTGTCCCTTCCTGAAATTATTTACTGAATGCCAATTCTGTGCCAGGTATAGTGCTAGATGCTGGGGATACAAATATGAGAAATACTTAACTCGTGGTCTCCGAAGGGGTCAATTGGAAATGGGAGAATAATAACAAGTGAAACGATGGTATAGGAATGTGTAAGAGGGTATGTAACAGAGGGGCTTTGACGGAGAGGTAGGCGCTAGCAATAGTGTCCTAGAAGTGATATAAGAACTGAGATTGGGGAATCCCTGGATGGCTCTCTCTCTCTCTCTCTCATGAATAAATAAATAAAATCTTAAAAAAAAAAAAAAAAAAAAGAACTGAGGAGAGGAACAGAGGAGTTGGAACACTTAAAATTAAATGAATGATTTTAATTGAAGATTTTCCTTTTGAGATGCCTGGGTGGCTCAGCGGTTGAGCATCTGCCTTTGGCTCAGGGTGTAATCCCAGTTCGAGAACTGAGTCATGCATTGGGCTCCTTGCAGGGAGCCTGCTTCTCCCTCTGCCTGTGCCTCTGCCTCTCTCTCTGTCTCTCTTGTCTTCTGTCTCTCTCATAAATAAATAATAATATTAAAAAAAATAAAGTTAGTTTATTCATTCATTTATTTATGGTAATCTCTACTCCAGAAAGTGAACTTTTCTTGTCTTCTGTCTCTCTCATAATAAATAAAATATTAAAAAAAATAAAGTTAGTTTATTCATTCATTTATTTATGGTAATCTCTACTCCAGAAAGTGAACTTTTTAATCTGCCATTTCTTTCAGAGTAGACAAGCTGGTTGTCCTAAACTTTGACTTATTGTATTAGTCTTTATCTGATTTATTTATTTAAAGTTAGTTTATTGAGCAGCCCGGGTGGCTCAGTGGTTTAGCACCTGCCTTCAGCAGGGCCTGATCCTGGAGACCCGAGATTGAGTCCCACATCAGGCTCCCTGCATGAAGCCTGCTTCTCCCTCTGCCTGTGCCTCTGCCATTCTCTCTGTCTCTCTCATGAATAAATAAAATATTAAAAAAAAAAAGTTAGTTTATTCATTCATTTATTTATGGTAATCTCTATATCCAATGCTCACGCTATTCTGATTGATTCAGTCAAGCCCCCTTTACCTGATTTAATAGCTATGTAACCAATTTTTTAAATGCAAATTTGAAATTAAGAGCCCCAAAAAGCAATTTTATAACAAAATGTAAAAATTTCCTAAGATGATATGAGAAAAATAAGAATTTATATAAAAAACTGAAAATGTATATAAAGAGCTAAGCAAATGTAAGGTATCTAATATTTTTAAACTACAGATGTTTTTAACTGCTGACAACAGCATGATGAGGATAGATCTGCTTAACTTATTTTTTTTTCTCTTTAAAAAATATATTCTTTAGAGTTATTTTAAACTCTATAATATGCTTAACCCACTAATATAATTCATCCAGTAAATATTTATTGGTTATTTGCTATGTGCCAAGCACTCTTCTCTGGGCTTAGTAAACAAAATAATAGTTCTACTCTGGTGAAACTTATATTCAGGAAGTAGAAAAGATAAGTCACAGCCATATGTGATTATTTTAGTTTGTTTTTTACCTTTAGTGTCTAAGAGCCTCAGTATCAAATGGGATCTATTCAATGCCTTCTATAAGGCATCACATACAGCAACTTAACAAATGTTCTGTTACCTGCTTTTTTGTTTTATCATATATATCCTCTTCCTTGTAATTCTTCCCCAATGTAAAAGTTCCAGAAAAACCATGGCCTTTGATCTGTTTCACAAGACCTTCAAAAATTAAACATTTCAGCATCCGTTTCAGAAGACTCCTGTTCCGCTGAACATCATATCTATATATAGAACTGACATATTTATAGATGGAAAGGATGGAAACTCCTTTTTTTCCATTCATTTCTTTCACAGCTGTCAGGATCATCACACGTGTAGCTATATGCAAAAGGATATGCTAACTCAGTCAAAATAATTAAAATCAAAAAAACAGAACACAGTTAAATGCATTGAGAACTAAGTTGAGAAAATATAAAGCAAAGATTTATTGGAGATATATTGCTTGTGTATCATCATTTTGAAGAATATGTAATAAGTTTATCTCAACACATTAATAAATTATTATAGAAATAACTTAAGGAAGAATTATTCTTTAATTTGTTAACCTTAAAAAGCAACTATCATTTAAAATTGTATTTTAAAAAACCTCTCACAATTATCTATATATATATGCTACTTAAGGGAAATAATCATTTGCTAGAAGAATTTGAAGTAACTATGACTGAGAATAAACAAAACCTGGATTAAACTGTAAGATTAAGAAATTCAAATATAAAAGACTGAATAAGAACTATCTAGACTAAAAAAAAATCAATCAAATGAAAGAATAAATCTTTACTTTTGTTAAGACTTGTAATTGACTCCATTTATACAAAGTATAAATGACTATGAAAACAATTCATAACAATTACAATATAGCTCTATACAAGGAATGAAAGAACTATCACAAAGATGACTGTAAAAAAGGTATTTTCTTTAAAGATTTCATACTTACGGGGGCACTGAACTTTTTCTTTTGGTTCAAATTCCATATTCTGGGTTTCTGTGTTTTTTACTTTTCCTCCAGAATAATGTGATGGAATGAAATAATTCACCACTTTTCCCTGATATAAACAACATTCAGTAGTCACACAGTGCTTTGTTTTCAGTAATTGGGATTGCTTATTAAAATTAACCCTCCTTCTACTAAGGAGATGCAAGAGAGTTGTAAAAAATGATGAAAGAGCTAGAATGCTATTCATACATACAAACCTTTTTTTTTTTTTTCTAATATCTCAGGGCTTACTGCTGGCCATCACTTTTAAAAACTGTTATATTATCTTAAATTACCCAAATGTTAAGTGTAGAACTTCTAAAATTACCTTTTAAAGGCTTGTTTAAGTATGGAATTAATATAGAAGTTACCGACAATTAAAACTATATATTCTAACATTTTTCTTTTTTACAATTAAATAGATATTTTCTATTCCATACTCAAATCTATAAAGTTAACTTTAACTTTGCAAATCTGACCCTATCAGAAGATCACATTATCATTAAAGTTGTGAGCACCATGGGCCCTACAAGTAATCAATTATGTCCTTAACTAGTGTGTTGATTTTAGATCTGGTTATTTGAAATTATGAGCTACATTTGTCTCGGGGCACCCTCATAAACTCTAAAATTTATATTTTTAAACACAATTATATATTTTGGAATGAGGACTTAAGAGTTTGATTCATTTAGCAATCTATTAATCAATCATTAGATTCTATGATTTACATATCTGAGATCTGTACAATTAAAAACAAATCACTCAAAAATATTTAGTGGTAATATGGAAGCTTGTAGTACTGGCAAAATATTCAATGAACTCACAGTACTTTCCTAAGAGAGCATATCCCTTTCCTAGTTGGCTAATATCACTTACAAAAACCCTGCCAGGTCACAAACATCCTATTATCTGTGCCCACTTGAAGTTAACTAATAACTTGTAAAAATCATTAGCCTCAAAGTAAACTGAAAGTGCTGGCTTAAGTGCCAAGCAAATGTTCGCCATATGATGCTCTTTGAGAACATATGTCCCCTGCTTTCTCAGCACTACAGTACTCCTCCTACCTCAGGAAGAGTGAGAGCATCTTGTTTGACATCTTGTCGAGTATGTGTCAGAATCAGAGCCAAAACCTCCACTGTCTTTCCGAGACCCATCTCATCTGCTAAGATTCCACCAAGCAACTGTGGCCCAGCATTTGGGTAATCACGGATGATGCTAAAGGAAAAAACAAGAAAAACATATCACAGGAATCTAAGTAAAAATTACACTATTCCTAAAGAAAACTGGAAGAAATCCATAAAAGTCTAAGTTTTCTTTAAAATATATCTTAGGGTGAAGCAATCTGAAACCCTAGGTCATAAATAAAGAACTGTGGTAATCAAAAAACTACCCGAGCTGACAACTAAGTCTGTAGAAACAGGAGTGGTACTGGTAAATGCCCATCATTTTTTTCTCTCCTATAAATAACAGGAAACATGTCTGCTTTCTTTTGTGTCTGTGAATAAAAAAAGAGGCCAATAACTACTGATTCACCCATTATGTTATTATATTTAATGATTCCTAAGGCTTTTATAATAGAAATTAATAATGAAAATATAAAAATTGGTCTGTAAGATAACATTTTCACTTAAAATTATCATCTCTTTGAATGTCAATAACTAAGCATCTTAAGTCTATTATATATAGCATTCATTTACTGAAAAATGAAAATTACTATTAATTTCTATTTGTTCTACTTATAAAAAAAGTAAAGATATGAAGTCTAACAGGACTTTAACTTAGTATTCCTTCTTAAAGTTATTGTCAAAACTAAAGACATATACTACCAATCTCAAACAGGTTTTCATAATATTTATTTTTAATACCAAGCACAAGAAATTTGTCTTACCAGCCTGTATATGGATTGTAGTAGAGTTTCAAATCCTCAGGTGTAACAATCTCACGCCATAAGAAGTGCAAGGCATTTTCTAAAGAAAAATATAACCATGAGAAAAGTTTCTGTTTGTCTTCTCTTCTGCTAATCACATTAAAATAAAAATAAGTTAGCAGTCAGGACACCCTTGAAAGTCACATACACCTGGAAAAGGTTAGGATCTCATTCTTTTCTTCAGATATTTTTCTTACAATTATTCTTCCTTTGCTTTAGATACCAGTATTTTTCTATATAAAGTGTTAAGACAGAAAAACAAAGTGTAGTAAATCATAGAGGATTAACAGGAAAAGAAAACTAGTATAAGTGACCAATTCCTACCCAATAAAGGAAAGTAGCTTATCCTTTATAAATCTTTCAAGAAGTTGCCTGAGTTTTTAAATAACTCAACAGACATATGCTAGTGGGTTAGTACATTAACCTAAATCAGACCTAACGTTTTACATGGGCTGAGAGGAACAGCTTACTTAACTGAGGAAAAGGTATCTTAAGACACTGAAGTAGAGAATGTATTTCAATCAAAATCTTTCACTATCCTTTCCCTTAATATTTTAAGTCATTTAAATCAACTGCCAAATTAGGAAGTATGTCTCTACCTACCAGTGAAACAGCAAGTAATTTTTTGTTGCCTTCTTTAGGGATTAATAGATGAAGTACAAATAAAGATATATAGCTTTTATAAAATGAAAAATTAAAAGATAAAAAGCTTCAATTTATGGGAGCCAGAGGGAACATAACTATTAAATGACACGAGACTGAATCAAGAAAATGCATTCTGTGGAGAAAAAGAATGGATTACTGATTCATGCAGCATAGTTGAATCTCAAAAACATTATGTTGAAAGATGTCAATTTCTCTCCTGCCTCAGGTGTCCATATTTGGCCAAACTATTTACTGTTTCAAAAACAGGCAAAACTAACTTATGATGGCAGTAGTTGCCTCCTAAAGGGGCTGAAGTAGGAGAACTGACTGGGTCATGAGGGAAGTTTCTGGAGTGACAGAAATATTTCATGTCAACATTGTAAAACAGACATAAAAGAAATAGGTAAAGTCAATTTTAATAAATTTTTAGCCTAATATAACCAATATATTATCACTTCAACATGTAATCAATATAAAAATTATTAGTGAGATGTTTGGCATCCTTTTTTGTACTATTTGAAACCTGATATATATTTTAAACTTAAAACACATAATTTAGACAGCCATTTCAAGTCTTAAGAGGCAGGGATGGCTAGTGGCTTTTGAGGAAATTTCGTTCTATGTCTTAACTGGGTCACTGGAGACACTGATGCACAGATTTGTGCAAATTTATCAAACTGTGCCCTTAAGGTCTGTGCATTTTACTGTAAGTTATATCTTAATTACTTAAAGAAAAGTTATTTCATTTTGAAGAACAAATAGTCTGTGGCACACCTCAGACCTAACAATTTCTTCAATGAATAAATTTTAAGTAAAAATACAGAATGTGAAGAGATAAAAATCTATGGATTACAGAAATTTAAGAGACAACAACTAATTCCAATGTATGAATGTTACATGGTTTCAGATCTGAATAAATTATAAGATAGAAAAAGAAATAGAGAAACAGAGAGAAAGGGGAGAAGAAAGGAAGGTATAGAAGGGAGAGATTAAGTGATATTAAGAAATTACTGGGTTTAAAAAGCCATTATAAGATATATATTTTATATCTGTTTTAAAGGAATCCTTTGTTTTAATAAAATAAACTGAAATATTACCAGATTAAGTGATATATGAAATGGTTACTTCAGAATAATTTAGAGTATGGAATGAGGGGGAGTGGGAAGAAATTTTGACTATAAATGGATATTATTTTCCAAAATTAAAAATTAAAAAAAAAAAGAATTTTGTTGGATAAAAAAGTACAAACTAGATCCTATGGGAGAAATAAGAGCTATCCATCATTAAAATAAATCTGTACAGAAAGAAAGAGATACAGTTGATACTTCACTTCCTAGAATCATACAAAAAAAAAAAAAAATCTCACCTGGTACCTGTCTCTTTAAAGATAATGAATAAAGAAGTGGTATAAATGACTCCCATAAATTTACTTTAAGGAAAACACTTAACAGATAAGATTTTATTATTTATTTTGTGGAGCAAAGAATATAAATGCAAACCCAGAAAAATTAGTTACACATCATTCTCCCACTTTGGTAAATTTGCTTTCTGTTGCTAATATCCATCATTGAATTATGAAGCCTCTTGCAGATAATTAGCAAGATTCCCATCTGATCAGGTTCCAAAAGCAATTCTTAGTTGGAAAGACATATAAAAAATGTATTGGTTTTTAAAAATTCCAATCAGGGTAGGAAAAATTAGTTCAAACACTTACAGATGAGGGAACCCACAAATTAATTTCTCTAGATTTTAATTTTAAAGAATTTCTTAAGCTATCATTTTGTTCATAGTAAAACCCATTCTACTGTTTCAATATGATTTGCTTAACAATATCCCCCATCCCAATTATCTCTCTATGATCAATTTGCCTTTCTTTAAGCATCTTATACTTGCCATTAGTAGGAGCACTTCTGAAATGCTCTTGTTGTAGCATCCAATTGACAGCCTCTCTCTGGTATGGTCTCAACACAGGAATCAAGGCAGGATGCTGGACATCCACTTGGATGGACTGTGTTTCTTGCTGATGTGTTTGCTTCACAAACTGATAGAGTTCATCAATCTCCTGTCCCTCTGGCTCACTCTCTGACTCTTCCTCATCCTCTTCCAACACATCTGTATATCCAACAATAAATATACTCAAAATAACCCAATCTACCTCTTGAAACTATAAGCAATTTTTATTCTACTATGTAGTTTTCCATCTCTGGGACTGGAAGGCCCTACCTAAATTCTTCACTGATCAAAAATCCACCCTTCAAGATAGTTCAACCTTTTCCATGGCTTTTTCTTTCTTTTTTCCCTTGGTTAGAACTAATGTTCTTCTCTGTTTCATGTAACATTCTTCTACTTTGGATATAGCGATAGATTGCAATCAATCTGACAGTGCAGTCATTTATTTGTATTTTTCCCTTGTGCACTGAACTGTAATGCAAAGGCTGTCTTTTGTTTTTATAGCTTGTCAGAGCAGCTAGCACATGCTTTGCCCATTGTAGATATTTAATAAACATTTGAATGTGAATATCTTTTGCAGTTTATAAAAGGATAATTTATTTCATTTTTACATCTTAACATAAAAAATCCATATGCAGACATAATTTTTCCCATTTTATTTCTTATGCTAAAAAAGGACAGGCATTTGGTAGCAGCAGAAGCCAACTAGGAGATAATTGCTTAAACCACTAATACAAATTTGTAAAAATATCAGATACATTTGTTGGGCATGACTGCCATTTGGAAGAAGACTGGTGCCTACTATAACATGAACAAAAATTCAAAATCTTGAATAACTGTACAAACCCACTTTAGCTTATGATTTACTTCCGAACTGTTCCAAAAAGGCCTATCTACACTTTTACAGAATGCACTTCACATGCCATAGAGTGAAGACTGTATCACAAAATACATAATTTGCTTTTTTCAACAAAAAATATGCCATACAAGATTTTCAAGATTTTATAATTAATGTCTAGTTTTATGTTAGGTTATTTCACACTTTTACTATACTTGTGTATTCTAGTACTGATAACTAAATTTAAGTTTTTCTTTGAAAAAAAGAAAGTTCAATTTGTATTATTTTTAAAAGGCAGAATAATTCTTACCATAACCTTAAAAATTCCAGATGTACTTAAAAGCATCCCTTCCAATTCTGAAACCAGAGATTTTCCTTCTTTTAAGTCAATATACAAAATGATTTATTTTTTTAGTTTTTTTTAATTAAGTAGGCTCCACACCCAACATGAGGCTTGAACTCATGACCCTGAGATCAAGAGTTGCATACTCTACCAAATGAGTCAGCCAAGCACCCCTACTTTTATTAGTATTATGAAACTTTGCAAAAGAATGTACTAAAGAAACAACTCAATGGTCAAGCTTAGAAACTGATTTCCCAAATATTCCAGTATGAAATGTTCTGTAATTTGAACCTGAAATAATGCTGACCCACCATGAGCAGGGCTTGGAGAGTTTGAGCTGTTTTTCCAGGAGTGTTGATGGGCTGCATCAAGCCATCCACACTCTCTCCTTGGGAACCAAAGGTAGACAACTCTGAAGCTGCAGTCCTGACCAAAGATGCAACATCTTGCCAAGAAACAGTAGCAAAGTTAACTGGTCTTTATGGGAAGCAGGCTCTTGAGATTATTTGTCAGACTGCAAAGGAGAGGTGGAATAAGGCCAGCCAAGAATCTCTGGCCATGACAAAATAAAAGCACAAGGATGATGCAAAAATTCTAATCAGCTTAGATCCTTTAGACTCTGACTATTGACTGCAAATATTTCTTGGGTACTTCTCTAAGCTCAGTATTTAGCAAGGAAAGACACAAATTAGTGGGGCATTTCAGATACATATAATTTTATCAGATAGTGATTTTATAGAGATTGTTTAATTTTATTATGGTTTATCATTTTTCTGCTTATTATGTATATGATTTGGGAAAACCTCCCAATTCTTAAAGTATCAGCAATTTTTAATTTACCTGGAATAACAAAATTGTATAACTTTTCCATCACTCTTTTCATAAGTTGATTGAATTTCTTCATTCTTGAATTTGCATCACTCAAAAAGTCCAGTTTCGCTAGACCACCTTCCAAAAGATAAATTCCAACCTACAAAGAATTAATCAACATAAAAATAGTTTTAATAGTCCTATACATTCTTTATGAGGACATAAAAATTTTTAACCATTACTGTTTTTAAACATATTTACAGTATTTGCTCCACAAACATTAGATACATACCTACTAAATCTCCCTCACAAATTTCAAAACTTCAATAACAAATTCATTCTACAAATGTAGTGCCTACTATGTGAGATGCACCATTCAAGTTGCTAGAAAAAAATACTTCCTAAACTGGAACTGAACTTGGGACAATGTGATAAGAATACCAATTCCACTTACCAAGTCAATGATTTTCAAACTTGATGAGTATCAAAATAATCAGTGAAGTTGGTTAAAAATGCAGATTCCCTCAGAAGATTCTGACGCATATGCCAGGGTTCTTAAGCAGTTAGGCTTGGGAATACCTATTACTAGATCAAACACTAAAATGTATAGGAAAACAGATCTTGATTGATGTAATATATCCTGATTCTTGTAAAACAATTCAGTATGAAGTTCTGTAGTCAAAATATTTGAAGTTGAATACTGGCATCGGTGTTTAAGAGTTAAAAAAACAGGCAAAGTAATTGATTTATTTAAAACCAAATGCTGTTACTTGCAATAGGAGAGAAGCCTCTATGAAATAGCCTAGATAATACAATCTTAAAACTTCCTAATGGTAAATAACTCAATAAATGCATTTTCTTTCATTTCCGTTATCCTGGACCTGATTCCATAATCACACAGAGGCTCATATTCTTTTCCTAAAGAACAAGAAGCCAACTCAGCATTATTTAGGAATGAGTAACAAAGAATATGTTTAATTATTATTTGTACTCTGCCTTGTATGCATCCAGAGTTAGCTTACTGTAACAGCAATAAACGTTTAAATATTTATAAAAATTGGGATAAGAAAACAGAATAGATCAAGGATTGGTCCATGGGGAAGGTGGGCAGAATAGATATACAAGCCACGAATTCTTATATACATGCTTATCACTGAGCCACAATTTCCTCACACACAATCAACAAGGAAAGGGAGTAAGTGGTTGCATAGTTTCATTCTCCAGGGAAGAATTAATTACAATCTAATGCTTCTAAGTTTTCTTTCCTATTATCAATTCTGAAAGTATACCAATGCAATTGCTTTTTTTTTTTTTTTTTTTTTTTTAGATTTTATTTATTTATTCATGAGAGACACAGAGAGAGAGAGAGAGGCAGAGACACAGGCAGAGGGAGAAGCAGGCTCCATGCAGGGAGCCCGACGTGGGACTCGATTCCATGTCTCCAAGATCAGGCCCTGGGCTAAAGGTGGCGCTAAGCCACTGAGCCACCCGGGCTACCTGTTTTTTTTTTTTTTAATATTTTATTTATTTATTCATGACAGACACACAGAGACAGGCAGAGACACAGGCAGAAGGAGAAGCAGGCTCCATGCAGGGTGCCTGACGTGGGACTCAATCCCGGGTCTCCAGGATCATACCCCAGGCTGAAGGCGGCACCAAACCGCTGGGCCATCGGGGCTGCCCTACAATTGCTTTTTATTTTTTTTATTTTTTATTTTTTAAAAATTTTTTAAATTTTTATTTATTTATGATAGTCACAGAGAGAGAGAGAGAGAGGCAGAGTTATAGGCAGAGGGAGAAGCAGGCTCCATGCACCGGGAGCCCGATGTGGGATTCGATCCCGGGTCTCCAGGATCGCGCCCTGGGCCAAAGGCAGGCGCCAAAGCGCTGCTCCACCCAGGGATCCCTACAATTGCTTTTTAATGCAAGAAACGCAAGACACAGATTTCAATTAAACAAAAGTGAATTTAACATTTTAGAATTTCTTTTCCTTTCAAGCTTTGGCCTGAAGGCATATTAGCCTACTTTATAGCTTATAAAGGACATCTATTTACAGCAATGCACTTGATTCTCAACATGACTATATGAAGCAAAAAGAATGTTTATTATTTATATTTTATACAGAAAGATGCTGAAATTTGAGCATTTAAATGAGTCACATAAAGATACTAGCTAGGAAATAGAAGAGCCTGAAATGAGTTATAAATTTACTCATTCATTTGCTGGAAATCTGTTCAGTATCAGGACTTTTACTAGGCTGTGAAGATAAATGATGTTGTAGTCTGCTGAAGGAGAAAAATCTAAAATGAAAGTACACTACAAGTGGTCATGGTAAAAACAAATGTGTATAGAGTATTATGGGGAAAGGGCATGTAACACAATCCATGAAATTTACAAAAAGATCTCCCTAGAGAAGTGAACTCTGAGCTGAATATTAGAGAATGCCCAGGAGTTATTAGGGAAAAGGAAGGGAAAAAACCAGGCAGAGAACCATTAAACAAAAGCAAAGATGCAGAAATATGGCCAGAAAACATGTAGGAAATAAATCAATTTGGAATTTCTGGGACAAAATAAAAAGCAGAGTGATAAAAGAAGAGGCTGGAAAGGTAGAAAAGGGCCTATCAAAGAAGAGAGTTATGTGCCGGATGACACTTGGTTCTGTAGGCAGTGAAGAACAGAATTTCATTCCATTCACATTATACTAATCCAGAGACAAAGCAGATGGAGTTGAAAAGGCAAGCAGGGCAACGGTTAAAGGACTGCTACAGGAAAAAGGAGAGATGACAAGACACTGAGAGCAGAGCTGGAAGAGTATCTTGAAAAAGGACAGCCTGGAAATGATCAGCTAGAGTATACATTTTTTACAGTTACTGAAAGCTCAAAATAAAGTACACTTTGAAACTTAATGAGAGGCTTTCTTCTGGCTTTTAGACCTTCCTTCTAAGTTAACTTCAAAATGGGATTGCCCAACACAGAAGAACCTTTAAGAGACACCATAAAAATTGAGTACCTTGATCATGTGATTTCCTTCTGGTTTTTGGTAAAGTTTTATTCTTCTCTTCTTTTGTAGCCACCCCAAATCTTCTAATATTTCACCACTGAAAGATGATTCCACTCGAATACCCTTGTCACAAGTACTAATTGGCTCATTGAGTCCTTTTTCTTGCTTCTCTACATCTTCACATTCTGAATTAACATAGATCAGGAAATGATCGCTTGACTCTGAACTCATCAGTGTAAAACTCTTTTCAGAAAAATGTTCAATTAAACTCTGTTCAGGAAGAAGCTGAAGAGTTAATTCTCCTAGAAATGCCTTCCAAGAATTATCGAAGTGATAGGGAGAAATCACGATATTCAGCTTTATAGACAAAGGAGAAAAAGTGCCACAAGTCTCTTCTTTATCGTTTGATTTTGAGATGCTCACTGCCTCCGAACACCTCTTTTTATCTTTGTGAGCCACTTCTTCCTTTAGACTATCACCTAGGATGATGCAGTGAGCAGAAGAGAAATCTGAACCAGAGCAGGGGTTCTCATCATCAGTTAGGGTGAGAGGTTCATTTCTTCTGTCTTCATGCATATTCCAATGAAGCTGCTGTTGTTTTTCCTCATCAACTCTCACTGGAGGAGCACGTTTCCTCCGGCTACTCATTTTCAAGTTTTCTTGGTTAGCAAATGTGAACTCTAGGAGACAAATGCAACAAGTAAGCATTCCAAGAGAGAATTTTGGTATTAAAGTGCTCCCAGATGAATAATTCACCATAAACTAACAGCTCACACACATAATATGAAATCTTAAAAAGATACAAAAAGCAATGGTTAATTTTTTTAAAATAAGTCAAACACAGGTTAGGTCACATTGATAATCTCATGCATCATAGAAATTCAATGGTCTTACCAGTTCTTTAATGGATAAACGTAATAGTGCATTATATAGAATAAAATACATTCTAAAAATGCATGTAATGAGCAGCATGACACTAAGGTAAATCTCTCAAATATCCTGGAAATGCTATTTGAAGAGTTTTAGTAACATTTGAACTCATCACAACAGAAATTCAATTTTGTTTTATAATCCCAACAGGTTAACAAAACTTCCCTTGACCCACACATAGCTGAAGAATTCCCGAATATATATATTTCTCTCAAAAGAAGAAAATAAAAATACAGAACATATTTCTTTTTTATGAATTGGCATAAATAAGAATAGCTGGGCAAGGAATAAGCTGGTGATGGCAACCAGGGGAAATGGAGCAAAGACAAAAGAAGAAAGAGATGAAAAAATGTAGGAAAAAGAAGAGAAAGCTTTGTCATCTCTGAAGAGGAAATTGGTCTGACACCAATTAGGCAGGGTCAAACTACACTTTTCCCAAAATAATAGCCAATTTCTATATGAAACACACAACTCAGAGGTTAAATTATGAAGTTGTAATGATGATTGATGCCTAATTCCACCTATTCTAATGATACAGCTGGGAAAAAAAAAAAGGATGTATAAACAGTTAAAATTTAGCTTCAGGGTAGTTTAAGAAATATTCTCAATTTGGAAAGTTTATGGACTGAAAGATGCAAGATGTCAAAATGTCAATTCCTAGATGTTGACCTACAAAGTAATCCTATTCAAAATCCCAATAGGCTTCCCCCTGCCCCCCAGAAACTGACAAGTAATTTTAAAATTTATATTAAAATGCCCAAGATCTAGAAGGGTCAAAATAATTTCCAAAAAGCAGAATAAAGTTGAAAGACTTACACTGATTCTAGGACTTATACTGATGGTAATTAATGTGTGGTAATGGTAATGGTATATGACATACTGATCAATGTAACAAACTAAAGCATCCTGAAATAGACCCATACATGTATGGTCAACTGATTTTTTTTAAATGATTTATTTACTATTTATTTATTTATTTATTTTAGAGAGTAAGAGTGAGCATGGGGGGGGGGGGGCTGGAGAATGGGAGAGGGAGACAATCTCAAATAGACTCCCCACTGAACGGAGAGCCTCATTTGGGGCTTGATGTCAGGACTCATGAGATAACGACCTAAGCCAAAGCCAAGAGTCGGATGTTTTAACTGACTGATCCACCCTGGCACCTGGTCAATTAATTTTTGAAAGAAATTCAAAGGCAATCTATGGGCAAAAATATTCTTTTCAATAAACAGACAGCCATATGCAAAAAAATGAACTTTGACCTTTACCTCTCACCACATATAAAAATTAACTTGCAATAGATCACCAACTGAAATACAGAAGCTAAAACTATAAAACTTCTAGAACAAAACAGGGGAGAAATTAAAGTGATATTAAATTAGGTAAAAAAAATTAAATAGGGCACAAAAACAGAATGCAAAAAATTGATAAAGTTTCAACAAAATTACATATTTTAGCACTTCAAAAGATACTGTTATAGAATGGAAATGGGAAGTCAGATGGGATGGGATGCAGTATTAGTAAAGCAAGTATCTGATGAAGGATTTGTATGTGGAATAGAAAAAAGCTCACATATCAATAGTAAGACAACCTTATGACGAAATGGAAAAAATTCTGAACATACGCTTCACCAAAGATGATCTACGAGTGCCAAATAAGCACATGAGAATGTCTTCGCCATCATCAGTCATTAAGGCAATGCAAATTCAACCTACAATCCATGACAGGAAACTATGTATGTATGTATGTACTAGAATGGTTAAAATTTAAAAGACTGAAGAGGTAGAGCAACTAAAACTGAACTCTCAAACATGAGGAAAAGTCTATCAATTTTCTTACAAAATGAAATACAAACTTTCTGTGCAGCCTAGTAATCCTACTCCTAGATATTTACCAAAGAGAAATAAAAACATAGATTTACAAAAAAGATTTAAACTTGAATGTTAATAGCAATTTTAACAAAAGCCAAAAATGGAAACAGTCCATTGCCTGGTAAATGGATAAACAGGGGGATATTTCTTGATAACCTACTGATACAATATACAATGAGATGGATGAATTAAAAAAAAAAATGGATGAATTTTTAAAGCATTGTGCTAAGTGAAGGAAGCCAGATGTGTAAGACCTTATATGATTCTATTTATGTAAAATTCTAGAAAAGGCAAAAACCTACTGATCGAAAGTCAGTGAGTGGTTACTAAAGCAGAGGAAGTGGGAAAAAGTGGACTGATGGCATGGAGCAGGAGAGAAAGTTTTGGGATGACAGAAATGTTCAACTGGTATTTACGTAATTGTATATACTTGTCAAAACTCATCATGGTACACTTAACATTGCTGGATTTTACTATATGTAAATTATACCTTAATAAAGCTGATTTTAAAAGTGCAAACAAAAATGAGATGAAGAAAAGACTTAAAATTAGAAGAGAGGGCAGCCGGGTGGCTCAGCGGTTTAGCGCTGCCTTCAGCCCAGGGTGTGATCCTGGAGACGCAGGACTGAGTCCCATGTTGGGCTCCTTCCATGGAGCCTGCTTCTCCCTCTGCCTGTATCTCTGCCTCTCTCTCTCTCTCTCTCTCTCTCTGCGTGTCTCTCATGAATAAATAAATAAAATCTTAAAAAAAAAATTAGAGGAGAATGCAGTGCCTGGGTGGCTCAGTCAGTTGGTTAACCACTTGCCTTCAGATCAGGTCACGATCCCAGGGTCCTGGGATCAAGCCCTGAGTCAAGCGCCTTGCTCCATGGGGAGTCCGTTTCTCCCTCTGCCTCTGCTACCCTCGCCCCAGCTTGTGTTCTCTTTCTCTCTCTCTCAAATAAATAAACAAAATCCTAAAAAAATAAAATTATAAGAGAATATTAAGAACAGCTTTATTCTGGGACGCCTGGGTGGCTCAGTGGTTGAGCATCTGCCTTTGGCTCAGGGCATGATCCTGGGATCCTGGGATGGAGTCCCCACGGGGAGCCTGTTTCTCTTTGCCTATGTCTTAGCCTCTCTCTGTGTGTCTCTCATTTATAAGTAAATAAATAAAAATCTTTTTTTAAACAAAGAACATTTTTATTCTAATTAACTTGAAAATTCTAGAAAAAATGAGTAATTTACTGACAAAATATAAATGGATAATTAATTCTCTTAGTAGTCACACTGCATGTGGCTTTTTAACTTTAAATAAGCTTAAATAGCATCATAAACTCAGCTCCTCAATCTCACTAGCCACACTTTTAAGCACTTAACAGTCATATGTGAACAGTGGCTACTATACTAGACGGTGCAAATATAAGACATTCTCAAAACTGCAAAAAGGTTAGCAAGTATCATGAGAATTCCATTTCCTTAGCCAGTGCCTGCTTTATGAATCTGCAAGTAATAAACTGTAAACAATCTCTTACTATGGTTAAGTATAAGAACCTTATCTTGTCTATGATCTTGGAAGAATAATACTGGAAGCCCCCAATAACCTATGTGTTTATCTTTGTCCAGTTCTTATCAGAACATAGGTTAGAATACTGGAATTTGGTCATTCTGCTAGAACTCTGAAAAGTTCGGCTATATCAACTTATTAGTTGATTATGGCCACAAATAATGCCAGATAACATTGTACAGCACTCCAAAGCTCAATATCTTAAGAAAGCAATCATTTAATCTCACAGATCTGCAGGTTAGCTGGTTAGCTGAGGGTTGGCTGATGTAGGTGAGGTTTCTGGAGGAGCAGTTCAACCCTGCTTATAATGTAGTTCTCATTTTCCTCCTAGGACCAGTAAAGCAACTCCCAAATATACTTATCACCATAGCTGAAGGGTAACAGTGTAAATCCAATCACACAAGTACTTTTTAAAGTGTGGTCACAGCAAAAGTACAAGGTTCCACAAAATAAATAAAGCAAGTCACAGTAACGGACCAAACTGAAGAGGGAGGGTAATGTACCATACTTCTCTACCGGGTAGAACTGCTAATGGCAGAGTGTGGATATGAGGCGGCAGTGGTGGTGATGGTGGGTTAGATAATTTATTACCAACAATAATGCTAATATTAAAAACATGGCAATTATGAATTGTTAACTCTAAAAGACCCAAAAGGAACTAGCTATAGAGTCTCACAGCTGCAAAGCAATGGCTTACAGGAGAAAAGATTCTAATTCTAGCTTTGGCATTTACTGTGTGCACAGAGAGTTATCTAACTAACCTCTCTGTGCGAGTTTTCTCATTTCTAAGATGGGGATGATAGGATTATCCTTAGAAATAATATAAGTGCCATAATACAGTTAACAGAAGTTTAGCATACATTCAATGAGCAGTAACTGCTAATCACCACCATCTTTGAAACTATAAATTATATATTCTAATAACCAAGCTGTAATGTGGTAGGATGGAGGACCATGCATCTGTGTGTCTCAAACTTGACTGCACATTAGAATCATCTGGGGGAACTTTAAAAAATCTTGATGCCCAAGTTCTACGCTAGCCAATTAAACCAGAACTGAACATACATTCATGATTAAAAAAAAAAAAATCTTATTTAGATTCTTTTTTTTTTTTTTAAAGATTTTATTTATTTATTCATGAGAGACAGAGAGAGAGAGAAAGAGGTAGAGACACAGGCTCCACACATGGAGCCTGATGTGGGACTCAATCCCAGCCCTCCAGGACCAGGCCCTGGGCCAAAGGCAGGTGCTAAACCTCTGAGCCACCCAGGGATCCCAGATTGACTCTTTTCTTAAGGGATTTCTATCCAGGGATAACTTCTTGAACCAAGAAGATGTTATTTGATCAAAACTACTTATAATCATAATGTTAATTGGCAGCTAATAAGTCAAGTACCAGTAAAATTCTATAGATTTCTAATCATATTCCAAATCCTTCTTCTGGTTTTCTATACACTACCTGAGTCCCATTTTTGATTATTCTACTTCTTATTCCTCCTCCTTAAATATCAGAGTTTGGGTAAAACATGTTTATTTGAGGTTTTAAAATAGGAACCACATCTTAATTGTCCTACATTTAAGTGTAAAAAGCCTTTTGCTTGAAATGCTCTCTCATACTTTTTCTACCTGTTGCTGTTCCAATCTTCCCCAGAAAACCTTCCACCACCAGGCATGCTGAGTTAAGGGCCATTCCTCCCTGATCCCAACTGCTGTACTGTTCTAACTGTATGACTTTGAAGGCTATGACAGCTGGGCAGGAATGGTATCCTATTCACCATTGTACCCCCAATGCCAGCATGGAATTGATATTCAAAACAAGGTGAAACAAATATCTCTAATTCCCCAAATACCAAATATCCTCCCTCTTAAGTACTATGTTCGTTTTTAGACAAGAGTCTCTTAACCACATTCTAGAAGATTACAAGTAATGTGAAACTATTCTTTACTATTTCTGGCCCTGAATGAGACAGAGAAAACTGACTGACCCATACCTTCAAGAGAAAACAAAGACAGATTTTTAGAAAAATAAACATAAAATGTTAAGTTACTAAGACAATATGACAAACGATTACTAAACTTTGATTTAGATTTTTTTTCCCTCCAAATTATTATCTCTTCATTAAAAGACACATACAAATCCTGACTTAAAACAATTCCATGGTAGGCCTGGATTTAGAATTTAAGAACAGTAAGTGTACATCTGCCACACTGCTGCCCAAGGTGAGCCTTATGCAAGCAAAGCCCAGTCACCACGGATTAGTGAGAAGCTTTTAATGATCTAGCATTATCACAATGTTTCTGTAGCAATGACTTCAGCAAGATGAGAGTGTTTTCATCTATTGAACCCCAAAATGTGTCAGTCACATAAACTTGAAAAATGCCCTCAAAAAGAAGGCATTTTTCACCAGTACATTCTCTTCCTCCAAATCTTTGTAGCCTGAACTTTTAATAAAAGATTTAATAGGGGATCCCTGGGTGGCGCAGCGGTTTAGCGCCTGCCTTTGGCCCAGGGCGCGATCCTGGAGACCTGGGATCGAATCCCACGTCAGGCTCCCGGTGCATGGAGCCTGCTTTCCCTCTGCCTGTGTCTCTGCCTCTCTCTCTCTCTCTCTCTCTCACTGTGTGACTATCATAAATAAATAAATAAGTAAGTAAATAAATAAATAAATAAAATAAAATAAAAAGATTTAATAATTCTGCAAGTGGAGTTCTTAGGCTTGGGCCAAAAGAGGACATATACATAGTAGCATCTTTCAAAAGTAAACTATTTTATTGTCAACTGCTAGCTTATTGGCTAATTCGACTTGGGAAGATCTAGCAAGCACAGGTTACGCAGTCCATACACACGTCTCTCAGTAATGCTCAGCATCATTTCTGATTATAAACCAGAGGGTCTTTCTGGTGACAGTACAGATGTTATGCATCATTTCTATTAATAGACGTTTCAACATCTTGCTACCATCCAATAAAAACAATTTTAAGTAGCTGTAATTACTTTAAAAAGATGTTTTGTTCAGTTAAAGAGTTAAAGTAATTTAAATACACGTAGGAAAACATCGAACATCTAGTATTTCTACCTCCTGGGTCATGTAAAGTCACTTAGAAAAAAACAGCACGAGCTTAATGGCCATTAATTACTAGTGCTATGTCTGAAAGTGACAATCATCAAATAAGGTATCTTTGCTCATCAAATAATGTATCTTTGTTCATCAACCTAGCAACGACCACGGAGTCAAAATGCACAACGTACAAGGATGGTTTTGAGGGCGAATGTAATTCATCGGACTCCAAAGGTAACTGAGAACTTTCAGACTAACTTGGAAGCCTCGCCTCCCCTTTACCGCATTACAACCCCGAGCACCACCGCTAGGCAGCGGCCGGGATCCAGTCTCCAGGGGCGTGTGCCCGACGAACGCGGATACCCACTCGGTTTTCCTCCGAAACTCAAGAGCGGTTCACGGAGTCTGAGCTGGGCTGTCAGCGCCGCATCACTCGCAGCAGGCCGGGCAAACAAGCCACCCGCGAGGCCGAGGAGCGCGACGCCGGTCCCTCGGACGCTCGGTCTGAACACCGCAGGCCCCAGCCCCCGGGGAGAAGCACAGCCTCCTTCCCCACGGCCCTACCTTCCCCCGGGGGAGCCGCAGCGGTCCAGCGGCCCCCAAGCCTGGGATGGGAAAGGGTCCGAGAGACTCGCGCAGTCCGAGAGACTCCCTTTCAGCCCTTTAGCTTCCCGGGCTCCGGAACAACAGTCTTCCCTCCCGGGGACCTCCGTCTCCGAGTGGAGGCGTCTACCGTGCCCGACCTCTGACCCCTGACCCTCCAGCACCCAAGCGCCTACCTAGGCTGGTTCTCTAAGCCTCTTGAACCGCTCTGCACCGCAGGTCACGGGCATGCATTCGCCACCCACCGAACACCAGCTTAAGACGGGCACGCGCGCTTTATGCTGGTTTGTGTCGGGGTTCCCGGGGGGCCCAGAAACCACAGCGCCCAGCTGCCGGGTGCGCGCTGGAGCGTGGGGTCAAGGCGGACGCGCACGTCGGAGCGCCCCGCCCCTTTTCTCCGGTGATGGCTTCATAAGTCGCTTCTGCGCAAGTCCACACGGTGAAAGTCTAGCGGAGGATACAGTTGGAATCTCGCGATAGCGCTGCCCCACATTAGGAGTTCAGGATTGGTTGGAACCTCTAAGCGGGAGGCGGGGCCCTGCGCAGAGTATCAGGTGTGGGCGGGGCTCCGCTGGGAGCCTGGGATGGGAGCTAGTTGGTGGCTTTAGGGACCTGGCCGGCGAGAGCTCTGCAAACGCACCTCTTTTATTCCTTCTAGAAAGCAGAGTCTGAGCACCGATGAAGCTTAGCTCTTTCAGGAAAGTTATTTTAAAAGACTTTTCAGGGGAAAATGAGTATACAATTTAAGAGGAGGAAAGAAAAACTGCATGTATTGTGTGAGTCTGGCTTTCTAATATCTTTTTTTTTTTTTTTCCCCCCCCCGCCTCGCTGAGAGGAAGCCTCTTTCTCACCGATGTAGACTTAAGTTTAGTTAACTTTGGAATAACTCTGAGAGGCTTCAGGGTCAAGAACTCGTAAAATGATCCTCAGGAAGCGTCAGGCACTCAATGATGAATGAGTACCTAGTAAGGATTCAGCATTATGCCAAAAAGGGGCATCTTAGGTCTCAAAGTTCTTGCCTAGGAGAACATCCGTTGTAGCTGCAGAGACAGGTCAGAGCGGTCCATAGCCTACCCAGTACAGAGCTTTATCACAGACCTCTAAACTTGAAGCCATTTACATCAACTAAATCCTGTAAAGTTTGCTGGAAATCAGTTACCTTCCCCCAGGCTTCATGAGGCAAGTTGAAAAATTAATACTACCTCTCTGATTTTGCCTCGTTTTATTTTTTCCTTTTCCCTCCTATGATCTTGTTTTGTTTCCCATGTGGGTGAGAGCATATGATAATTGCCTTCCTCTAATTGACTTACTTTGCTTAGGAGACAAACCTTGAGGCTCTTAAGCAATGAGGGTTGCTGGAGAGGAGGGGAATGGAGGACTGGAGTAACTGGGTAATGGGCATTAAAGAGGGCACCTGATGTACAGAGCACTGGGTATTGTATGAGACTGATGAATCACTGACTTCTACAAATGAAAGCAATAATACATTATTACTTAATTGAATTTAAATAAAAATAAAAAGATAAAAGAATAATAGCAAAGAAAAGTAGGAAAAGTAATATTAATGCTGGAGCAATGGGTGAGCAGAGTCCTTCAATGAAGAACTGATCATGTTAGTAAATACAAGAGGAGGGATCCTTTCTTTAGGAAGTATAATTTGAAAAGCATTTAAATGTATATTGAACTGTAAAGTGTTATGTTTGGTAGTTTCATGTCACTTCTTACCATTGGAGCAGAGAATTAATTAAGCTCATAGTTTTCTTTGAGCCCGTCTGGTGCCAGGCAAAATTAATTAATTAATTAATGATTTTTCCAGAGAGAATACATTTTAATCTGCTCTAGAGTAGTGAATGACATAGCATCATTAGAGATATTCAAGGCTCCCTTGCTAACCCTGGGAGCAAGGGACTAACAGGAAACTAACGATGTCCTGCCCTGGGTCAGAAGCAAAGAACAAGATATACATACATACATAGAACAAAATAGAATAATATGCAACTGAATACAAAATAAAACATGCATTTTGGACCTGTGGTATGCACATTTGTGTAGTATAAGGGGATGTAATGGAGAAGTGAGCTACCTAATCTGCCCAGCCCACTGCAAAATGAAAAATTATTAAGAATTCCAAGATGGCAACAGGCAGCAAACCTTTGTGGCAGAGCACCACACCTGGGAGGGCCCTTCTGAGGTCAGGGCCCTGTACACCTGCACAGTCACACACCTGAACCCCATCCTGGCAGGGAGGATAAAGATTAGAATTCATCTCCACAGACCACCTGTTTCCTGAGTGATCTCACTAGGCTAAAGCTATAGATTCAGTTCTTTTTTTTTTTAAATTTTTTATTGGTGTTCAATTTACTAACATACAGAATAACCCCCAGTGCCCGTCACCCATTCACTCCCACCCCCTGCCCTCCTCCCCTTCTACCACCCCTAGTTCGTTTCCCAGAGTTAGCAGTCTTTACGTTCTGTCTCCCTTTCTGATATTTCCCACACATTTCTTCTCCCTTCCCTTATAGATTCAGTTCTTTTTGGGAAAGGTAACTTTATTGTAGCCACACTCTAATTCAAATTTCTTTTGGAAATGAATAAATTGTTCTTAAGGAGGAGGACTGGTTGAGAGAGAATAGGTGAATTAATACAAACTTAACTCCCTTTCTGGTACAAACAGGATAGCTGATGATTTATGGATAGAACTTTCTATTTTGCAAAGCACTTTTGGGTTCATTTTTCTATTTGATTCTTAAAATGATAATATGAGGTATTTAAAATTCTCATTTTACAGAAGAGGATTCTGAGAGAAAAATTTGATGATTTGCCACTGTTTAGCTCTGAGAGAAAAGAGGATATAGAACTCCTCTTGACTACTCAATCTAGGCTGTTGCTTCTTACTACTAAGTCATGTATTTGTCTATCAAATAAAAATCAACAATTGACCCCCAAACTTCCTAGGTTGGCATGGGAAAAATGAAGGCAAGAAGTTTATAATTATTTGGTGACACAGGGCTGTATATATTAACAATAAGGATCAGTCAGGTCCAGGACTGTTTTTTTTTCCCCTTAAATAGGTCATTAATAAAATTACTTGAGAAGTTTATTCCATATTGTACTTACTTTTGCCTGCTCCGTGAAAGTGAAGATGATGGCCACTCAGTATGGTTGAGGCTTGCCAAAGATGACTCTTTTGCTTTTTCCTCTACTACCAACCTGTCTTGGGACTGCTTTTCCTCCTCCTGACAAAATGAAAGTATTAGGATAAAGTCACTATTCCAGAATGAATTGCAATGCCCAAAGCCATTGTTAAAAATCTGTGTAGTTCTAACAGAGAGTGGGAGAAAGAAACAGTCGTGCAAAATTGGTGCTGGCAGGGGTGATCCGCTGTGTGTGAGGGAGTGTATGCCAGGTCAAACAAACAAAAACTGATATCAGGAGGATTGGGCATGTTTTGCTGTAGTATGAGCAGGATATGTTGCAGGGCAGGAGGTGTGTGACCTCAACACAAATCTTCATGTGTAGAACTTCACAGCTTTTCTTCAGCCTAGCTGTGGATAGATGTAATTGTTAATTTTCACTTAAAAATTTCCGTGATTATTTACAGGTTGGATTTATTTCAAACTCCAAAGTTATGTCTCACCTGCTGCAAACTCAACCTGAAAACTGAAAATTCAAGCTGTGTGCCTTCTGTCTCTCACAAATTATAAAGCAAAATTTGTAATCTGTACACAAAATGCTGCGCTGGACATGAATTTATAAGGAGAAAGTAATTCACTATTTCTAAGTGTTTGTTTTGGTTGTTAATAAAATGATACTTATAAACTAGGTAAAAGCACGGAGGAAGTTGAAGCTGAGTTCGTTGGGTAAAGAAAGATTGAGACACATATTCAGTGTTTCTCAATGAAGATGACATAATCTGTATCATTGGTCCCTTTCTCAGCACCTCCCACACTCTCCATTCCCATTGTTACTTTTTGCTAATATTTTTTTCCAACCAGTTTTGTCAATAGGGCCTCCAAGCATCAAGCAACAGGAATATTGTAGGTGATTCTATTGATGCTTATGACTTAAGTTATATTTATTATGCAGTTTTGAAAAAATACAAATAAAATGTGTAGGGTTTTTTGTTTGTTTTTTTACTATTTCAAGGGTTACTATCATGTGTCATAGTAAAGTACAAAAGTAGTTATGAAACACTTTCAGAATGAATCTAAAATCTCAAGCTTGGTCATAGTACAGTTAGCATAAAGTGATACTTGCCAGAGAATATAGAAACTTTCCAAAGCTTCCATCCACTAGAAGGGTAGCACCAAGCTCAACTATTAGCACTGGTGTATTGGTTAGGCCAATTCTCCAGACAATGGCAAAAATAGTCTGAGTGCAATCTCCTTTAAATTATGTTAAATTCTTGAATTCCTTTTTGAGCTCTTAAATAAACTTAAATACTTAAAACCTTATTTTTTTTTACTTAAAACCTTAAATAACGCATGGTAATAGGATATAATGATCAATCATGTCCATGTGCCGTAACACCCCTGTTCTATTTGCTCCTGAGAATTAAATTTTAAACAACAAACCGAACTATCCAACCATCCCATATAATTCTAGTGAAACCAATTTAAAGAGAGATGTTTGGGAACCACTTGAGCAGATAATCTCCAACATATGACCTAACTGACTCCTGGATGGTTAAAAAGCAAGCTCATATAAATCAAATCCTTAGTTCTTCTAGCCATGTGTTATAAACTAGGACTCCAATCCCAGAAACCTATTTTATACCTTAGAAATACCAAAATTACTTTTACAAAACTTAACTCTCAATGAATCACAGACCTAGACTTTTTAGATACTCCACCAATATGGTATATGACTTTTTAGATACTACACCAAAGGCATGTACATGAAACAAATAATTGATAAGCTAGACTTCATTAAAATTAAAATTTTCTGCTCTACGAAAGACAATATCAAGAGAATTGAAAGACAGACCACAGTCTGGGAAAACATATTTGTAAAAGACCCATCTGATAAAGGACTGTAACTACAGAAATTAAAGAATATACAATGTAAAAAAGGTGAAGATGATATAAAAAATGGTGGGGAAGGAAAACTGTAGAGCTGCAGAATGTGATTAAATTTAAGTTGTTATCAACTTAAAATAGACTGTGACAGTTACAAGTTGTTACATGTAAGCTCATGGTAACCACAAAGCAAAAACCTATAGTAGATACACAAGAGATAAGGAGATCACTAAAGAAAGTCATCAAATCTCAAAGGAAGAAAGCTTTTTTTTTTTTAAATTTTTATTTATTTATGATAGTCACACAGAGAGAGAGAGAGAGAGGCAGAGACACAGGCAGAGGGAGAAGCAGGCTCCATGCACCGGGAGCCTGACGTGGGATTCGATCCCGGGTCTCCAGGATCACGCCCTGGGCCAAAGGCAAGCGCTAAACCGCTGGGCTACCCAGGGATCCCAAAGGAAGAAAGCTTTTAACAAAATGAGAATAGGTACATGGCTATCAATAATTAGTGTAAATGAACTAAATTCTCCAGTCAAAAGACATAGAGTGGCTGAATGGATAAAAACACAAGACTCATCTATATGCTACCTATGACCGACTCACTTCAGATATAAGGATACACACCAACTAAAGGGAAGGACGGGAAAAAACATTATTTGCAAATAGAAACCAAGAGAATTGAAGTAGTTATATCACACAAAACAGGTTTTAAAAGGGACTGTATTAAGAGACAAAGAAGGGCATTATACGATGAATAAAGAGGTCAATCCAATAAGAGGATAGAACATTTACAATATTCATACACCCAACACAGGAGCACCTAAATATGGAAAGCAAATATTAACAGACCTAAAGGGAGAAATAGTAAAATAAAAGCAGGGAACTTTAATACCCCACTTAAATTGCTGAATAGATCACCTAGATAGAATATCAACAAAAAAATATTGGCCTAAGATGACCTACTATATCAGATGAACCTAACATGTATACAGGAACATTCTATCCAAAAGCAGCAAAATACATATTCTTCTCAAGTGTTCATGGAACATTCTCCAGGAGAGATCATATATTAGCCCACAAAAGAGGTCTTAATAAATTTAAGAATATTGAAATCATATCAAGCATCTCTTTTTGATCACAATAGTATAAAGAGAAGAAAACTTAAAAATTAAAAAATATGTGGAAGTTAAACAACATGCTACTGACAACCAATAGTTCAAAAAAGAAATCAAAAGAGGAAAAAAATCTCGAGACAAATGACAATGGAAATACAACAAACCAAAGTTTATGGGATATAGCAAAAGCAGTTCTAAGAGTTCATAGCAATGAATGCCTATATTAGGAAACAAGAAAAATCTCAAATAGCTTAATAATAATAATACGTAATACTACTAATATAATAAATATATAATACAATTATATGTTCTCAATAGATGCAGGAAAAGCATTTGACAAAGTTTAACATCCATTTATGATTAAAGCTTTCAAAAAAATATATATAGAAGAAACTTAACACAAAAGAGGCCATCTGAAAAAAACTCCACGGTTAACACTATATTTAATGGGGAAAAAACTAAAAGCTTTCCCTTGAGCTTTTAGTTTTTGAGAGTTGATACCCACTCAAAGTGATCTCTGTTTGCAGATGACATGATCATACAAGTAGAAAATGCAAAGACTCGACAACAAAAAAGTGTTAGAACTAAAAAATTAACAGTAAAGTTGAGGGATATAAAATCATCAAAAATCAGTCACATTTCTATTCACAAAACAACAATCTGCCCAAAAAGGAAATTAAGGGGACAATCTCATTCAGAATAACAATACAAATAATAAAACACTAAGTAATAAACTTAACCAACGAGGGAAAAGCCTTATACACTGAAAAGTATGAAACATTGATGAAGGAAATTAAAGAAGACACAAATAAATGTAAAGATATTGTGTGTTCATGGATTGAACATTGTTAAAATGTCCATTGTATCTAAAGCCATCTATAGATTCAATGTAATCCCTATCAAAATCCCAATGGCATTCTTTACAGAAATAGTAAAAATGATCCTAAATTAATACGGGACCACAAAAAACCCTGAATAGCCAAAGCAATCCTGAACAAGGAAAACCAAGCTGGAGGAATCACACTTCCTGATTTCAAAATATATGACAAACTTATATAAAAGCACTTATGTTACTGGCATAAAAAGACATATAGACCAATGTAACAGAATAGAGAGCCCAGAAATAAATCCATTCATCTATGGTCAACCGATCTTTGACAAGGGTGCTAAGAACACATAATGAGGAAAAGATAGTTTCTTCAATAAATGGTTTTGGGAAAACTAGATGTCTACATGGAAAAGAATGAAACAAGACCCTTATCTCATGCCAAATACAAAAAAAAAAAAAAAAAAAAAGAAAGAAAAAAAGAAAAAGAAAAAAACCAACTTGAAATGGATTAAAGAATTAAAAGAAGACCTGAAACTGAAAGACTATTAGATAAAAACATAGAGAAAATTTTTGTTGGCAATGGTCCAGGCATGGTATTTTTGAATATGACACCAAAATCACATGTAACAAAAGCAAAATAGACAAGTGGGATTGTATCAGACTAAAAAGTTTCTGCACAGCAAAGGAAATAAGAGTGGGAAAGAAACCTACAGAATAGGAGACAATATTTACAAATCATTATTCTGATAATAAATTAACACCCAAAATATATATAAAGAACTCAAACAACTCAATACCAAAAAACCCAAATAACCCAATTCAAAATGGGCTAAGGACTTGAATAGCTATTTCTCAAGAGGCATACAAATCACCAACAGTGTATGAAAAGATGCTCAGCATCACTAATCATCAGATTGATGCAAATCAAACCTACAATGAAATATTATCTTACACCTGTTTGAATGGTTATTATAAAAAAGATAAAGGATAGCAAGTGTTGGCAAGGATATGGAGAAAAATGAACCCTGGTACAGTTGATGGGAATGTAAATTAGTACAATCGTTATGAAAAACAGTATGGTGGTTGCTCAAAAAATTCTAAATAGAACTACCATATGATCCAGCAATAATACCATTTCTGGGTGTATATCCAAAAGAAATTAAACTACTATCTCAAAGAGTTATCTGCATCCCTACATTCATTGAACAATTATGCACAATATCTGATATATGAAAACAACATAAGTATGTGTGTATACATAGCTTTAAAACAGAAGAAGGTCTTGCTGTTTGAAACAATGTGGGTGAACCTGGAAGATATCGTGGTAAATGAAATAAGCCAGACACAGACAAATACTATATGATCTTACTTATATATGGAATCTGAAACATTTGAAATTATAAAATAGAGAGCAGAAAGGTGTTTCCCAGGGACTGAAATGGGGCCAATGGGGAGATGTTCAAAGAGTTTATAGATTCAGTTATGCAGGATAAATAAGTTCTGGAGATCTAATGTACAGCATGGTGATTATAATGAATAATGTATACTTGAAGTTTGCTGAGAGAGTTGATATTAACTGTTCTCACTACCAAAAATATAGTAACTGTGTGACTACATTAATTAATTGTAGTAATCATTTCACAATGTATGTGTATATTTAACCATCAGGTTGTATAACAAATATATATATTATATATGTCAGTACCTCAATAAAGCTGAAGAAAAAGAGGGATCATTGAGAAATTTTAACAATTTAAACTGCCTTCATCAAAAAATGATTTATTTGTAGTCAAATAGGTATTATATATTTCATTGTATTTTGATCCTTTGAAAGATAATTATCTATGTAGAAGAAATTTTTAGCCAAACAATGTAACAATAGCTAGTGCATTGCCTGCCCCTAATATTTTTAACAAAGGACTGTTTTCTATATTTTGTTTGACAGAAGGGTGGGAGGTAGCAGTTTCCCTGTTTTTACCAGAAACCAGTGAAGGAGTTCTAGTGCTTTAAGTGCTTATTTTCTCCTGTGCACAATATTTCTTCAGTTTCTTTCCAGATGAGTGTGATATATTAAAATCAAACTGAAAAGCACAAGTTTTCTATCATTAAGGAGTATAATTCATAATGAATATGTTGGTAGAAATGAAATATTTAATCAAATATTTAAAATAAATTTAAATCATCAGTGCTTATTGCCCTGATTACCAAAGAGGCATCTTCTTATGTAAAATAGAATATTTATGAATGTGGGTTTTCAATCATTTTGAGTATGGATATGCATTTAGAAAACTCTTCAGGTTTATTGAAGTTCTTTTGTTCTAAAGGTCCAGTTTTAGTTAATAAGTTTTTCATCATTCCCATCCTTTTTATGGTGCACACTTAAAGGAGATGTAATGGAATATTTCTGTAGTGACTTCTGGCTGTACAATCATTAGAAAACTCAAAATCTTGAAATGAATAGTGGGAAAAACTATGTAGATTTAAATAAAACTAGCTTATAGAGTCTATGTACCATATGCTTTATTTAATTAGAGATAAATATAACTCCATGGAAACAACAAATATTTTATTGCTATTATCTCTAATCCATTCTTGTTTCAGAGTGTTTTTAAAAACATTGTTTTTAATTAATGTTTAATTAATGTTTAAAAACATTTTTTTTATTCAACAAACATTTATTAAGTGTTCATCTGCCAAAAATTATGCTATGGAGATGCAAAAATGGATCAAGTTCCTTTTCCTGCCCTTAAGGAGCTCACATTCTAATAAAGGAGGTTTAAAAGAAAATACAGTACAATATGTGACACAATAGAGGTAGGCTGTAATTACAGTGGTGACATTAAAGAGGAGATTAGAGGGTACTTCTTGGGTGGAACAAGGGAGATTTCACAGAGGCCAGCTTGATGCTGGCCTGCAAGGAGAAATGGAAACATTCCAGGTAAGGAAGGATGGCTGGGAGCACATGATGCAAAGAGAGCAACATGCACCCATGTGTGGCATTGTGGCGGTTATCACAATGTCAATCTCAACAGGTTTTCTAAGTTAGTCCGAGCTCCTTATGATTTAATATCCTCCCATTTCTTATAGAAACATGAGTGCCTTGCTACTGAGGGATCAAGTCATAGGAAAATTGTCATCACCCACACTTTGAAGGAAAATGCTGTGGCTTGGTAGAGACCCTGCCTGAAAGTTACAGGAAGCTTTGCTAGTTTGGATGAGGTTTCAAATAATCCACAGATAAGGTCAGAATAGAGGCCAATCTCTGTACAGAGCTGACTTCTCTGCCACTTTACTGCTAATATATTGTGAAGGAAAATTGGTGAAGTCCAGGAGGCAGATGTATCCTGGGCAGACACAGTAGGAGCAGTAGTAATATGAGAATAACTTAAAGGATACAGAAATTGCCATCCTCACCCCCAACTCCTCTATGTCTAAAATATCTTCTCACATCTGCCTTGGTTCTTGAAAGTATATGATTCAATATTTAGTTCTCTGGATAAAGATACCACATATGCAGAAATCATTGTTTTTAAATTTTACATATGATAAATTCTGCTTAGTGAAAATTTTACAGAATTGTGTGTCAAACACTTTACAAATTTTGGGGGAATATAAAGATGAATGAGGTAGAATCCTTGCCAGTTTTCTCACTGTCTAGTAAGAAAAGATAGACATATGTTTAAAAATAGTGTGATGAACTTTTGTATGTGCTATGACAGAGTGCAGATTAGTGTGAGGGCACAAATGAGTGAATGACGAACTCTATTTGTTGGGATGGCTAGAAATTGCTTTATTGGGGAAAGGACACTTGAGTGTTGAAGAATTAATGAATGTGTTCCAGGTAGACAAGGAGATAAGGTATCCTCAAGCAAAAAGAGCTCCTTAAGTATGAAGTCCTGAAAATGTAAAGCAGATTGGGTTCTTTGAAGAAATTGTAGACTGTTGGATGTAGATGGAATGAAAGTGAAAGTGAAGAAGTGGTGAGGGAAGAGCAAGACGTGAAGTAAAATGAGGGAGTAGCCAAGAGTTTGACTATTAGGAACATTTTATACCTGGATGAGTCATTTGGAATATATCCCATTGTCAGGATGGGGGGAATAGTATGATTTCAATCAGGGAAATGATATGGCCAGATTTGTGTATTAGGCAATTTTAGTTATGCTATTGAGAGTAGAATGGTTGGGAGACTTGAGATAGGGAGACCATTGAAACAGCACTGCAGCTGGTGAGCTCAGATACGGTAAGGCCTTGGACTAAGACAGTATTGGGAGGTATGGAGAGGAGGGGAGCATATATGAGTTGGGTAGTGTCTTTTATAAAGATAAGGAGTATATCAGCAGGTATAGTTTGGATGGAAAGATGATTTCAGGTTTGGTCTTGTTGAGTTTCAGATCCCTGTGGATAGATATGCACATAAGGGGCATATTTTAGATTTAGATGAGTTGAATTCTTAAATGGATGACTACATGAGAATGACTACAAGAGAATTTCTCTAACATAGGTTAGAGAAAAAGTCTGGCCTAGAGACAGAAATGAGCACATAGGTGGTAGAAGAAGTGAAGGGAAAGAATGGAATCACTCCAAGACAGCTTATAAAGCAGGAAGAGATAAAGACCAAGATTAGAACCCTGGGGAATACCACTGTTTAAAGAGGAAATGTAGGAGCAGGAGCTGCAAAGGAGATAGAGAATATGTGGGCTGAGTGGGAAGATGGGAAACCCAGAAAGCATAAAGCCACAGAAACCAAGTAAGGACAGAGTGTTACTGTTGGGGGAAGAGTTAGCATCACTGAAACACCGTAGAGAGATCAAGTATGCGGAGAATTAAAAAGATCCCGTGGATCTTTTAAGGGGTCATTGAGGAGTTTAAGTAGTGGCGAAAAGGGAACTTGCTTACAGTGGGCTCAAGAGTGAATACAGTGAAGAGTAATGGTCATTCAGTGTACAGTTTATTTTTAGGAGTTGGTTGTAAGTGGAGAGAGATACACAAAGAGATGGAGGGTCAATGAGGAATTTTTATTTACTTTTATGTTTATTTTAACTGCCTTATTGAAGTATGATTGACATATATATATGTATGTGTATGTTCAAGATGTTCAAGATTGACATATATGTATGTGTATGTTCAAGATAATCATTCTTATCGTGTGTTTGGTGTCCATTCCTGCCTTCAGCACCACTGTTTTCCCAAATAGGGATCCATTCTGCACTACGCATTCTGTTCCTCCAACAAATCTATCCTAAACAAATGCTGAACTAAGAACAAGAAGACTTGGATTCCAGTCTCATGTCTCATCCCAATGAGTTTTAGGAACCTATACAAGTCACATAATTTCTTTGTCTCTCAGGTTACTTATTTTTTAAAATGATTTTATTATTTATTTATTTATTTATTTATTTATTTATTTATTTATTTATTTATTTATTTATGAGAGATAGAAAGAGAGAGAGAGAGAGAGAGTTAGTGGGGAGAAGAGCAGAGAGGGAGAGGGAGGGGGGAAGAATCTCCAGAGGATTCTGCACTGAATGTAGAGCTTGATTCTAAGACCCTGGGATCATGACCTGAGCTGAAACCAAGAGTCAGACACCTAACCAACTGAGCCACCTTGGTTACCCTCAGGTTACTTATTTTTAATCTAGAACTGTTGAGAAGGCCCTTTCTACCTCTATCTTTCTATGTTTCTTTGATAACCCTTGCATACAAAGGTGTAAATATATTTGCTGATTGATAACAACTTAAATGACATCTGTCTTTGGGGCCATTTGTATTGCAATAGAATTCAAAATCTTAAAGGAGAGTTCTAACAATTTAGATTCCAGATACAAAGAAGGAGTGGAGGATTTTGAGGGCATTATACCCTATTGGCACCCTAGAAATTATTCCACAGTTTTTATACATAGATACCTTTTCTACGTATAGAATGGACTCTTCCTTATGTTGTTTGAGATGAGAAGCTAGCTAAGAAACTATAGCCAAAATGTATTCCAGACCCTAGTAATGAGGCAACTTTTGAAGCCTTTTGAGAGTAACAGTTTATGACATCTCCATCCTTTCTTTCTTTCTTTTTTTAATTTACTTATTCATGAAAGGCACGGGCAGAGAGAGAGAGAGGCAGAGACACAGGCAGAGGGAGAAGCAGGTTCCACACAGGGAGCCTGACGTGGGACTCGATCCCAGGTCTCCAGGAACACACCCTGGGCTGCAGGCGGCACTAGCCCGCTGAGCCACCCGGGTTGCCTCATCTCCATCCTTTCAAAATCTCCTTGTCAAGCCAAAAATCTTAAACTCATCCTTGATTCTCTCTTTTTTTAAATCCCACCTCACATTCATCCCTTCAGAAGATCATATTGACTCTACATACATTCAGAGGCTGACCATTTCTCACTATACTTATTGCTACCAGCCTGGTTTAAGTCAGCTACCATTGTTTTTGTTTCTATTACTACAGTAGTCTCCTCGCTGGTCTGGGTACTTCTACTCTTGCCTCCACAGTACATCCTTCTCAAAGTAGCCACAGAATATTAAATCACAAATCAGGTCATGCCACTTGTCTGCTCAAAACTGTTTCAGTGACTCCCCATTTTATGCAGAATAAAAACCAGATTCCTTACAATGGCCTCTCAGGCTCTGTATAAATTGTATGTTCTCTGACCTCACGTGCTACTTCTCTCTACCTCATTCACTTTGTTTCCAGCCTAAAGTCCTTATGTATCTTCAATCATGCTGAGAACTCACAAACCTTAGGGCCTTCATTCATAATTTTGTCTATATGTGTCCTGCTTGAACATTATAGTCAGAAAAGACTGTGTCAGTTAAGGAACAGTAAAATTGGTTTACTTTTTAAGTCATGCCCAGTTCTGTGTATGTGAGATTTATACATTGAGCATACAATAGGGAAAAATCTCATGCAAACAATTTAATAATGACTGGGAATAGTTATCCTGGAAGACGAGGGGCCTTTCTTATGGAATGTGCACATTTTCTCTGTGATATACAGCATGATAATTCCTTAGTGCTAACAGAAGAAAATCCCAAACTAGTTTTGTTTTGAAATATTAGCAAATTTAGCATGAGATTAATAGCATCAAAAATATCTGTCATATATCTTGTGGGAAACAAAGCTATTCGAGCCTGCATAAGCAAAGAAATATTTTATTTCTCCCTGAAAAGATAAAATCTCCCACCAGGGAATAACCATTTACTTTTAGCTACAATAACTAGATTAGACTATGGAGCAACTAAAGGAAGTGGGTAGCTCCTTTGGGCAGAAAGATAATGAATCCATGTTTTGTAAATTCTACCTGTGGTTATCTGTGACATTTAATTAGTTTAATAAAATTAAATAAACCTGAGTATGTAACTGAAACATGTGTTATGAAAGGAAGATTAAATATAAAATAATTAGATTTCAGGATAGAGGAATATGTTCCTCTGTCTTGAAAATAAATCTGGATATAGAAGATGTATCATTTGTTAGAAAGATATTGATTATACCTTTAAATAATCAATGAGAGTGTGGAAAATAACATAAGTTGAAAATATATCAATATAGTGAATTAACAACTTTATTGTTCTCTTTACATATATGATAGACTACATATAATTTTTAAAAACCTTTTCCTTGCAAAAATATACATGACACGAAACTGTTCTTCTAAGCTATTCCAAAAGACTTTGTTGAATATACCAGTTCAGCAAATAATATTAGGAATGAAGCCATGTAGCAGTTTTCCAAGTTTAACCATCTATATATCTTCTAGGACAGATGTTAAAATTATAGGATTTTTAAAAATGTGACATGTCTACTTTAAATCTAAAAGTTAGTCTAACTCTATTTTTTCATTGTAACACCGTTTAGAACTTTACTTCATTTCTTTCATTGCATATCTAGCTCCAACCACAGGAACTAGATGTCCAATAAATTGATGATGAACTATTAGTTTTTTAAAGGGAAAACAGTACTTTATTCCTGATCCCTTGAAATCAAAACTATTGAAGATAATGAGAGCAATGAATAATTATCCCAGAACACAGTTTTTAAAAGCCTCTAGTATTGGTAGAGAGATTGTCATCAAGACAGACTGTCCTAATATCTGGGAGAAAATTATCTAGAGGTAAATATAATTTTTTTAATAAAAATGCATGGCCATTAAGAATTTGTATAATTTTAAAGGATTAACTTTATCAGTTGGGAGGGATTCGATATCCAGTTAACAGAATTTCTGATGGAATGTAGCTTAAGTTAAATAATAAATGCAAGAAATCTGGAAAAGATGATTACAGGTTGGCTATAGCAGTTATAGTAGCTCAAGGAGAACACTGCCCTTTGTTAGCATCTCCATGCTTTCAATAGCCTTCCTTTCATGAACTCAAGATGGTTATGGCCACTTTAGTCAGCAGGGCCACACAACCAGTATCTTGAGTAGAAAGGAAGAGGCTGGGATACAAAACTTTCTTCTTGCAAGGACTTTATATATGGAAACAACATTTATATATCAAAGCTTCCCAGAAGGTTTTTCTCTTATGCCTCATTAAACATGACTGTTATCATATGGCCACCACTATCTCCATGGAATATAGGGAAGAGTATCCAATGAAGGAGAATGGAATAATAAGGTTTCTGTGACAAGCTTATATTACTTATGAGACATCTTCTAGGGTTAGTAAAAAGGCCTATCATTCCTGAGATCAATGAATCTTAGCTAGCTACCTAAATACAAGTAAGATTCAGTTAAGGAAGACCTGACAAGTTATAGAGAAACATTTTTTCTGCTGTTCTGGAATTGTCTATTTTGGCTAAGACCCAAAGCTGGCAATAAAGACAAAGAGCATTCCACCTATTACAATCCATACCCACCAGTGGTTGGGGCTAGCCATCATCCTTCAGGGCTTGCTGATATGTGCCAGTTTTGAAAAAAGGCTCTGATGCCACTCACCTGTCTCATCACTCATAATAATTGGAATTTGCAATCATTGCAACAATTGGAATTTGGGAGAATGCAGTGTTTGTGAAGAAGGGCTGTTTTTCTCTCTCCTCAAGGCTAGAGGTAGGGGCCCCTCAAGAGAATGACTTGAAGATTGTGATGGCTGTGAGAAGGAGCTTGGGATTTAGTTTCCTGAATGATATCCACTCACGTCTGCCCCTTTAAATTTTTGAATTATTTGGTAGCATGGACACAAGTGATCAAGTGAACTCACAGAAACTACTTGTCATTATTTCCTTCTTCTCTGCTCCATAGACTCTGTTTATGTAGGATGGTTTCATTGACTCCTGTGTCCAATGCTTCTGAATAGTTACGTGAACATAGTTGTTAGAGGTTAATGGTGCTATTTTGGTGGTATTTCAGCTAGGGATCAAAGAAAATCCAGATTACCTCTTTTCACTTCTCCTCCTTCCTCAGGTTTCTGTGCAAGCCACATACCTAAGAAACAATAGCAGAATGGGCATTCAAAAACCACATTATCGATGATCATACAGGCTTTCAATAACCCTTGGTAAAGTAGAATTTGGACATGCATCTTAGACTCAAGCCCAAAGCAGTGCCCCTATGCTATTTGGCTCTGCTCCTGGTTCATTGTGCTCAAAAAAGGAGGAATCAGCACAATGAAGAGACCAAAGAAGTGAGAGGAATATGAAAAGCAGATAACCCCACTCCAAATCTAAGCCTCTAGAGTTGCAGACCTAGCTTGAGTGTATAAGAAATTCTTTGAATCAGAAATTTAAAAATGAATGGGACTAAGTCTACAACACAAATTAGACTGTTCTAATAACTTAAATAGCTAAAAAGTTATATTATCTGGGTATGATGGTGAGGGAGTAGATCCTCAGGAGGAAAATGAAGCCCAATGGGAGAGATTTGGCATAGCTTTTTGGAAAAAAACAACAACTATGTCATTTTTGTAACTAAACGAACTGTCCATAAACCAGTCTCATAGATATGTTTGTGACTATAAGTCAAGTACATGGTTTTCATGTCTGCACTGTAGTGTGTGTGTGCTTATGTAAGTATATAGATATATATGAATTAATTTATTTTTAGCTATGAGCTAAAGACAGAAAATAGAAAACTTAAATGAAGGAACAGCAAATTATTTAAATCAAATAAAGGTAAATGGTAAAAGCAAGGTATGAGTCATTTTAATTGGGGAGAATTGATGTAGTTAGTAGGAATTGATGTAGTTAGTTAGTATTTGGACAAACTTTGGTTAGATGGTTGACCAAATACTCTAGGACAGTACTCACAAAGTAAGCATTATTCTTATGGAGCATACGCTATGAGTCAATCAGGGATTTAACTTTGATGTTCTAGAAGCCAATGCAAAGCAGAAGCATATTTTCACATGTGATTCAAGGAGTTATAATGTAGAAGTTAAGTAGTTTGCTTAAAACTATGGTCATCACTAATACTGAAAACACAAAGAGATATTCTCTGAGTGTCTCAAAAGAACACTGTGTATTATAGCAACAATATCCTTAACATCATTCTTGTTGAATAGCCAATGACAAGTTTCCTGGAGTTGTATAAAAATTTAAAATTTGGATGAAATAAAGTAACAGTAGCCATTTTGATTAAAAAAATAAGCATATCACCTATGATAAATACTACACTATTGGGATCCCTGGGTGGCGCAGCGGTTTGGCGCCTGCCTTTGGCCCAGGGCGCGATCCTGGAGACCCGGGATCGAATCCCACGTCGGGCTCCCGGTGCATGGAGCCTGCTTCTCCCTCTGCCTGTGTCTCTGCCTCTCTCTCTCTCTCTCTGTGACTATCATAAATAAATTAAAAAAAAAATACTACACTACTTTTTACAAGGTACCCTTAGGATTTTTCTCATGGCTCCTAACTTTGTGTTTCAATGTAAGGGTTATCTGAGTTTAATGAAATCTCAAGTAAGTTGGAATTTCTATTGTAGTTTCATCTTTTGAAGAGGAATGATGTATGTTGTTAATATAATGTGCAATTTGATTTAGAAAGAAATGAAGATCAACTGGCTTTTATTCAGAGTTAATTACCCACTTAATTTGCTATTTCTGGTTCTTTAAGATCAACATATAGAACTGAAAACATGTGTTTTGATAGTTATTGATCACTGCAGAAGAGTTTGGAATATATATGTATGTGTGTGTGAAAGTGTGTGTGTACCTTTAACAAATATTTGCTGAATGAATAAATGAATGGAGGAATATATTCCTTTTAGTCATTTACTGGAAAGATTCTTGGAATTTCTGGTATTATGTCTTACTATGTCTGAGACAAAATCTAAACACTTCCTATTGAAACATATTTTTAGAAATATTATTAGTACAATTTTTAATAACTTGGATACAGGATGGATATGTGAGTGCACAGTAACACTTTTATTTTCAAGCTTCAAAGTGAAATCAATAATTATAATAAGGACCTGACCCAAAATTAAGATCTGGGAATACTTAGTAACCAGTCATTAAGAACAACGTATATCCCCAAGCTGTTTTCTTTAGCAGGCTGTTTCTATGTTGAAATCTGTAATTGGCAAAAACAAAGCAGAACAAAATTACATGCATAGGGGTAAAGAGCCAACTGCAACTCCTTTGTACCTTAGAGACATTCACTGCCTTTTTGTTACATACCCTAGAGTAGGCTACTAGCATGTTGTGAAACTTCTGATTTGGAAATCCTAAAAAACAAACAGATGAACAACAAACAAACAAAAGCAATCATGATGATTTAGATATAAACTTACTGGGAAGCAGTAGCCAGTGCAGATAACCCTACTCAGTCATACTAACACTTTAGTTGGTTTTATTCCCAAATACGTCTTCTTTTTCTTCCAAGCTAATCTTATTTTTCTAAATATTGTATTTGTTTATTTGAGATAGATCATAAGAGAGAGCACAAGCAGGGTGGAGGGGAAGAGGGTGAGGGAGAAGCAGTCTTCCTGCTGAGCAGGAGACCCACTCTGGGCTAGATCCCAGGACCCTGAGATCATGACCTGAGCTGAAGGTAGACACTTTACTGACTGAGCCATCCAGGTGCCCTCCTCTAATTAATCTTATTTTTCAGCTTTATAATGCCTCTTTGATCCCAAATATACTATCCCATCTAGAAGGCACTTCTGTTATAGCTTTTTACTAATTCATGTTCTTTTTAGCCAAGCACAAATTTTGCTTTCTCTGTCAAGTAGTCTGACTCTTTGACCATAATCCACTATTAGGTATCATCTCAATTCTTATGTGTTTAGTGACATATTGTCATTAATGGTGATGTTGCCTCACATTGTTCTTATAACTTTCTTCTATTATTTTTTTCCCCTTTCTTCTATTCTTAAATTTGGAATCTTTACCTATTTTTGAATGGAAAACCCCCAAAATTTTAAAACAAAATGATGTATCACTTACATAATTTGTTTTTTTTTTTTTTTTGGATTATTTTATCACTTGGTTAGCACTACAATGATCTGATTTTGCAAGGTATGCTCCATAGAGTTTATTAGAGTAGTGGTTCTTGACCAGGGATTCTGGGAACACTAGAGATTTCCCAAAGATTATTTCAAGGTTTACTAGAAAATTAATTATTTTAAAAGAAGTCTAGCAGGTTTCTCATGGTAAGACCACTTAAGCTAATTAAACCATCATCATCATCATCATCATTATTTGGTTTTACCTAGGTTATATCAATTTAATAGCATAATTTTGCATTGTTGTCAATGAGGCATTTCAATTCTTTGCATCTATGAGGAGAATATAAAAGGACTGGTTACCATTTTTGGTGATAAAAGGATTGCTTACATTTGGATAGACCCTCTTTAGGACTTTATTAAAGGTAGAAGTTACTTTCTCTATACTTAGGTACTCCATACATGATAAGATATTAAAAAAGATACTTCAACCCAATTCTTATTTTCTATAAATATAACCATAAGAATAACAATATAGCTTTAAACTTTTTCTGTATTATAATATTGATCACATCTTAGTGTTTTCTATGTGGCAGGCAGTCTTAGACGCTGTTCACTCACAATCTCATTGGCCTTGAATATTATTCCATTCTGTTGCTATTTGTATTTTAATGTTGAAGACAGAGAGTCATGAGTAACTTGCTCAAGTTTACCTAGTAAGTAAGCAGAAAATCTAAGATTCAGAACTGCCTGAACACTGAATGCATACTCATTAATTTGTTCTACATTGCCTTTCTGTTTACTGTTTCATTGCTAGACACTAGGTAATTCTTTCTTGCTTTTTTTTTTTGTGTGTGTGTCTAGTAATTTTTATTGAATACTTAACATTGGATGTAGTAAAAGAACTATAGAGATTGGGGTAGATAATATTTTAACCCAGAACAGGCACATGTATTTTTCTGTCAACTGAAGATTGACTTTATTTAGTCAAGAGCTGAGCCAGAGTTGGGTTTTGTTGTTGCCCTAGTTATCTTTAGCATCCAACAGTTTCCATATTGCTCAGTGGGGATTCCTCTTGTGATTGTCATGAGGCCTGGAGTGAGAGAGCATTTTTTCTCTGTACTCCTGCTGCACCCTCAGCTTTCAACAGGCCTGAAACACTTGTACCTCTGAGGAGGTCTCTCTCCATGTCTTTCCTCAGCAGTAAATTGCTGTCTCTTATTACTTGACCCAAGGCTCACGGTAGTAATTGTTTTTCTTTGGTTCTCCTGCATCGGCTTCCGTCTTAGGTTCTGTGTGCCCAAGCTTCAGGAGTGGGGCTTTATTTCCAAATACAACTTTCTTTTAACAGAGTTGTTTTTCTAACAAGTTCTTTTCTCCCCTTTTGAATCTTTAAATTGCATGAATAATCATAATTATTTATTATGATAATAATCATTATTACTTATTAATGTTTTCATTCTTATGAAGAATGAGAAGCTAAATTTTAGCCTCTTATCTTTCATATCATTCTCAATCATCTTGGGTGGCTTCAGGTACCAAGTAAAGTTATTCCTGCACTTTCTTAAAAAATTTGCCCAATTTTATTGATCTTATTCTTCTTGTACAGATAGGCACTGGAAATTAAATAATTAATTACTGATATATACTTGACATATAATGTTATTTTAGTTTCAAACATACAACACAGTGATTCAACAATTCCATATATAACTCAATGCTCACCATGATAAGTGCAGTCACCATAAGCATTATTACAATATTATTAACTATACTTCCTATGCTGTAATTTCTGTACATTTAAAAACTCATTTTGCTCCATCTGCCTCTCCAACTATTTTCCTTTTCATCACCTTAACTTAATTTTTAAAAAGATTTTATTTATTTGCTTGAGAGACAGAGAGAGAGCATGACTGCATGAGCAGGGGGGAGGGGCAGAGGAAGAGAGAGAAGCAGGCTCCCTGCTGAGCAAGGAGCCAGATGCAAGCTGGATTCTAGGACCCTGAGATCTTGGCCGGAGCCAAAGGCAGACACTTAACCAACTGAGCCACCCAGGCACCCTGATCCATCACTTTAAGTTGTTGACCAATAATAGAGAAAAACATGTGGATTGGTGCCATGGATTTTCAAAATTTTTACTGTCAGCTGAATCCCCACTTTGTCTTTAAACTCATCTATTCAGATTTTTCTCTATTTGTATCAGTGGTATTTCAACTTTACTTATGCTCTACTTCACCAGTTCCTCCCATTTTACTAGAGACTAAAGATGTAATCAGACACAGTGATTGATCTCGTAGAATTTTCAGACCAGTGCTGGATATTAACCAGTCAGATTTAACAATAGCACCATATATTTGCCATGCTTCAGTTTAGAATAGCATCTTGTACTTGGTGTGTCTCAATGTGAATCTTTTTGTGTTTATCTTTCTTGGAATTTATTCAGCTTCTTGGATATGTAGATTTGTATCTTCATCAACTTTGGGAAATTTTTGACCATTTTTTTTCTTCAAAAATTTTCTCTGTCCTTTTCTCTTTTTGCCCCCACCTTCCGGGACTCCTATTGTTTCTATGATTGTACATTTGTTGGTTTTCCACAGGTCTCTGAGGCTCTGTTTTTCATCTCTTCTCTTCTCTTCTCTTCTCTTCTCTTCTCTTCTCTTCTCTTCTCTTTTCCTTTTCCTTTTCCTTTTCTTTTCATTCCCTTCTTTTCCTTTCCTCTCCCTCCTTTACTCTCTACTTCTCTCTCTCTCTCTCTCTCTCTCTCTTTCTCTCTGCTCCTCAGGCTAAATCATTTCAGCTGACCTAAATTAAGGTATCCACACTCATTCATTTAACTGTTGTCTACATATGTCTGTTTTCTTTTCTTTTTTAAAAGATTTTATTTATTCATGAGAGACACACAGAGAGAGGCAGAGACATAGGCAGAGGGAGATGCAGGCTCCCAGTGGCAAGCCCAATGTGGGACTGGATCCCAGGACCCCAGGATCATGACCTGAGCCAAAGGCAGATGCCCAACCACTGAGCTACCCAGATGCCCCCATATGTCTGTTTTCATGGTACAACAGTAGAGTTGAGTAGTTGAGGGCAGAGATAATTTGCAGCCTAAAATAGAGTCCCTTTACTGCAAAACTTGCCTGCTAACTCTGTTTCAAAGTATCTCAGCCTCTAGTTTTCTATCTCTTCTAACCCTCAAGTTGTTGTTATAGGAAAAATTGTTTTGATTTGTTTAAAATCTTAGTTTGGCTTATAAGGCACTTCTCAATCTGACCACAACCTGATATTTAAACCTTATTTCCTATCCCTTTTCCAGGTTCATCCTAATTATTTTACACTTATTACTCTTTCCCTTAAATGGCATGCTCTTTCATGATGTTTATTCATTTCCATAATCCATTATTTCTTGGAATAGTCTTTCAAACGTTTTTCACTTGTGAAAATTTGGCTGTCTCTGGAATGGGTTGAAAAATGGCTCCCTAAGAAATATGTTCATCTAGAACCTGTGAAAATGATCTTATTTGGGAAAAGGATCATTGTAGGTGTAATCCTAGTGAGGTTCTTGAGGTAAGATCTGGATTAGTGTAGACCCTCATCCAATGGCAAGTTTCCTTATAGTAAAAGAGAAGGCAAAAAAAAAAAAAAACCCACACACACACACACAGAAGAGAAGAGGGTATGAAGACTGGTTCAGAGATTGGAGTAATGTGTCTATAAGCCAGCAGCCAGCAGAAACTAGGATTGAGGCATAGAATGGAGTCTCCTTCAGAACCTCTAGAAGGAACTGAGTCTACCAACACCATGATATCAGACTTCTGGCCTCTAGAACTATTGAGAAAACAAATTTCTGTCATTTCCAGCCAAACCTTGAAGTAATTGTTAAGACATCCTTCATCTTTTAAAGACCTGGATCACTTTATGAGGGGTAAACTGATTGCCTTTGACCTGAACAAAATTATTGGCTCATTCCTCTTTTGTATTATAACATTTACTGTTACACTTCAATCTATGTGTTTATTTTTATTTTTTTAAAGATTTTATTTATTTTTGACAGAGAGAGAGAGAAAGAGAGAGAGAAAGGCTCCATGCAGGGAGCCTGATGCGGGACTCGATCCTGGAACTCCAGGATCACGCCCTGGGCTGAAGGCAGGGACTAAACCGCTGAACCACCCAGGAATCCACCTATGTGTTTATTTTTTAAAAGATTTTATTTATTTATTCATGAGAGACACACACAGAAAGGCAGACATAGGCAGAGAGAGAAGCAGGCTCCCTGCAGGAAGATCCAGGGATCACGACCTGAGCCGAAGGTAGACACTCAACCATTGTTGCTCAACCAAGCATCCTCATTCTATATGTTTAAATATTTATCTTCTCTAACAGCTGTGAACTCTTCCAGTATAAGAACTTACACTTTTGTCCTTCACATTTAACATGTTATCTGGCCTGCAGTAGTGCTCAATGTTTATTGAATGACTGAATCATAGAATATCAAAAGACATAGGAAGAATTGGAGTCAGAATATTAACATTCTACATTTGGTTCTGACATGTAAAACCTTGGTCATATATCACTTTGGTCCTTAGATTGCTCTTTGATGTGCTATTAGAGTGGGATTAAGGCCTTTCCAGCTCTAAAATTTTAAGATGCATTGTTTCTTTTGGATGGTTTCTTTCATGTCATTCTCTGTTTCTGCAATTGAACCTGGAGAATAATATCTTTTAGACTTTTCAAGGCAAACTACCACACTACTTACACTGAGGATGTTTAAAAGGACTTTAAGGATTTTCTTCTCTTCTTTCATTTGTGGAACAAAATTGGAAGTAATGTGATAGGGATATGTGAAAGAATTTGATACCTTCATAATATACAAGTTTTGCTGCTTTAATAGTTGGATATTTTAAAAGATCTTATTTATTTACTCATGAGAGACACACAGAGAGAGGCAGAGACATAGGAAGAGGAAAAAGCAGGCTTCCTGCTAGGAGCCGGATGTGGGACTCTATTCTAGGACCCCAAGATCACAACCTGAGTCTAAGGTAGACACTCAACCACTGAGCCATTCAGGTGCCCCAAGAGTTGAATTTTTGCTTTGATAATTAATTTAGCTTCAAAACTAAATTTTTTTTCATAAAATATTTTATAATAGTAGTTATTGATCATTTAAGGTGATATACTGTTACTTTAAAAATAGATGCATACGAAATATATGAAATTTCTTCTGTAAATGACAAACTCAACTGAAATATGTATAACTAGTTTATTGTTTGTAATCAATTCTGAAATGGATTTTCTTTTTATGTATAGTTCAAATTATGCACTTTTCTCTCCATTGTCTATTTTCAGTATTTCTGTTGTGATAAAATGTTAATCCATCAATCAGTTGATGATATATGCTCTTGTGTATCCACATGTTAGGAAAGCAAGTTAAAAGCCAATGAAACATATTATTTGTACATTATTTGCGTCATCGATGATGCACCTTTATATAGGGCTTTTTTCACAGTACTATTAAAACTTTGACTCATCAAATCACTTACAAGGTAATTATTACAAGGTAATTATCCCCACAGAGAGATAAGAAAATAGAATTGTCAGTATATAGAATCAAGGCTAAAATTGAAATCACTAGTGGAATTTGAGTCAGAAATTGAAAACCCAACTTCACAGTGAAGCTAAGTGTTGTTTTGAAAAGGAATGAGGTATCCTTATAATAAAGCCTCTTTAATTTTGGGAGCACTTAATGACCACTCTACACTCTTAAGCTGGAAGGAAACCTAGAAATTTCTTACATTCCACTTTAGGGTCTTTCCTCCCATACTGTTCTTAGAATTTTCTATTTTTCAATACAACACATTGTAATTGAGAATCTCTTATGTGCATGGGTCTGTAACATAGGTGTCAAGTATACAATTTGATTTGATACTTAAACTCAAGAATCATGTAGTCTTTTCTTCTTGATCATGTAAGATATGTACAATAGATACTTTCTTTTTGTAAATCTAAGTGACACAGTTCATAAGAGATGAGAAAAGGCAGCAGTCAGTGAAGATCAATGTTTTGTGAAAACCTCCCAACAAAGATGAAACAAGAGCTAGGCTTTCTGGGGTGGATGAGATTGGCATGGCAGGGAGACGACAAGCATAAGATAAAGAGGCAAGAGTAAGAGGAGCATTCATGAGGTCAGTAGAGAGAAACATTGATAAGTGAATATTAACCATAAGATGTGAGTCAAACTGGAGAGATCACATTTAAATCATCATAGAAATATAGTGTTGTATCATTTAAAGTCTCTTGGAAGATTGAGCTCTTTACTGATTGATTGAACTGATTCATGGTTCTTTGAAGTAGAAAATATCTTATGAAATCCAATCCCCAGATTTATAAAATCTTGGGAATAAATCTTTAGGCCTACTTAGATTTTCACATGCAGTACATATATCACAAGTCTCCCTGTACAGGTACTAAGATAACTCATATTGAATTTGTAACATGGCAGTGCATGCCAAGTTCATTTAATCTCACTCTCCTATAGTGTTTAAATTATTTATTTACTTAATTAATTGTGTTTGCTTACTTATTAATCATGTAACTATACTGGCATTTATATGTTCTTATTTCTTTGTGGGAATGTCAGTTGATAGATTAATCTATTAATTAATTAATTCCTTATATATCAAACCACCCAAATCTCCAAAAGATAATTCAAGATATTCTAGGATATGGCATGTCCTGGATTGGAAATTATGGCTTACAAAATCTCCGTATCTCCGTTAACATCCCTGGTACATTTCCTTTTATCATTTCCTGCTACAAGAAAGCAATTTTCATCTACAGTTTGATTCTGGAACATGAAAAGAGTTTATTTTATTGACAGTAATTTTAAGAAAGGACAAGGGGCAATTGTTACAGATTCTTTCTTCTTTCAAAGTAAGGTCGCTTTAGAATTTAACCTAATCCTAGTCAAAATTTAAAATGTAAATATTCTGTGACATCTAAGGTCTGCTAGATCTGAATGAGCAGAAATAAAAATTTATCAGAGAGCATAGGACATAGTTTTTCAAGATGATTATTCTCCTGTGAAGATGAATTATGCTTGCTTACTGTTACAGTCATGCTGTATATACTGAATTTGACAACATCCACTAAGCAGGAGGGAAAGGAGATCTAGCCTAATCCCTCGGCCCAGAAGAAGACTATCAGGTTTATTTGTTACTCTTTAAACTGTTGTAATTAAATTTTCCTTTCCTTCTATCTTCCTTTTCTTCTATCTTTTGTCACATTGACAAGTGACCATGTACTTTATTGTTCAAATCAGGATACGTTTAAAGCTAAAAGAGTGCACTAAAAATTAACAGGCATTAATTAATCTATAAGAAGAATAAACTGATGTGTTTTGGGCAAACCAGACACATGGTCACCTTCCTAGAGTGCAAGTAAGCCTTTTCTATCATCAGTTATCGCTGTGAGTATCATCTACACTGGCTCAAACTCCACCCTGACCCTCTCAAACCCTTCTAATACACATTTTAGTAGAACTTTGAATCCATGATCAATAAATTTCCTCCATCCTTAACCTTTTGAGAGCAGCAGAATATAGCAGTTAAGAGCATGGACTAAGGAACTAGAGAGACTTAAGTTGAATCCTAGCTGTGACACTTATTAGCTGCATGACATGGGCAAATTATTTCATTTTCCTGTAACTAAAAGCTAATCAAAAGCCTTCGTGCCCATCTGTGTATTGCAGGGTATTTTGGCTTGGCTTCTCTCTTACAGACCTTTAACATAAGAATACTTGAGCCTTTCCTTTTGAACCCATCACTCATAAGATTACCCAGGGAAGCATCTTCCAGTTTCCTATATGGAAGACATAAACTTGGATGCCAGTTTTCAGATAGATGAGTAGGGGTGAAGGGCAGATTAGTGGGTCTCATCATTCAGATCTGTATTTCCCTTCCGCTCTCCTCTGTATGATGAGGGAGGAGAAGCTGTTAACTAGCTATCTGGAATAAATGAGGAGGTCTGAGGCTCTATCTGCATCTTAAATTTTAACCAATTCTCTTATTTTTTAGCCTCACTCTCATATCTACTTTTAGAGGTAGCTGGTGCCTCCAATTTCTGGATATAGGTTCTGTGGTATAACTGTAAATTGCCTATGGATTTTCTCACTGCCAATTTAAAATTTAACTTGCTTGAATCTTCTCAAAATCAGTTGCTTTTTTAGCTTATGTCTTAATTCTTCCTGCCACATTTTCTCATTTCCTATTTTCATTGCCTTATGGTTTAAGAATATCTTTATTGTCATTTTAATGAGGTTTAATAAGAAAACAAAAGTAAATGAATACATTCAACTTGCCTTCTTTACCCAGACCTAAAGAATATATTGTTTAAAAATTTTATTTATTTGAGAGAGAGAGAGAACACAAGTAGGGAAGGGAAGGGTACAAGCAGACTCCACACTGAAAGTGGAACCCAAGGCAGGGCTCAGTCTTACCACACTGAGATCATAACATGAGCCAAAATCAAGAGTCAACCGACAGAACCACACTGGTGCCACTAAAGAATTTTTTTAGTTAGATTTTTTCTCTTACTTGTTAGTATGTAGGAAAGAAGTTGGTTTTAGTATAGCATCTTTGCAGAATTCTCATTAATTCTAAAAATGAGTCTGTAAATTCTCTTGGATTGTTCTGTATCTGATTAATTATACAAATCACTTCAGTCTGGTTTCTACTCCCAGCACTTGACCAAATTGCTCTTGATAGGGCTACCAGTCATGGTACCTCCATGTCACTAAATTCAGGGGATACTTTTATGTTCTAATCATAATTTGTGTGTTTCAGCAACATCCTGCACACCCATTACTCCCTGAGGTCCTCTTCTTTCTTAGCTTCTTTAACATCTTATTGTCTTGGTTTTTCTTATACTTCTTTGGATGCCCCTCCCCTCTTTTGGGTTCTTTTTCTTCAGCCACTTGAAGTTTCTTAGAGCTTTTACCTGGGATCTTTTCTGCTACCTTGTTACCATCATCATCACTACTAACAACTATTATTGTTATCATTATTACTATGTAATTAGCTTTCACATCTCCCTCAGCTCTTTTAGAATACCAGATTTTTATGCCATAAGCTTGAAAAATCAAGACTTTATAAATTTCCTAATTGTTCAAGTAGTTGTAAGTTCACAATCATGTGAACTTATCATGACTTATAGGGTAGGAAAAATGACATTTAAGCAGGAAAAGCATTAACTGCAAGAAAAGCAGAAAATACCTTAGAAATTATTGTGTTTCAATCTTCAAGAACGTGCAATAATAAGCTTACTTCAGAATCCTAATCTCAGATTATAGGTGGTCAGCCAAACTAGTTGGTGTGGTTTGCTGGGGCCAGCTACCAGAATCAACATGATAGTCCCAATTGTATTAATGATACAGCATGGTGTATTGATTGTTAAGTGCTTCCATGGTGAACTGGATTGGCTGGTTTGGCCATGTAAAGGATTTATAAATCAGTATAAATTCAGTATATCTGAATGATTTAAATGAGTTTATTTAAGTATGGAAAATAACTTTATCGTTAAGCCTACAAAGCAACCTTTTTCATGAAAATTCTGAGCTTTAGTAAATTACTCATACTCAAGGAATAAACCTGTGTCAAGCAGATAATGCAGTTATGCACATAATCTAGATATAAGACCTCTGTCATATACATCTCTATCCCTCTGTCTGCCACATATTTCCCATCTGTAGCTTGTATTCTTATTTTCTTACTAATATCTTTTGAGGAACAGACATTTTAAATTTTGATGAAGTCCAGTTTCTTAATTTTTAAAATTTATGGCATTTTGTGTCTAAGACATATTTTCATTCCTCAAACTTACAAAGATATTCTTCTCTGATTTCTTCTAAAAAACCCTTATAGTCTAGCAGCTTTTAAATTGTTCTTGATTCTCACATTGTTGAAATCCATAATTTCGCTTTTATCAGAGTCATCTTTCCAAATCTTAAATATAACGATGTGACTTATTCTTCCTCCACCAATTTCAACCTTATTAGGCCTATTTGCTACAATCTCTCCAAATTCTTTAACATGATTTACAAAGCACTTTATTGTGTCTTTCTTTCTCAGAGGAACAACTTACTTCTACTCCCGTCCTAAATTACTTTGCATTGGAATTGACAATCATTTATAGTTGCACTAGAACACCTGCACTCTCCTTTGTTTCTAGACTATTGCTGTTTCTTTGTCTGGACTATGTTTTTGCCTATTCATTCTTCTCTTCACGTAGGTCACTCCCACTTGTTTCTCAATCTTTGTTTTAATGTTACTTTCTCTGGTAGGCCTTTCTTGAACTTTGAATAAAACACTAGTGCCCTTCCCACATGGTTCCATAGGGCTTTGGATTTCCACACTTTTTTGGACTTGTTATTTACCAGCCGTGCTTCTCACTCCATGCTCTTGGAAGGCCAGAGATGTATCTTGTTTACTATGGTGTCTGCAGTATTCAAAAGAGTTCTTATTACATAAAAAGGGTAATGGAATATCTTAGATGGTGGATAAAGCAGGTGAAGATAGCAGCTATGACCTAGTAAACTTGGTTCTTTGAACCCACCATCATTTATAGAAGATATTTGGTAACTATTTGATTTGCTTTCCAGCTTAGTGGAACATTTTAATGCATTAACACATATTTATTGCAGAAATTCTAGGAAAAAATACAGAAAAAATGAAATTATCAATTATACTACATTCTTTAGCTAATAACTGTTAATATTTTGATGTAATTTCCTTTAGTTGTATATGCATCTTGCATGTTTTTTAAAAATAAAATTTAAATCAAATAGTGTATGAAGTTTTAAATTTTAATCATTATTTCCTAAATAACCCCCAATAAATCATATAATTATGTGACCAAAAATAATGATAATTAAAAAATATAGACTTTGATTCATATTTTTATATCCAAATGACCGTTACTTCATTCAGAAAGTCAATGATTTTGCAGTTGCTCAAATATTTTTGGACCCACTCTTCAGAAATTGTTCTTAGAGCCAAAGAAATATAATTTCTTCAGAATCACATTTCATTTATGATCCAAAACTTATCCATTTATTCAACAAATACTTGTTGAGTTATAGCTACTCTTTAAGGTTTTTGTTTTTCTTTTCTCTTAAGGTTTTAGAGAGTGAATTGTGAGCAAGACATAGTTCTCTCTCTTCAAGGAATTTGGTTACTTTTTATTATTTAATAATTTTGGTAACAATTGTCCACTCCCAGAAAATTGAATCCACACTGAAAGGGTGATTATTTACTGAGACTAATGATATTAAAAAATGTATTACTATTTATTAAATAATTAGTAAATTATTTTTATTAATGGCAATATAGTTGGGATAAATCACTATTTTTTTTAGATTTATTTATTTATTTATTCATGAGAGACACAGAGGGAGAGAGAGAGAGAGGCAGAGACACAGGCAGAGGGAGAAGCAGGCTCCAAGCAGGGAGCTTGATGTGGGACTCGATCTTGGGTCTCCAGGATCACGCCCTGGGCTGAAGGTGGCACTCAACTGCTGAGCCACCTGAGCTGCCCTAAATCACTATTTTGAAAGTGACAGCAGCAATTGTGAATGAGGCTAGGTAAAATACAAATTTAAGGAAATGAGAAATATTATTTACAGTGTCATCTCACGTAAAAATGCCAAATGAGCACTCCCTTCTCCCCATGATTTCCTTTGGAACTGGAAGCTTTCATGGATAAGCTGAATTTGAAATGAATTTTGAAGAAGGGCAAGTACGTAGAAAAAAAAGAAAGATGGGTAAATATTTATTTATTTATTTATTTATTTATTTATTTATTTATTTATTTATGGAGTGAGAGGTATGACCTTAAGTATGGAAAAATGCAATGCTTATTTGGTTAGAGAAAGTGTAAGTAGGAGAATGGGATAAAATTTTGTCAGTAGCTTTCAATTAAAGGTCACATCAGAATTACCTAGGAAACTTTCCAAAACTTGCCTTTGTTCTTCTGATGCCTCCTCAGGAGCATTTGAGACAGCTTTCTCTGGTCAGCTGCTCACTTCCAACTTTGTCCACCTTAGAGAAGGGAAGGAATAGATACAAATTGTTACTATGTATTGCTTGAATGAACCCCCTCCCCATTCAGTGGATTTTGATTGCCAAGTTGGGGAATTTATACATTATTCTATTAGCAACTGTGATATATTGTAGATATTGAACCATGAAGTTGAAAGGAGAAGGGCTGTATTTTAGGTAGATCACTATTTTGGTGGTGTGCTGGAGAGATAACAACCATGTAGTATATATTCTGTTACAGTGAGGTAGGAATACAATATATTGCTTTTTAAACAGGAATAATAATTTAATTTCTTGTGTAGGTGAAACTGTATTAATATAAGTCATTTTCTAATGAAGGCTTTTGTTGGATTTGAAAATTTAGATACTTTCCCTTCTTAATTGTTCAGAAGTTGACTGTGAGACTATGCAAGTAGGTTACTGCTGTTATTAGAACTGTTATAAAAGATGGCTATTTTAAGCAAATAGAACAATCACCTGTAATGCTTATGCCCTCAACTGATGAAAGGCCCAAAAGGAAAGAAATTCAAATTCACTTTCTTTATCACTTTAGCATTTTCTGAGAAGAGAGCATCAGTTTAAAGACATTTCATTAGTAAAATGAAAATAAGTAACACGTCAGTCCATATCATTGGTCTTTATGAACTAATGAATTTGGAATAAATGTAGTTTGATACAGTAGTTTGATTTGTTCACTAAGCTTAGGCAAGGAACAGATTCTTGAATTTTCAAATTCTTCAATTTTCCCTTCTCCAGGACTAGGATACTATGCTTGTTTTACAGTTCTCATATGATGGTTCTGAGAATCTTTTCAAGTGGTTATTTTCAAATCATATAGCCACAACACTGGATAAAGGTGAAGTTCCCTTTATGTATTATCTTCTTTTTACCCTCATAAAAATTTTAAGTTTTTATTTGCTATTGGTGCAAATGCAGTACGGTAATGAAAATGGTTTCTTCACATTTGGAACAAATTTTAGTACTTCAAGTGAAACAAAATTTGTAATATAAATATGTTTCCAATGATTTAATACTAATTAGGTTAGTTACTTGCACTTGAGAAATAGTTGCAAAGTAATTACTCTTCTAACATTATAAGAAGAATCACTCAGAAATATCTAGAAACTACTTGGCTTTGATATTTTTAAAGAAAGACATAAAAAAGATACTATTTTTAGTGTTCTGGGAGAGTATATCCATTCATTTATTCAACAAACATTTTAGCCCCTATTATGAACCAGACATTATTTTTAGACAATGGGATACAGCAGGGTATAAAGCAGGCAATGATTGTAGCCCTTATTCTGCTTTCAGAATAATTGTGTTTTCCTTATTCTCTTTAATAGCATTTTAATACTTTAAACATAAATGTTTGGATACTTGTGATGGAACACTATGTGGCAAAATGAATGCTTTCTAGTCTATCTGAATGAGTCCACAGAGCCAGTGTTGATTTCTTTTTGCTCATGAAAACTGATGCTTTTGGTCCTATGTCTGCATATATAGTTATAGCCTAATTAATCAGACCAATAAATCAATTGAATGTATATTAAATTTGGCTTATTTTAGTTTTTTAAAAATATTTTGTTTACTTTGTTAATCATGTTTCCTAACAATATTTTGAGTTTCTAAAATAAAGGGATTTTATTTTATAATTTTTATTGTCTTTGCTTCAGAGCATTGCATTCTATGAGGATATAGCAGTTTCCTTCTTGATTTAAGCAATGTGCAAACAAAATTGGATAAAGAAACTGAAAAATCTCATTGGGGCTTGAGTTATCTTGCTGAACCCATGAATTAAATATAAGAATATAAGAAATGTAACACTAGATTAAATTAATTGTCCATGGAACATGTTATTTTATGGAAAACCATGGTATTTGCTTTCCACAACATTGATCTACTTGAACATAATTATATTTCCTTAGTAATACAATACATATCAATTTTCCACAAATCAATTTTCTACAAAGACCTTCTTTGATCCCATTTCTATGTTCAGTCAGTACTGCCTCTTCAGTTATAAGTCTATTACCTCTTGTGTATGCTTCACTTCCATATTCCAATGACTATGTAAACTATTTTTCAAAGCACCCCCTAAGGTACACTATAATTTGGAAGATGTGGTTAACTTATCCATCTTTTTCTTTTTTAAAAAATCTTATTCTTGCTCACTTTGAAAAAATATGAATCTTTAACTGAATTCATGAGGAAAATTTTACATCCTTTTGCTTATTTAAAATCTAGACCAGTTCTTCTATGATATCCTTTATGATCAGAGAGCAATGAAAATTGTGTATACATTCTTAAGGAGAGTGACACAATTTTGTTTATGGATAATGTTGTTTCATTACCATATAAGAACAATGAGCATTTTTTTTTTTTGGTCTTTATTGTTACAGCCACACCTTAAATCATTGTCTTAAGATAGTATTTGGGTGATCTTTCACTCAATCTCCACTGCATTTTGTATAAAATAGATCTCCCAAATCAAAATACTCATAACACTTTCTACCTTGCAAAATCACATACTGAATGTAATATTCTACACTATTAGCACTGAATAAATATTCACACTGACAGCATTTCTGCATTCATGGACCTTTAACATTTTTTGAACTCCTATAAATTAGTATATATGCTTATATTAATGTATTCACGTATATTTGTTAATTTGTATGTAACTCATTCTCTTAGTAATTTTCTTCACTTTTACTAATAGAACCTTTCCTGAGTTGTCTGTACATGTATTACACCCTCCCTGCTTTGATAACGTGTTAATTTTCAGAAAGAAAGAGCATATTTGGCTAATCTTGTCTTCTTTCTCAATGCCTTCTTCTTGACTTATTTTTGTCCTTGTTCCTTCTAAGGGTCTTAAGTAATTAACAATAAATTTAATTGATAAAATCGAGTCAAGACTTTTGAGACTAAAAATTTTCTTAACACCTGCACTATTTAATTTATACATGCATATAAATCTTCTATGTTAAAATCTCTAAGTTCTTCCTCTTTAAAATGATTTGTTTCAGCCAGCCTGAATGTGTAGTTTTTACTTGGACTGTATTAAGAACAAATAAATATGAATATTAATTATTCCCCCAGTAGCAGATTCTTTCCCAAACTATGTCAATGCAATGTATTAAAAATATTCAGCTTTGAAGAGTACACACTGAAGCTAAATGTGGACTTCAGAGACATTGCTTTCTCTAATCCTGCAAATCATATTTAATAGTTTATATATGCACAGAAATCTTTGTATGTTCACTGTGTCTATGAAATATTCCAGGAAAATCATGTTTAGGTTTATCTTACTAGAATAACATTATCTAAAATGGAACTTAAATGACTATTAGAATAAGTGAGATAATACGATGCACTGTGAACACTTTTGGCCTGCTCTACTTAGAGCAGACATCTCTCTAAGGGTACAGGCAGAGAATCATTTTACCCTATGTGTGAAGAGAGAAACTGACTTCTTCCTATTTTCCTTGAGTAAATATACTATTACTTCCAGAACTGAGAACCTTTATGTCTAAAGGCCATTACCTGATTCAGTGCATTATTTGTGGAAAGAGAAAAGAAAAACCAATCCTCCTTATGTTGTCTAATTAAAGTCCAGAAAAATCTGACACTTGGGAATAAAAGCAGAACCAGAATGAGAAAGAGAATCTGTTCTGGACAGGAGATATTATTTCCTTTCTTAAGTTTCATGGAACACACTAAAAAAAGTATTTAAAAATACCATGTGTGGTTTGTCCCTTCCAGCTGGACATGGCACCAGTCCATAGAATAATGATGACACAAGCAAGGTGATTATAAGGGACCCACATAAGCTGATCTCTCTTCTCTGGAGTTGACACAAATAGAAAGCCTTGAACAAGAGTGGAAAGGCACACTGTCACTTTCCCCTCTGAAGCAGCTGGGACACATTCTGCTCAGCCAACATGTTCCCAGAGGAATGTGATTTAACTTCCACTTTTCACACAGTAAGAACCAACACTGGAGACCTGTCGGGAGGGTGATAGCAGCCTGGGAGGAATTTGGATAAGTGTTTTTCACTCCAGTGTTTTCGTGTGACTTGACTTTCATCTCAATTTATTTACATCTTGACCTGGAAAATGCAGCCAATGTTTGCTTCTCTTCCTTTGGCTTACCTTGATTCCTGATGTGCATATCTCTCCTTTCCCTACTCCCACCCTATGCAGCCTTTCCCCTGCAGCCTACTAATAGACTTTCTCTAGATGTCTACACATGTATTAATTCTGTTTCCCTCAAGTAGGGGCTTTACTTCAGGGAAAATATATTTGGGTCCTTGAAATATATACAAAGAATATTCACCTAAAGCAGCCTAAGAAGCTCCCCACTCCTTTTGCCAGATCTGACTATTTATATATCTGACAGTTTAAGAACCCTCTGGTAGTAGAGAAATTAATTTGTCTCATTTCTCCCTAGCTTTCTTTCCCTCCCCCCTCCATCCAACCACTGATTTTTATGCATGAGATAATAGACAAGCCTTGGGTGACCTGTTTTTCCCCCCTCCCCCTCCCTCTTTTTTTCCTTGCGGTAAAATAGTGCTGAAGAAAGAGGGCACTAGTGTACAGCCCAGATCGCATCCTTGCACCGTCTGGATTAGAGCTGAGGCGTCCGCGAACCGAGCGTGGCCCGAGCGGTGTTCTGGCCCGAGGACCGTAGCGCTGTCTACCCGGACTCAGGTACGTCTCAAGTCCAATTCTCCAAGCAGATCCAGGTGAGCAGACACTTCCGGGCGGTGAAACCCACCCACATTGGCAGACACAGTCCCCATCTATGGGATTTCCTCCTGGTCCCAGGGGCATCTTCCGCTTATTTCTTTTAGTCTAGCATCCTTGGGAAGTGTCGGGACCCATGGATGCCTGGGTTGTCTTCCTCCTTTGGCCTGGCTCACGTCCTGTGCTCTTGCTCTCCGCCCGCTCCCTTAGTTCCTTTTCGTCCGATTCTCACCTTGAGAAAGGGAGCTGGGAGGAACGAGAGGGAGCCAACTTCAGCCCCACAGGCGGCTGAGATTTGGCGCCTCTGCCCCCGAAGCAGACGGGTTTGAACATACCTGCAGGAGCCCTGGCTCCAAGACGAAGAGAATGAGAATGGAGGGGAGGTGGGAGGCTAGGGGAGGGGTGTGTGTGTGTGTGTGTGTGTGTGTGTGTGTGTGTGTGTGTAAAGAATGCAGGGAGGAGGGTTAAAAGAGCAAAGTCAGGGATTAGATGGGGGTCAAAGAATTGCAACTCGCTGATCAAGGCGTCCCCTCCTGGTCCTGCGGGGGAATGTGTTTGCAGCTGGACTGAGCACTGTCCAGGGTTCTGAACGCGGCCAGGCTTGGGCTACCGCTGCAAGAGCTACACGGAAGCTCCCCTCCGTTCCCTTTCTAGAAATGTGCAAAGCCAAAGGTCCCAATTTAGGCGAGTGCAGGGGCCCCCCTCCACCTCGTCCCTCCACCCTCCATCGCGGGAAACAAGTTACCTTATCTGCACCCTTTCTCCCTGAACATCTACAGTAAGCCTGACTTCTCGGATAAGTGTGGGGTGGTGGTGGAGGGGGGAGGGTGTGGGAGACATACCAAACTCCGACATGCCGAGACTTTACCAGGCGTTGCCTTAGTAACTAATATGGATTTCCTCAACCTGGCAAATTATATTTACTACTCGGTTTGTATGTTGAGGTCTCTTCAACCCCTAGTAGTTAAAGTAAAAGGCACATGCCTTTCTTGTGTTCATCTTGAAGTAATGCTTCCACCTTCATAATGAGTTTCCAAATTTCTTCTGGGAAAAGTTGATCTTTTCAAATCCGGAAAGTTCTCGTGGGTTAAACGATTTAGCTCCTCCTCCATTTTATTCCCTTTCCCCCCTCAAGCCTGTAAGCGTAATGGGTATTTGGGGTCCTGGAAAAGGCTTGCAGCTGGAGGAAGGGGAGGGTCGGCGGGGCTTTGCGCCTCCAGGGACCGCTGAGGGCACTGCGGGCAGGACGCACCGTCCTCCGCCCTGACCATAGCTGCCTCCCAAGCCGTCCCTCCAGCCGATACCTTGATGTGCTGGAATGAAATGGACCGGGCAACTATTAACATCACTGGCCCGGAGTTTTGAAAAAGGTCCTGTGATAACGGAGCTTTGCTTTTCATCCTTTTTTGCCGGCAGCGTCCAGCTCACGGCTGCCACCACGACGCCCATTGTACTCGTGACCAGTTTACTTTGATGCACGGGAGAAGAAGGGGGCTCGAATTCCCCTAGAAACGCCTCCAGGACAAGGAGGTGGTCCTGGAGGCCCAGGAGGAGAAGGAGGAGGAGAAGGAGGCGGGGGCGCAGGCGGCGAAAGTGTCGGACCGGCGGTGCTGGCCCGCAGGACCCAGCGGGGAGAGGCAGGCGTCGGGCATCTGTCTCGGTTGCGAGCCCGCAGAGGCGGCTGGCAGGACCCGCGTGGGAGCGCGGCGGGCTGGCTACGGACAGCACAATGGTCCTCAGCACAATGGTCCGGCTCCTCTTGGTTTTTTTCCCGGCGATCTTTTTGGAGGTGTCCCTTCTTCCTAGGGGACCCGGCAGGGAAGTGTTGCTGGCGGAAGCCTCGTCTCAGCGCTCGGTGGCCAGAATGGACGGAGATGTCATCATTGGGGCCCTCTTTTCAGTCCACCACCAGCCCCCGGCCGAGAAGGTGCCCGAGAGGAAGTGTGGGGAGATCCGGGAGCAGTACGGCATCCAGAGAGTGGAGGCCATGTTCCATACGTTGGATAAGATTAACGCGGACCCCGTCCTCCTGCCCAATATCACTCTGGGCAGTGAGATCCGAGACTCCTGCTGGCACTCCTCCGTGGCTCTGGAGCAGAGCATTGAGTTCATCAGGGACTCTCTGATTTCCATTCGAGACGAAAAGGATGGGCTCAACCGGTGCCTGCCTGACGGCCAGTCCCTCCCCTCAGGCAGGACTAAGAAGCCTATTGCGGGAGTGATCGGCCCGGGCTCCAGCTCCGTAGCCATTCAAGTGCAGAACCTGCTTCAGCTCTTCGACATCCCCCAGATTGCATATTCTGCTACGAGCATCGACCTGAGTGACAAAACTTTGTACAAATACTTCCTGAGGGTTGTCCCTTCTGACACTTTGCAAGCAAGGGCAATGCTTGACATAGTCAAACGTTACAATTGGACCTATGTCTCTGCAGTCCACACAGAAGGTAGGCATTGCATTTGGGAAAGAAAGGTACAGAGAAAAGCGAGTCCGTTGCATGATGTGCCATCGTGATCCTAGTATTGTCTGTCTATTAACAGCATTGTGGGAAACACACTTCACCCCTTGTCAGTACACACCCACCAAGCCATTGCCTCTTATCCTCATTCTGTAATAATGGTGTAGGAAAACTGTGTCCAGTGGTGTTTGGGGGATAGGAGGAGCCTATAAGATACGAACTCTCCATAAACAGGGTCCAACTGTAATTTCTGGACTTAGATATCTGCCTTCACATTCTGAGTTTGTGTTTGAAAGGCTTGTTTGCCCAAGGTGGTGTACTCCTGTTAAGAGACTGGCTATGATTTTCCCAAGCTTAGTAGACTAATCCAATATGAGCAATTAGGAAAACAAATACAAAACCAAAAAAAAAAAAAAAAAGAAACCACACCATGCTGTCCCCTGCATTGGGTTCGAAAGCTTGATCTTGTCTTGAACAGCTGAAGGTTCTTTGTCTTAATATGGCCCTTGTTTCACATCCAAAGCTCACCTGTGAATGTTGGATTAATGCAGTCATCTCCCTCCATATATCAGAAACTTATTTCAAATTCTGGAGTGTCTGAGATACAATGGAAAAGCAAATAGTTTATTTTATTTTTTGAAAAGTAAATAGTTTAAACCATTTATTTTCTATTACATATGTTAAAATTGTCCAGATGTCATCACTCCTCCCAAGAATTTTCTTGTTTTTGAGAAATAGCACTGGTGACTTCTTGGATTTGAGTTTTGGTCTAGTATTTTTCTTCTTACACAATGACTTTGCTTATTAGAATTTAGTTAGATCAATTACTAATAAAAGGATAGTAGACATTTGTCTTAAAATGGCTTTTAAAAATGAAATAGATTTACTTAAGATTAAAAACATTGATTTTTATGGTTTTACTCACATAAATTCACAAAGTATTTCTTATAAATATTTCTTTTACTCTCCTCCTCTGAGAGGGACCTGTATACATTTGGGGATAAAATGAGACTTTTGAGTCAACTACTCTTAACTCTCTTATATGCTTATGTTTCTGAAGAAACCAAGAGCCTGATTTAAACATTAATGCCTAGAACAGTTCGTGTATATATGCTGACATATAGAAGAGAATCTTGAGAATATTGCTGCATTCATATTTCTTACTATCAAATTATTGAAAAAAAAAGGCCAAGAAAGAAAGGTATGACTTCATATTCTTTTAACAGTTACACAATATTCAGTTACTGGTGTGAAGTCTGATTTTAGAAATGAAGAAGCATTCTTACTGAAGTGGTTATATGGTGATTGTTAATGAAAACCAATGATTTAATATTATAAAGGGAGCAGAGCTTTCAGGACAAACAAAAATAATGTAGAATAATACATTATAATTTCAGAGTTTGCTTTTGGAAAAAAAAAACTTTCTGCTGCCATATTGTGACTTCTAACAACTGACTCATGTTTCTGAATCTTGATTTTTAATAATGAATGACATATCCCTTTTCCAACAAAAATCTCATATAACTTTTTAAAGACACACTTTTAGGTTCAAATGTTAATTTCGTGCATATTAATGTCTACTGTTAATTTCCTATACTTTAATGCTTAATATAGTTTTCTCTAGTGTTTAGGCAGAACAGCTTGAAAGCATAAATTCAAGATGTGTTAGTTATCAGCATTAGATCTCTCTAAAAGGGAACAGTGAAATCTAGATGGAATGTGACATATATTAAATAATTCTCTCCATTAAGCTAGGTTTAATTGTTTATAGAGATAAGAGGTACAAATTCCTCTATCTAGAGGTAATACTTCATACTTTTATACACTAGTTTTATTTTCCATGTTTTAATATAATATTTATCTATTTTGGAACAGAGAAGAGTAGAGAGAAGATAAACTTCAATTTGTTTTCCAGTTCCATCATTTTGCTTAAAAATAATTGCTAATAGTGAGTTGCTTTCTGACAAGTAGAACTATGTTTTTGGAAAATTAATTGGACTTGAATTTGCCAATTTTGTTCAGGAAGGACTCACATTACAATTTCACCCTTATATTACTTTGAATTACTTTATTTCCTTTCTGCCTTTTGACTGATGTGTGTGGCAGAGATAATGTCTCCATGGTATTATAGTAGTTGACTCCAGACTACATTGTGTTCATAGAACAGCAATAGAGCTAACTTTGGTGTCTATTACCAAGAGTTTACACCATTCACCTTGCCTTTTTTATATGGCCTTACTCTAAAGGAGAATTTGTTTCTTTTATTAGACATAATATCTGTGGAAACTAAATTGATTTTATTTTCTTCTATCTGCAAAGAAAGATAACAGTCTCTTTTGTATAAGCTCCAACTGAAAATTCATTTTTCCTAAGGTTCTGCCCTCCTGCTCATCTCAGGGACTCATGGTGTACTGGCCTGCAGGCATTTTCTTGCATCATTTAGTAATTTTCCTGCCTTCAGACTGATGGGGTCACCTACTGGTGACAGTTCCTTGTCAAAAAGAAGCTAAGACCACATATCGGTGGTGTCTCTGCCATCTGGGCACTATTCAGGAAAGAGGCCAGTTTGGATATTAGCAATTTGGAGCTTAGAAATTCTGGAACCTCCAGTGACCTTCACCTCTCCTTTCCAAATTAGCCAATTTATCATCTTTTTTTTTTTCTTTTTTAATTAGAAGTTAGGCTAGTACAGTTAATAATCAAGTGACTAGGCTGGTGTATCTTCATTTCCATGGTTAATTTTGATGGACTTTACAATCACAGTTGGGGCATCCTGTTATTTGAATTGTTTTTATATCCTTTTATTATTTTATTTTATGTTGCAGTTAAGCCTGGAGATATTTTCTGTTTGTTGTTTATTTTTTAATCCAGCTAGAATTCTGTTGTTATATTTTTTTATGTGCTTTTCAGTCTTCTCCCACATAATTTGTGCCACACTTATCCTCTGGCCATGACAGCTGTCAGTTTCCTTGACTCAAAAGAGAATTGGTGTACATGTGGTTACCTGCAGTGGGCTCTCCAGAAAACTTCCAGGATTGGTTCTTGAGGAGAATATTGAGGTAGGATGGGTACTGAATGATTGAGCTTTATTCACAAGTAAAAATTGAGTGGATTTTAGAGCAAGCTGCTCACCTGAAGTATGTGTCTTTAAATATGCTAAGCATAAAATACAAAAATAGCCTACTTCTGTGAAGAATATCTTGGCCAAGGACACTGAATTTCATCCTTGGAATGAAATGCAGATTCCCCATCAAGAATGAAACTTATTTCAAAAAGTTATAGAAAGCAATATTTTAAAATACTTCTAGTTGATTACGTTAAGAGCATTGAGCAAGTCCAATAAAGAATGTTCCCTGAATTTGTAGCTTCAAAAAATTTTTTTTTGATTGGATACATTTTCACTTGTGTTAAGCCTTTCTCTGTCAGTGTTTTGTCTCATAGGGTCAGGTGAGTATTGTTATGATAAAGAATTTAATTATGCTCCTATACAGTACTCTTCACTATAAGGTGCTTTTTTGTTTACAGTTACATTTTCATTGTAGTGCACCTTTTCTTGATGCTTACATTTTATGTGAAATTGCCCTTTTTGGGAGCTTTCAAAATTTCATCCTTTACTTATTAGAAGCCTTTTTTCTATTTGATATAAAACATACTCTAAAAGTCTAATGACATCAGACGAAAATCCTCCAGGGTCAGTGAAATATTACTTTAGCTACTGAAGGTACATATAAGAATTTTATTTCTACTAAATACCATATTTTCTACCCATGCACCAGCAACTTTTTTCACATCTTTCTTATCTTGATTTCAAACTATTTCACAATAAGTTACTTTAATAAATTACTCTATTTTTGTCACAAAATAAGACATGGGAGTGTCTTCAAAGGTTATTTAGGTCAACCAACTAAAGATGATTAAAACACCACTATCTTTGCCAAAAAGTAGTTCCCATATGCTCTGAGTTTCCTATTTGTGATTAGGATTTCTAGTGAGAGTGGGAGAATATAGGACTTAAATTCAGAAGCAGAATTTCACCTATTAGTCAGCTTTTGTATATAATGATTCGACTCCCTGAAATTTCCACTAATTCTCCATCAACCACTGGGAATCATCCAAAAACAACTTAAATTCCTGTTCCGTGTGATATTTGTCATCAATAAATTCTCTGTCCTTTATGCTATACCTCACCAGTTCTCTCACCGATTTATTTGAGTTTTTAATTCCTGCATCATCACAGACAACTCGAGTAGGTCTTAGATAAGTTATTATCCAGAAGTCTTTTAAAAGATATGTACTACTGCTGGGTCATATCTCCTACTTTTTATGCTTGGGCAGTTATTCATATTGATATTGTTATTTTTTTCAGAGTAGGACTTTGCTTTTTATTTCCTTTTAAATGTAAAATTATTAGCTTAAATCTACCTTATCAGTAAGTTCTGGGATTTGATTATTTAATTCATTTTAACATCATCTTAGGATCAGCTTTATGTCCTTTAGGATTTAATTATATACATCAAAACTAAGTAAGAAAGGGTCAAGCATAAAATCCTATGTTCATCACCAGCAAACTACTTCCTGTCGAACTCTGGTGGTCACTCAGCCTTTATTAATTTCCTTGACAGTATGCTTTTCCAATATGCACCATACCACTTTATAGATAAATATATCAATATAGGTAATTTAAATGAAAAGCCATCAGATATTCAACTCTAATTGAAGATTTACTATACCAAAAGGTGTATATAAAAAATTTGAAGACCTGGTCTCAGTTATTAAGTACTTTACACTATAAAAGAGGTACAGTTTGAACACATGTAAAACAAGTAAAAGATACACGTAGACATTTAGATACATGAGTTTATACATGTTTAGGGAACATTAAAAGAAAATATTGGTGACTGTAATTAGCTAGAAAAAAATCCAGAGAAAAGAATTTTGTTTAATATTATATTTGCAAAAGTTAGAAGCAATAGTAAGAATGTCCCTATAGGGGATAAAGTAAGTGGGTTAACTTGGCTCGAGTGGAGAGTGTGATCCAAGAACTAATAATAAAGATAGCAACTCAAATGTGGTTTCCTATATTCTGTGACTCTGTGACTGTTTATTGATATAAGGATAAAAAGTGGAGAATCTTGAAGCATGTGCCAAAGAGTTTTGGTTTCAAGAAAGATATGCCCAAGTAGAGTTTGATGTGATTCAAAGATAATTAACATGAATTTTACTGAAACATATAAAGGAGATCTATTAAATGGAAGGGGGAAACTATGAAAATGTTAGTTGCATGGAATTCTATGTACTAGGCTGTTGAAATAGCTGGGAACAATAAAAGGTGTTCCTTTGTCAGGAACAAGGAGGATTTTGAACTGTTTTTTGTCTTGCAGTCATGGAGAATTTTGATGTAATTTACAGGCATGACATGAGTAGTTTTTAAAACCATGATTCTTTAGGTTTAAAGCATGAACTAAGATTTAATATATTTAATTCAATGTGTACTTTAGCTAAAGGCACACACATTATTAGCAAGCATTGATATATGGACAAAAGTAAAGCCGGGGATAGTTATGAAGTATTCTACTTATGATTTTAAAAAAGTGTTCACATCCAAATAAAACCTTATTCATCCAGAACCTTGATTCTCTAGCTGACTTACCTGGTTACTTGAGAGTTGGCTTCTTTAAACTCCAACTTTTTACATTTTAAAAATTGAATTGTAGCTTATATACATTATTCTACTAGTTTCAGGTGTGCAATATAGTTATTTGATGTTTTCATACATTATTAAGTGATAATCTCCATAGGTCTAGTTATCCTCTATCACTATGCAAAGTTACTATAATATTATTTGTTGTATTCCCTATGCTGTACTTTACTTCTTAAACACTTTACAAGGTGATCTTTGCAAACTATACCATACAGTCTTCTGACTTTAAAAAAAAGAGTGCTAGATTTATAGATCTTTCTAAAAATATACAAAGTAATCATTATGATTATCATTACATGTGCTGGGATACAGTGGTAATTTTGAAGCCTGTTGAAAAACATAAGGGCATTTATTCCTACTGAAAATGGTACCAGATTGCTATACTTTTGAGTTTCTATATTTGTTATTTTTCCTATATTGGCTAGACCATTATAGGAAACCATTTGTAACCATATTAAACCATTTTGTAAGTTATTTAATCAGTATTTAGCAAATAGCTACCATGTGCAAAGGATCAAGGAGAAATACAAGGATAAAAAAAAGGAGACATCTTCATTACTTTGAGACAGACAGAACTCTTCTCCATTCCTCTGTGCCACCAATCACCCTGTCACTTCATTAGCTTTGGAACAAATAGTTGGCCTGCATGGGGTAGATGGGGATGGCAATTCCTCTTTTATGTTTCTATCATGTTGTTTGGCAGTTGCCATTTCTCTTCAGGCACTACAATTTTTCTCCTCGTGATCTATGGTGCTAATATACAATGACTGGTGGATTTATAGATGACTTTCCTGGTAATGGCTACAGTGGTATCATCATGGAGAGATTTGTCAGAAGCCATATATTCAGCATGCCCCATCATAAGACCACAGAGGGCTGGGAAATCACAGTGGAGGATGGAATACTTTATTGAGCACCTACAACCACAAGAAAAACAACGCACAATTCATGTGTTCTGATATTAGATTGGAAGCAACATTTCAGTGGGAGAAGGTTTTAGAGAGGCTATGCTTGCAAAACAGAATCAGGCTGAGACATAAAGCCAAAAGGATGTGGCTGCCTTATCCATCAAAGTGCTATCATTAAAATTTTTATGTAGGAATATTTATGTAATTAATGTGTCCAAATTTAGTTATTCTATTTACTTTTCATGCCTAGTTGTTCTCTATGACTGTCCATATAACATTTGAGATCTGAATTTATAAGAAAAATTATAATTTTAAGACCCTTCAGTCTCATGGGAAGTTTTGCTTTCTTAGACTTTGAAGCATTGTCGTACCAAATATGGTGTTAATGTTTTCATGAAGAGAATTTATTGGTTTAGGTAGAAATTCTCATTTATCAATTTTAGAATTATCTAATCTGGTCACTTCATGGCCAGGAAATTGAAGATTCAAGGTAATTATCTAAATGATTCAGATAAAAGCCTAAATTAGCACCTAGAGTACAAAAAGTTTTGGGGGAGAAAATTTTAAATTACCAAGTAATTTATTTTGTGTTCTAATGAAGACATGATCATTTATACACTGGTAAGCACATATGTCTATTATGTGTCAGACACTGGTGTTGGTACTAAGAATACATAAATTAAAGGAATTATAATTATTATTATTGCTATTACTATTATTATCCTCAGGGGTCCCATAGTTTGTCAGAAGAGACATACATATATACGCAAAAAGTTAATCATTTGAAAAAATAAATACACAAAAGACTATGGGAAATACCATATGTTCATTTCAGTTTTATTTGCAAAGTGGGAATGATCACTACTATATTATTTACCTCATAACAGTGTTTCAGAGAAAAAGGAGATGGTATATACACCTAATTTTACCTGCTTTTGCTAAACTGCCACCAAAGGGACAGATTCTTAAGACATTGGCCCTTGTTAGCTGATAAAAATTGAGCAAGTCCATGAAATCAGGTAATCTGGTATAGATTTATGACCCAAAATCTGGTAACAGGAGACAAAAATGAAACTCATGGTTAAAAGTGCAGCATGTTCTGTAGATTTTAAGAATCTTTCTCATGCTACAAATAAGAAAACAAATGCTGGGGAAAATAACATGACTTGCTCAAGACCATATTTGTTCATAACAAAGTCAAGACTAATTCAACTTTGTGTTAGATACTTTTTTTGAACCAAAGCTCGTTTATTTGTTTGATTGATTGTTTTTAAACAGCATGAATCACCCTCATACATTCCTCTCTCCTGTGAGGTTTATATCATTTAGCCATGCTACATTCCTCCCAACTTTGCTGCTGTCATTTAGTACCTTCCAGGAGACTCTTCTGTCACTGACAACTTATTCTTATTGCTGATAGTCCTCCTTTCAATATTGACTCTTGCCATACTTCTGGTTGGTTCCAATATTCATGTGTGTGACTCACTGATATCTAACCTCTTAGTTCAGTGACACCAACTTTGTCTCCTTTCCCTTCACTTCAGCAACTCACTTACTCTGACCATGCTCTGGCACTTTGATATCACCAAGAACTGTTCTATCTCTGACCTCTTAAATATCAGGAAGCCTCTGAACAATAGAAGCCTCTTCTTTTCGACTTTTCTTGCTCCCAACTTACCTGATCTTCACATTTCTCTGGAAATCTTGGATAAAGCCATTTTCTTACTTGATCTGATTTCTTCCTTGGATCTATGTAGCTCTACCTCCATATTTGTGCTTGTTACTGTCTAATAAGAAAACTCATTTCTTAGAGAAAATGAACTTTCAACTTTATTTTTTTTTTATTTTTTTTTTTTAAAGTTTTTTTATATTTAATACTTTTTTTTTTTTTAATTTTATTTATTTTATGATAGTCATCAGAGAGAGAGAGAGGCAGAGACACAGGCAGAGGGAGAAGCAGGCTCCACGCACCGGGAGCCCGACGTGGGATTCGATCCCGGGTCTCCAGGATCGCGCCCTGGGCCAAAGGCAGGCGCCAAACCACTACGCCACCCAGGGATCCCTGAACTTTCAACTTTAGATGTACATTCCATATGAAACTCTAGGTGAGGCTTCATTTTTTCCCCATTCCCCTCAGTACAGAAATATAAAGATCAGAAAGGAGACCCTTATTAAAGAAAGAAAAAAGAATTCCATCCCTGTGCAGGCTGTGGTCAAGAGTGGGAGATAACACTTACTCAGATGTCTCTATGGTACCATCTCTATAGCAAGTGATCAGGGGTTGTGTATAGTACAGAAGGATGAGAAGATTTAAAAAGGATACCTAGAGCTGGATTCCAGGGATCAGGGATAGGATGGGCCCAATGGGTTCACAGAATTAGCCATGCTTAGAGAGCCATCAGGATAAAATGTATAAAAACAATCCCTTAAGTCTATTGTGCAGATGAGATAGAGCTAGATAAATATGAGATATTATTATTGTTGTCAGGCTATCCCAATCTTTTTTTTTAATATTTTTTTTAGATTTATTTATTTATTCATTCAGAGAGAGCAAGAGAGAGGCAGAGACACAGGCAGAGGGAGAAGCAGGCTCCATGCAGGAAGCCCGATGTGGGACTCGATTGGAATCGATTGGTCTCCAGAATCACTCGATTGGTCTCCAGAATCACACCCCGGGCTGCAGGCGGCGCTAAACCGCTGCGCCACCGGGGCTGCCCAGGCTATCCCAATCTTAAATAAGCAGATGTCCTTAATTTAAGTGAGCAGGTATGAAGTAAATATAAGAATGTCCTAGAATGAAGGTGCGCAAATAAAGGGAGAATAGGTATCTCTTGTTGATTTGCTAATTTTGAGCAGCACAGTCGGCTTCGCATATTCTTCCTACATAACAGTTACATCCATAGCATGTGGCCTTAGATGAAGGCTTTTCTTTAGAATTGGATAGATTATTCTGTAGTTATGTTGAATACTTTGACGGCAGTTTCCTCTGTTATCTGTGATCCTCTGGCACATTTTATAACTTGTATATTATAAAAGGCTGAACAAAAAAGATCAATAAAGAAATTGTGAATAGTATGTTGAAGAGGAGAAACTGTTTACAATGAATTTAAAATGTGATATGAGGCTATTCAAACAGGGAAACAAACAAATAATGTCCCCTATTCCTGGATAAGTAAATATACTGTATTATTTTCAATTTTTGGTCAACAGATACAACTCTGTTGGTAAAGAAGAAGATGTGTTCAGGTGCCTGTCATAATTAAACAGATGTTTAGTGAGCACCTTCTCTGAGTCAGGCTCTCTGCTATAGTCATCAATGATCAGAGCTAAACTATAATTCCTCTACCAAGAAGTTCATGTGGTGGTTACCATTCAGTTTGATAAATGCAACCATAGGAGTAGGTGTGAATAGAGAAGTTACAGAAAACTGTCACTACCTTTCTCTGGGCCAGAGAAAGAAGTGAGCATAACCTCATATCTCCCAAAGCAGGTAACATTGAAATTTACCCCATTAGAGGACAAAGACGAGTGAATATGAGTAAAAGTATTGATGTAGAAAACAAAGTATGCTCAGGGAACTTAAACATATTATGAATTCTGGAATATATGGTCAGGGAGAAGGAATGGGGAAAGATCAAGCTGAAAAGGGAGGAAAGGCCCATGTCATGAAGGCACAGGCTTACCATGCCAAAAAATTTAGATTCTATTTTGTAAACATGGTGAGCCAGTGAAGGAGGGACCCCGATGAGGGACTTGATCCCAGGACCCCCGGATCACCACCTGAGCTGAAGGCAGATTCTCAACCATTGAGCCACCTAGGTGTCTGGCCAGTGAAGGATTTTAAACAGAAAGGAAACACAATCAGATTTATATTTTGAAAAGGGTAACCTGAAAATTTTGGAGAGGACAGATTTAGAAAAGAAGTCAGACTAGAAATTGGGACACAAGTTGGTACGCTATTGATAGTTGGGAAAGTGGTGGAGAAGAAGCAAATTTAATCGATTTAGTCAAGAAATTGTAAGAGCTTTACTAAAGGAAATGTCAATGGAGATACAAAGGAGAATGGATTTGACAGAAGTTTAGAAGGGAGATTAGGATTTACCAACTGGTTATGAAGATCAAGGAGGGGAAATCAATAATGACTCCCAGGTTTCCATTTTGTACGAAATAGGAAGAAACAAGGAAGCACAGACTGGGAAAATGTGAGTTTTAGAGTAGTTGAATTTGAGGTATCTATGGGACCAGAAAGTTGAGAGAGCTCTTAAGTGAAAGATCTGGAAAGGATGGTAGATTTGTGATTTGTCAGCAATAGCTATGGTTAAAGCCACAAAATTGGATGAGATCACCAAGGAAGAGGATGTAGAGTGAAAAGAGGAACAAGTTAAGGGCAGAACTTTGAGGAAGGTGAAAATGAGAAAGAGGCTCCAGAAGAAGGATAGAGAAAACAAGGAAATTAGAAGGAGAAAGGGGAAGAAGAATCAGGAAAGAACCAAAGTCATGGCAACCAAGGGAGGAGAGATTTTCAGGAAGAGAACAGTGACAAATAACACAGAGCAGACAGGGAAGGGAGAGGTACAGAAACGGTGCTCTGTACCAGTAGCCTCCACTTCCTCCTAGCTTCTGCCTCCCCAGGAATCTCTCTCTCTCTTTCTTAAAACTCTGAATACTTTAGGGATGCCTCAGTGGCTCAGTAGTTGTGTGTCTGCCTTTGGCTCAGGGTGTGATCCGGGAGTCCCAGATTGAGTCCCGTATAGGGCTCCTGGCAGGGAGCCTGCTTCTCCCTCTGCCTGTGTCTCTGCTTCTCTCTCTGTGTCTCTCATGAATAAATAAATAAATAGAAAATTTTAAACAAAAAACAAACAAACAAACAAAAAAACCACTGAATACTTTACTGTGTATTTTCTACAAACAAGAATACTCTTATACTTGACCAAAATACAACCATGAGAACCAGGAGATTAACAGTGACACATGACTACCATTTAACTCTCAGAGCCCATTTGATTTTACTTAGTGTCCCAATAAAGTCTTTCATAGCAACAGGATCTAGTATAGAATTAGTCATCTCTGAATAGTTCCTCAGTCTTTCCTTGACTTCATGATTCTGACAGTTTTGCAGATAACATATCCAGTTGTTTTACAGAATGCCCTTTAGTTTTGGTTTACTGATGTTTCCTCATGATTAGATTTAAGTTACACATCTTTGCTAGGAATATTCCAGAAGTCATGCTGCATTCCTGTCACTGCACTGCTAAAAGGTATATAATTTTTTAAGGATTTTTTTTGTTTATTCATGAGAGACACACAGAAAGAGGCGAGACATAGGCAGAGGGAGAAGTAGGCTCCATGCAGGGAGCCCAATGCAAGACTCTATCCCAGGACCCTGGGATCATGACCTGAGCCAAAGGCAGATGCTCAACCACTGAACTACCCAGGTGCCCCTGAAAAGTATATAATTTAAATTTGTCCCATTACTGATGATGTTAATTTTGATCACTAGATTAATACTGTACATCTCAGACTTCTCCACTGTAAAGTTACTCCTCTCTTCTGTGTAATTAATGAATATTTTATGGGAAGTTGCTTTGAAACTCTATAAATATCCTATTAATCATAAAATTTTTGATTTACTCATGAATTTATTTATGTGAATATGAACTTATGAATTCCTATTTTATTCAGTGCATTTTATTTTATTTTATTATTTTTTTTAATTTTTATTTATTTATGATAGTCACAGAGAGAGAGAGAGAGAGGCAGAGACATAGGCAGAGGGAGAAGCAGGCTCCATGCACCGGGAGCCTGATGTGGGATTCGATCCCGGGTCTCCAGGATCGCGCCCTGGGCCAAAGGCAGGCGCCAAACTGCTGCGCCACCCAGGGATCCCAGTGCATTTTAATCTACTCTTATTTACTATCATTATTTATTTTTGTTCTAAATTGTCAAGCTGGCTTTTGTGTTCTTTTGATATGTACAATCATTCTCTGAAAACTCCCTTATTTTCTGGACAAAAAGGTTTTTTTCAGGTTCATCTTTTACTTTTTCTTTTTAATTTGAATATAGTAGACACACAATGTTACACTAATTTCAGGTGTACAACACAGTGATTCAATATTCCTATGTGTTATGCTATGCTCACCACAAGTGGAGCTACCATCTGTTACCACATAATGCTACTACAATACCATGGACTATATTCCCCATGCTGTATCTTTTATTCCCAAGACTTATTCAAGGATCTCTTCATTTCTAAACCCATTGGAAGGGCAGAGGTCAGGAGAAAGCAGAGGCTGCAGGTGTATAGCATTGTTTCTAGAGACTGAGAAAAGAAGGTGAGAGAGGACTGTAGCTAGACAGAGATGCACTTCTAAGCGGAAACATTTTCTAGGATGAGGAAGACTTGAGCAGTTTTAAGAGATGATGGAAGAGAGTGGTAGAAAGGAACTTTAAAGATAATTGAAGAAGCAGAGTTGCTGAGGAGGCAAGAACAAATCGTGGCCAGGCCAGCCACATTGAATCGGAAAAGGCTTTCTTCTGAGTGGTGATACAGTTAAGTTTGGGAAAGAGGAGAAAAGAAATAATATTTAGATGCCTTTATTTTCTTAACTATTCTTTGAGGGGGAAGGAAAGGGAAAAGGAGCATTTCAAATACAAACAGGTCAAAATTTTAGAGGACTCAACTGAAATTGGAAACCATGTATTTCTAGTAATGTGAGTTCATATTGTTTTGATATTCTCTCCAGAAGTGTACAGTCCCCAGGTTCATGCAAGGAGTCCCAGCTTTCTCAGTACCTTGTTAACTTGGCCACCTGCTGGCTCAATGTCTAAAACACGAGAGTATTTTTTTTGTTGTTAAAGATTTTTTAAATTTATTCATAAGAGAGAGAGAGGCAGAGACATAGACAGAGGGAGAAGCAGATTCCCTGTGGAGAGCCCAATGTGGGACTCATCCCTGGGCCAGGATCACACCCTGAGCCAAAGGCAGATGCTCAACTGCTGAGCCACCCAGGGGTCCCAACACTACAATATTTCTTTAGTTAATTACATAAGATACTGAGTGCTCACCAGAAATTTTATCCTAGAATTATCCTTTGTCCGGCTTGTGTCACAAGGCCAGATGAAGGAATTTATACTTAAGAATATCATCTATGAGATCATTATCAACCATTTTGCCTAAAATTAACTTTCCATAAGACTACATATCTGATTTGTTTATTCTTTCGAAGAATTGCGTTTTCTAAATTACATTTTAATATTGTCCTTTTTCATTTCTTAAAGGTCAGAACAAGCATTGGAAGTGTAAATAATTTTCAAGATTTTTTTTGAAGATGTTCCTTAGTATGTTGTTCAATGTGCCTTGTATAAAGTCCATTGTTAACAATTCTTTTTAGATTTTATTTATTTATTTATTAAAGATTTTATTTATTTATTCATGAGAGACATAGGCAGAGGAGAAGCAGGCTCCCCGAGAGAAGCCTGATATGGGGCTTGATCCCAGGACCCCAGGACCACGATGTGAACCAAAGGCAGATGCTCAACCACTGAGCCACCCAGGTGCCCCTCTTTTTAGAAGCCCCTCTTTTTAGATTTTAAAACCATGAAATTATTTATCCCTCTTGAAGAACTGATATGTTTTGCTTAATTGGTATTGAGGGTATTGTGTTTTGTATTTTTCTCTTTGCCTACCAGGAAGCTCAAAGCTAAATTTGATGGTACAATACATAGATATCAGCTTCTTCTGCCTTACTTCAACGCATTATTTTATACTTTTTATAATTGTGTCGTGCGTCCACTCCATTTTAAGAAGAGTAAGAATATTAATATATGTGTAATTAGAAGTGACCCAAATAGATATAGATCCTTTTTGAAGTTTCTGTATGTTATAAAGCAGAGGGTAATGGCAGGCTGAGAGGTTTTTAAGTGTGGAAGAGGGAGAGTTTGTGTTACACCTGCAGTTGAAGATGGAAGAAAAATTTAGGGCACCTGGATGGCTTAGTTGGTTAAGCGTCTACCTTTGGCTCAGGTCATGATCTCAGGGTCCTGGGATCAAGGCCCAGGGCCAGCTCCCAGCTCAGCGGGGAGCCTACTTCTCCCTTTCCCTCTACCTCTCCCCACAGCTCATATTCTCTCTATCTTGCAAATAAATAAATTAATAAAATCTTTTAAAAAAAGAAAGAAAGAAAAATTTGCTTCATATTTAGTGTGACGGGAGATTCTTGAACATTGATGGTATACCAGAGGAGAATCACACTCCTTTACATTAGTGAAAAAAACCTTCCTCGGCTCATAGATGCTTTGCCATGGCTGTCTTTTCCTTCCTTAGTACATGCTAGAGTCTGCTACGTAGCTGTGCCAGGATATTTTGCCCAGCTTTGGCAGGGTGTATGTGTGGGTGAAGCATTCTCGTTTCCGTGGTCAACACTGAGCAGGGCTACTGTGCGTCTGTGAATTTCTAACATCCTCCTTTCCTGTTCTTCCCTCTTTTTATCCTTAGGGGAAAAATAAATCTGTTTGTAAAGTGACTGTTTAGTGACAAATGGAGAGAGAGCTTACTTTCTACCCACTGCCTAGCTTTTCCTGGTATTGTTATCATGTGCCTTCCAGACTCTAATTGCCTGGGAAAGTAAGCTTGATATAGGAGGAGACACCTGCAACACATCCTATGTTCCTTACTCTTGTTAGTAAAGATGGTTGTAAAATCACAGAGACTAGAGGGAGGTCTCACACACTGATATGTGTGATGGATGACTTACCTTTTGTTTTTGGCTAGAAATGCCAGATTTGAACAGTGAAAAGTCAAATTTCATCTCTCCTTCGATGTTGAAACATGCCAAAGGAAAGGTTAGTATGTAATCTACTTAATCTGTCATTTTAAAAGTAAAATTTTGCTTGCAAAGGAACAATTTCTTAAAAATGAAAAAATATAAAGCAAGTGATTAATTTTTGAAGTGCTTTTTTCTCCTTTTCAGTAGATTATTTTTAGGTTCTCCTAGGTGCAGAGGAATGCACTAGAGCAGGGCTTCTCAAACCTCAGTATGCATACAAATCACCTGGGAACTCAATAATTTCTAATTCAGTAGGTCTAGGATGGATCTGAGAGTCTGAATTTCTACTAGGCTCTCAGGTGGTTCATGGACTACAATTTGGGTAGAATCTTAGCATGGGAAGCCCCTTCTGAAAATGTCTCTCTTTTATGCTAGTGAACTGTATATGCCTTCTCACTCAGGTATGAATTATTTCCTTCAGAATCATCTATACATGTCTCAAGGCAAAGTCCTATACTCCTGGAAGAGGCAAAAAATGGTTTTTAAAATGTGTATATTAAAAAAAAATAAAAAAAAATAAAAAAATGTGTATATTTACAAAATTATACTAAAGACATTTATCTATTCATTTCTTACATTTAATGATTTTTAAAAATATGCATTAAGAGGTGCCTGAGTGGCTCAGTTGATTGGGGGTCTGCCTTCGGTTCAGGTCATGATCCTGGGGTCCTAGGATCAAGCCCCACATCAGGCTCCCTGTTCCACAGGGGAGTCTGCTTCTACCTCTCCTTCTTCCTCCCCCTCACTCATTCTTTCTCTTTTTTCTTCTATCTCTCTCTCTCTCAAATAAACTCTTAAGAACATATATTAACTACCCTGAATACATGCTGCAGGGTAATACTTGCTGGCGTTGTAGTTAATCACATTTCTGGTTACGTGTGTATCTTCTGCTACTAGAACACTCTGCTCCAGTGGAATGTCTCCCATGATGGAAAGTAAGTTTCTGGACGATGGGAATCTTTGTTGTTTTTTTCACTGATGTATCACCGGCAATTAAAACAGTGTCTTGCCCATTGTAGACATTCAATAAATATTAGTTTAATTGAATTATATAAGGAGGGCTTTTGTTCCAATCTCTTTTTCTGCCTTAGTAAAATGGATTTGATGATTTAAGAGCTTGCAGTGCTTCACATCAATTCTTATTGCCAGCACCATAAATGTAAATGAAACAAGATAGTAGACTAATTATTCAACTTCCAATAACCAACAACCTCAGAAGTATTTGTTTTAGGCTAAGTTCTTTGTAATTTTTTATTTGATTTTTTCTTATGATAGTGGAATAAATCAAATAAAATATCCAATTAATTGCATGTTTTGTGGGTAAACTCTTAATTAATATTCTTCTTCACTGTTACCTTTCTACTATCTGAGGAAAAATGATTACGTTTACTGTCAATTAAAACTCACAAGTTGTTATATTTTTTCATTTTCTTTCTTTTTATAAATACTTTAAAAAAGATTTATTTATTTATTTATTTCAGAGAGAGGAAGTGCATGAGTAGGGTGAGGGGCAGGGGGACAGGGGAAGCAGACTCCCTGCCCGGGAGGCACTCTGATGTAGGGCTTGATCTCAGGACCCTGAGATCATGACGTAAGCTGAAATCAAGGGTCAGATGCTTAACTGACTGAGCCACCCAGGAGCCCTGCTTTTTTATGAATATTGATGTCCCATACCAATAGTACAGGTCTGGTACCAATGTGTGGTACAAATAGCTTCTAAGGAAGCTTCAGTGCCCAACCTGCAGTGGGAAGTGTAGTGAGTGGGAGGAGCTGGGTTTGGTCTCATTTTCTCCATCAGCTACTCCTTGTGACTCTGTCTTCTCATCTCATGCTTTCATCTCAGACTCCTGTGAAGACCATGTGAACTGATGTGGAAGTATTTTTGAAACTGTAAAGTTCTATATAAATAGAGCTACTTGCAGTGTATTTGATCATATATTCTAACTTATATTATTATTTTCTCATTTTTATTATTAATTACTGCCTCCTGACCTCTGTTTTTCCCAGAACATTATAAGCAGCCACTTCTATTTAGCATTTATTTAGAATGATAGATTTTGTGTTGAAACATTTCTCTAACTCCTTGATTTGAAAAGAAAAAATTTGAGGTTAGATAACTTACCTGAGGTTGCACACAGCTCAATACTCTAAGAAGACTTTTGCTGTAGCTCAGCTTTTTCTCTCTATAAATACTGAAGCCTCTCCAAATCATCTGCCTTTATCTCTTCATATTCTCTTTCTGCTTTTCCTCTACCCTTTGTCTTTCTATGTGGGCTTGAAGGACAAATGTTAGCTTCATGTCAGTGAGCCAACCAGTGAATTCATTTATTCGACAGAAGCATATCCCACTAATCATCCAGCAGTGTGCTGGGCATCAGGTATCCAGAATGAATCCAGGGTGCAGGTGTCCATCAAAGGTGCTAATATAGACAGATATCCATGAGAAATTACACTGATGTTTTATATATATATATATATATATATATATATATATATATAATATGATTATGCAGTAAAATAGTATTATCTATGTTTCCAGATTTTATGGATACCCTGTAGTTCCTACCACTGCATATAGTCCAGAAGGAGGGATAAAGAAATAATTTTTGCCACCTCAGTGTATGGATGAATGTGGATAAGGAGAGGGTGTGGAGGTTTAAGAAAAGGTGTGATTACTTCTAGGTGGGGACATTAGTTGGGTATTTTGGAATAAGTAGCGTTAGAACTTGGTCTTAGTGCTAGCTAGCCTTGCAAAGGAAGAGCTAGATAGAAAAGGAATCCCATGAATAAATAAGGGCTCTGAGTAAAAAGCCGACAGATGTACAAAGAATGATGAGCTGGTTAATTTGTCTGGGGCAGAACTTACCTAAAAGGGATTTGTGAAAGAATTCATTGGAAAAGTAGATCCAGATGTCAGAGTGCTGAGAATGTCAGAGTCTGAACTTGTCTTCCATCTGCGAATTCAGTCAAAATGAAGTAGACCCTCTTTTCCAAACTTCTACCAAAGACTGATAAATGGGGACTTATTTTTAATCCTTCCCACCCACTCATTTTCTGGTCCATTTTTCCTCCTTGCAGCATTTGCTCTTGAGAGTGACACCTTTGCAGGGAAGCCTCCTTCTTTGTTTCTCTGGTAAAATGTCATTAATCATACTATCCATTTACATTTCCACAGCAATATAAATATTTGGTCATAAGAAGGATACAGGCAAATGTATTGCAATGTTTTGCAGCTAGAGTTGGAGTCTATGTGGACATGTGGCCCGCCTCTCAGTGAAGCAAAAGGCATATTACAAGCTGGTTTCTCAGCTGTGAAATGCCACTACTTAGGTCACATGCCTCAGTTAAAAAAACTGCCAGGAGCAACGCCTTCTCCTTGGCGGAGAGGCATGCCACCTGTCACCCAAAGCTGCCATCCCCTCTGGCATCTTGCACGGGTAACTTTGATTCACTTCTGCATATGGGGAGGTTGTGTTCTCTGCCTTTTGCAGCATATTTCTCCATGGTACTTATCTGGGGTGAATTCATTCTTGTGTTCATTGAATTGGGGATTATTGCCTGTACTCATGAAGGCCAAATCTTAATCTGGACGAATAGTTGTAACCTTGGGGATAGCTGTTGAGTGAAAATGTGAATTGTCTCACATGTGAAAAATGGCATATGACAGGCATATTTCCACTCAACACCTAGCTGTGATGCCACCCTTAGTGATATGCAAGATCACACTCTATTTCACTCTGTAATGACATGCAAGGATTCCTGGAAATCAGCCTTAGAGAGCACATATTCTGGATTCATTAGGGATCATGTTCCATCAGCTCCTTGATGGATCAGTCCATCAAGGACTACAAAAATGAAACATAATTTGTATCTTTATGAGCAGGTGAAACATTTCTTACAGCATGTACCTTATTTTAGATTTCCCCCTTTGTAAGGTCTGATATGGGGTTAAGCACAAAATAAATGCTTGATTAGTACATGTTGAATGAATAATCAAATGGTGGTTCTGTTAAAAGGTAATCTAAAAGGCATTTGTGCTGACTATGATATTGGAATCCTTTGGCTTCCTATTTTTCTATGAAGGAAATATTGAAAAACTGAAAATGCTCCATATTTATCAAGTATTGTCTGCCATAATAATGCCATCTTCACACAAGTATTGGACTTTAGAGTTTATAATGTGTTTTCTCTTTCATTTTGAGTGGTTCAAGAAAAAAGCTATATTAAAATATGTAGTTTCCTCAATTTTTTCAAATGTAATTCCCATTTTTTTTGCCATCTGCTCTTATCCTGGGTTGAATTGGGTCCTCCCAAAACAGTCTGAATCTTAATGCTCAGTTTTTCAAGATGTGACCTTCATTGGCAATAGGGTCTTTATAGAGGTAACCAAGTTAAAATGAGATCATTAGGATGGGCATGAATGCAATATGACTGTTGTCATTATAGAAAGGGGGGAAATTAGGGCATAGAGAGACATGCAAACAGGAAAAATACCTTGTATTTTTATTATTTTTATAATCTCTACATGAGGTAGAGACCGACTGGCACATCTTTATGCCATGAAATGCCTGATTGTCAGCAAATCACTGGAAGCTAGGAGAGAAACCTCAAACAGATATTGCCTCCCAACCCTCACAAGGAACCAATTCTGCTGATGTGTTGATCTTAGACTTCTGGCCTCCGGAACTATGAGACATAAATTTCTGTTGTTTTTGCCACATGGTTTGTACTTTGTTACAACAGGCATAGGAAATGAATTACAGGTCTCAGATTACTACATTGTAGAAGCTGGTGGAAGTTTAGTACTTCCTGAATGTGCTGAAAAAAACTAGTCTCTATAGTGCAGCTGATGATCATCTGTTTATGGACTATTAGTTGCTTACCCTTTAACTGCCTCCCCCTCATCTGACCCCCCCCCAAGAATGTGGTGACATTCTACTCATAAATGGTAATATAACTTAGATATCTGTTATTGTTGAAAAATAGTAATGATACCAGCACCATTGATTGAGCATCTATTGTGTGTCAGGCACTGTGCTGAGTGTTTTATGTATATTACTTCATTTTGTCCTCCCAACAACCTTCTAAAGTAGATACTGTTATTATTCTGGAAAGATTAAAAATGTTTTTCTGAGTTATACAGGTTTAAAAAAAGGGCAGACACAAGGTCAGTCTTATTCTAAAACCCAAGTGTCTGATTGCTGTATCATTTGTATAAAGAGGTACTACAATATTTAGCAGGCTTATGACTTTGGGTCTAGATATTGTCAGCATTTGAATGCCTATTTAAATGAGTAAGGAAATGTAAATGAAGGCAAAGACTATATAATCATAGGTCAGACAAGGTCTTAAAAAAGTCAGGTCCCTGAGCAAGATTGTATCCAACATACTTGCCTAGTTAATCAGGAGGACCACATAGTTCAGCCTATCACTACTTCAGAAAAGAGTAAAATGAGTTCCTTTTGGGTCTTCTTTTTCAGTTCTTTTTATGTTCAGCAATGTGTGTTCATTCTAAAGCTTGCTCCTGTTTGATTTTAGAAGGACGGACGGATATATCAGAGTGTGAAGATAGCTACATTATGTATCGTAATCACTATTAACCTTTTAATATGAATCTTTTCAGATTATTCTGTGTGGTTTATTCTTTATTTTTTATTTGTTTTTTTTTAAATTTCAAGCTGGTCTTGAATTCCTGACCCTGAGTTTGAGACCTGAGCTGAGATCAAGAGTTGAGTGCTTAACTGAGCTGCTCAGGTACTCCTGTGTGTGTGTGTGTGTGTGTGTGTGTGTGTGTGTGTGTGTTTAAATTAAATAAGGTATATGCTTTCTGTGAAAACTGAGATATACAAAACAATACTACCAAGAAAATGACAATTATCCATAATTCCAACTCCAGGAGATAACCAGTATTAGCATTTTCACATAAGATAGCTACATATTGATTTGTTCTAAAGCATATCTGACATTTCTTTAAAAACCTTCAGATTTGTTATTCCTGGAAACGATGTTAAAAAAACCATACCTTCTTTTTTCTGTGTCCAGAAAAATCCTATAATTAAAACAAACAATCAAACAAACATAGTTCTAGAAATGAAGGATAGTTTCCTCCCAGTGGGCAAAGGGGAAGAAAGGCTTCTCTCTGGAAATTTCTAAGGCTTTAGTACTTGGGGAGTTTATTACATTTTTAAATTTAACAATGGTCTAAACTAACTCATTCTCTAAAGTACAAACACTGCCAATTGATTTTCTAGTGGAGTGGTCCTGTGGAAGCCAGCCTTTCCTGTCTGGTCCCTAGTGTTATGGACACATGTTTATGAGATTCTTGGTTTGTTGTAGGAAGAATGCAGGTGTTAGGTTGGGTTGGACTGAATGAGCCCAGGGACCTGAGAAGCTGTGATTCTTTGAGTAGAGATTCATAGAGTTTATGGGTTTGTAACAGAAGTCTGACCATCCTTTCCTGGGAAATACCTACCAATGGCTTTGGCTCACCAATGGAACTTTCTCCGTTTGTTATTAGTTGTTCAGGCAGATGCATATTAAGCAGTGGGAGTATAAAGAAAGATTAGTGGTTAAGAGGGAGGTTTCTTATCTGCCAAATTTGAGCTATGTGACTTTAGGCAAAGTCTTTTAGCCTCTCAGTCTCATTTCACAAGTATGTGAACTAGGGATTGTAATTATACTCACTTCTCATGGGATTAAACAAGATAATGGCTGGCATATCATGAGAACTCAGTAAAACATGTACATGCAAACATATACACACATGCATACGTACACACACATACGTAAAAGCTGATAAGGTAGTGTTATATGGCATATTCTATTCTTGTTAGTTTCTCTTGGGAAGGAGTTTTCCTATCTTTGTAAATATAATACCTTCCAGAGTTGATATAGAATTTATTGGTATAGGGGAAAAAAGGAGGCCCCATACACTACTTTTTATTTGAGGAATTTTGAGTGTTTAATAAGCTCCTGTTAAAAGGAAGTACCTTTGGAAAGAATAGCAATTAACGCTATTTTTCAGTTACTACTCAGAGTTTTCAGATAAGCCTAGGGTCGGCATGGCAGAGTGGCCAAGAGGGGAGAGCTGATCCTGCACAGGCCAGCTGGAGGATATCAAAGGTTATTCCAATTTCACAATTTTTCTTTGGTTCTAGCTAGGAACATATGTATAACATTGTTTCCTGAGTTTCTGATGATCATCTTTAATCATTATCACTATCATTTCCTAAGGAGCCTTACATAATCTTGGTTTATATATAGTAATTGCTCCTACTCTCTACAAGTTTGAAATCTGAAATGGATCGCACTGGAAAGGAAACAGGGCTATCTAAGGTGGAGGCTTTAAGTCACATCAGTTTGATCCTCTGAAAGTAGATACTTGTGCTGGTTATAACTTTCTCGGGGGTAGGATTCTTTATTTGGTGTGGTATGGTGTGGTGTGTGTGTGTGTGTGTGTGTGTATGTATGAGTGATTCATGTAGTGTCTGTTTCAACTCCTTGTGCATAGATTGTAAATGTTAGTTGAAATAAATTGACCTTGTGAATTCAGAATTGTTTCTCAGTTTAGTGAGGCTGTGAGGAAAGATACTCTTCATTTGTCTTAGGGATTTGGGGGCATTTTCTGTACCCAAACATTCCAAAACATTATATTTACTTTATTACATTCGCCTTCCTTATATTTTTCTGGGCCATAAATTCAGTCTCTCTTCTGTTCATATCTCAAGGATTTACTTTTTACTTAGGGCAATTGTTCTCTTTTCTGGCTGCATATTGGACTCATCGGGGCATTGAATACCTGTAGATGCCTGACCTCACCTGTAGAGATTCTGCTGAAGTCTGGAAAGCAGGCACTGGTGTCCACACTCATGTGTGCAAGGCTCTTCCCAAGGGACACTGGGCCTAGAGGTAGAAAGAGAAGATAGCAGAGAGTGTGTCTGGCCCTGGAAATATAAAGGGTGTGCCTGTTTTGGTATCATCCAGCTTCACCTGTTCCATCCTACCTCACCCTGTATCCTGAGCCTGCTTGCCATCCTTGAGCACATGAAAAAAAAAAAAAAAAAAAAAAAAAGGATGCCCCCCTATTGAAGTCTTGGTGTTGGGACTCTCCTCTGGCAAGGCTCCATTTCCCTCATCTTTTAGTGGCTGGCCACTTCTTTCCATCCAGGACTTACTTGATTCAAATGTCATTTCCTTAGGAAGGCCTTCTCAACCTGACTTATCACTCTTCTCCTCTCACTTTCTATCCTACTGCTGTTTTATTTACTTAATGCCACTTATGAGTATCAGTAATTATCTCATTTCTGCAGTTGTGTACATATTTATTTTTAGTCTCACCTACTAACAGGACAGTGCTGTATTTCCAGAGCCTAGAACAGTGCTTGGCACACAAAAAGCTTGCAATAGATATTTTTGAATATCTGTTTGTAGCAAGAATAACAGCTGTATGTATAGACATTGCTAACTCTCTCTGGTATCTCTTCTCCCAGATTTAGTAGGATTCAACTCAGTACAATTCTCAGTCATTCATAGTTGGCCTCAAGATAATTTTTTTTCATATTCCTGATTTGAAAAGTGATTTTTAGTGTATAGCAGTTGAGGATATGAGGCTCAAAAACTTAAGCAATTTCTATTTGTCCTTTCAATCTTTCATTCATTCACTGAAAAATATTTATTGAGAATCTAGAATATAAGAAGCAAGGTTCAAGTTTTTCCCAGCACATGTCCAGAACTTGGATCTTGTGCTATGCTTGGCAATAATATGTTTTTCAATATGTATTTTCTGAATTTAACTCAACAGGGGCTTCAAAACTGATATACAAGTACTTTATATAAGGCTGTATAAGGTAGATGCAGGAGGAATGATTATAATGTAGATTATAGGGTAGAGTTAGAACTATCCTTTAGTAGGGATTTCATATTATCTATTCCAATGGCCTAATTTCATAGAAGAAGTTGAAGTCCAGAGAGGACAATAGTTTGCATTCCATGGATGCTTATATGATGAATAAAGAACTGACAGATTGAGTGGTGCTCAAGGTCAAGTGATTATTTCATGGCACAAGAGACATTAGAACCATGTTCTCAATCTGGGGCTCTTTTGTCCCTACCAGTGTTCCTCAAATAGATGTGACTAGAATGATCTGGGGATATTGGTACCTGCTGGTGGGGACTTGCATTTTTACCATCTCTCCCCCCAAGTAATTCTGTTGCAACAGCCAGGTTTGGGGACCACTATGTACACCATATTTTTAACCCATGAATTTGCCTCATCTATAATTGCAGAGATGAGGAGGTTCCACATAATATATGGAGAATACCACATAATATATGGAGAGACTTTAAAAAAAAACTATTGATTTTTGCTTAGCTGCACAGTATCAGTCTTTGAGTTAAATCTCAATAAACTAAAGACTTGCTTCTGACATTTGATTAAAAGCAACAGTTATTGAGTGTGAGGGATATAAAAATGAGTAAGACATGCTTCTTAATATAGACTCTTTAAATCCTGCTTAAACAGAAGGAAATAAGTCAAAGAATCCTGGTATTCCCTTGAATTTTAAATCACCATGATTTGTCTGGCTGCTGGCAAAATGTCTTGTACCTTATAAGGTACATAGGGATGCTTAATTTGTTCTGATTTATTGTTAAATGAAAGCAGCTTTTTACTTGCTCAAGCTTTTTACTTTACTATTGTAGAATTATCCACTAGATTATAAGTACCCAAAGTGCTCTTTCATTATTTATATTCTATGGGTGATTGGAAGAAGAAATGAGAAGGAAACACCATATTTTGTCCATCTCGTATTTTTATACTGAGCAGTAATATAATAGGTTTAATTATATCATAGGTGTAGTAATTATATAACAGATGTATTTGTTTATGGAGGTAAAATATCTATGGCAAATATGACTTCCCCTAAACAGTTTTCACTATCAATGCCTTATTTTTTTTTTTTTTTGCTCTATAAATGCCTTATATTTTATCCTAGGGTATCTGTAAGAATGTTGGGCCTGACATGTTTTATGTCAGGAAATGTAGAAATTCATTTCCCATATTTATGGAAAGGAGAAAGGGAACGAAGCATTTAGAGACAGTCAGTCATGAGACTCGAGGAAGCACTAGGAAGTTCAATGTCCACTGGGGAGCCATATTTGTTTTTATATTTATATTTTTATTTTTTTTAAGATTTTATGTATTTATTCATGACAGACACACACACACACACAGAGGCACAGACACAGGGAGAAACAGGCTCCATGCAGAGAGCCCAAAGCGGGACTCGATCCCAGGTCTCAAGGATCATACCCTAGGCTTGAAAGCAGTGTTAAACCTCTGAGCCCCCCGGGCTGCCCTGTTTTTATATTTTTAAATGATCTACCAGGAATGTTTCATAGCAAGTAAGGCAAGAATTCAATGACGGTGGATATGTGGATATTCTTTTCACTAGATGCTTACTGGGACCGGGAAATTGAAAAAAATGGATATCTGAGTCATTTTTGGTGTCACCAACAACCCTTGTCTGTTATAGCAGGGAAGATATGTGGGTGAGTGTGGAAGGCAAGTGACAAGGCAGGGGTGATTGTGGTGGGTGTGCGTGGGGAGAGAGCTGAGCATGGGCTAAGCTGAGATGGGGAGGAACAGACTTGCTTGCCTTGGGTCTAGGCCAAGTTTTCAGTACAGACAGGAACCTTCCTATCTTGCTTACATAGCATTCCTGGGGACCAGTACAATACCTGGCACTTATAAGCTGTTTAAAAATGGGTTAAATGAATGAATGTATGACTGTTGGCACAATGAAGTTTTGAGGAAGTTGAGATCTAATAAATAGAAGTAGGGAGGTTGAGATGAGTTTCTTGGTTCTAGCATCAGACTTTGCACATAATTGGCACTTGAGGAAGTTTGTGATCAGGCCTCCAACATTCATGTTGAGATCAGCATTATAGATTTTAATACTCTAAATGCGTTAGAATGAACTCGAGAACACTGAATTTTTTTTTATTTTTAGAGAAGTGTGCTTCTTTTTCATTTTTGATTTTTCAAAAAATAATTTTTCTGAGACAGAGAACTCATTTCACTCACAATTAGAGTTATTCTAAAATCATGATCCCCAGCCTCTAACATATTAACTTGCTTATTCCTTCTTTTATATATGCCAGGTTTTGCACTGAAACTCTGAGTACAAACCTAATGGTCTATCATGGGGTGGTATGTATTAGTGTTTGTGGGAATAGAATTTAAGGGTTGGGTAGGTGTGTTTATTTTCTGACAGCATGTAGGCAGCATGTAGAGCAATAAATAATTTCCCCCAGCAGCTGTAAAAATGGGTAATCTTTGATTTTGCATTGTTAGATAAAAGGGAATAAAAATGATCACCAACAAAAATGGGAATGTAACTGTAATGAAATAACTTGGGGAAATGGAAGTGGGATTGCCAGTGGTAAAAGAAATGCTGCTTCACCCTATATAGTGAATTTTAATGTTTTTTTTTTTAAATTTGTATACCTAAATTCATTCAATAAAAAAGGCAAAACAATTGAATTTAGTGAATCACTAAATTGGTTTGAAGAAATTAGAGACTAATCAATGAGAAAAACCTTCCAATAGATTCATTAGTTATTAACATATTTACTGTTTATATGAATTCAGTCTCGCTCAAGACTATACAAACTAGTTTTTGTGTGTCTAATCACTGTCAGATTGGAACTGCTATTTCTCATCTTTAGGACATAATGGAGCAGTTGATATAATATCTTTCTATAAAAGTAGTTACTTTTTACTTTACTTTTATTTTATTTATTTATTTATTTATTTATTTATTTTTTACTTTTTTTTTAAAGCAGCTTGCAGAGCAGCAGGAATCACAAACCCTAATGTCTACAGGAGAAGGCAGATGTGGATAAAAAAGAGTGGGGCTGACCTTGTGGGAAACTGAGGGAACAGAAGAGCAGGAGCCACGAGATCCACAGCTGTGGGAGACTGTGGGGCTACTGTCGGCAGAACGCTTATTTTAAGAAAAGCTAGAAACTGGAAATTCTATGTGAAATTGTCTCTATCTTTAAATTTCAGCCACTGGTTAATTTTTTAAAGCACCGCGCAGACCAAACAGAACTTGGTGGGCTGCCAGTTTGTGACCCTGGCTGCTGGTATGTGACCACTGCCATGGATAATCACATGTAGTATGAAGGACACATCTTTTAGGACCAGATATCCTGGATTCTAACTCAGCAAGAACTAAATATGGGGCCTTGGGCAAGTCACTCTCATTTTTAAAATTACGGATTTGGGCCAAATGATTTGTAATTTAGTGTCTTTTCAAGTTTAACAGCATCTATGATTTTATAAGGAGCAATAGCTGATCTTCACATTCATTACCATTCTTATTTTCACTGTGACTTACGTGGTTTCCCAAATATTTGAAATCTGCCTACTATTGTCCTCTTTGAGGATTGTTTATGAACATTTGTTGAAACTGACCAGAGAAAATACTGTCAACTTGTCTCTGAGTCTAAGCAAATTGTTAGCAGAGTTGCAGAACTTGGCTATCTCCTGCTGTAGTAAACATATTAATAAGCTCTCACCAGAAGAACTGTGAACAGATGCAGTTCTTGAAAACACAGTGTCCTTGTCACATTTACTTGTCTGTTTCTCCTAGTGAGGCAAGACTTGCTTGTGGTATCCTAGTAAACACTCCTTTTTCTCATAACCAGATCACAGTTCATGAATTCAGTAGAAACATCATTGTAACCAGTATCTTTAATGCACTTTAATGTATCTAAGGCAAGATACACAATGACATAAAATGACAAGGTTTTTTTTATGTCACATATTTTTTTAAAAAAATTATATTACCCAATTCCTTGGAGCCAGAACTAAGAATAATACATTGCTTTTGTAGCCACTTTTCAATGTGGAACTTTAGGTGCTTTAAATACAATAAATGTATCTACAACACATCTTACGTGGTCAACTGGGAATCATCCCCTGTTCAGTGAAATGACGATGACGTAGGCAAAACACATAAGCACCTCTTTCTTTTCTGATAACTAGTTGGGTGACCTTGAAAGTTGCATACCTTTCTGAATTTCCATTTCCTCACTGATAAAAATGCTGTTTAAAATATTTGCATCTCATAGAGTTGTCAGGATCACAAGAAACCAATTAGATGTGAAAGTACTTTACAAAACATAAAGCGTGGCGTGTCAGAGAGATAACATGCTAATCAATCACTTACCTCATTCAAACGTGAGGAATGGAAGTACAAATTGAATAAAGCAATTTGTTTTGCCCGCTGCAGCTCTAATTTTTTGGGATTTGGAATTGGCCTCCCTGTTATATCCTTGCTCCCTTCTTTTTAAAACCATCTCTCATATCTCAACAGCTTAATTAATTTGTATCACTGGACATATGGAATTAAACCTGGAATCTTAGAGAAAAAAGAATTTGTTCCTTAAAGGACCTTAAACATAATCCTTTGGGTTTACTCTTTATTTATTTATTTATTTATTTTAAATATTTTATTTATTTATTCATGACAGACACAGAAAGGGAGAGGCAGAGACACAGGCCTAGGGAGAAGCAGGCTCCATGCAGGAGCCTGATGTGGGACTTGATCCCGGGACTCCAGGATCACGCCCTGGTCTGAAAGCAGCGCTAAACTGCTGAGCCACCCTGGATTTACTCTTTAAAAAGAATTATATGTTGGGGTGCCTGGGTGGCTCAGCAGGTTAAGTGTCCAACTCTTGATTTTAGCTCAGGTTGTGTTCTCAGGGTTGTGAGATCAAGTCCCACTTTGGGCTCTTGGCTAGGTGTGGAGCCTGCCTAGGATTCTCTATCTCCTATTCCCTCTGCCCCTCCCTGCTTGCATTCTCTCTCTCTCTCAAAAAATAAAAATAAAAAAGAGTTTTATGTTTAACCTCCACTTCCTTTCCTTCTTTATGGACTTCATCCAGTTTTTCCACATTAAGTGTTAGAATTGAAGAGCTTGAGAGATTGTAATGTCACCTACAGAATTATTTAGAGAATATATTATCACTCTGTTCACTTAATCTTACATAATAAACAATTTACTGAGTTTCTACCTAGTTTCAATTTCTATTATCTAAAATGGTGGCATGATATGCAAATACTGGATTCATTAAATTTTCCTTCATTTTAAGCAATTATGATCTTTCTGGTCCTTTTTTGTTTTATTTTTTCCCTCAAATATATCCAGCAGTGTGCTAATCCCCAGAAAAGTGCTCAAAAACACTGACTTATAGCAATTGTTGATTTCCATGGTGTAAATCCTACCACCATATTGGTTTCAAGGTAGTGACTTTATGTCACTGAACATGGCGCTGGGAAGAGATAATGCCCAACTGGATCTCATAAGCCAGAGTGAGCAGCTCCAGCTCATAATGATACAGTGCAATGATAAATGTATTAGTCAATATGGAAAAGAAAAGCTCTAAGTATGTTTTTGTCATTGACTTATTATTTATAAACTATACTTAATATTCATATAATATTTCATGCAGTCAATAGGATGTACTTATTATATATAGTTACATAATGGTTTTCATATTTTAATGGGATGAAATAAATATATTCCTGGATTTAAAGATTACTTTTTTTCATTTGATTTTTTCTCTAGTTACAATGAGTAACTATTTTATTTTATTATTTTATTTTTTTATTTTCACTAGCTTCAATGTCTAAGTAACATATCATTTTTAAAAATATATTTTATTTATTTATTCATGAGAGAGAGAGAGAGAGAGAGAGAGAGACAGAGACAGAGACAGAGACACAGGCAGATGGACCAGCAGGCTCCATGCAGGGAGCCCGACGTGGGATCGATCCTGGGTCTCCAGGATCAGGCCCTGGGTTGAAGGTGGCGCTAAACTGCTGAGCCACTTGGCTGCCAAAGTAACATATCATTATATCTTTAAAATATTTCAGAGCTTACTTTAGTCATGTTCTATCATCCATTTCCTGATGATATGGTTCTTACTACATCTCAGAGTGTACATCATGGAGTGATTTTTTTTTTTTTTTTTTTTTTTTTTTTTTTTTTTTTGGTAGAAGAGGCATTTTGGTATCATAGGTTCTGAGATGTCACATGTCAGAGTCCCTTAAACCTCTGAATCAGTTGCTTCATTGTCTTTTGGTCAACATTGTCACAGGAGAAAAGTATTTGGAAATCCCAGTTTTATTTCTTTTGTAGTTGAATTTATTTTCTTTTGGCCTAGAGTTCATTGGCCAAAAGAACTTTCATTTATTATTGAGACAACAATAAAGCTTGCCACTATGTGTCTAGGCTGTCAAAGGTGTTTTTTTCTTCGCATTCTGTGTGTTACCTTGTAAATTCTCTCAGTTTCCAAGTCTTCCACTAGTCGATTTTGCTGTTCCATTTGTGATCATTTCTACTGCCTTGTCGTCTTTTTTGTCAGACTGCTCTTCTATGTCTCGCCCTGCAAATAACTTTTAAATTCTGTGTTTTATTTTTCTTTTCTAATTTTTTGTTTAATATTTAAATTTGTCCACTGTATCACTAATATAGCCTTCAACTTTGGTGGCTTTCCTTTTTTTTTCCTCCAATGTGATATTTTTTGATATAATACGCTAGTTTTCATAGAAATGATATCTTTTTAAAGATTCTTTTATTTTTTAAATTTTTATTTATATTTTTCAGAGAGAGAGAGAGAGAGTGAGCAAGAGCAAGCAGGGGGGGAGGGGCAGAGGAAGAGAGAGAAACTCAAGCAGCTCCTTCCTGAGCACAGAGCCTGGTGTGGGCTCCATCTCACAACTCTGAGATAATGACTTGAGCTGAAATCAGCTCAGACGTTTAACTGACTGAGCAGCCCAGGAACACCTAAAGTTCTCTTTTTAAACATCAAGTAGATATTTTCTAAAATTGCCTTACATTTCCTCAAAAAAAAAAAAAAACACAAAACTATTTTTGAGGCTCCCCATGCCCTTACCATGACTTCAGAGAGTTGTTAAATTTTTTCTGTGCTACATATTTTCTTTCATGAACCCATGATGACTATTTTTCCCATTGCCCCTCTCTGAGTGGGGGTGAAGTCTGGTCGGGTCTGACAGGTCACAGCAACTGACAGGCATAACTTTCCTTAGAGCCACCACTGTCCACTCCTTTGCGAGCAACCTGTGCTTGCAGACCTGAGATTAGAGGGCAGCCTGACTTCAGGGCACTTGGCAGAGCCTCCAGCACAAAGTATCATTAGCAGCAGAGCAGGCACTCAGCAAACGCTAGGTTTTCCTCCTCCTTGAGAAAGAGCTGGTGGGAATTCAAGTTGAGGAGAGAAATCTTTGATACGGATAAAAGGACCTCAGACTGCTACTTATTATACAGCTTCCTAATCCAGTCCCATCAATATGAGAGTTTGTAGGAATGTTGACCATGTTCTAGAAGATCATTTTCTTTGTGTTAATTGATTTCCAAACTTATTGAGAATTTTTTTTCTCAATTTGGATATTTTCTTGGACATTTTAATGGTGACTTGGGAAGGGAGTTTTTCATTGCTTTTATCTTATGTGTATAATCTCAGTATTGCTTCTCCTTAGAAAAAAATTCTTGAATTTTGTTTGCTTAGTTTTCTATCTCATAATATTTTACTTATGCACTTCCACATACAAAATCAAGCCAGCTGATTTTCTGGAACTATATTTTAGGCTTTTATTTTAGCACAGCCATCATTTATAGGCTGCATGATTTATTATTCTGTGTATCAGTGTTATGATCCTTATTGTTCCTCTTATTTGCACACTGAGGTCAAGGACAGTCATACATACCACACTGGAATCACTGCAGATCCTGATTAATAGCATAGAAGTTAATAATACTTAAATACATTGAATATTCAAGTATAGTCAACAGATTATCTATGCTAATTAAGAGATGCAATGTCACAGAAATGGAAAGCAATCCAGAAACCATTTCTCATTATTTTGAATTCATATGCATTAAAGCTTTTCCTTGGTTCATATTTCCACAATTACAGGTTCACCTAAGCTTACCTGCAAACTAGCTTGGATTCTCTAAATACATACCAATTATCTAGATTAGCATACTGGTTCAAAACCAAAAGGAAAAAATAACCCAGAATATAAAAGTCAAAATGGATAATTCTCAAAATGGATACTCTGTAAATAAGAATTGGCAAGTCTTCCCTAAGAATTTTTAAGAGTTTCTAGAGTGGTATATATGTGTGCATGTGTGTGTATGTATTTGTCTGTATTGAAGGTTGATTAGTATGAGAATGATATAGTTAATTAATATAATGAGAATTCTATTTTTCCTCCTTGTCAAATTGAATGATCAAGTTGTTACATGGTTTTCATCTTAATTCATTAAAACTTATTTTTATGAGTTACTTTAACTTAAACTCTGATTGGGTGCTTGGGTGGCTCAGTTGGTTAGGCATCTGCCTTCGACTCAGGTCATGATCTCAGGGTCCTGGGATCGAACCCCACATCTTCATCAGGCTCTCTGCTCAGGGGGAGTCTACTTCTCCCTCTCCCCCTCCCCACTCCCACTCATGCTCTCTCTCTCTCCCTCAAATAAATAAATTCTTCTAAAAAATAAAATTCTTTGATTAATAAATACATTAAACAATATGTAAACTCTGCAATTATATACTAGTATGCTATTCAAGTTTTCTCCATTTTCAGAAAATATTCAAATACAAGACATTTATATCAAAATTCAGTTGAATTATTTTGTACTAAAATGTGGCACTTTTCCTGATTCTTAGTGTATAATATCTGTTCTACTTTCTTGATCCACTAATTTCTAATTTCCCTCTTTTACTCTCCCCCCACCGCCCAAAAACAAAAAAGTAGGGGTCAGACCTATCCTTTTTAATTTTTTTTATGGTGATTTTTTTTTATCTATTTAATGATCCTGATATGTACAGATTTTTTTCTTGGTATTAGTCTTACACTTAACAAGTCATTAATATGTAAGTACTAGATGGCAATTTATACACTGTTTTACCTTATTAGAGATGGTTGCCAAAGTTGCTAGTTTGTTTTAAAGCTTTGAATTTATCTTGTTTAATACTTCTTTAACATTTTATTTTAAAACTATTTTAATATAAAAAAGTACAGTAAATCACTGTTTAAGCCTGTGTCATCTAGGAAAACCATCTTTTGGTTCTGTACTCTACTTCAATCCCAAACTACTATTTTAAATGCAGGGGAGAATCTTCTTAATGTGAGTGCTGTAAAAAAAATATGTTCAAAATTTTCTCTATTATTAGCTTCTTATTAATTTTCATGGTTGGCTTTGGAAGAAAATGTAATAATTCAGTGCAGATGTGGGCTCAGACTGTGTGTTAACACACTGAGATCTAGCTTTACTCAGTATCCCAAAGCCAAGTGATGAGGCAGTCCTGCACAGTTTCTAGAACTGCCTTTGGTCCAAATCCAGACTCTGCCAATTACTAGACAAGTTCTTTAACCTCTCTGTGCTTCTATTTCCTTATCTGTCAACTGGGGATAATAATCATGTCACCCTTAAGGTAATTAAGTGACAATTAAATGAAATCATGCCCAGCACACAGTACCTTGTTGTAGAGTTTGTTACCATTATTATGACTCATCCTGTAAAACTGAGATACCCTATGTAAATTTTGTAGCCAAAAAGGACATTTATTGACCTGTGCTGCTGGGCATGGCCTCTTCAGTTCTGTGAGCAAGAGGAGAAGCATGATCTCCCACTCCTGATCCATATGGAATGAGATTCCCAATGTCAAGAAGGTAATAGTCCAGGTAGGATAAGGTAGAAGGAATGTTGGGCAAGTAGAAGCGATAGGTGTCCACTCTATATGCAGAAAGGCTATAGGAATCATAAAGGAAAAGAACCAAGAAGAGTGGTCCCCATGATCAGAAGTACTGTTTTGTGAAAGAAGGATTAGTCTTGTTCCTTGTATTATAGAGGTTGAAAATGGGGCACTTGGATAGAAGTTGCGGACATCCAATTCCTCTAACCCAGAGGAAACAAACAAACTAGAATTCTAAACTGGGGAGCTTCTCAGTTGGTTAAGTGCCTTCGGCTCAGATCATGCTATCCGGGTTCTGGGATCGAGCCCTGCATAAGGCTCCCTGCTTGGTGGGGAGTCGCTTCTCCCTCTCCCTTGCTGTGCTCTCTTTCTCTCAAGTGAATAAACAAAAAAAAATATTTAGAATTCTGAAATGGAATGAATTGTATCATAGGGGTGTGAAATGCCTGTTGCTGGTAAAGACTTTTAAACAGAGGTCTAAAATTACTTGCTAAAGAGGAGGTCAATGTAATAACAGATAGGGAGGGATAACAGTAAAAATGTCTAATTCTAGGACTCCTGCAAATGTGGGACCTTTAGAAGGCATTGTCAGGTCTTTGAGACCTTGCTCTGCTAATTATGGTTGTTTGGCACTCAGTACTCCAAAATTTAATAGAAAATGTTGACATTTTTATTCAACATTTGATTTCCCTGAGCTATAGTTTGGATGGGATTTTATTTTGTCTTTCATATTTAACTACATACAGTCTGATCCATGCTTATCAATGCTTACTAGAGACAAGAAAAGTCCAGAAACATTGCTAATTCTTAGAGCTCATTTTGCCTAATAATAGCAGCTGTCTAGAGAACTAGTAAGTTTCTGGCACGATACCTTCCTTAGATTCTGGCATCAATAAATTTTACTGAGAGAACAATTTGGTTTATTAATTGATCTTATGTTAGTGAAATAAATTAGCTCATCAGCAATGAAAATAAAGTCCTGGCAGAGAGTAAAACAGGAATTGGAAACTTGGTTATTGTGTATTTTTTGCTCAAATATGTATTCAGTATGATACATGCCTTAAATCTTCTATGGAAATAGGCAGTATGTAAATTAAATGTCCCTGTCATTTTAGACATATTCCAGCCACTATTATTATAAAGAGGTCTGTTTTGTTTCTACCTTGGTAATACTTTGCTTATAATTTAGAGTCAATTTTCAAAAATAGAAATGTTGGCATGTTTAAACTTTATTTGAATGAGAGAGGTAAAATTGATAAAATAACTATTATGATTGTCCAAGTAGGAAACAGGTAAATAAAGTAAAATAAATAAGTAAAAATAGAAAAGAGTTAAATAAGTAATCAAACATGATTCTTAGTAAAGTTATTTAAAATCATCTTAAACTATTTAAATGATTTCAAAATAGATTGTAATTAACCTATCACAAGCTCTTTTTATAAAAATGAGAGCATAGGATAAGGACTAGGTTTAGATTTTCCTTTATTATAAAAAGCCAAGTTAAATTCTTAAAACAAGCAAATAAGGATCAGAAGATGAAAGGAATCCCATTAATGACTCAGCAAATAATTCTTACAGGGCTGTTACAAGTCAGTTTCCCAAACTTCACATGTTTATATTATGACATGATAAAATGAATCATGACTTTTACAACTCTAAGAATAGGGAAAATGATCTGATTTTATGTCTTATTTTCTCTGATTTCATTTTGCTCAACTCTAAACATGTTATTCTAGGGTTTGAAGAGAGAAAAAATAAAGCTCTTTGTGTTTTAAAAGGCTTATTTATAGCTTCCCTGCAAAACAACTCTTGATTATTGGCAATAATTGGCAGGATCATGGCATATGTAATTTAAATACCATAAAGTCTCTAAATAATTCTTTTTAGATTTGTGATGTGATAAAGAATGTCATTGCATCCAATATTTCTGTCATTTTTTCTCTCTCATCCTGAGTTAAAATTAAAATCTATTTGTAATATAGGGAGAGAAGACCCAAAAATGTGGTAAGTCATGAGAAATGCCTATTTGGAATTAAAGTCTAGGCCATAGCTAAACTAAAAACTTTGTAATTAGATAATCATTAAATGATCTGTCTTGGAAAACATACATGCTGTGAACTCATGGTACAGCCTACCAAGTTGAGAGTAATATCAAAAGAAAACCATCTATATCATGGATCAGAGAGCACAAATAGGAAGTAGTAAAGGCAAATAAGCGACTTGAATATCTTGAGGTTCTAATTCTTTTTTGTGATTACAATTACTTACCTGAACAAAACATGATTTTTACCCAATAGCACTTCCTTATTAAAAAAAACCTTACATATATAATCCAGTAATCATTGAACATCATTTGATAATTGCATATATTTTAAAACTGTGTTTTGAAAATGTAGTCAGTTTCTTCAAACATTTTAATACAAAATTCATGTATTAGATTGGTTGTGGATTCCTCTGCTTCTATGTGTTTCTTATGAGGTTTCTAAATTTCTAATAGCCCTTAATCTATTGAGTTTTTGATCTTTCTGATCAGTGGGCCCCAAACATCAAAATCACATGTGGAATTCTGAAATATAGACACTCTCAGACTTCATTGTAGACCCACTGAAGGAGACTATTCAGAAGTGGGGTGCCAAGTTATATATTATTATTATTTAAAAACATTTTCTTGTGAACATTGTCATTTTTTTATGTTTGGGAACACTTGATCCTGTACAACTCTTAGGACACTTACTGTGTCTTAACGTCACGGTCATTTTTGTACATTTAATTAAATCTTCTTTATCAGATTGCAAGCTTCTGAACAACAATGCTCATATAACATTATATTAATGTTGAGCTTTTAAAAATTTTCTAAAATAACTTTCGTGTGTTAAACATTAAAAATATTTCTATGACTGATTCTAGGTTGTCTTACCATAAGTAAGAGGAATATGAAATAGCTTTTAAATATGTAAATCATATTATAATATAATAAAATGTTTTTTATTCCATTTATAATTGTTAATACCAATTACTCAGATTCCTTGGAGGGCAGTTTTAGTCATATCTACTGGCTTTCTTGTAGTCAGCGCCCAACCCATAGAATTCTTTTATTTATTTATTTTTTATTTATGATAGTCACACACAGAGGGAGAGAGAGAGAGACAGGCAGAGACACAGGCAGAGGGAGAAGCAGGCTCCATGCACCGGGAGCCCGACGTGGGATTCGATTCCGGGTCTCCAGGATCGCGCCCTGGGCCAAAGGCAGGCGCCAAACCGCTGCGCCACCCAGGGATCCCTATAGAATTCTTTTAATAAAGTCCATTAGTTAAATTTCTTTTTACCCTTTGCTGTGTTTAAATAGCAAATACGATTCCATGTTGAATTTAAAATATAACTCAACATTTTCACATGATGAAGGATTTTTTAAAGAATTTTTTAAAAATTTTTATTTATTTATGATAGTCACACAGTGAGAGAGAGAGAGAGGCGCAGAGACACAGGCAGAGGGAGAAGCAGGCTCCATGCAGGGAGCCCGACGTGGGATTCGATCCCGGGTCTCCAGGATCGCGCCCTGGGCCAAAGGCAGGCGCCAAACCGCTGCGCCACCCAGGGATCCCGATGAAGGATTTTTAACGTTGTTTTGTGAAAGTTATGAAAAATCCTGGGAAGCCAACGAAACAAGTCATTGAGCTTGAGTGAGTGAGTGTGTGTGTTTTGTATCACCACCACTGTTACCACTAACTTTCCTACCATCATTTACTATATGCTGACTGTGATATGCTGACTGTGATAAAGGTGCTTTTAATATATAAGCTCATTTACTCTTATCTTTTTTAAAGATTTTTATTTATTTATTCATGAGAGACACACACACAGAGAAGCAGAGACAGAGGCAGAGGGAGAGAGAAGCAGGCTCCATGCAGGGAGCCCGATGTGGGACTCCATCCCAGGACTCCAGGATCATGCCCTGAGCCAAAGGCAGACGCTCAACCACTGAGCCATCCAGGCGTCCCACTCATTTAAGTCTTTATAAAATTCTACTAGTAAAAGGTTTTTCTGCTATGTTCCAGTGCCTGTGTTTGGCCTTGGGGAAGTCAAGACAAATAGGACCTGGTCATTACCCTTGAGTTTATAGTCTCATAGAGGGCCCTCAAAACATTTCATCTTTTCTTCCATGCTCTTAAAGTTATTTTTTCCTTTAACAAGTTTATTTTTTTAATGATCATCTGGACTAGTCTTTAATGCCATTTAAATATACCCAAGAAAATTGTTCTCAAGCTTAAAGCATAAAGAACATAATTGAGAGACTATATTAGGAAGAGATGGGCACATTTTGAGCCCTTACTATGCATGATTTCATTTAATACTCACAACAAACTTGTGGCATGTATTTTATATAAGATTTATGAAGGGGAAAAATGAGGCTCATAGATGTTTAGAGAGAATGCCAAAGGTCCCCTAACTTGTAAGTAGAAAATGCCAGGATTTTAATCTTATCCGGAAGCATCCAAAGCCTTTACATTTCCTTTGGAATCATGCCATTTCTGTCTCTCACATGGTTTTGGTGCCTGATTTCTTGTCTGGCAACCATGAAAAAAGGAGAGTTCTCTAGGTAATCTGGGATTTATACAGCAGCAGCAGCAGCAGCAGCAGCAGCAAGTTTTGCTATTATATGAGGTAGAGTAGTAGAATCTATATTAAAATACTTTAAAGATGTTAACGTAAGACATAGCAAAACCAGACTTAAATAAACTTGTTTCTGACATCCATCTCATAAGAAATGCTGCTAAACCTATTTGTCAATTCCTGGCAGCAGAATCCGGACTTACTAGTCATTCACAAATCCACTTGATTCAAGGGTTTCTCTAAATGATGACCTGGAAGACTTATTAGCTTGAGACTTTATGACATTAATATTAGTTGAAAATGGCTGAATTTACACCATGAAATGAAGACTATAGACATTTACCTGAAGCAATCATAAATAAATACTATCAGGCAACGTTTGACTGAAATGTCTAGTACTGATTCAGTAACTATTGAGATACACAGCCTTAGGGGGCTGGGAGAAAACACCTGCTTTTGGTCTCTGGATTTCTTTTCCAAATTTGTGAGTCCTTCTCTTTATTCATGCTGTTCTTGTCTCACTCTGGTTTGGTTCTTTGCATCAAGGTTATTATTTTATCGACAAGAAATTCTTGGGCTTTGTCCATGTGATTATTATTCAGAGGTCACTTTAAGTACAGAGTGTTTCTCTATTATCTTTAAAGGGGGGTTACTTCTTCTAATACACTTTGTGTTAGATAATTTCCAACTTAGTTCTTTGATATAGCACTCTAGCACTGCCCTGGACTATTATCCACTGCCCTCATGTTCTTCTCTGTGGTAAAAGGAAAGGATTTTACTTTCCACAGAAGAAATTCCAAATAGAAATCCAAATTAGAAATGGATCTCATGTTAGGCAGAACTACAGAAGCCATGTTATCTTGGGCTTAATATTCTGGCATGGCTTCATTCACATAGGCAGTTCTGGAGTTTTACTCTAATCTTATTTCTCCTATAATCCCATGGGCTGAAAAAGCAAGACTTTTCTTTAAGAGAAACGAAGCTTTATTAAGATTTGTTCCTTTTTAGTTGTCTTATGTTGGGTCACCAGGAAGCAGACTCTGAGACGGAGATTGTACTGCAGGAAGTGTATTAGGGATGCTTTGGAATCCACAACTGTGAGGAAATGTGAAGGAAGGAAAAAGGATTGGGTAGAGGGATGTGGTGTGGTCACAACAAAGCCATGGTCACCAGACAGGTAGCTCTGCAGCTCAAGTATTGAACCCATCAGAGTTATATTCAATTAGGGCGAGGGTCTGAGTCTTCATACCTCTGCATTTTTATTGGTGGTAGGCTGCCCTTGAAGTTGACCTTGAGTGAGGGAACTCTTTCAGTGGAGGCAATTCTGGAAAAAGGTTGACAGCCGAGAATTGTTTCAATAACTAAGGAATAAATCCTTCATTGCTAAAGACAGGATCTTGGCAGCACAATGCAGCATCCATGACACTAGTATTTCATGAAGAAGAAATAACGACATAGATTAAACCAACCTTTCTCAACCTTTCAAAATCATTCCTCCTCTTGATAAACATAGAATGTGGCTCTGATATGTCTGAAGGAGGGCTAGCTGGCTTTGGACCGATAATCTGCACACGTTGCATATTTCCATTGGATGAAAGTATATTACACCCTGATATTTATTAGGGGATATGTATTTTCTTTCCCTTCTAATTTTCCTTCTCAGCCACCCCTATCCAAAGTCTGAACTGTAACATTTTCTGATATTTTCTTCAAAATACCAGGATAAAATCTGCACAGCAATGTTGTGTTATCCCTCCCTCTTTTTGTACATTATTCTATAATATCCAGAACATTTGCCAGCACCATACCAAATGCTCACAAAAGATCAGGTGATTAATATGAAAAGCAGGAACCAATAGTTAGTATCTACTTTTACTGTCAAAGGCTTTTAGTAGGGGTCTACATCAAAAGTAAGGTAGATAAATAATCAGAACCTAAATTGAGTTTTTTTTTTGGTCCTGAAAAAAATTGAATTGCTACTAATTATGAGATCAAATGGCATAAATAGCTATCACAGACATATTATAAAGGAATCCATGCTAAAATATGAGGATTACTAATTCATGCCAGATAGAGGAAGGAATAGATGGTGTGGGTGAGAGAAAATTAATTCTAAAGCAAAAGACAATGACTGTTAAAGGATCAGAGCAGGAATTGATGATGAAAGCAGAAACTCTTTATAAATTTCTGAAAGCACTTGATATATTCACCAGCAAGCATTCATTGTTTATGATGTGCTAGGTGCCTGGGATACAAAGATGAATATAGAATGCTGCCTACTGTCAACCAAATTGTTTTCTGGTGATTATGCACAGAGAAAATGTGCAAAAGGGTCTCAGTGGCCACCTTAATATGTGTGTCCAGATGCTTACTCTGTTACTCCTCTAACTTTCCCACTTTCTACTCTGTCCCTATTTGAGATTAATATGATGTTAGTTAAATATATATGGAGTAAATGCAATTATATATTATGTAATAAGTATATTTAGATATCTCAGCATTCACTTATTAGCTCTGGGGATACCTATTACTGTGATCAGAAGGACTGGGAAGAAATTGACAGCTCTGCAATGAGAAGATTAGCCAGTTTTTATGTTAGTTTGTTGACCTTAGTGGCTGGAAGGGGGTATCCAGCACTAAAGCTGAGTAAGTCGAAATATTTTCAGTGTGGGCTAAGACATTACAAGGGTTTAGAAGAAAACATTCTAAAGTACCTTTTCTTATGAAGAAGAGGCTTGCACTTTTGAGTAAAGTGTAATGTAGTAAAATGTGAAAGAAGGGGATAAGTCAAAAGCCTCCATCACAGGGGTGCTTGGGTGGCTCAGTCAGTTAAGCAGCCACCTTTGACTGGGGTCATGATTTCAGTGTCCTGGGATGGAGCCCACACCCTGCTCCCTGCTCAGGGAGGAGTTTGCTTCTCCCTCTCCCTCTGCACCTCCCCCTCAACCTGCCCCAACTTTGTGATCTCTCTCATTCTCAAATGAATAAATTAAAAAATAATCTTAAAAAAAGGCTCCACCACTTATTAGCTATGTGAATGGGCAAGTTGTTTCATTTGTATTTGGGGCTAATACTTGACTTATTTACATGACCAGATCAAAGGACATGTATATATGAATGTACTTTGAAAACTACAAAGCACAATGAAAATATAATAAATTGTAAAATTATAGGCTACAAGATATCAAATGTGAGATGAAAAGGAAATCTAGGAGTCATTGTAGCTTGCTGCCTGCAAAACTGGAAGTGATGGGGAAGAAAACAACTGAAAAATACTTACAAGTGTTACTGAATAATTTTTTTAAATGGTGACAAGAATATTAAGCATCATCTGGAAAGGTATTGAGAAAAATAGCTATGACTAAACAAAGCCTCATGTATCTGCACCTGAGAAGGTGAAATTCTAAAATTGAATTTTGAGAAAAAACAAACATATGTGGATCAAAAAAAGTAACTGGCCATGAAGACAATCAAGTATATACACAGATGTCCACATTTGGAGTGAATAGAAATATTGACACAATTTAGTCTTGAAAAGTTGATGGCTAATATAATCTATGAATTAAAATGTATAAGGATCACCAAGATTAAGGATTGTAAAGATGTTTAATCATTACAGAAATACTAGATTTTAGGAGCAGCTATCTTTTGAAGTTTGAAAGGGATGCTGAGATAAAAAGTTAAAACTTCTACTTTATCCATGAGGTCACCCTGAGGGAGCACATGTACCAAAGATGGATGGATGGGATGGGAGGCGAAGAGACAGATCACCTCATATCCCTTCTTATTCACCCTAGAGGAGGAGGAGAAATGGCAGAGGTAAGACTGGGCAATGTTTTCCTTCTAAAGTGTGAGGTGCCTCATTTCTGTGTTTTTGCCCTGTAGTCTTTCTAGTTACCTGCTTCATCCTAGGGGGAATTTAAGAAGAGACTAGTAAGACTGGCAGTGTGGGGTTCGTGTGCCTGCCTATTCACCTCTCAGCCCTTGGGCACCCCCCATACCTGAGAGCATGCAGGGTCATTGGGATTACCTTGAATTCAGGGCCACTAGTAGTGTGCCTGGATTAAACGTCACCCAGAGACCTGGACATCAGTTAATGAATGAATCAGCCAATCATGGGACATGGCACATTCCCATGACCATTTCTCCTGTGCCCAGGGATAGGCTCACCTTTGGCCTGTGCATAGTCAGCCACTTCCTGGCAGGTTTCTTCATTAGTAAGATGTTTGTTTTCAGATGTTGGGTTCACAATAATGCGGCCCAAGGAGCCTTACTGTTAAATCACTTTGGATCCTTTTGCTTTTAGTTGTAATTACTTGGGCTTCTTTTATAAGAGACAACAATGTTTTAGTGAATAGTGGAGAGTAATAAATCTAACACAAATATCCCATAGCAATGCCTTCTTACTTTCACATACAGTTTAATGACCTTAAACCATGGTTCTGTGTCAAGTGGAGAGGTCCAAAATACCTGCCCAAATTACATATAATCAAGGGGCTTTGGCAGCTTAGGGAACTACAGTTATGCTGCCAAGTAAGAACATTTTAATTCATAGAAACCATAATTTGCTTTTCTTCCTGTATCTACTTTACATCATTTTGCCTTTTACCATCTAAATAAGGATTTTTCCAGAGTTCATATACTATGAAAACAATGTAACCATATTTCCTCAAATTGGATTCCATATATCTCAGTGCTTTGATGGCTTCCTGATAGTGTTTCATATAGAAGAAGTATTAGTTGTCAACCCTTTGCAAATAACAAGTAGATATTTGGTACATTCCACAAAAAAATATTATTGCCTTGATTAGCAAAGGAATCTTACAGCACATCTCATTGTTAGAAAGCCCAGTGCCAGACTCTAAAAGAAAGGAGGCACACTATTTCTCCTTATTTACTTGACAAATATTAATTGATCACCTACTATGTGTCAAACACTGTGCTAGGTTCTAGGAATATATCGGTCAACAAAATTCTGTTTTCAGAAAGCTGATATCCTAGTGGAAAAAGACAGTAAAAATGATAACTAAATTATATAATATGTTAAAAGCCAAACACTATGAAGCTATGGAGTAGGGGAATGGTGATATGGAGAGTCAGGGTGGGCTAGATCTTAAATAAAGTAGTCAACATGGGCTGCATTGATGAGGGAACATCTGCAAGAAAAATGGAAGATGAGTGTATTCATTTTCTGTGGTTGCCGTAACAAAATATCACAAACTTAGTGGCTTAAAACAACAGAGATTTATTTTCCCATAGCTTCCAAGGCTAGAAGAGGCTAAGTCAATGTTGATGGGCCATGGTCCCTCTGAAATCTTTAGGGGAGAATCCTTTGCCTCATCCTAGCTTCTGGTGGTTCTTGGCAATCCTTGATATTCCTTGGCTTGTAGCTACATTACTCCAATCACTGCCACTGTCTCTTCATATGACCTCTGTGCATCCTCTCCACTATTTATAAGACCATGAATCATGTTGGATTATGGCCCACCTTAATGACTGTATTTTTAACTTGATTACATCTAAAGATCTTATTTTTAAATAAGGTCACATTCACAGTTATCAGGAATTAGGATTTCAACATATCTTGAAGGACACAATTCAACCCACAAAAATGAGATAATCAGCTAGGCAAACTATTCGAGTTTTGAGTTAGGGTCTAGTACAAAAGCCCTGAGGAGGAGGCATGATGAGTGTGTTTGAGGAACATGAAGGAAGGCATTTTTCTAGTACAGAGTAAGTGAGGGGAGAGTGGAAGGAGGGTAAGGTCAGAGTAGAACCAGGGGATAGCCCCTGAGGGGACTTATGGGCCATTAATGGGGCTTGAGTTTTTAATACAGGTAAAATAGAGAGCTTTTGGGATTTGATTTTCATCTTTAAATGTTCACTCCAGCAACTATGTTGAAAATAAGTTATGGTGGCAGAGGGTGATGCAGGGAATCTGATTAGAAGTCTGTTGCAATATTCCAAGTAAAATTGGATGGTGGTTTGGATCAGGGTGCCAGCAGTGGAAATGGTGATAAATTAAAAGGTATAGCCCAGGGATTTCCTGATAGATGTGAATGTGCAAAAGAAGACTCAGGGATGACCTTCAAGGAGTTGTGCATGAGCAACTGGAAGGATGGCATTAGAGGCAGGATGAGAGGCTCAGTTGAAGTCTTGCAAAGTTTGGGATGCCATTTTAACTGGTGGAGATCTTAGATAATTCATTGTATATAAAGGTCTGGAGCTCATGGGAGACATCCAACAGAAGAGCTGCCTCTTGTCAGATGGTATTTATGCAAATTAGGAAAAGCCATCTCCTCAGGACCAGCAAAGCTCTGGACCAGGTCTCCACCTTCCCATCTGCCTAGGGGAGCCTTCATGCAGTGTTAACCATGCATGAAGAACAGGCCATTTCTTCCTTCCCTTCTCCATAGGAGAGCCAGATGAGTTTTCATTTCTTTCAGTCAGAATCACCTTGGACAAGGTGTGAGGAAAGTATGGGTATAAAGATAGAAGGCTAGAGACGCTGACACTAGCATATTCTTTCTAGGGATGCAAGGGTCTGTTCTTCATTGGCCTTGCCTGATGGTAAGAAATGCCCGTAGGAAGCCAGGAACTTCCCCATGGCTAAGGGACTGATCCAAACATGCAATTTTTTTTCTTTGTTTCCGTCAATGACATACACAGTTCAATATACTCTCATTTTAAAATTTATGACTGAAAGATACTTAACTGGTTATTTATGGACTGTTAGGATTACTAAGTTTTGGTGAACAAGTGCATTTCCAAGCTTATCGAGAACTCTTAACTCAGTATTCTGCTAAGAAGTGTGGTGCCCACTCAACACCTGGCATGCTTGCAAAGCCTTTTCTGTGCAAGTCTCCACATGGATTGTTGGATTTACTGCACATTTCAAAAAGGAGCCTTTGCTGTGAGTGTATTATGTGTTGCTCTGAGTTTGTCATGCTTGTCAATTGTTATTCTTTTGGTGTTATAATTAAAAATGACCCTTAATTTATCTTTCTTATTTTCAATGAAATCTATTATGGGTTTTGTGATTGAAGCCACAGTACAGAGTGAGTGATACATATTTAAAACAGAAGTACTTGGGGACTGGTTTTCCAATAACTAGACTTAAGACCACCAAGCATTGTGGTTCAAACAGAAATATGAATTATCTGTACCACCACTGCTACGGCATGGACAGACAGGTACACACAATACATCTATTCCTTGTCATATTTTATTTGGATAGTGGCACTTCATGTAGCACAGGAGGTGGTGGAAGGCAGCAGGCCATTTGGCTTTCACCCAAGTGGGTTAGAGTCAGTTGCTGCTCTGTTTCAGGGGCTGCTCTTATCCATTCCTCTTTCAGTGCTACTTTTTCTTGCTTTCCTTTTCCCATCTCCTCAATCACTGCTGCTCCAATTCAGTATTGAAGAGACAGAAAATTTCCACACCACAATGTCAGTGTTAAGAATCAGAATGGTAACAGCAGAAAAAGTACTGTCTGGGTATCTGTTGAATTGCATAAGGAATACAAAAAATAACCAATTATTCTCTGTTTCTAAAATTTAGGAAATAAATTTTATATCCAAATAGTGAAGGGGCCAAAATTGGACATCACCTATTTTTTTTTTTTTTTTTTTTTTACCGGGAATTCAAAGGATCTCTTGTTTCTTTCAAAAATTACTTCTAGATTAACTGGCTCTCTTTCTATATCCACAAGCATGTACTGTATATGCCTTCATGTACCAGCCACTGATCTGGGCACAGAGCTAACTCCGTACTTCACTTTAGCAGAAGGATTTGGTCTAAGAGGTCGGGGCAAGGCAGAGCAACTCAGGGCTTGCTGTGAGGCTCCGGAGCTAGAAGGGCTGTTGATGGAGATGACTGGGAGCAAGGGTAGATTACTAAACTGATGACAGAGAAGAAAACACAGGGGGCCTGACAAAGGTGTTCCATATTAAAATTCATTTAACAAAGCATATGCTAGCTTAGTCGACACGTTCAACAAAATATAAGCAAATACACATTATTAGGAAAAAGATTTCCCTTTTTTTTTTTTTTGTTCTGTGTTATGAGAGAAGTAAAATGTTGCACAGGCTGGAAATGTTTCCTGGTGCTCCGTGTGGCATCCCACCTAAAGCATCTTCGTTGTTATTCAGGTTTAGATCTGCTAGTGTGATGGAAGGTGAAAGGGTTTTTGTTGCTGAACTCTTCCTGTGGCGGGCCTGAACTGTCTTCTTTCTGTGTTGTTTCTGATGGCAGTCTGAGAGTCCTCCAGATGAATAACTCACTTGAGAGAGCAGCTGTGGAAATACATGGTTAAAAAAAATAAAGGTTCTGCCGGTTTAGCACAAGTGCTAACTAAGACTGGCATTTGGATCTGTGTCGGTGCAGCTGATATCTGCTGGCAGTCACTGATTGCCCTAAGATGCTGGGATGGAGAGATTAAGGTAAAGGAAGAAAGCGTATTTCTCACCATTCCACTGGCATGAATTGTGAATGTAGACACAGACTCATGCTATCACTAGATTCAATATACTTGGAGGTATTCTTATACTCATGTATTCTTATTTATAGGATGTTTTATAGTATTTAATACTAAATATTTCAGCAGGAACTTAGAAAACTAATATGATTAGGGCACTTTAATAATCTCAATCTTGTATTTTGTTTCATAGGGGCTTTCTTATGGTTGTAAGAACGTGGTACCAAAACCATTACCATAGATGTTGTGCAAAGCCCATATGCTTGAAATTGGGGTGAGCAGTATGCAGTTTCAGAGGTGATTTGTAGTTTAAAAGCAACACCCCCTTCAGCATCTTAGATATGAGGTTTATACAAATCTGAGGTGATTGGTGGGATGGGAAGACAGATCATCTGTGAGTAAAATGAGAGAGAAGAAAGGGGGGACAGAGAAAAGGAGATAAACTTTTCTGAAGAAAAGACCCTAAATTAACTTTCCTTATTGGAACAAGTTGTTGGAGAACAGCTTTTGTGTTTGTTTTGAAAATATTGAAACTTTATAAGCAATACCCCCATTATTAAAAACTTACTATCTGGGACACCTGGATGGCTCAGTGGTTGAGCATCTGCCTTTGGCTCAGGGTGTGATCCCAGGGTCCTGGGATCGAGTTCTGCTTTTCCCTCTGCCTGTGTCTCTGCCTCTCTCACGAATAAATAAAATCTTTTTAAAAAACCCCAAAAAACTTACTATCTTGTTCCAACTATCAAAAAGAATATATATATACAAACACACACACACACACACACACACACACACACACACATATTTAACTCTATGAGAGAAAACTAAAGCACGGAGTCTGTCCAGTCTCCTGCCCCTCTACCCTTCTACATAGTACCTGGAAATGTAGAGTTAAGTCCTCTTGAATGCAAAAGCATAGGTAATATCTTTTACTTCCTAAGCAATCAATAAAAGCTGTGTCTTCTCAATTGTGAGGATCTATAGATTGATAACTGGTGGGTTACCAAAAATGAAAACCAGACTAACATTGTCTTTTTATTTATTTATTTATTTATTTATTTATTTATTTATTTATTTATTTTTATATTTTTAAAAGATTTTATTTTATAATTTATTCATGAGAGACACACACACACACACAGAGTGGGGCAGAGACACAGGCAGAGGGAGAAGCAGGCTCCATGCAGGGAGCCTGATGCAGGACTCGATCCTAGGACTCCAGGATCACATCCTGGGCTAAAGGCGCTAAACCGCTGAGCCACCCAGGGATCCCCTGACATTGTCTTTTAAAGCCAGGAATTGTAAAGAAATTATCAGCTAGAATTTTCATTTTCATTGCCTGTTTGCTCACATCCATTGTATCTCTTTAAAGCCAAGGACAGGTTAAGAGGTGGCTAAGCAATACTTGTTTTTCCACTTTGTACTTTGTTTTCATTCTCTTCAGTGAGAATAGGGCTTGAGCGACTTTTTGAATTCTTATTTTGAGATTTGCCACACTGACAACACACAACTGTAAAGTGAATATGGCACTAGCTGACTGTCACTAAGAAAGTTGGTAAACATGCGGTTTTGGTGACCCAGAGAATCACAGAGTCTTCAAGAAACCATTGGTCAGAGAGAGAGAGTGTCATACCTTCTACTTTGCTCGTATGTACAAGCAACTGATGTTGAGGCTGATGTAGCAATTAAGTTTAATATCTTAGACATTTTGCTATTATGAGAATTTTATGTACACTATCATATGGATGGAGTGACGGTGCTTTGAACTAATAACCAATTACTTTCCTCTCTTTTCCTCTTCTGGGTATACAAGCTTCTGCCTTCACTGCTTCAAGAAAGGGAAGATGTAACAAAAAATAATGAATATAAGGAAATCAAAATCTTCCCTTTTGTAGTTCCAAAACTTTGGTCCTGGGGGTTGGAGATGAGGGCACAGTTTAGAATTTTCAGTGATCCAGGGAAAGCCAGTTCTTTACTCCTGAAACTAGAAGAGGGTCCTTACATTATGAGAGAAGAGAAAGGCACAACATGAGCAAAGAGCTAGATGTTGAGGGTTCCTAGAGAAAGGGCTTCTACAGTATTTTTTCTGGCCTGAACTTGAGTCTATCAGGTAGTTTTGGGGACCTGAGAGCAGGGAGGATCTAGGCCTTGGTGGGGCATGGGAAAATGGAGTGAGGCATAGGGGGTGAAGGGGAGGGGCTAATGCAGACAGCAAGATTATCTTTTTGTGTTCTCAACTGTGGAACAGAAATGGCACTGTGGTGTCCAGGCATACAAGGCTAAGACAATTTCACAGTTCTTTGTATCCCAGTGAGGGTGAGGACAACACACTGTTGTCTGTGTGCTCGAATGTGACACAGAACTACCTTATACATTCCCAGTGAAGATCTCACAGTCCACAGTGGAGCAGGAAGAGCTAAATGTTCCCCAAGTGCCCTAGACGGATGTGGGGATGTCTGAGAGAGCAGATCTGAGTGGACGTGTTGTTGTAGTGAGGGTGATGTGGAAGTGTCCCATGAGAATAGATGAGCCAGGGCAGGTACAACAATGCCCATCTGGGCAAAGCATCATTTCGAACACCTGGAGCCACTAAAGTACTTTGAGATAAAGGGCATCCTGACTGCAACTTGCTCACAATGATTTAGGGGTGGGAAAATGGGACAAGAAATTGTGATAAAATATTAATATTTGGGGAATCTGGGGAAGGATACATAGAAATTCTTTGTATATTCCATATGTCTGAAATTAATTCAAAATACAAGATTAAAAAACTAAAGAGAGAGAGAAAGGAAGAAAGTGAAAGAGGCCAAGAGATGAAAATTAAAGCTCACAGAGAGGTCTGGGTTGTGTTCAAGACCGACAGTGTATCATTCACTCAAAAATCGTAGCCTTGCAGTACTGAATTCGTAATAACTGGGAGCTTACCTTTTCACATCTGAAAGGAGAGAGGGAAGAACAGACTTACAGAGGTTTGAGGATACATAGTAGCAAGAATCGAAGAGGAGTGATAATTTCTTTTAAATTGAAGTTAATATAAAGTGAACCGAATGTGACCTGAGGCAGCCCATAGTTCACAGGATGATAAGTTTAGAAAACTTGAACTTTTCATGAGTTAGTTAAGGGGGCAAATATGTGCTTTTATCTAGGAGCATTTATTTAAATTAAATCAATTCCTTTATTATTGAATTCATTGATAAAATGTATATGCTTCTATATAATTCTAAGCATTTTGTGCTAGGTATTGTGGGAGCTATAATGAATGTGGCTGGGTTGTAACTATAACGATGTGATGCTTTCAAGGTGATTATGAGTCTTGAGAAGTGACAGACATATATACAAACAACGTGGAAGGATAGAATGTAAGAATGACTATACAAAGTATATAAGTGAAATGGCATAGCAACAAAAATTGCTTTTATTGGAGGGCCAGGAAAGGTTTTGTGGAGGAGGGGGCATTTCAAGCTGGAGTTCGAAGGTTCAGTAGGATTTTAGTGGATAGAGGTAGGATGTTTAGGGAGGGTAGCCCCTTTGAAAATTATGAGCTAAAATATAAGCACAGGTTAAGTATGCTGAGTGCGAGGTGGATGGGTATTTTTCACAGAGCTACTTTGGGACTGGAAAATAGGTATGGTGGAGGAGGTAGGAACATAGTAGGCAGATAGGAACACAGTCCGGATGCTCTTGATTTCTTAAAAGAATTCAATGGTTTCATCTTTTTAAACATTTAACTTCTTTTCCTATTTGTAGATTATTTTGATATCTGTTTTGAAGTAAGGATCCAATAAAACACTCTATCCACCCTCCGTACCCCCCTACTTCACAGCTAGTCCATTGTCCTAAACATCATTTATTAAATAATTGTCTTTGGCTTCCTTTCTTCACCTCCTTACATATCCAATAAATGACCAACTTCTATCAAATCTCTGTATTTCTCAAACATTTTCATTTTCTCCATCCTCATCGTCAACACTTCAAGCCACAATTATCTCTTACCTGAATTACTTGAACAATGACACCACTAGCCTTCTTGCTAGTCTTGGCATCCTCCTTCTCATCCATTTTAAAAAGGTAAATCTGATCAAGTCATTTGCCTGCTTAAAATTCTTCAGTAGCTTCTCATTGCCCTTACAGAAAGTTCAAAATCTCTAATATATCACCCAGAGTCTTGATGATCTGGCTTCTGCAGATTCATTTCTTGCCAGATTCTCATTAATTTCTCTGTGTTCCAGCCACTGAGAACTTCTTTCTGTTCACCATGCCCTTCTCTATGCCAGAACAACTCTTCACCTAGCTGCTGCTTCAGATCCCAGCTTATAAGTCACTTTCTCTTGGTAGCCTTCCTATATTCCTGAGTACAGATTTGCTCATCCTTTATAATACTCCCCTAGGACTCCACACATCTCCTTTTTCATATGCTTCATTACTTATTTTATAGGACTGCCTTCCCCACTAAACCATCGACTCCAAAGGACCTTGCCATTCTTCTCTTCCCAGAACTCAGTGGGGCTTTTGGTACATAGATATGATTCAGATATATTTATTGAGTGGGGTAACTGAGTGGCTCAGTCAGTTAAGTGTCTGCTTTCGGCCCAGGTCATGATCCCAAGGTCTTGGGATCGAGCCCCACATCAAGCCCCACATTGGGCTCCCTACCTAGCAGACAGTCTGCTTCTTCCTGTCTACCACTTGTGGTCTCTCTTGTGCATTTCTCTCTCTCTCTCTTTCTCAAGCAAACAAATAAATAAATCTTTAAAAAATGCATTTATTCAGTAATCAAACACATTCCTTCTCCTACTGATTTGTGATGTATTTTTTGTCCTATGTTAACATCTTTATTTTAAAGTCTGTTTTTGGGTCATCTATTCAGTAATCTTGATCTCCCCCCTCCATCCTACCTTATCTATCAACCTGTCATCATTCTTCTATGTTTCTTAATATTACTTAATCTTTATTTCAAGTGCTGCAACTTTTAGATATGTTTTGGATGTCATTTTAAAAAATAAAACATTTATTGTACCTATTCTTTCCTGTTTATTTTTTTAGATTAGCCTACAAATCCTTAGTATTTTACCAAAGATTATATAAACCATATTTTGGAAAGAACTGGCACCTTTACAGTCACGTCAATATTTTACAGTACTTTTCCTATACAGAGAAGCATGTTAAGCTTTTTAATTATTCATGTCTTTCTTTGTCTCTAAGGAATGTTTGCAGTTTTTTATAACTATAAAAAACCTGGAAGAAAACATAAGTGCATGTTTATTAAATATCTGGGCAGAAAATGATTTTCTAAACATTAAAGCAATAGAAGAGCTAACAATGGAACAGGCTAATTGATATAGCTATATAACAATGAAAACAATAGCATATGTTTAAACACATTATAAATAAAATTAAAGGACAAGTGAGAAGCTGGGAGAATAATTGCAATAGAGATGCCAAATGGCTTCTATCTTTACCAAATAAAGAAATGACACAAGTTGATAAGAAAAACAGTATTTTTTCAATGAAAAATGGGCAAAGAACTTGAGCAGGTTTTAGAGAAGGAATTAAAAATGACATAGACTATTCTTTTTAAATAATTCTGATTCTGACATGTCACTGCCTCAGCTGTTTTTAGATCACATGTAAGGCTCTTTGGTTGAATGACACCTTCCAGGTATTTAAAGTAACTAGATCCTTTGTTAAATTTAGGCTACAAGCTTTAAAATTTTATTTTAGTACCTTCTCAGGGCTTTTCTATTTAGTACCTTCTCAGGGCTTTTGTATTTAGTTATCTAGGTAAAAAGAAATGAATAAAAGTGGTATTTTCTATATCTCATAAGGAGGAGAAAGATCTTGGTACTTAATTGACTGTAAACATGTATCAACCAGTGTTTTCAGTATACGTTGATTTCAATACCCTAAGTGTATCCCAAGTGTTTATTAGCATTTTTATGGTTATTGATCTAAGTATTATGCATTTGGATGCTTTGAGGAATCAAGATTTGAGTTTTTTTGGATAATTCTTTTATTACCTACTTTAAAAATTGAGAAATGATATTTTGATGTAAGTGCTGAATGAAAGTTTATCATGGAAATGATGGGTTTATTTAACAAAATCTGACACAGTTATTGCTTTGTGCTGGCACAGTTTGCATTCTGGGAATGCGTAAAGATAAGACTATGCCAGCTACCAAGACGTACTGGAGTACTGAATGGACTATCTTGCATCGTTGTGGTAGGTGACATATATTAGATTTGAAAATAGCCAACACATAGTACCCCTCTTTTCTTTCTAGTTCAGGAATGATTATGGAAGAATCAGAGATAGCAATCAAAATATCATTTTTCTTTTTGCTAAGGATAAGTTAGACTGTTTGGCTTGGCCTAAATTGATAATAAGATACACAAATTCTGATTCATCATTCCTTCCCACAGTGTCCTACTGAATTGAGCTCACCTATCTAAAATTGCAGCTTTCTATCTAAAGGACAAAACCTGTCCCAATTAGCTTACAATATGGGTTGGCAGAAAAGTGTGTGTCCTAAGGCCAGACTACTCTGTAGGCCACACATGCCCAATTGCTTCTTCCCACAGCCGCTCATCAGGCAATCCACTTATCCAACCATGGAGAGTCAGGGAGGGATCTGATACTATTTTTACCAGCCGAGTAGAGTTTTCTCTCCTGTGTAGTTTTGTAGAAAGCAGAAGATTAGCACAATCTCAAACACTTGCCCAAGATTTCTCAATTTGTTTTTTGCCTTAAGGTTATCTGGAGTGTGACTGTCTCTCTCAGGGGGAGGAGATCATGAATTTATCCTTTTACCTTCATGAACTCCTACCCTGAATACTACCATTGTTCCTTACTCTGTCTTCTGAGACCACTGGTGGGTAGTGTAGACATGCAGTGGATCAGAAGTACACATCAGTTAAATCAGTTGTAAGACTTTGCTGTCAACTAGGATTAGTAGTCATTCCCTGTTCATGTCCCCGCCCCAAATTAGGTCTAGCTTTGTGATCAACCTCAAGAGCGATTCAGCGAGATTGAATGGTAGCACAATGGTACTCCAAACATTACAATGGCAACCCAGAAACGTCCCTAAATACGGTATCCTCCCTTTATAAAATTCCCATGTCAAAGAGCTACGGAAATCACCCTGCTTTTGTCTGAGATATTAAGGTCCACAATCTCTAAGTTAAAATCGAAAGGAATTGACTTTCAAAAACCACGTCACCCAGTTTCTCTTTCTGCTCGGTGTCTGGTAGAGGCCTGTGCTCCGCAGCCTGGATAGAACTGGGTTTCTGGTCTCAGTGGCAGTTTGAGCTGCCTTATTGTATTGGAATGAGTAAGATTCTGTCAGCGTAATCCTCTCCTATGCCTCGATTTTTAAATCTTTTTATTTGACATGATTGTTGGTTCACATGTAGTTGTAAGAAGTAATTACGGAAAGGTTCCGTGTCCCCTTTACCTAGTTTTCTCCACATCTTACCATTATGATATGACACATATCAAACCCAGGAGACTCTGACATTGATACAATCCATAGGTGTTATTCAGATCTCACCAGTTTTACATGCACTTGTGTGTACCCATGTGTATTTGTGTATATGTAGCTCTGCAAGATTTTGTCATATATATAGATTTGTATGACCACCACCACAATCAAAATATAGGACTGTTCCATAATCACAAAGATCCTTTTATGGTCATACCCGCATCCTCCACCCTGCATCATCTCTGATCCCTGGCAACCAGTAATCTGTTTTACATCTCTATGATTTTGTCATTTAAAGAGTGTTATAATCAGTGGAATCATGCAGCGGGTGACCTTTCGAGGTTGGAGTTTTTCATAAGCACAGTGCTCATGTAATTCAAGTTGTTGAGTGTATCAAGAGTTCATAAATAATAAAAAAAATGAACTTTTTTTATTGTCGAGTAGTGTTCCATGGTATGGATGTATACGATTTGTTTAACCGTGCCTCCTTAAAGGATATTTGAATTGTTTCCAGTTTTTATATATTACAAATAAAGCTTCTACAAACACTTGTATCCATGTGCTTTGTGTTGACAAAATTTGTATTTCTGTAGGATAAATACTCAGAAGTGTTATTCCTGGGTGACATGTTAAGTATGTATATGTTTAGATTTTTTTTTATGAACTGCCAAACTATTTTCTGGAGTGACTGTGCCATTTTATATTTCCACCAAGAAAGTTTACCAAGAGTGATACATTTTGTCTACATCTTTGCCAACATTTGGTGTTGTCACTATTTTTTAATTTTAGCCATTCTGACAGATGTGCAGTAATAACATATTAGAATTTTGATTTGAGTTTCCCTACAATGTAGTGATGCTGATCATCTTTTCATGTGCTTATTTTCATGTGTATATACTCTTTAATATAATATCTCTTCATGTATTTTGCCTACTTTCTAATTGGATTGTTTCTTTTCTTATCATTGAATTTTAGAGTTATTTTTTCCAGATATGAATGTTTTGTCAGATATGTGGTCATATGTTTCATTTTTAAAGTTCAAAAAATTATTAAATACTTGACATTATAAGACCAGTCCCACAGCCCATATTACTTTTATTTATGAGACTTAAAACACACAAAATTTTGAGCTACTAGAACCAAAATCCCAATCACAATAATGTTTCTGTGGCAGCCTAATGTAGATCTCTGATTCTGTCACCAAAGTTCATAATGTGAATTCCATGATGTTTGAAGAAAAGAAGGTAGAGAGAAGTCATGTTGTTTTAAGTTCTTAGTAGGATGCCAGTGTGTGCCAGGTGTGTAGACACCATAAAATATAAATATAAACTGAACTAGGCAAACTGTTTATCAATATTTTAGTTTGGCAATATGCATTTACCCTAAGTGTGGAGAAAAATCCATCTATCTGTGAGCAGGTCTCCTGCCACCTGTGCCTATGGCTATGAAATCAGCTTCCTAGGGGCAATTTATCCCTGTCCCCACATCTGTTTCTCCCTTAGATGACACCTTAAGAAATGCTGCTGTTGTTTCAAGAAGAATTCCCTTTGGAGTCCAGGAATGGGAGGGATTGTTTTATAAATTTAGGATCATCTTATTCAACTTTGCTGCATTTGCTTTTCTCATTCAGCAATGCCTTTGGAAATCCTGTCAGACTGAGTGATATAAATTTATTCTTTATAATGACTGCATGATATTCAAGGGTATAAATACATGACAATTTACCCAATCTTCTTAAATTGATGAGATTTGACTTTTGTGGAGGTATAGATTCTAAGGAACAGGAATTCTGTGATGGTCATTCTTGGTATTCATACCTTTGTGGTATGTGTAAAGGACATTTGATTTGCTTCTAACCAACAGGATATGGCAAACGTGATGGGCTGTTCCTCCTGTGATTATGTTACATTATATAAGACTCTTGCTGGAAGAATCATTCTAGAGACTCTCTTTGCTGGCTTGATGAAGTGGCCATGTTGAGGAGGCCCATCTGGCAAGGAACTGCAGGCTTACTACTGGTGACCAGGTGACTTTTGAGAGATGAGCCAAGAACCAGCAAGAAGGTAGAGGCTTCAGCTCTATAGTCACAAGGAAATTATTTCTGCCAACAAACTGAATAAGACTGGAAGTAGATATTTCCCCAGTCAACTCACCAGATAAGAGAGAGACACAGAGAGAGGCAAAGACATAGGCAGAGGGAGAAGCAGGCTTCCTATGAGGAGCCTGATGCGGGACTCCATCCTAGGACGCTGGGATCAGGACCTAGGCCAAAGGCAGATGCTCAACTACTGAGCCACTCAGGTGCTTCTAGGATATATTTTTCAAAAGTGTGATTGCTGTATGTTCTTTTTAATTTTAATAGATAATGCCAGATTATTTTCCAATACTGGTAAAATGTGAATTATTAAAGCTTCTTTACAAGCAATATGTGAAAGTATACCTTTCCTTGTGACCTTACTGGTCATGGGTCTTAATCAAGGTATATAATTCTTCCCAGTCTCAGAGGTATGAAGAGATATTTTATTGTTACTTTAATTTAAATTTCACTGTCTATTAGTGACTTTGAGCATATTTTTCATGTTTCTTGATCATGAAGTTAGCTCTTCCATGAATATATTTTTTCATATTCATTGCCAATTTTTCCCCCATGAGTTTTTTTTGCAGGGGAGGTTATTCCTTTTTGGTTATTTTTTTTTTCTTACAATAAAGGTATTTATCATTTTATGTTTTCTTTGAATACAGCTTTTGCTGTGCTCCTTAATTCTTGCCTAAAGTTTTCCTCTTACATTTTTCTTTTGATTTATCTTTTATCTAAGTGTAATTTAGAACCATGATTTTTAATTTCTAATAAAATAAAATATTTTAAAAATATAACATGATTGATTAGAACATTTCCTCTATAAGATAGTTTAAGATTTTATTCATGTTCAATTATATATTGGAATTCTATAAATGTTTCATGGACGTTAAATAATTGTCTATTTTTAAATTTATGGTTATTCAATTCCTTGGTGCCTTTACTTTTTAATTTTATTTTTATTTCAGATTTGTATGGAAAGCAGTCCTAATTTAGCACTCTGATGACACAGACATATATCAAAGTTTGCTGATTACTAATCTGTTTTCATTGTATTCCTAAGATCTGTCTTATTATTTTATTAACTTTCTTTCTTTAGATAGTATAGTTGTTGGCAGAACCTCTGAGTTCTTTCATATTCATAAAAAATTGTCTAGTTGTGTGAAGGTCTTCTTTCCTTTTCTTTTTCTCTGTATTTAGGACAGATATTTGTGTTTATAACATATTGTGCCTCATTGTGCTCACTTCAGCAGCATATATATTAACATATTGTGCCTCTGCCCTGCTTCTTGAATTTCTGGATCTACAATCAGCACGTGTTGTCCCATTAGAGCTATGTCTCAGAATGCAAGTTATTACTGTCCTGCTCACCTTCTTTTTACTGTGATGCACTTTCCCTTGCTTATTGTCATTTGTCCAAATTTCATACATTTCTTGGGCTTGTGCCTTTGGGGCCTAGGCAATAATTGCATTTCTGTTAAAACAGTTGTGTTTCCTGGGGCCCCTCGATGGTTCAGTTGGTTAAGCATATGGCTCCTTGTTTCAGTTCAGGTCATGATCTCTTGGGTCATTAGATTGAGACCCACATCAGGCTCCAAGCTCAGCAAGGAGTCTGCTTGAAGTTTCCCTCCCTCTGCCCTTGTCTCTACTCACATGCTTGTTCTCTCTCTCAAACAAATGAATAAATCTTTTTTAAAAACCAGCTATGTTTTCTTAAAATATCTAATTTCCCATAAGCACTTGAGGTTGTTCAGATCTTCAAAAGTGCCCCCCGCATTTGCTTTTACTATAGAATCTCCATAGACAACTTTAAGGGTATACCACTCAATTGTTTCCTGGACCATACCTACTTCGGGGGAAGCCTTCCAAATTGCTTTCTACAATCTTACCTCTCTTGCTTTGTTAATTTCATTGTGTTTCCATCTGTTTAAATCTAGTTAACATTAAAATACTTCTTTTTTCTTCACTCTCTTCATTAGTTAGACCTAGGTTCATTCTTTTATTTCATTTTTTCTTTAATAGCTGCCTAGCCTGTATTCTGAAATCTCAACATCCTATCTAAGGAAAATGCTTTTCCTCCCACTTATTCAGCATTATTTCTGTTCAGCCCTTCCTTGCCTTCCTCAGTAAATATGCTTAACAACAGTGTGTTCCAGGCCAAGGCATTTTAAATTGTCTCTTAGTCTCTGAGTTTGCAATCATTTCATTTGTGGTTTACTTTTAATTCATGAAGCACTGGTTCTTTTTTTTTAGTTAGTTTATTTGTTTTTAAAATATCATCTATGTTCTTCTGTGTGTGAGGCCATAGTAAATCTCTGAAATGCTAAGCCAATTTCTTGGCCATTTTGAGAGCTAATCACAGCCTCCTTAAGGCCATAGATTTGGAGAATAATTCTTAAAGACTTGTGGAAAGGCTGCATGAAGTCAATTGGTTAGTTTTTAAATAATTTTCTTTTTAACTACTGTATTTCAAAACAATATAGATAAATGCAATCTGGAGCAACATATTTGTTACTATTTACTTATGCCTGGTGTGAGGCCTACTTCAGTAGAACTCTGTGTTCTATGAGTAACTTAGTTGCTTCTGTACTTCATATACCCTACCTGTAGATCTGACTGAGACATGCAATAAAACAAGTTAAATCTGATCTACCTGTAAGTACCTAAGCAGTCTGTGCACACTAAAGCTCTGCCTACTTTATTTATTTGTTTTTATTTATTTATTTAGTTAGTTAGTTATTTTTGCTCTGCCTACTTTAAAGTTAGCCTTTATTGGACCAAGAGAGGTTCTCTTATCTGTAATATAATCCCTGCCCCATTGGCCGGCCTACTTTAAGCCATAGTGGTATAAATCAGGTCAAGTTTAGCCACAGAGAACCACACAGATCATGATTACTAAGTCCCACATTCCCTTAATAAAAAATCCAACCACATAGTGACAATAGAAGCCAAGGAAAACCACAGAGGTCAAAACCCAGGTGGATTAGGATTTTTAAGGCATCAAAAGTTTCAAACTCTTTTCCTGTCATTACATGCTCTGCCTACATTCTGGCCCAGAATTTATTATTCCGTATTTTTAGTTCCTTCGCTGGTAAGTTAGGGCTGGAGAAGGACAATCAATAATATTCCTCTTGCCTCCTGCATTTGCAAAAATAAAATGAAAAGCACATACAGGAATTCAAACAGATCATAGGAAAAATATCTGCTTTTGTATTGGTAATGGCGGATTAGAGAATGTTGCTTGACCTACAGTCATACTGTGGCTCTCTCCTATGTTCTCCCCACCTGTGCATTGAACTTATATGTTCATAAGTTCAATTGGGGGTCTTATAACAACAGAGCCTTCCTTGTATAGTTGCTGACAGATAGGAAGGAAAGATGAATGTCCTGTAAATTCTGCAGTCTGAAAGAGAGAAAGGAGCTATTTGTCCCAGTCCTTCTCATTGTCAAGATTAAGGAGTCTCTGCTCCTTTGGGGAAGTATAGGCAAGGGGGCAGATAGAACCCTCCTGAGAAGAGCTCCCTCTCCACGATGGAAATGTGAGAAGTGGGGAGGCAGGTGAGTGACCCTCTGTGATCATCATAGTTGATAAAGTATTTAGCTTGGATTAAGGATTTGGGCTGGAAAACAGGATTGTGACATGGAGGTGAAGCTTTAGCAGAAAAGTAGAAGTGTGCTACATTTTGGGAGCTAGAAAGGTATTTTAGACACAGAAACAGCATAAAAAAGGAGGAGAGTCATAAAATTGCAGCATGTATTTAAGGAGCAGGGAGGGATCCAGTGTGGCTAGAATACTGAAGAAAGTGGCTAGAGATGAAATGCAGAGTCCTGCTGGACTAGGTTTTAAAATGCACTTAATTTTGTACTTAAAACTTTAAAATTTGTCCTATAGTACAGAAATGATTTTGATATTTATACGGAGCTCAACAGATAAACATGGTCTGTGGTGAAGAAGTGTGAACAAGTCTATGCCTTCAATTTTAATAGAATTAAGAAACAGAACTCAGATTAATGGGGGGGGGGTCAAATACTTTAATTAGTATGATACGTAATTGGAGGAACTTTGCAAACCCAGAGAAAAGTCAGGCTAAAGAGACTCAAATATGCTGGCATCTTTGAATTGTTGAGATTTCATGCTACTATCCTCCATTTATCTCATATTTAATCAATTGCCCAGGCTCTCATTTTTTTGGAAATAATTATAAAGCCCATGGTTAACTTTTCAATCCCCTAATCTTCTTCACCTTTTCCGGCCCTCATTATCTCATACCTTCACAATTTTTGCTTGTACTAATCATTTGACAATCTTAATGTCTTCATATAATTTTGGCCATGTAGTATTATTTTTAGGGATTAAATTCATAGTGTGATTTCTCCTCCTTTGCATGGATCTGGATGAGAGTTTACATACACGTGACACGGAGTATTGGCTTATTCCAGTATGTGCATGGATTATGGACATAGGCAGGCCTTTTGACTGTCTTGCAGATTGAATTTATCCTTCTTGTCACAAGTGAGATGTTGATTTGGAAGCCCAATGCCTAATGTATCTGAAGGAACAGAACCAAAAAGAAGCAAGCAAAGGAAGAACATAGACTTTTCTTCTTAGCTTTTAAGCCAAAGTGATTCCCAGTGGCAACATTACTCTGTGACAGTTAAATTCTTTGAATTTCACCAAACTGATTTCTTTTTCTTTTTCTCTTCAAGGGGAGGAACAATTTATGAAACATTTTTAGTGACATCATCTCTCCCCTTCCTAGAGATTGGAATAAAATGTTCTTAACATTTGGTTGGGGAAAGAATGTGAGTAAGCAGTAGGATTTTCCACCATGATACTCATCTCCTGTATTATTATTATTTTTTAAAAGATTTTTATTTATTCATGAGAGACAGAGAGAGAGAGAGAGAGAGAAGGCAGAGACACAGGCAGAGGGAGAAGTAGGCTCCAGTAGGGAGCCTGATGTGGGACTCGATTCCGGGACTCCGGGATCATGCCCTGAGCCAAAGGCAGATGCTCAACTGCTGAGCCACCCAGGGATCCCACAGGTATTATTTTCTAATGTTTTAGGCCATGTGCCTTTTTTATTGGATACATTTGACATGTAACATTGTATAAACTTAAGGTATCTAGCATGTTATTTTGATACATTTATATACTGGAATATGTTTGCCATTGTAAGGATATTTATCTTTTTATTCTGCTCTGCAGAATATGTTGAGTTTGAGTTATGGTCCCATTTCTTGACTTTTGTTTTTGTTATTTGTACTTTTGGTGTCATGCCCAAAAAATCATCGCCAAGACGAATAGTGACAAACCTCTGCCCTACCTTTTCTTCTAGGAGTATTATGGTATCAGTTCCTATTTTAAGTCTTTGATCTCCTTTGAGTTAAATTTTGTGAGTGGTGTGAGATAAGGGTTTGATTTCATTGTTCCGCATGTATTTCTCCAGTTTTCCCAGCACCATTTGATGAAGACACTATCTTTTCCCCATTGGATACTCTTGGCTCCTCTGTCAAACACTAAATAACCATATATGCTGGGACTTAATTCTAGGCTTCTTATTCTGTCCCACTGGTTTATGTGTCTATTTCTGTGCCAGCACCATATTGTTTTTATTACTATGGCTTTATAGTATAGTTTGAAATCAGAAAGTGTGATACCTCCAGCTTTGTTCTTTTTTCTCAGGTTACTTTTGGCTCTTCAGGGTCTTTTGTGGTTCCACATAAATTTAAGGATTGTTTCTTTTATTTCTGTGAGGAATGCCTTTGTTATTTTGATGAGGATTGTGTCAAATCTATAAGTGGTTTTGGTAGAATGGCCATTTTAACAATATTAATTCTCCCAATCCATGAATATGACATGTCTTTCCATTTGTTGGTGTCTTCTTTGACTTAATTCAGCAAAGTTCTACAGTATTCATTGTACAGATCTTTCACATTTTTGGTTAAATCCCCCCCCCCAATTTTATTGTTTTTGATGTTATAAATGTGGTAATATTTTTCTTTTTTCTAATGCTTCATAATTAGTATAAAGGAAAGCCTGTAAGTTGATTTTGTAAACCTGCCACTTTGCTGAAATTGTTGATTAATTACAACAGTTTTTTTAATTGACTCTGGGATTTTCTATAAGATCATTTTATCAGCAAACAGTGACGGTTTTATTTTTTTTCTTTCCAATTTGGATAGCTTTATTTCTTTGTCTTGCCTAATTGCTCTAGCTAGGACTACCAGTACTATGTTAAATAGGAGTGGTAAGAGTGGACATCCTTGTCTTGGTCCTGATCTTAGAGGAAACAGTTTCAATTTTTCTCCACTGAGTATAATATTAGCTATGGGTTTGTCATATGTGGTCTTTATTATGTTGAAATAAGGTTTTCTATTCCCAATCTGTAAAGGTTTTATCATGAAAGGATGTTTTATTTTGTCAAATGTATGTCTATTGACCTTTCATTTTATTGATGTGATTACATTTATTAGTCTGCATATGTTGAATCATCCTTGCATCCTAGGAATAAGTCCCACCTAGTCATGGTATATAATGTTCTAAATGTATTCTGGAATTCAATTTGCTCACATTTTGTTGAAAATGTTTACATTTATATCCATCAGGGATATTGATCTATAGTTTTCTTTTTTTGTGGTATCCTTACCTGGTTTCGATATCAATATAAATCTGGCTTCATAGAGTGAGTTTGTAAGTGTTTCCTCTTCCTCAACATTTGGCCAGAGTTTGAGAAGGATTGATTTTAATTCTTCTTTAAATGTTTGGTAGAATTTACTAGTGAAGCCATCTGGTCCTGGAGTTTTCTGTGCTGGGAGGTTTTTGATTATTGACTTGATCTCTTGACTCTTTATCGGTCTGTTCAGATTTTCTATTTCTTCCTGCTTCAGTCTTGGTAGTTGTATGTTTCTAGAAATGTGTCCATTTCTTCTAGGTTATGTAATTTTTGGCATAAAATTGATAGTAACCTCTTATGATCTATGTATTTTTATAGTATTAGTTACAGCGTCTCCTCTTTCATTTTCAATTTTGAGTCATTCTCTTTCACTTTTTTTCCCTTTGGTATATCTAAAGGTTTATCAATGTTATTTGTCATTTCAAAGAAATAGGTGTTGGTTTCATTGATCCTATTGTTTTTGGGCTTCTATTTCATTTATTTCTGCTCTGATGTTTAGTATTTTCTTTTTCTGTTAAATTCAGGCTTAATTTCCCTATTTTTTCTAGGTTCTCAGGGTATAAATTCAAGTTGTTTGAGATCTTTCTAATTCCTTAATATCTGCATTTATTACTAAAAACTTTTGTCTCAGAACTGCTTTTGTTACACCCCACAAATTCTAATATGTTGTATTTTCATTTTCAATTGTTTTAACCTTTTATTTCTATTTTGACTTTTTCTTTAGCCCACTGGTTATTTAGAAGTGTGTTATTTAGTTTCCACATATTTGTCTATTCACTTTCTTCTTGTTGATTTCATAATATTACGGTTAGAGAAGATAGTTGATAAGATTTCAATCTTAAATTTACTAAGATATGCTTTGTGACCTGCTATATGACCTATTTTAGAGAATGTTCCATGTGCACTTGAGAATAATGTGTATTTTGCTCCTGTTGAATGGAATGTTCTATATATGTCTGTTAAGTCCATTTGTTCTAAAATGCGATTCAATCCCAACGTTTTGGGTTTTTTTGTTGTTGATTTTCTGTCTGGACAGTCTATCCATTGCTGGTAGTGGTCTGCTGAGTCCTCTACTATCATTGTATTGTTGTCTATTTCTTCCTTAAGATATATTAGTATTGCTTAATATATTTTAATGCTCAGGTGTTGGGAGCATATATATTTATTATTGTTATATCTTCTTTATATATTGACCCCTTTATCATTATATAATAACCTTGTCTCTTATTATCATATTTGGCTTGAAGTCTATTTTGTCTGAAAGAAATATGGCTATATCCACTTTCTTTGGTTACTATTTGCTTTGAGTATTATCTTTCTACTTTTCACTTTGATTCTATGTGTGTTTTTAGAGCTGAAATGAGTATTTTAAAAGCAGCATATGTCTTGTTTTTTAATCCATCCAGCCACTCGGCCTTTTGGCAAGTTCAATCTATTTACATTTAGGGTGATTATTGTTATAAAGACTTACTATGCAATTTCATCTTTTGTTTTCTGGTTGTTTTGCATCTCCATTGTTTCTTTTTCTTTGTGTTTCTAACTGCCTTTTTAATTGGTGGTTTTCCACAATTTACTCAGTTTCCCCTTTTCTCATGTTTCGTGTCTCTGTCTAGATTTTTGTTTTGTGGCTACCATTAGGTGTGAATAAACTGTCTCATAGATAAAATAGGCTTTTTTTCCCCTACTAATAGCAACTTCTATTTATTTGCCTATCCAGGTTCTGTTATTTCCCCCTTTTCCTGTTATATTTTTACTGTCACAAATTATCCCTTTTAATGAAATGCTATAAAATAAATACATATATTTTAAAAGATTTATTTATTTATTTATTTATTTATTTATTTATTTATTTATGAGACACAGAGAGAGAGAGAGAGCCTGACGTGAGACTCCATCCTGGGTCTCCAGGATCATGCCCTGGGCTGAAGGCAACACTAAACCGCTGAGCCACCCGGCTGCCCATACATGTTTTATTCTACTTTGGAATCTCTTTGAGACCAGAACCTGTGTATATTTCATTGGTTTTATATCACATCAATGAATATTCTGAACAGAACTATTTACATTTAGTTGGAAATATACAAAATGGGATGTTATGTGAGAAAGGCTCACTACTCCTCAAGATTAAGTAAGATTGCCTTGAATTCAATAATACCATGTCTTTGCAAGATTTCTGTCAGTTCTCAGGGCTTTATGCTTTCAAAGTCTTGTTTGAGTGCTGGTCTTCTGTTTCCACACATGCTCTTTTGGGTAATTTACAGGTGACCCTCAGAATATTTGTTGGTTTAAACTCAAAGCATTTGTGAATACACTATGGTTGACTGTGAGCTAATAATTAGGGAGATGAGACCCTTCATGCATAGCTCATTCAAAAACTTATTCATCCATATTATGCACTCATGTTCTTCAAAATCTTTTGCAGTTACCACTCACTGGGGTTTTCTGTATCAGTCCTAGGTTCATGAATTTTTTCCATTCTTTATGAGTCCTTCTTTTTTACTTTATTTCCCACACCCTTATTTCCATATTTCCCTAGAAATTCTAAATAATTCAATCTCTATTATGCTAAGAAATATAGTTTCTCTGGCTCTTTTTCCAAAACACACATGAACAAATCCATTAAGATGCTTAATAAAGGACTGCTCAAGAACAGGGTCCATCTTCCTTTAAAACTATGATACAAATAATAAGTTTATTTTTTCTAGTTAGAATAACATGCTTTTATTTCTATGTTGATATTTTCCTAATTGAATAATAAAGAAATTAATGTTAAAACTATATTAAGAAATCTCAGTGTTCATATTCTATCAGGCCTCCTAAAATATAGAATGACACTAAGAAAAATTTTGCAGAATTTTATTTAGGGACCTAGAATTTAAATGTTTGTCTCAAGATGGCAGAAGAGTAGGGGTCCTCAACTCACCTGGCCCCACAAACTTACTTAGATAACTTTCAAATCATCCTGAACACCTACAAATTCAACCTGAGGTTTAAAGACAGAGCAGGTGGAATGCTACAGAGAGAAAAGTTTTTGCTTCTAACAAAGTAGGAAGGTGAAAAAAAGATTAAAAAGAATAAAGTGTGGGGGAGAACCGTGAGTAGCAGGGCTAAAGCAGAGCAGGGGAGAAAGCCTCTGGGGAAGGAAAGCACAGCCCTGGAGAAGCGGGAACTTTAAAAATCCACACCGGACTTTTCCCTGACAGAAAGTGCTTAGCAGGGAAATCAGACAGGATTGCAGGAGGGGCAGTGAAGCCTCAAGATTCCGGAGTCACTATAAGAGTAGGGGCACTGGATCATCACAAACTGCGGTCGGATCTCGGTAAAGGGCCGGAGTGCTGCAGCCCTCCCAGGCATTTGGGAGAAGCCAGTGGGTTAGGCGGGCCAGCTCTGGAGGGAGGTGGCTGTGCCCCACTCCCTTCCGGAGAGGTTGCCCCTGGGAGCACGAGTCCAGTGGCACAGGGCCCTGGATCCCAGGGCGCCCAAGAAGACAAAGCCAGTGATCCTGCGTTTCCCCCCAGACAGTTGGAAGCAGGGAGGGCACAGGACAGCGAGAACTCTCCTACTGCTGGACATCCCTAAACTGTGCAGATCAGTGCACCTGTACCAGTCCTGGGAGCATTTAGGCCAGTGCAGGCTGGGAGACTGTGGTTAGTTACTTAGGGGGAAGAGCTCACATAGCCCTGCACCTGGCAAGGGGCGGGGCATCTCCGCCCAGGCACAGACACCTGAGAATCAGCACAGCAGACTCCACCCCCAGAAGACCAGCTGGAAGAATAAGGGAAGAGCAAGTTTACTGGCCAAGGAGCACTGGAAAGCTCCAGGTCTGACAGAAAATAGTATATAGACCTAGAGGGTCCTTTTATTTTTTTCTTTTCTTTTTCCATCACAATTCGTTTTTATATCAGACAAAAATTTTCCAATATTATTTCTCTTTTCCTACCTTAACTACAATATTTTACCAGCTCTTCATTTTCAAGTTTTTTCCTTTTTGACTTTCATATTTCTACAATTACATGTGTTAGATATATTTTTCACTTCTGTATTCCCTTTAACATATTCAATTTAATTTTGGTAGATATGCGTTTTTGTTTTTTGTTTTACCTGCCTCGTTTTGTTTTACAATGGTGGAAGTTAGTAGCTTCTAAAACATGACCAACATACACCCAGAACCAAGTGGAACACAGTGTTGGTTCATTCTGTGGGATTATATTATCTCTTCCTTCCCATTCTGCCCCCCTCTCTTATCTTGTTTATGCCTTGGTGGTCAATTTTGGGCTTTCTATAGTATTGCTGGTTTATAAAAATTTGGGATTGTGCATCTTCTAACATACAGAACAAAATCACTCAAGAGGATTGATCACCCTGTAGGATCCCTCAGATAGACTACATTCTCTCTCCACTATCACTTCTTCACCACCACCATCCCCCTTTTTTCTTTTTCCTATTTTCTTTATTTTTTTATCTCTTTTTCTTTTTTCTTCTTTGTTTTTGGTTTTTGACTTTTCATGTTTACTACTTTGTTTTAAAATTTGTTTTTCACTTTAGTGGTCCTTTTGTTTTGTGCTGTTGTCCTTTTTCTTTTATTTTCTGGTTTCTGACCTCTTCAAAATCATCTAAGTATTTTACTTAGGTCATGGTTGATATTTTTGACTCAGGCCATTCACACAGCCACTCTGCACTGGACAAAATGACTAGAAGGAAGAATTCACCACAAAAGAAAGAACTGGAAACAGTACTTTCTGCCACAGAGTTACAGAATTTGGATTTCAATACGATGTCAGAAATTCATTCAGAAGCACAATTATAAAGCTACTGGTGGCTCTGGAAAAAAAGCATAAGGGACTCTAGAGACTTTGTTACTACAGAACTGAGAACTAATCAGGCCGAAATTAGAAATAGATTAAATGAGATGCAATCCAAACTGGATGTTCTAACTGCTAGGGTTAATGAGGTGGAAGAGAGAGTGAGCGACATAGAAGACAAGTTGATAGTAAGGAAGGAAGCTGGGGAAAAAAGAAAAACAAGAGCCCATGAGGAAAGGCTTAGGGAAATAAATGATAGCTTGAGAAGGAAGAATATATGTCTAATTGGGATTCCAGAAGAGACTGAGATAGACAGAGGACCACAAAGTATATCTGAACAAATCATAGCTGAGAACCTCCCAAATCTGGGGAAGGAAACAGGCATACAGATCCAAGAGATAGGGAGGAACCCCCAAATCAATAAAAAGCATTCAACACCTCAACATTTAATAGTGAAACTAGTAAACTTCAAAGATAAAGAGAAAATTCTTAAAGCAGCGTGAGACAAGAGATTCTTAACTTACATGGGGAGAAATATCAGATTAACAGCAGACCTCTCCGCAGAGACCTGGCTGGCAAAATATATACAGGGTAATAAATGAGAAGAACATGCAGCCAAGACTATTTTATCCAGCAAGGCTCTCATTCAGAATAGAAGGAGAGATAAAGAGCTTCCAGAAGAGGCAGAAACTGAAAGAATATGTGACCACCAAACTGGCTCTGCAAGAAATATTAAGGGGGACCCTGTAAAAGAAAGAGGAAGCTCAAAGAAACAATCCATAAAAACAAGGACTGAATAGGTAATACAATGACACTAAATTCATATCTTTCAATAGTTACTCTAAACGTTAATGGGTTAAATGATCCCATCAAAAGATGCATGGTATTGGGCTGGATAAAAAGGCAAGACCCATCTATATGCTGTCTACAAGAAACTCATTTTAGACCTAAGGACACCTCTAGCCTGAAAATGAAGGGGTGGAGAACCATTTGGCATTCAAATGGTCCTCAAAAGAGAGATGGGATAGCAATCCTCATATCATATAAATTAAAGTTTATACCAAAGACTGTAGTAAGAGATGAAGAGGGACATTATATCATACTTAAAGGGTCTATCCAACAAGAAGACCTAACAGTCATGAATATTTATGCCCCTGATGTGGGAGCTGCCAAGTATATCAATCAATTAATAACCAAAGTAAAGAGATATTTAGATAATAATACACTAATACTGGGAGACTTCAACATGGCACTCAGTAAATGACAGATATTCTAAGCAGAGCATCACCAAAGAAACAAGGGCCTTGAATGATACACTGAACCCAATAGATTTCACAGATATATGCAGAACATTCCATCCAAATGCAACTGAATACACATTTCTTCTCAAGTGCACATGGAACTTTCTCCAGAATAGACCACATACTGGCACACAAATCAGGTCTCAACCGATACCAAAAGATTCAGATTGTCCTCTGCATATTTTCAGACCACAATGCTTTGAAACTAGAACTCAATCATAAGAAGAAATTTGGAAGAAACTCAAACACATGGAGGTTACAGAGCATCCTACTAAAAGATGAATGGATCAGCCAGGAAATTAGAGAAGAATTAAAAAGATTCATGGAAAATAATTAAAATGAAGATATAACTGTTCAAAATCTTTCAGATACAGCAAAAGTGGTCCTAAGAGGGAAATAAATCATGATACAAGCCTCCCTCAAAAAATTGGAAAAGACTCAAATACACAAGCTAACCTTGCACCTAAAGGAACTGGAGAAAGAACAGCAAAAAATCTACATCAAGCAGCAGAAAAGAGATAATAAAGATTCAAACAGAATTCAATGAAATAGAGACCAGAAGAACTGTAGAACAGATCAATAAAACCAGGATTTGGTTCTTTGAAAGAATGAATAAGATAAATAAACCCCTAACTAGCCTTATTAAAAAGAAAAAAGACTCAAATTAATAAAATCATGAATGAAAGAGGAGAGATCACAACCAATACCAAGGAAATACAAATGATTTTAATAACGTATTATGAGCAGCTATATGCCAACAAATTAGGCAATCTGGAAGAAATGGATGCATTTCTGGAAAACCACTAATTACCAAAACTGGAAAGGAAGAAATAGAAAACCTGAACAGACCAATAACCAGTGAGGAAATTGAAGCAGTCATGAAAAATCTTCCAGGATACAAAAAGTCCAGGGCCAGAGGGCTTCCCAGGGGGAATTCTATCAAACATTTAAAGAAGAAATAATACCTATTCTACTAAGGCTGTTTCAAAGGATAGAAAGGGACTGAGTACTTCCAAACTTGTTTTATAGGGCCAACATTACCTTGATTCCAAAACCAGATAAAGACCCCACCAAAAAGGAGAATAATAGACCAATATCCCTGATGAACACAGATGCAAAAATTCTCAACAAGATACTAGCCAAAAAGGATCCAACAGTACTTTAAGAATATGATTCACCATAACCAAGTGAGATTTATCCCTGGGATGCAAGGGGGTTCAACACTTGTAAAACAATCAACGTGATAGATCACATCAACAAGAGAAAAAAACAAGAACCATATGATCCTTTCAATAGATGCAGAGAAAGCATTTGATAAAATACAGCATCTATTCCTGATTAAAACTCTTCAAAATGTAGGGATAGAGGGAACATTCCTCAGTATCTTAAAAGCCACTTATAAGAAGTCCACAGCAGGGATCCCTGGGTGGCTCAGTGGTTTAGCGCTTGCCTTTGGCCCAGGGCGCAATCCTGGAGTCCCGGGATCGAGTCCCACGTCAGGCTCCGCATCAGCATTTCTATGCCATAAGTTCTTGGGATAAATCATAATACTATTATTGCATGGCTTCTACAGGATACTTTACAATATTTTACATAATATATTAATCATTGCATAAGTTAGTGACACCATAAGGTCTGCATTTCAAACAAGATACTTAGGTTACTCTATGTAAACATAATTAATCATTTCAATGTTAATGGTGTGATGTCAAATATTGAAAAAAAGTTATTCTAAATGGCATGTACTCAAGCATAGCTAAGACTTGGAGACTCATTTCAAACTATAATTACTTACACTAGAATAGGATAATATCCTCATTGAGATATGTCATTGAGGATTTACTATAGACTGATGACTAATCTTGAATATGTGCTAAGAATCATGCAGTAGTTTAAAAAGGGGCCCATGGTAGCGGTTATGTAAAACAAAACAAAACAAAACAAAACAAAACAAATGGACTGACATCTCATATGACGTACCATTAGACAATTTCTCCAAAGAGCTGATTTCATTCATAATCAAAATTAAATTAAAAGCTGCTACTGAATTCTGATGTTCAGCTTGGTCTTGCTATTAAAATAGCATGTGATGTTTTGGTTTGCTGACATCACCCAAAGGTAACAGTAATGTGATCCTGATTTCTCATCTAGTGCAAACCCCTCTTCTAGTTCAACTCCTCCTGATGGCAGGGTATAGTTCATTGACCCTGCCTGATTAGCATAATAGGTCAAGAAGATGGGCAGAATTTGGTACAGGATTAATGTATCTGTGCTCATTTTCATGGCATTTAGTGAAGTACATGGAATCTCTGAAATGGAAGGGTCTTAGAAGTCATTAATTATCCCTTCGGGCTCCTAGCCTTTCTTCAGGGTACTGGTCCACCTTTATCTCTTTCATAAACTCTGCATTAGTTCACCATCCTTGTTCTGGAAACTTGGAAGTGATCTCTCTCCTGATCTTTCTTGGTATTTTATATGTGCTTATTCTGTGTCACTTATCACTACTTCCCTGGTAGCTATCATGTTCCTGTCTTATGCCTGAGAAGTACAGTGTACTCTCCAAATCATCTTTGCATGCCCTATAGGACTTGCACAAGGGTAGAACTCAATAAATGTGTTAACAGCTAAATGTAACAGAATGCTGATACAGTTTTGCTGAGGGATCCATGAGAAGAACACTGGATTCTGGTACAGCAGCTTATGGTGCCATTTTACATATTAAGGTTGGAGATGATCTCAGAGCTCCACTTACAACCTCTCAACCACCCTGCCAGGTGAGCTCCCAGCCTTTCCTGAACATTTCCAGTAATTGGCAACCTTGTCTCTTCCTGAGGAAGTCCATTCCATTTCAGACAGCTCCAAGTGTGAATCTCTTTCCCTTTCTCCTGACAGTATTCTGACCCTGACACTCAGATTTATTATCAGCCCAGCTAAGGTTACTTTAACTTAACCAGGCTAAAAATATTCTTGTTTTAATCAGTCTACAGCCTAGAGCTATTCACATTCTGATTTTGCTGGGATTTTCTGCAGCTACTTCTTTTTAAATTGTTGTTTCTTCTATGGATTCAGAGTTCTGGAAAAGACCTAGAGACTAGCTAGTTCATCTCACTTAATTTTCGGAGATCAGATTGGGACTTGAGAGAAGAAGGTGATTGCTGAAGATCATTATACAGCTTTTGAGTCCTTGGTTGTAGTCATCAAGTGCACTGAGAGGAAGGGGGCATTCTCAGCCTCTGGCCGGCTTAAAGGACCCAGTAACTATTTCTTTTTTCTTTTTTCTTTTTTAGATTTTATTTATTTATTTATTTAATTTTATTATTTTTTAAAGATTTTATTTATTTATTCATTCATGACAGAGAAAGAGACAGGAAGAGAGACAGAGAGACAGGCAGAGGGAGAAGCAGGCTCCGTGCAGGGAGCCCGGCCTGGGACTGGATCCCGGGTCTCCAGGATCACGCCCCGGGAGGAAGGTGGCGCTAAACTGCTGCACCACTGGGGCTGAGGCTGCCCCAAGTAACTATTTCCACATATTTCATGTAGGCCTTAATACCATATGTCACAACAGAAGATTTTCTATTTGAAATACAATATTAAGGATGAACTTAATCACAAGCATAAAAAATGGCCTCCCTCTTTTCAACCCCTTGTTCACTTGCTGGCATATCATCCATGACCAGGCAGACAACTGTTTGTCTTGTGTCAAATGATTGAGTTGTGATGTCGGGTGGGTGTTAGTTTGTATGAAGAGGGGTGAACAGGAAATTCACCATAGGAACATGCTTGAGTAACGAATCTGATGATATAATTCTTAGCTATGAGACAGTTTTGATTCTCAAAAGGGGTAATTTGTTATAACATTAAGTAGCATTTAATGTTATCCAGTGAAATGCATTTGGGTTGAACATAAGAAACAGATGATATTTGGACTGAAAACACTCCGAATTTACTTCTTCCTTTTTCTCTTACAGATTGTTGCTTACTTTTAAAAAATGTCATGTTCTACTATGCCAGGGAATGACAGTGATATTGGATTATGTAACTGACAATAGCAAATTTGGGAAATAAATGGTTTGACTTGAAAGGTGGTTCTGTTTATGGGGAACATACTCAAAAAGTCGATATTGTACACGTTTTAACTTTGTTCAGGTACTAAAATACAGACAGCCTGTGAGGGATAATCTGCTAAGTTTTAGGGAGACTTTCGTCTAATTGGTGGTGGTGGTGGTGAAGTTGGTTTCCAAAGTGAATATTGATTTTACTCTTTTTCTCATCTCTCTGACATGCCACTTCAGAAAAACCCTTGATATCTATTCTAAAATATTAATTAATCACTGCACTTGCTTAGGTACTTACTTATTTTGCTGCAAAAAGCTTTATTGTTTTCATTCGGTCCCCAGTTTGCGAGAGGGCTCCCGCGTGGTTGGAAAGCTGCCCGGTGGCCACAGGAGCAGCTCAGGCAGAAACCCCTGCAGCAGCCGATGCAGAGGGGCCCCTCGAAGGCTGCTGGGGTCTGGAGGCCCCGGGGCAGCGGCAGCGGGAGCCTTTGGAAGAGCTACGGGCCGGTCCAGCCTCGGGTGCAGGCAGCCTGCGGAAGTGAGTCAGGTGGCCGCCATCTTCTTGACCTTTCACCTCCTCAAGTCGGAAGTGGCTCTCCTGGCGGTCATGGAGAACCCGGCGCGTGCACATCATGCGCTTTCCGTGGTGTCAAGGTTTTACCCCGCTCACGTTGGGACAGCTGCTGCTTCTTCTTCTTTTTAAAGATTTTTATTTATTCATTCATGAGACAGAGAGAGCGAGAGAGAGGCAGAAGCACAGGCAGAGGGAGAAGCAGGCTCCATGCAGGGAGCCCGACGCCGGACTCGATCCCGGGTCTCCAGGATCACACCCTGGGCCGTAGGCGGCGCTAAACCGCTGAGCCACCCGCGCTGCCCGGGACGGCTGCTTCTATCGTGGAAGACGGCGCGACTGCTGCGCTGCTTCTGTGCCCTCCAGGGATGCTCAGCGCCCTGGCGCTTCTCAGCCCGCAGCGTCGGGCACACATCATCTTGGTTGAAATAGAAGCGCAGAGAGGTCGGTGTAGGAGGCCCCCAGATGCAGGTTAACCAGGCAGCTGACGGGGCCTGCACCTTTGTGGAGGGGCTCCGATGAAGCGGGAGCTCATGGTTGATCCGGAATCAGGAGCAGAGCCTTGGCTGGTCCCCGAGACAGAGGACCACAGGGGACATGGTTCCGAAGGTTGCACTGACTAGAAAGCGGATGGGAGGGTGGACGGAGGTTGGAAGAAGGGCCATCCCTGGATCTATTACATGAAAAAAATTCCAATTTTTTCTAGTGAACAAAGGGTTTTTATGTTGTGCAATAGAAAACAAATATATGAAGCTATAGGACAGGTGCTTGCTAGTTGAGGACAGGAAGTACCGCGAGTAACAAGTAAACGTGGGTGAGGAACATTTGTTATGTAGAAGCTCATTAAGGTCTATAATTCTGGAATGTATTTGCAAGACAGTGGGGTGGGTCATATATTTCTGTCTTGTGGTAGAGCCGGTTTAACCCAGTAACTCTGTAGACATTAAAACTATTTCTGTATTCTCAAAGATGGGTTTCAAGCTGCCTGTCGGGTATCTTTTCCCTCTACACCCCTCCACAATATGGGTGCTACCAATTTACCCATCTCTTTTACAGTCTTTGAGCGTATCTAGAACTTTTATCCTCTGCTTATGGAGTTTCCTGATTTTGTAGTGCAGGAGGAATTTGTTCAAATTCATACTCTGGTAAGGGCCAAACCTGGATCCTCTCAGTCTCCTTCAAATGACAATCTTGTCCTGATTTGCCCAGTTTGAATTAAATATTCCTACAGTGTATGACTTACATCTCTACTTAGCATTTATATCAGCTTTGCTTTATGGTTAGTTTGTTTCATATTGATCTATTGAACTCAGTTTTTTTGACTTTCTCATTGGTCATGCATTATTCTCTTATGTAGCGCCCTTCCCCACCCCTGGTGCATTGCCTTTCACAGAGCACACTGCTCCGTATGTATTTGTGGAAGTAATAGCACTTAATAAATATTACTCCTAAGCCTCACAGTCATTCTTGGATAAATCAGAATGGTTAACTCAGTTGATTTGATAGTCTCTAAAATTGGATACTAAAGCACAGAAGAAGAAAATGAAATGTCTAAGATATCATTTTTAATATACCAGCATGCAAAACACTAGAATATATAGATCAAACACCTTATTTCAACAGGATGACATGTAACCAAATGCCTTGGTAAGCTGCTTATCCATTTGCAAAGGAAATTAATAATATTTCTCTCCTGTAGGCCATCTACACAAACAGATTAGGATTTCTGGTGACCACAAATACTCCTCAGTGGTTAGAAAATATCTTGAAGTATTTCTGAATTCAAGGAAAAAATCCAGCTTTAACATCATTTTTTTTCCATGTTGGCTCTTGTTTATAGATAATTTAATATACGCAAGATAATTGAGCATGTGTTTCATCTTAGCTGTAGAGCCAAGCATTGTATATAGATTATGTTCAATTCTTATAATAAGTTATTAGGTAAAGTTATATTTCCCCACTATTGTCTAAAGTTAATCTCACCACATATCCTTTTTCTCCTTGCACCTTTTATTGAGAAATGTTACTCGCACACAGAAAAGTGCATAAAATCCAAATGGACAGTTATACAAATAAAATAAAGCAAATACTTGTATAGACATTGCCTAGATCAGGAAATAGAACATTTTATATAGAAGATATGGAGTAGCTACTGAAGGCAGAGTGAGAGGGAACTAACCAGGCAAATTCATCCCAGTTGCAGTCTCATTCCTTTCTCCTAGTGTTTACACTCTGCTGACTTTCATAGTAATACTGACTTTGCTTATCTTTATCATTTACCACCAACATGTTCACATCTCAGTAAAAAGGTTTATTTTTCTATTTTTGAACTTAATATAAATGGAATCACATTGTGTATATTCTTTTTTGTCTTATTTTTGCTTAACCTTGTGGTGGGGTTCCTTCATATGGTTGCATGGAACTTTAGTTTGGCCATTCATTTTTAATATTTCATGGTGTCCATTGAATGAATATCACAGTTTATTTATGCATTTTACCGATAATGGCAATTTGGGAAGTTTCCAGTATGGGATATTATGAACAATGTCTCTTGGTGCATTCATTTTTTAAAGTTTTTTCCTAGCAGTAGGATTTCTGGATCAAAGGGTATATGTGTTTCAGCTATTCTAGATAATGCCGCTCCAAAAAGAGTATATGAATTTATACTCCCACCAGCAGTATATGACAATTTCTGATGCTCCAAATCCTGGCCAACATTTGGTATTAGACTTTTAAATTTTTTCCAATCTTAAGGATGTTTAATGTTAACTCATTTCAATTTGCATTTTCTCTATTACTCTATTGAGTACCTTTAAAAAAAAAGTTTATTGATGCTTTGCATTTTGACTTTTGTGGAACTTCCTTTCAAGTTTTTCCCTATTTTTCTATTGGATAGTTTTTTTTTTTTTTTAATTTTGAGTTTCTCAGTGAGTTGGCTGTGTTTTGAGATTAAGCATTATCAGCTTACAAATATCTTCCTTCCCTTTCGTGGTCTATCTCTTTACCTTTTCCATGGGGTCTTATAATAAGCAGAAGTTCTCAATTTTAATGTAGTCAAAATTATCTATATCTTCCTTTATAGTAAGTGCTTTATTAAGTAAGTATTTATTAATAAGTGTCTTACTAAAAACCCCTATCCTAAGTTAAGATATTCCTCTATGTTCTTTTCTGAAAGATTTAAAGTTTCACCTTTCACACAGATTTTTAAATACACATGGAAATGATGGATATACTTACCCATTATCATAGTTCCTTTGATTGAAAAGTCTGCCCTTCTTCATTGGTTTGGAGTGCTAACTTGTTATAAATCAGGTATCCTTTAGTGTGCACAGTTATTTCTGAACTTCAGTTATATTCTATTGATTTAAAAGTCCATCCTTGCAATAAATGTTCACCATCTTGATTACTGTAGCTTTATAGAAGGCTTGATATCTGGGTAAGTCTTTTCTACCATCTTCTCCTTCAAGTGTGTATGGGCTATTCTTGGCTTTTTTAATGCGCATGTAAATAAACTTGTTAAGCATCCACACACAGACTAAAATAAGGTGCTGGTGATATGGAATTAATTGACTTTATATATTAATTTCAAGAGAAATATTTTTTCTAGTAAGCTTTCCAATTAGTGAATTTGATACATATTTAACTATTTTTAAAAAAGTGATTTTAACTTTTTGCTTTACTTTTCTTTTTGCCCCAGATTTACTGAGTTATGACTGACAAGTAAAAATTGTATATATTTAGGTTTCACAGTGTGATTTTTTTTTAAAAAAAAAGGTATACAAAGTGATGATGTACATATACTCTGTGAAATGATTAATCAGTTTTACAGATTATTTCAGTATTTCAGGTCATCTTTAATATAGTCCAATAACATGTTATACATCTTTATTAGACCTTTTCTGAAGTACTTGATGTATTTTAATGCTGTTAGAAATTTACCCTTGCTCTTGAGATAGTTTGATAGAGTCTTCCAGAATCTTTCTCATTATTCCTTCTCTTACTTGTATCCTCACAATTTCTTACTCCAGCGACCTAATCTCTTTAGTATATGAGCATACCCCCTACACATTTAACAAAGGCCTCCAGTAGCTATCTGTCTACTGCCCCCAATCTTTCTTTTATGGCCAACATTTTGGACATGCTAGTCTACATTTTGTCTCTTGTCTTCCCTCTAAGTCAGTCACTTCCCAACCTTCTGTAATCTGATTCACTGCCATCCACCATGCAGCATCTACTCTATCAGAGGACCTGCTGGGGATTAAAGCCTGGGGCCATTTTTCAAAGTCCTTCTCTTGATGTTTTAAAATTATAGAACATTGTTGATAATGATAATACTATTAGTGATTGCCATAATAATTATAATATATTAATAGTATCAGTGATATAATTGATCTTTGAGTATTTTTATGTGGCAGTATACTAGATCTATTATTTTTGCAGTTAGGTGTTATCACAAGTGAAATGGCACATGCCAGTTTCCAGGGTTAATGGTGAGTTCTACAGGGAAGCCTGCCTAATGTAACAATCTAAACTCTGTCCACTTCTTGTCTCTCCCTTACATTCTAAGCTCCTACTCTCCTCTGGTTCTCCTTTGACCTATCCAGCCTTTCTTTCTTAGTCTTCTCACATTTTTCTTCTAGTATTCATGTCTTCAATCTGGATCCTTCCAAAAGTCCTATCATTGGTTTTCTTCTCACTCCTCCTATCTTTCCTTGTGTGGTGTCATCCATTCTTACAGCATCAGCTATGAGACTGATCACCACACTAACTTCTTTTTATCTGAAAGCCACCATGGTACCTGGCTCATAGCTAGTTGGATGATAAATGCATGAATGAATGAGTCTTTAAACTTATATCTGCCAAATTCATATTCCTAGCACAGCCTTCAAAGGAGTGAGGGATCTAAAACTATCTTAAATCTCCACTGGATGGTATCCAGCCATCTCTGCTGAAGATTTACAAAACTGAGCCATAATCTTTCTCTCCCAAACTTGCTCCTCCTCTTATATATTATATATCTTATCCTGGTTAAAAGCACCACGCTTTATCTATTTGCTCATTCTGGAAATCTGGCAGTCACAGGACTCTTTTTATTATGCCAGCCTCAGAAATCAGTAATCAGAATCCACCAATGCAAATTTCTTGCATTTTGGTCTTTACTGCCCTGTCTTCTTGTACAGTCCTTTTTGGCACACTTATGTATTTCATATGTTGGTGATTCATATGTTGAGCTATTCTAGAAGGAATAGAAAAAGTGAAGATTTTACCCTTTCTGGGGTAAATAGCATTACCGTTTTCCCATGTGAAGAAAAAGAATCCTTCTAGTTTGGTAGCTTATATATTGAGATTGTCCAAGAGAGAATTGTATAAGTATCTACTCTCGCCCCCATCTCCTTCTTTCTCTTCTTTTTCTTCACACTGTTAGGTATACAAAATAATGGAAGAAAAAACTTGTGAAGAAACTGAAATATTTAGCCAGAAGTTAGATATTCAGATGCTTTGGCACTTAGTTGAGACTTTCAAAATTTTTATTTCCAACGTTCACAGAAATGTGGCTGAGAAAATGGAACTGTGCACTTCATTAGTGTTAACTGCTGAACAACCAAATACCTTGTTTTCTGTCACTTCAATCTTTCCAAAGGGAGTCATGTTAAATTTTCACTGCAAGGGTCTTTATCTACAACTTTTGTGATCTGGGGGTCTTATGTATGGGGTGACTGACCTTTAGGAGTGCTGGCACAAGGCCAGAGGGGAAAAAAAACACAAAGATTATAAAGTTAGAACACAAACTTTTATGCCAAACACGGTGAAAGTGGCAATTACGGTTTTTTCATAATGATGTAGATACATTATGAGCCACTGAAAATCCTACCTACTAGACATACATAACTTAGGATATTGATTTATTTTAAAGATTTTATTTATTTATTTGAGAGAGAAAATGAACGGGGGAGGGGCAGAGGGAGAGGAAGAAGCAGACTTTCTGATGAGCAGGGAGCCTGACACTTTGCTCCATCCCAGGACCTGGAAATCATGATTCAAGCTGAAGGCAAACACTTAACTGAGCCACCTAGGTGTCCCAGGATGTTGATTTATGAGATTCTTTTTAACAGCATTTTATACCATGATGGACACTATGAAACTAGAATTAAAAGTGGCACTGCCACTTTTAGTGGTAAGAGTCCTTCAGGGATTGGCCAGGCTAAGAAAGTCATGCCTCTACTGATTCAAGGGAGGGAATACACAGCCCCAGCTTAGCTACCCCACTTAGGGACATTCTAGCCTCAGAACCCCATGTGGTGTTGTCAAAGGCTTCCACAGAGACATAACAGCTTGATATTTTCCTCAGCCCAGACTTGCTTCTTTCTTTTCATTTCCTTCTACAGATGTTGATCCCTAGAGCATACATAATAAACATCCTCTATGCTAATCTCCTGCATCTCAACGTATGCTTCCTAGGGAACCCATCCTGCAGCACCTACCACGTAAAAGTTTGGGGCGGCTTTGGCAGGCGAATTTAGCATGAGTGCTAATGCTATGAGGCTTTCCCTAGCACCAGCAACTCATAAAGGTTACCAAGTAAACAGATTCCTTCATTCTGGCAACGTTGACACACCAGGCACTCTTAGGGATACAGAGACCAGTAAGAGGTAATTCCTTGTCCTCTAGGGAGGGATATAGATGTGCACAAATGGTTACAATACAACACAATAAGTGCTGTAGCAGAGGATTGCACAATGTGCTCATGGAATGCGGATGAGGGAGCAGTTAGAGCTGCCTGGAGTGTTCCTGAAGATTTCACTGGAGGAAACATTTGATTGGGAAATTAAAAGGAAAATATGGGTGATGCCTGGGTGGCTCAGCGATTGAGCATCTTCCTTTGGCTCAGGTGTGATCCCAGAGTTCTGGGATCGAGTCCCACATTGGGCTCCCTGTGTGGAGCCTACTTCTCCCTCTGCCTATGTCTCTGCTCTTTCTCTGTGTGTCTCATGAATAAAAAAATAAAATCTAGAGGGAATACCTGTGTAAAATGTCCAGTGAGAAGGGAGGGAGGGAGGGTCTAGGCTGCATTGAGGGTGAAGAAAGGCAGGAAGTCATGAAAAGTCATCCTAGAAAAGTAGTTGGGGACCAGAACTAAAGAAAGAGTGGTTATCTAGTGATAATGTTCAAAGAGGAGATAAAGAAAGATACCTAAAGAAGGTCTATACTCCATGTGGGGAGCATTCAGGAAGAGCACTTAGTGAAAAATGCTGAAGAACCATCAAAGTGAGAACAGGAAAACCCAGGAGAGCTTTTCTGTAAAAGATTGAAGAGAAGGGATCCCTGGGTGGCGCAGCGGTTTAGCGCCTGTCTTTGGCCCAGGGCGTGATCCTGGAGACCCGGGATCAAATCCCACGTCGGGCTCCCGGTGCATGGAGCCTGCTTCTCCCTCCTCCTGTGTCTCTGCCTCTCTCTCTCTTTCTCTCTCTGTGACTATCATAAATAAATAAAAAAAAAAAAAAAAAAAGATTGAAGCGAAGAGAATTTCAGAGGGGCAACGGTCAACTTTTACATGCTCCGAGGAAGGTCAGTGGACTGAGCACTTCAAAATAAACCATTGCACCTACGTTGGAATGGCCAAGCAAATGGTGATAAATGGAATTCATGCAAGAGAAAAGGATAAAAAACATGAAACACGATGTTGAGAAAAGTCAGATATACTACAAAGATAGGTTTAATTAAACCTATAATGCTTAGGAGTACTTAGGTGGTAAAAATGCAAAAGAAAGCTTGAAGAATGAGTACGCTAAATTAGGACAGTGGTTCCTTGAAAGGAGGAAGGGATAATGACCTGGATGGTCAGGAGGGCCACTGCTAGGGTCTGGTATGTTCTTTTTCTTTCTTTCTTTCTTTCTTTTTTTTTTTTTTTTTTGTATGTTCTCTTTCTTGATCTGAGATGTTTTTATGGATATTTCCTGTGAAAGAAATCTTTGAACTGTGCATTTCTATTCTATGGGCTTTTCTGTGAAGCGGTTTATATTTCACAACAGGTAGGACTAAAAAATAAACAATTGGAATGATTAATAGTAGTAGAGTAGTAGTAGCTTTTGGTGAGTAGTTTCAGGTGAGTGGTGGGTGGTGGTGGTCAGACTGTGCTTGGTTAAGAAACGAAAAGAACTGGAAATGCAGATTATCTTCTTCATATTGGTGGGGAATAGAAACAGATAATCTGGCATTTTGGAATAGTAACCTTTAAATTAGTAATATTCCTAAAACTAAATGTCCTTAGTTAAAATTTATAACACATGCAAGTAAACAGCAGTAAATTGACTATAAATAGTCAAACAAAACACTTTTAAAAACTCTTGGTGACAAGCAAATAACCTTTTTTTTTAAAAAAAAAACAGGTTTTTGAAAGCTTTGTTCATAGTTGTTAATGTCAATCTAATGAATTTTTAGAAATTTGGAATTATAAAAGGGAGTACTTGAAAAAAAGGTAAATAAAAAAAAAAGAAAAAAGGTAAATAAACTATCTAAAAAACCAAGCAATTCATTAAATATGTCATTAATCACTTGCCTTTAAGGGGCTGGAATCATTGGTGTATTGATATTTTTTAGTTTTAGCACAGCATTTGTACCTTGTAATATTTTTGACACAGCAAATTACAGCACACTTAAATCTTCATGAAAACCCAAATTTTGACATCTGCACTAAGTATTCTCCTACTGGAGTAAAGGAATGTTAAGAATTAGAGGGAACTTTTAAGGTAACTCAATCAACTTGTTGATTTGACAGGTTAGCACTCTGAGGCCTTGGAGGCTGAATGGCAGCACTCAGGTCACACAATGATTGGAAAGCCACCAAAGCCTGGGTCCCTTACCTCTCAGTCCTGTAATTATTTCCCTACAGCACCCTAAAACATGCAGATCAAATCTTTGTGTCACAAAGCTTCCAAACAAGTCCTAGAGTTTTGTGATAGTGGAATTTGGTCTGTATGAATATCGAAAATGTTCTGTATTTGGAAATTGTTTTCTTTTAAGTGATAGTTTGAAAACACGAAACACTTGGGTAAGTGTTATTTGTAGTTAGTCTTGGGGTGGTATTTATTTAGGGAGAGCTCATTTCCTATGTAGAACGTGATTGGAAAATGACTTGATTAATATTAATGGCGATTCATTGTAAATGCAACTCCTAACACAAGCTTAAATTCTGAGACAGAAGGTCAGCTGCATAATCTTGTCAGCTTCCATTACAATATAAGCACACTTATGTTGCCTCATTAAAGAATCTCAGATATCTTTGTGGATGGCCAGGGCTTTGCTTCTCGTGGTAAAGGGAGGAAAGAAATCCCTGGCTGATTAAGTAGTGGATCCAGAGCTGGATTTGCAGACAAACCCTGGCTTTCACGGAGCTTACTCTTATTTTGCCCTTCTAATAAGAAACATTCCCTCCTTGGACGAACCGTAGTGTCCCTTGTGACATCCCATGTGATGCAGGGAGCAAATTGTCAACTTAATTCTCATCGATTTTTTCTTTTAATCGTAGATTCTATCATAAGTAAGGACTACATCTCCCAAACTGAAGGGAACTTTGTGTCCAGAGAGCCTGCAAATCTCTATAGCCATTGACCTTCTAAGTGACTATCAGCGATATTTTCTAATTTATCACCTCACTGAGCTACTTTCATCATCTGTAATTCTCAACCCACTTAAATCTAGTCACCTTTGTGGTATAATTCCCTTGTTGTGCCCAAGATTACGTATCTGAGAAACCACCAAGGAGCCAACACCGATGCAAGCGCAGGAGGGTTTATTGACAAGCTCGATTTTGGGTGCAAGTGCAAGCAGTGCAGAGGCTTGGACCCCGAGGTTAAGAGGCGTAGCAGTTATATAGGGGCCAGGGGCCAATGAGATTGTAACACACATAGAAAGTTGCATAGTCATGTCGGTCCGCACGCAGGTGGACAATTGAATTACAATTTACCCTATAGTGACCATCTGAACTAGCCTATCACTCTGGTCAGAATTGGCGCGCAGGTTTGGCGGGCAAAAGGCGGGGTTTACATTCTTTGGTGGTTTCCGGTAAGGGTATGCTCAGCGGCTTGACTGGGGTGGGGGAGTGCCTTAAGCAATAAGCAGATCATGTGGGGGTTATACATGAGATGGCGGGTGTAGCACAAAATGGAGCTAGTCCTGCTCTGCTTGTCCAGGGGTAGGGAATTTTTGTTAAATTCCTTGGGTCCCACACCCTGTGTTTGAGGATCAACTCCTCTACCAGACTACAGGTGTCTTGAAGACAGGTTATGAGACTGGGTAATTTTTGTGCACCCCAGTATACCTAGAATGGTAAATGCACACTAAGTTATTAATGATTACCGGTAAAGCAAAGACAAATGCTTTCTAGGCTTATTGCTCGCTCTTTTGATTCTCTATGTCTAAGGGTAGCTAGCCTGCTTTTTGTGTTTTGGGCAGCATTTGGTGATATGACTATAAATACTCTCTTTTCCCCTGGCTTCAGTGGCATCTAATGTGTCTTTGTTCCAGTAAGCTGAATTTGCAAGGTTCTCCTTGACACAATTCCTACAATGTCCTGTCCCTGTCACCAGGACCATGGCCTTCTGTGACATCTCCTATTTCTTCTCTTCTAAGATTAAGAAAACAGCACCCTCTTGATAAATTTTTTCTGTGAATATTTATTTTAAATGGTATTATTATTCCATAGGAGACAAAATCAAAAATATAATAGAGGAACAATATGCAAAATAAATACTAACATCTGGGCAAAATGTAGTAGCATACTAGCTTGCACAAATGATTTTTCTCTTGTCAGTGTCTAGTTTTTCTCTGGCTTTAATATTCACTTATTTACCTCTCATGCTTCCAGGCACAGTAAAAGAGCCCCAGGGCTTGGCTAAACTGAGCATTTTTAGAGACCTCCTGCCAGAAATTGCAGCTTTGCCTCTGACTGGCTTGAGGTGGCTGTTTTTACTGGAGCTTTCACCCTTCAAGCCAGAAATGGGAAGTTGTCCCAGAAATTCTGATTACCCGTGGGAACTCGCTATGTCCCTTTCACTGGTTGTTGACTTTCCTCCCTTTAATCACCTCTCAATTGCATTTACCTCAAAAAACATTAGAGAGATAAATGGATCCATTTAACAGATAGGTTTTGAGGAAATGAATATTTAAAAGGTATCTGTGGAATTCAGGAGGCATGCTTCCCATTCCTTCTACCTGAGGACCTCATTGCCACATCAGGACTTGGTTATCTGGGTGACTACTTGTGTATGGAGGTGATTGTTTCTCCTTTCAGGTCTCCTTGAAATTAGTGGGTCATAATCATAAATGTTTTAAAATAAATAATTATAGTTGTTTATTTTTATATTAACTGGCATTAGTTAAGTTTCCTGCTATTTACCTCAAATTTGCTTTCTTCATTTTATGGTGAAGTTATTTTTGGCTTTTAGAGAACTTATATTTTTCAAGTGCATATATATATATGTGTATATATATGTAAATATATATTTACATTTATTCCCATGTTTAAATATGAACAAATTATTAGAAATATGCTGCATATAATTCATATATATATATTTCCATTAATTACTTTAACACTGTGAAATCGGTCGGGCTGACTTTACAGATGCGGAAACTGTTAGAGAAGTTATATGATGCTGTCACCTAGCTGATGAATGTCAGTGTTCATTCTGAGATGCAAATGTTAAGATTTAAAACATACTTCCACTATCTCCTACCAGAATGCTCTCCTGCTGTTCTGGAGATGGTATGTGCTTCCCCTGTCATCAGTACTCACCCAGTTTTTTCTTCCAGTGGTCATGAGATGACCCATTTTCCAAGACTCAGTTCAAGTCCACCTCCTTGAAAGCTGTCCCTAACAAAGCCAGTCTGGAGGGTTTTTTGTTTGTTTGTTTGTTTTGTTTTTTGTTTTTTTAAGTACTTATTATTTATGGCATTCATCTTCTGTTTACTCATATGCTATGTTGTGTAATTGTTGTTTGAATATGCCAAATTAGGTATTTAGAGATGAGATAAAAGAACATGGGCTTTAGGCTCAAATCTTGACTGCTACTTAGCAGCTTTATGGCTTTATGTCTCTGTTAACTCATCTGTGGAAATTTATTAATTCTCTTAAAAAGTATTTTTTGATTCCTACTGTATTCAAGATGTGCACAGTGGTGAAAAAATACAACAAAGTGTGAGGGAGATAGACTAGCAAATAATGTAAGCAAATATTAAATGTTATGAAAAATAAAACCAGATTATGAAGTAGTGACTGTGAAAAGGTCTACATTGGGTAGGATGGTCATGTCTATGAAGAAGCTGATACTTTACCTGAGCATGGCTGATGTGTAGAGTCAGCTTCTCACAGACCAGAAGAGGAGCTCTCCAGGCAGAAAGACTTGCAAGTATGAAATCCCAGAGGTTTGAGATATCTTGACTTATTGGAAGAACAGAAGGAAAGCCAGAACATTTGGGGCATAGTAAGCAGGTGTTGTGATCATATGGTAGGCAGTGAGGTTGCTGAGGAAGGGAGGGATCAAATCATGGGGTCTTTGGTGGCAAGGAGTTTGGGTTTTATTCTAATTGCTTTAAGAAGTCAATGGAAAGGACAACAAGGTTCCCCTAACCACCCCTACTATTAGGGGTGCTGAATGGGTTGCCACAGGAAAGCACTTAGCTCAATGCCTGATAGTTAAGTGTTCAACGTACTTTTATTCCACCTTCATATATACGTTTTATTTCTACCAACACTGTAAACTCCTTAAATGTTGGAACTACATGTCATACTGTTGCATTCCCTACACCTGATAAAATTTGTTAGATGTGAGTCAGTCTAGTGTGCTGTTTAGAAATAGCCTTTATGTGTAGAGATGGGTACTGTTTTGAGTAATTCAACCAATGAATGAGGTTATCTGATGAGTTCTGTAATAGCAACTTGCATGTAGTGGAATATGCATAATTCTCACCTCAATCTATATTTAATTGCCATTCTGGAAAAACATTGACTTTTATATGATTTTTTTGAGAGAGAGAGAGGGAGGGAGGAAGAGAGAGAGAGAGAGAGACAGAGAGAGAGAGAGACAGAGAGAGAACAACGTAAGTATAAGGGATGCAGGCTCCATTTAGCATTTTGGAAGGAAATATCTTCAGAAAAGTCTTTTCCTTTTTATTTGCCACACCATCTGTTGTTCAGATAAGCAGAAATAGGGAGTCCTTTATTGAGATATATACTGCTACTTAAACCCTGAAAGTTTATTTCTTTTTGGAAATGCCAACACATTTGATTTTTTTCCGTGCTTCAGACCATGTATATTATTTTTTCATTCTGGCAGAGGAGAGATCAAGATAGAAACCCCTCTATCTGGTCTTCTACTAGAGGTTTCTTCCTGAAGGACAGCTTCCCAAGAGCCATTCATCACCATTTCTATGCATAAGAAGTGGGAAGATTCTTATATTCTTCCTTTGTATATTCACATTCAGATCACTCACTCAGGGACATGCACTGGTTTTTAAATTGTCTGCTGTTTTGAATTAAAGATGCCTCTTGGGTTTTATGCAACTCCAAAACAGCCAAGTTAGCTCTTTCCTGAATTGGTGGTCCTTGTTGTTTCTCCACATTTTCTTCATGGAGGGTCACCTTCAGATGATTCATAGGTTCACTGCCTTCAGCTTCAAAATACATTTAAGAATATTTGATTTTCGGTCATCTAGCTAGCTTTCAAAATAATCAACAGAAAGGATAAAACTTTAAGTTAAAGGCAAATCATTATTTCATAAAATTCTGTCTTCATCCCCATAAATCTTCAAGTTCCCTATTTCTTTTTGACAAAACTGTCAAATAAAACCCAACAAAAAGGAGCAAAACCATGAAGTCAAAAGTACTTTTATTCCTTTGATGTGTTCAGTCTTTAATTTTAAGTGGGATGTCACTTTTGTTTTCCAACTGAAATTGAAACTTTTTGAGAGCACAGATCATGCCATATATTTGTTTCCTCCATAGTGCCAAAACCTCATTAGATACTCAGCACACACATAGCAAGCTGATTAGAATGTTTGAACAATTAAACTTGTATTATTGTTTGATGACTTCCTCCTGCAGCTTAAACCTTAAGATATTCCTTAAATTTGGCACAGTGCAAAAGAAGATGGAGTACTAACAAAGCCTTATCTTATACTAAATACATTGCTGCATTTGTGCTGTTAATTCAGGCCCTTTAGAAGAAAGCATATGTACTCTTCTAGGGGAAAAAAAAAAGAGAAATGAAGACTTTGAAAGTGATAATTCAAATGAGGATAGTTTAATTTCATTCTTTCTTAAATCTGTGAAATACAGAACAGTATTCTTCAAAGCTTTTAACAGAAGGCCAAGGGTGAGATGATAGTGATATTTTGATGCCTAGCACATTGAACATCCCTGAGCTTTTGCAACAGGGATTATGAATAAGAGTGAAAGAGATTAAAATTTTCAGAGTTAGATCTTATGAAAACAAAAATATGTGATTCACTTCTCTTAGGTATATTATGAAAGATTGGACAGTGAACTAATGAGTTGGTAGCCATTTCTCTTGAGGATGGGAAAGAGCTACTCTGAGGCAGGTGTTTGACCTTAAATCCTGAATCTTCTCTCTGAATTGAGAAATGCTCTGTATTGGATATGGTTTCTTGCCATAAGTCTCAAAAATTAAGCTATGTACTCCTCCCAAATTTTAGCTACCCTTAGTGAACTTTTGGATCTATATGAATGAACTCCTTTTATGTAATTACTACATTCATTGGCAACATGGCAAAACTGAAAAGAAACAGGTAGAGGGTGTGTATTTAACATTTGGAACTGCTAAGGAGTCTGTTGCTTAGTTTTACTACCTCAAAAATTTGGAAAAGAAGATCTCATTTATAAAAACAACTACCTATTAGGAACATTGTTTTAAGAGTCCAGCATAATAATGATCAGAGCCTATTAAACTAAGAAAAGTAACTTTAAATAATGAACACTCAAAGTTGCAGAGAGTTTGAAACTGGCATTCCTATACATTTTTGGTAGATTGCTTTCCCGTCACAAATTAGAAAGCAGTGTGGCCTCTACATTGAAAATAAAAACATTTATAGTATTTTTTCAAGATTTCCAATTTTATGGAAATAATTGGAAGTAGGAAATAAATGCACAAATAATTTATTGAAGTGGCATGCATAATTACAAAAGCAAGACAAAATGAACTCAAACTAAATCAATAATAGTTGTGAGATGCTGTGTAAGTTAGGATACCTCCATTCACTGGAACGTTATGTGGCCTTCAAAATCCTGGTTAAATAACAATACAAACATGGTAAAAATTGTTATACAATTAGTGAAAGCAGACTGATTTCTAAATTATTCTAGTATTACAACCATCAAACTAGTTTGAAAGAAGTGTACTAAAATTACCATATTAGTTAGTTATGTTTGGGTAATGGGATATTCATTTATTTAGCCAATAAATAAACTAAGAATATCATATATATTCTCATGTAATCCTTATAATAACTGCAAATTTTACATTGGTATTCCATTTTAAAGATTAGGAAAATACAGAGCTGTCTGGGTGGCTTAGTCAGTTAAGCGTCTGACTCTTGGTTTCAGGTCAGGTCATGATCTCAGGGTCCTTGGATCGAACCCTGCATTGGACTCTGTGCTCAGCAGGGAGTCTGCTCCCCCCACCCCCTCCCCTTGCTCATGAACCCACTCTCTCTCTCTAATATAAATAAATAAATCTTTTTTTTTAAAGATTGGGAAAATACATAAATAATAAGATACTTTATACCTGGAACTTAGTGTTCAGGCTTATTGTTTCAGTCATCATTGCAATACTTTGGATACTAAAGATATGCTAAGGTCTTTATTTTTCCTTTCCTTGAAATGTATCAGTTTATCAATGGCATGATTAAGGACTAACGCACATGAAGTTTCTTTAAACGACGCAGAACACCTGCACTTCAGATGCTAAGATTAGATATATTTCTGGTCAAAAACTTGATTATTGAGATAATTGCTGCTCAGAGAAAAGATGAGTAATTTCCCTCAATCCTGTAGACTTAAAAAAATTGTATTCAATTAATTAACATATAATATATTATTAGTTTCAGAGGTAGGGTTTAGTGATTCCTCAATCCTATAGACTTTTAAGATCCTTCCTATGTGATTTTAGATATATTATTTAACTTCTCTGTGGCCAATTTCCTCATCTTAAAATGGTGATGATAATTATAGGGTTGTTTTGAGGATACAATAAGTGTATGTATGTGTGTGTGTGGTACATATATCTCAAACTTCAAGCAATGCTTAGCACATAGTAAGTTCTCAGAAAGTGGCAGTCAGTACTGAAGTTGTGTTGATCTAGCATGCCATCTTCTCCCATTATTCATTCTCCATATTACTTGATTTTATCATCCACTTATTCTTCAAATTAATTTTGGCACTAACTACAAAATTTCAGTAGAACAAAGGCAATGAAAATTAAGCTATAATTTTGTAATACTGTCTTCCCATTCACATAGGTTTGGCACATTTCTTGTTTGGTTTATTCCTAGTAATTTTAGATTTGCTATTTCAATTGCAAATGAGAAGTTTTTCATAATATTTCTTAATTGGTTAATTAGGAAAGTTACTGATTTTGATTGGATGATCTTGTATCTGGCCACTATGTGTTTTGGTTCTAACTAGTTTTCTGATTTACCTTGGTATTGACTAGGAAACAGTCTACAAAATAACTTTTGTTGTTTTCCAGCTAATATTTAATGATTCATCTCTTTCTTTGTTTTTTGCCTTTGCTAAGAACAATGCTACATAATCAAACTAGTAATAGATATCTTTGTTTAAAGTCTTTTCAGTGTTTACCTCTTAATGTGTTTATTTGTATTTGATAAATACCATTCATCAATTTATGAGAGATTTCATCTATCTTCAATTTAGTATAATTTTTAAAACTCAAGAACATGTCTTGAATTTTATCAAAGACTTCTCTCTCATGTTAGGATGATCATGTAATTAAATGGTTAACACACTGACTCTGATTAATACATTTTTTAATATTGGATGATTCTTTTACTTCTAGAATAAACCCAACTTGGCAATTGAATAATATATTCTTTTAATATCCTTCTATATTTTATTCACTCAGATATACTTTGGAATTTTACATCTGTTTTCCAGGAGATAAAAATCTATAGTATAGTGTGTGTGTAGAGGCATATTGTGCATTACATTTTTTTCTGCTTTGTGATCCATTATGAATTCTTTTATAAAATCAAATACAAAGTATTCTTTTCCTTCTTACTATTATTTGAAGCTTATAGGTTTTATTTTATTTTATTTTTTATTCACGAGAGACACAGACAGAGAGGCCGAGACATACGCAGAGAAGAAGCAGGCCCCCTGTGGGGAACCTGATGAGAGACTCGAGCCCAAAACCCTGGGATTGTGACCTGAGCCAAAGGCAGATGCTCAACCACTGAGCCACCCAGGTGCCCTGAAGCTTATAGGTTTAATAAAACTTACCTGGGAAGTCATCAGAGCTTAGTATTTTTTGGAGAGAGATAAATCTTTGAATTATTTTTAATTCCTTCCCTTATTTTTGATCTATAAAAAATTTCAATTTTGTTAGGTCAGTGTGGAAATTTATATTATTTTTATTTATATATTTGATTATTTGAGAGAGAGTGAGAGTGAGAGAGCATGAGCGGTGGGAGGGATAGAGGGAGAAGCAGACTCCCAGGGAGCCCAGTGTGGGGCCAAGACCTGAGCTGAAGACAGATGCTTAACCTACTAAGCCACCCACGTGCCCCTTATATTATTTTTCATTCTATATAGATTTGAAAGCTTTGACATAAGATGATATCTCATTTTTAAAAATCTTCTCTACATCTATCACTCTATTTCTCACCTCCCTAGCTTGATATCCAAAGTAGTTAACTTGTGTTTTATTTTCCTTCTTTGTTTTTCTCTTGATCAAACTTGGAAGAGATTGGTACTTCTTTTTTTTCAAGTCTGCTATTGGTTTTAATTTTGTCGTGTTTATTGTGATTTGTTTTCCTTTTTAAAATTTCTGTTCTTTTGTTCTTTCTTTTTAAAATTTCCTTGGGTTCATTTTGCTTTATTTTTTTCCTAGCTTTTTGAGTTGGATGCTTATCTACTATTTTGATGGCATTGGATTTGGATTAAAAAATAATGTTTATTATATATTCTTTTATATTCCAAAGAAGAATAGATTATACATCTTATGTATACATAGTTTACATTATATATATATTATGACTATTAAAATGAATTATCAATAATGATGTATTCAACTTTTAATAAATTTTTGTCAATTCTTTGTTTACCACTGTTACTTATAACCTATATTTTTTCTTAAATTTTTAATTTTGTTATAATGCAGCCTAAAGAAGTGTTTTGTTTTTGTCCTTGTTTTTTTCAGAAAATGTACATGGGGTGGGAAACTTCATGTGTCTTTATATATCTCAGATGTCTTTAATGTGATTTTTTACCTGAATTATGACTTAGATCAAAATCTTTTTCCACCAGCTACTTGTAGATATTGTTCTTCCTTCATCCAGACTCTTATCTTCAAAATGACATAATTTTGATGCCAGTCTGATCAACTTTTTTGCAAATATTTTTCCTTCATTGATGAGACTACAGGTTTTCTCTCTTATCTTTGGAATTTACAAATTTTATTAGATGGCATTTAGACTATATTCCACAACTTACCCTATCCCTACTACAAATTCCTAGAGAAATTCAACTAATTGCTCTCTGAAAATGTTAGTACTTCATCAGTTCAATAAATTTTTCTCTGTTATTTATTTTCTTCCTCATTTTCTACCTCTTACCTCTTCCTTGTTAAGTAGTTATTAGGTTTTCTGGATTTGTCCTGTCTCAGTCTTTCTCGTCTTTTTGTTCTGAAGCATTGAACATGGGAAGATTTCTCAGCACAGTCTTATAGTTCACTAATTCAGCTGTAAGCCTGAATCATTCTGATGTTTTTTATTTGAATTTTTCATTCCAACAATCAGTTTTATTTACAAAAAAACACTTTGTTGAGGTATATTGCTACATAAAAAACTATGAGTTTAGAGGTAAGTGAAACCATCACTGCAATCAATGCTATGAACATATCTAATTGGTTCTTTTTTCTTTTATTTTCATTTATTTCTGTGGACATGACATCTCTTCAAATCTCTAAGAATTCTATTTATTTTAAGCTTCTATGATAGTTTTTTTTAAATATTTTATTTATTTATTCATGAAGGGGAGAGAGAGAGAGAGAGAGAGAGAGGCAGAGACACAGGGAGAGGGAGAAGTAGGCTTCATGCAGGGAGCCTGGCTTGGGACTTGATCCTGGGTCTCCGGGATCACACCCTGGGCTGAAGGTAGTGCTAAACCACTGAGCCACCCAGCCTGCCTTCTATGATAGTTTTAAAAATATATTTTATTTATTTATTTGAGAGAGAGAGAGAGACTGTGAGAGAGAACACAAGTGGGAGTGGGGAGAGGGAGAAGCAGACTCCCTGCTGAGCAGGGAAGCCCAACATGGGGCTTGATCCCAGGACCCCAGGATCATGACCTGAGCAGAAGGCAGACGCTTAACTGACTCAGCTACCCAGGCACCCCAATTTCTATGATAGTTTTTATATTAACTTTATTTTTGAAGATGGTAGTTCATTGGTTTAGTTAAAAACTCCACATTTTTGGCTTTTCTGAAATATTTGTATTTATAATTGAAGGCTGGGATTGCTAAGTAATGATAGCTAGAGGTGATTTCCCAGTGAAAGTGAATAAAATAATTTCTTCAGTGAGTGAATTTAGATTTTATTACAGAGATTTGGGTGTAGAGAGGCTGCATGGTTTTGACCAGAAGATGTTTCTTCTAGATTATCCACAGAGTTTAGTTAATAGATGTAGGGGCCACGTGTTCACAAGGGAACCAAAAGTTACCAGAAACACGTGGACTATCCTTTTTAAAAAAGATTTATTTACTGAGAGAGAGAGAGAGAGAGAGAGAGAGAACACAAGTAGGCAGAGGGAGAGGGAGAAGCAGGCTCCCCGCTAAGCTGGAAACCTGATGCAGAGCTTGATCCCAGGACCTTGGGATCATGACCTGAGCCAAAGGCAGACACTTAACAGACACTTAACCAACTGAGCTGTCCAGGCATTCTGGAACTGTCCTTTTGTTCCAATAACTTCTGTAAATTCCCAATGGCAGATCTTCCATTTTATTTAGAGAGCTCTTTCTGAGGCTTTAGTCTGGAGGCTTACAGTACAATCAGCAGTACAGTAATTTTGCAGTTCACCATTCCACAACCCAGTTGTGCTTCTAGTCCCTTCTGTCCTTGATCTTGGTGTTCTTCTTAGATCCTGAGGGGAACACTCACTTCTTTAGTAGTCTTCTCTTGTGTCTTTTCAGTGCTACAGGTACAGCTCAGTGAGATTTTACCATCAATCTGAACCCATCTGCCTGTGTCTTCTAGAAATTCCCTGCAGTTCTGGTCTGCATCTGGCACCCTTCCCTGGTTTCTCATGCTACCATAGATTCATTTTTATTTTTAAATCTCCAGTGTTCTTTGAGTGGCATCCTGGGAAGATTAATACATATGCTCAGATATCTATCATAAAGAAGAAAAAACTCAGTTTTTAGTATTAGCAAAAAAGTTTTAGTTCTGAGGAGTCAGCATAGTTTATTTTTACAAAATGCATAATTTTTCTTTCAGTTTAAGCTTTGAATAATTGTTTCAAAAATATTAAGTGCCAAGTACAGTACCATGTGCTTTGTACACATTTTTCTGTATCTTCATAAAATGTAGAAATTCAATATTATTTTTCCAGATTAAAAAGCAAATGCCTGGAGAATTTGATCTAGTAAGTGATTTTAATCAACTTAATGCATTCCAAAGCCATATTTTTCAAAAAGACAAATTAATTTAGATACAGAACACTGGAGACTTCATAGCATAACATAAAATGTTAAGTTTTATGGTTTCATAATTTGGCTCAAGACTACAGGTATAAGTAATACTTTCCTCTTTGTAGACTTCAAAGAAGACATTACATATTTGCACTGATTTTGGAAAAGATTGTCTCAATACACTAAATGTTTAATTTCTCCAGATATATCATCCTGTTGCCCATTTTCCTTATCCCTTTGGAGACAGCAATCTCTATAATGTATTAGTAAATGTGTATGTTTATCAACATGTAGATCTATATCACTTTTTGGCACCAATTATTTCTAAGTATCAGCTATACCTTTTTCTGTGACATAAATTTGGCCATAGTATGATAAACATTTCAGTAAAATAAACACACAATGACAGTTAAATGATCAGAGATATGAATAGGGCCGAGGAGTAGGGAAATTGAACATTGTTGGTCCTCTCGTAACTTTAAATACTTGCTTTTCTTTTTAACAACTGATCTGTGGCCATTTAAAATGTAGAGAGTGTAGTCCAGAGCATTTATTCAGGTTGCATGAATGATGACAGAGCTCTGAGGAGAGGAAAATTAGTAAGGTGTCTTGAAATAAGGAAAATTCTAAAATTTCAGGTCATTATTTAAGCTAAAAGATAAAACAAGTTATTAGTGATGTGAGTAAAATTATGTTACTTGTCTAATACTAATGACCTCATTTAAGTGACAAAAGAATTCTTTAAAATGCTTTAACATTGGTGTAACTTGCTGTCACTCCATATTGGTTTGAGCTTGAAGAATGATCTCGGTTACTTTTTATAATTCTTCTGTAACTTACCTTTGATAATTGCCACTTGCCAAATCATGGATTTGGAATACATGCTGTTCTTATATTCTCTATGAAGGAAAGAGTAGACAAAAATACATCTTTAGCACCCACACCCATGAAACAATTACCTGTATTTTATTTTTAATTGATATTATTTCATTTGAAGCAATTAAATATGCACAGAGAACATTGTTTCTTAGTTATTATATACAACTTTATTTTCTCTGTTTTTTGGTCATTTTTGGCCATTTGCAGAGTCTTTATTGTGGTATAATTGGGATTAAGCCATAGGAATAATTTTCTCCATTTCCCTCCCTTTTCTTTCTCTCCCTCTCTGCCTTCTCTCCCTCCTTCCCTTCTTCCCTTCTTCTCTTCTGTTCCCTCTTCCTCTATCCTCCTCCTTTCTCCTTTTATTATTACTTGTTTTTCTTTCTAGTTGTCATGACTTTATTATTAGATTGAAGGTATAATTTATAAATTGAGAGTTTAGGTCTATATTCTAAATATATCTGAGGCTAAGTGAATAATTTTGTTTTATCACCTTTAGTAGCTTCTTCAAGCAACTAAGCCCTTTTATTTTTACCTTTTTTCTCCATTCTGAGTTGCTATTTATGTGAGTGCTTATCCTATTTGCATATGTTCCCAGTTGTTTTCTATTCACTTACTCAGAGTCCTAATTAGCGGTGAATTAATCCTCATTTTATCACCTGATTCTTGAAGGAAGCAGCCTATTCTGATGTTTAAAAATAATGGAAATCAAAACATTATGTGAAAATGAATTTATGGCTTAACTCAACTGATTATACTTGTCTTAGCTGCTTAAAGTTTGGACTGTTTTCTAATCATCTTTGTTTTTAATTTGCTATTTTTAAATTCTGAAGAACTGATACATGCCTACTGATTTCTAGTTAAAGTGAAGCCAGAAATGAGAGAAAAATAAATTTCCATTGCAAAAAGTTGCGACTTTATATTATTGTATAGATCTTTAGAGAGGCTTCTTGTAACAGAGGGATCAAAAGTTGGCCCAAACTGATGAAGCTGAATTAGTCTTAATGAAGCCTGAACTAAATGCAAATATAATTGTATTTGAACCATCTCTTGAAATAAAAGGCATTCTTGACAATGAATGTTTTTTTATTTTGATTATAAACATAGTCCACTTTCACTGTAAAACATTTCTAAAATAGAGGAAAGCATAAAGGAAAGAAAAAAATCTCACCACAAAAAAAAAAAAAAAAAATCTCACCACCAAGAGATATTTATTCTTTTTGATGTAATGCTTTCCTATATCTCTTTGACACATGGATATTTGTACACAAATATGCACGTTTTTAAAAAACATACTGTGTATATAGTTAAAAGTTTGACAAATTTATTAATTTTATTGACTCAAACTGGAGCTAAGATCATTTTTTTTAAGATCATTTTTTAAAATGTGCTGAAACAGGGCATCAAAATATTTTCTGAATGATCTCATTTCAAACTGATCCATTACAAAAGAATTTCAGATCCTTTAGTATTCTTCTAAGTCCCTCATTAATTGCTTCATATCACTTTAATTTTTAATTACTGGGGGAGAAGAGATAGATTCCCCTGTGTGTTTGGTTATTGAAATCCTAATTTTATTCCTTAATTTGAGAATCTCCAATAACCTTTACTATTGAAGAAAGTTTTAAACTTATTCTGAAAAAACTGGTCTAAATTTGCTGCTATCAAATTGTTTTAAGCTCTCAAGTTAATAACCACTCCTATAGAAACAGAAGTTGATAGCTGCATTGGGTGATCTATTACAATTTTTTTTTAATTTAAATTCAATTTAGTTAACATATGGTGCATTATTAGTTTCAGAGGTAGAATTTAGTGATTCATCAGTTGCATATAACTGGTTCTCGTTACTTCAAGTGTCCTCCTTAACGTCCATCACCCCATTACCCCATTCCTCTACCCATCTCCTCTCAGTGATTCATTTTGCCTAAGCCGCTCTCAGGATTAGGGGCAGATTCAAGGTTATTGGTTTGATTTGGAGGGCCTTCTTTAAGAAAAAAAGATAGATATATTGCACTTGGTAAATTTAATAAAAATATATGTTTTCAAGTATACTGCTATTGCCCCTCCCAGAGTCTTGGAAGGAGCCCCTATAAGTGAGGAGCTTTGAGGCTTAAGGCTTCATTAGCTTCATATTAAATTTTCCTTGGCTGAGGAGTTAACATTACTTTTCATTTGAGGAACATTGTTACATTTCATAACATTTTGTTACCAATTGTAGTTTTATAGTTACTTATTTCCATGGAAAGAAATGGTGGGGAGAGCTGGGCCTGTACTAATGGTCCTACAGACTAAGCCTAATGGAGGGCTCTTCAAGTGTGTGAACCTTCAGGAGATGGCCTAATGGGTGCTGCATTATTATTTCAGGTTCAGAATTCGCAAAAGGCAGCTTAAACTGGTAGCCAAATAAGGAGAAGGTCAGAAACAGAAATAGAAATCCTTGTCTTAGGAGGCAAGAAAGTAACCAGAAAGGCAGTCCTACCTGGATGCAGGTGCTGTTGCCTATGGGTATTTGGGTTCAAATGATCATAGATGGGATGAGATTGACATACATTGTGATGATGAGCCTGGCGTATGCTCAAGACAACTTCCCAAAGTTTAAATTATGGAAAGAGAACATGATTTGGAATCAGAAAATCTGCCTTTGAGTTCACTTTGTTGCCTCTTAATAGCTGTGTAATCTTGGGCAAGATTCAGTTTCCTGAAATTTAGTAGCTTAAAATAATGAAATTACTTTTTTTCATGAATCTGAAATTGGGGGAGGGGGCTTGGTGGGGACAGTTTGTCTCTTTTCTACTACACATCAGACACAATGGATCAAAGGCTGGGGGCTGGAATGATCTGAGAGGTTACTCACTCACCCGACTAGTGGTTGGTGCTGGCTGTCTGCTATGGCCTCTGGCTGTGACTGGAACACCTACACATGGTGTCTCCACATGACTGCTTGGCTTTCTCATGGTATGGTAGCTGGTTTCCAAGGGGACGTATCCCTAGATGGCCAGGCAAAGTTGAATCACATTTATATTTTGGCTTCAGAAGTCAAACAGGGTCATTTCAAGGGGAGGGAACACAGACTCCCATTTTTCAATAGAGGAGTGATGAATGCCATATTGCAAGACATACTTGTGGTTGGGATATACTGGTATCACTCTCTTTGGAAAATACAATTTGCCACAAGGATACAATAGCACATACTTATTGAATACTTAATGGACACCAAGTACTAAGTGATTTATTTACATATATTACCTCAATTTCTTACCATGACACTCTTAGGTATGTGCTCTCATCGTCTTTATTTTATAGATGAGAAATATGAGGCATAGTGAGTTTTAGATCAAGAGTCAAGATTTGAACATGTGTTCCTAGAGCTCATACATACTCTTAACCCCTAAAAGCAGAATTGTTTTCAGGGTTAAACAAGATAATATACATGAAAGTGCTTTGTGAATTATAAATTTGCTATGCAAATTTAAGTCATTTTAAGAAAAAATCCTCTAGCAACATTTTGAGAAATGTTGATACTCAGATTTAGTACCGTATATGTGTGCTTGGGTAGGTTGCAAAGTTAATTTAATAAATCATGTTAGTAGTGGAGTTGTTTGATGTTTCCAGGAGGTAAAACCTCTGAAAGTCTTCTTTTCTTTTATACATACCTTTTCCTACCCCAGTATCTTTGGCCATGCCCTGTATTTCCACTATAGAATCAGAGAAGTTTAAAGCTATGGGAAGCCTTAGAAGTTATATGGCCAAACTCCTTTCTGTTCTTATGGAATTTTTAGTTGTGGCCTCTAGAAACTTAATGACTTTCCAGAATACTGATGTGGAGTATTTCTTTTTCTTGATGTTTTCATTTTAGCTGTTCAAACAACTCTAAAGATTGTCAGATTTGAGGTGAAAGACTTTTTGTTTTATTTTTGAGGTTAAATATTTGGGTTGAAACGTTCTTTTTCTCATCAATTAATATTTAACCAAATGGCAATATGTGTGTAGTAGAGGAATTAAAACAGAAGATAACATTCACCATGATCCTACAGCTTGCACTGCATGAGAAGCAGCCTCCAGAAACAGTCTGGTTTTAAACTAGCAGAGACTTGTCATTCAGGATATATGGGTTTCTTGAAGTGTAGTGTTTCATTAAACAAGACAAAGAGAGCCCATATGTACATATGAGTGTGTGTGTGTGTGTGTGTGTGTGTGTGTGTGACGGAGAAATCAATGTTGACTATTCTCTTCAATGCCATTCTGCATCTGTTCCACTGCAAACCTACAGAGGATAGGTTGTGGGCAAGACAAAGCCAGGGCCTTTCTTGGAGCATTTCTGTAGTTCACCGAGAGAGGCTGCACAGAGTAACCTGGGAAGGTGACAAGCATGGGTCCTGGTTGCCCTTGAACTAAACCTGAAACTTGGCTCCTACTTAAGCTCAGTCATTCCATGTCTGTTTGAATGGCAACTGCATGTTGATAGAGGTCTTAAACTCTAGCCCACAATGATCTTGTGTGGTCAAGATTAAGGTCTCCATATTGCAGAGGCTTCTTCTGCAACAGAAATGGCCCTAATTAATTTTTTATGTGGGTGAGGCTTTCTGACTCCTGTGGGAACTTGGATTATCAGTTCAGAATCATGGTTGGTCCAGAACCCAGATGCCTAAAGCTAGAGTCCAGATGTCAGAAATTTTGTGGGTTTTTCTTTTTCTTTTTTTCTTTTTTTTTCCTTCCTACCAAGAGCAAAAAGATAAGTCAGAACACAGGCAGCCGTTTTGCAATGTTGACATTTCTGGTGGTCAGACATAAGATTTCAGGTATTTTGGCTTTAGCAAGGCAATTATAGGAAGAGAAATATTGGCTGTTGATACTCAACTCTGATTCTGCTTCAGTGTATAATTAGGATAATTAGAGTAACTAGAAGTCATGAAGCATTCTACCACAATGTAGTTTCAAATTACACTGCTATGGCTCAAGATTTTAAGAATTGGTTAAAAAAAGAATTGAGTGTGTTTGTACTATTGTTTTCTAAGGCTCTAGAGTTTAGTTTTTCCTGCCTTCCCCATCCCTTTCTTCTCCTTCCCCTCTTCCTTCCTCCTTCCCTTCCTTCTTTATTTTTATAAGTAAAATACAAATAACTTTATAAGGCATTGTATCAGTCAATGCACGACTTAACATTTACTATTAAATGTAAATAAATCATAATAAAAGTAAATAATAAAGTTTCTTAAGAATAACAAATGAAGGATATCTGATAGTCAAGAGAAAGTAAAGTTGAATAGTTGAGAATTAATTAGTTTGGTTTTATGTTTTTAAAATGTTAATATCCTTTAAATTTTCATGGTAGGTAACACCCATTACTATGCTAATGTTTAAAGAAAACTTTGTGATAAGCTATTTTTTTCTCAATGAACTCACCTTTTACTATATTTTATTAATGATGAAGTTATTTGATGTTTTCAGAGGTAAAACCTTAGATAATCTTATATTAGTTTCACTAAGAAAGCACTGAGAAAGGAGGCAACTAATTTCTGAGGAGTTCAATAATAAGAAGCAAGAGATTTTACCCAAGCTCAGGATATAATGTGCAGAGGGATGCATTTGTTGGACCAGATTCTCTCCTAAGTTCCTTCTGATTACATGAAGGAAATAAATAGATGCACAAAAAATGTATCTCCCAATATGATCTTCAACTTTCTCATTAAATAATTCTTCATAGAGTAAAGTTTCCACTGTTAGTGCTACTGATAACCTCAGGTGGAAATTGTTGCCACTTCTCTAGCTAGCCTAGAATAAACTGGGAGGCCCTAGTGAGCTCTTTCCTCCAAGGGCTACTGTTTCTCCCTAGAAGAAAGTTAGCTCCATAATAACTCTATTAAGACATTATATACTGTTTCCAAAATTAGAAAAGTTAAACACTGTCTACTCCTCCAAGTGCCTATTTAATCAGTTAAAACTTGGGAACTGAGAGGACAGCACACATTTCATTGATTATTTCATTGAGTAGTGGCTGAGAACAAATTTGTTCCCACTGTCTCAGAATGCTATAATCTTAAAGTAAATTTCAAGACTGGTTTTCTCCTGCTATATTTCACTTTTTTTTCATGTGTGCAGAATTCTGAATGGTAACCTAGGATTCTATTTTATGTAGCTATGTGGTAGAGAGGTTGCTGTCCTCAAAATTAGGAACCCTGGGTTTTGATGTTTTACTGCCACTAACTTCCTTTGTGACCATGGCAGTTTTCTTCACTTTTCTGGAACTCACGTATAAAATAAGGGTTAGAGATAAGATAATCTCTAAAATTCCCCATGCTCTAAAATTATGTACATAAATATTATATATATAAAATGTTAAAGGAAGTGATCCATACCTCCTGAATTCCTTTGGGACTTGTAATCTAACATAATCACACTTCAGTGGGAGAAAGAGTTTATGAGGCAGACTAATCATATATTTGCCTCATGAATTGGCCAATAATTTTTTTTTGAATTGGCCAATAATTAATCATAAATCTTCCAACAAGAGTTACATTGCCCACTCACTGCATTGGACAAAAGTGATACAGACATGGCCCTTACCTTCACAAGTATATGCATTAATGGAGTATATAAGCATTAAGTAAATAACTACACTAATATATATGTGATCACTCATTTATCCATAGCTCACCATAAATGTTATGAAGGAAATAAACAGGGTGGAATAAGCAGGATGGACCTAAGATGGGGGTCACTTTATATAAGATGGTTAGGGAAGAGGTCCATGAGTAAGAGACAGCTGAAAAGCTAAAATGTGAATGATGAACAGAAGTATGTTTAATAAAGATAAAGGGAAGCAAATGATTGTAGGTTCTGAGCCAGGGAAGGGCTTTCTACATTTGAAAACAAAAAGGAGTACTATGTAGTTGGAGAAATGACTGGCACAATGGCAAGAAGTGAAGCTGAAATTACAGTAAGGCAAGAGGTCACACAGTGACTTTTGGATTCCGTCCTAAGTCTCAGGGGAAACTGCTAAGGAAATCTAAGCCAGTAAATGAATTGATCCAATTATGTCTAAGATAACCATAATTTCTGGATTGAGAATGGATTGGGGAGAAATAAGGATGGGGGTGGGGAGACCATTTGGAAGACTTGGATAGTCATGGAGACAATGAAGACTTGGAATAAGGTAATGACAATGGATAGATTCAACATAGATTAAGGAACTGTTAAGTTATAGGTAAGAATGAGTAAGGAAATCAGATAGTTTCATTTTTAAAATGCATATAAATATATTCAAGTTAGCTTTCATTAAAGACAGCTTTTTCATGTACACAGCCAGATATATGCATGTATGTGTCTGTGTGTGTATGTATGTATGTATGTGTATTTGGAATTGTCATACATTTTATTGCTCATTCCTCTTCTCTTTTTTTTTTTAAACTACAAAGACCTATAATTACCCCTTTATTAGAACGGGTCCAAGGAACATATGTATAGCATATAGTTTTAGTGATTTAATTTTCTGGTCTTTCAGAATCATAATGTCTGGCTTCTTTAAAACCAAGTACAGCTTTCCCTTCCTTGGGGAAGCCTTTCTTATTCTTTTCGACTGGATATAGACCCTCTTTTCTCTGGACTGCACTCAACACCATTTGTGAGATAAAATCATACCTTTGTGTGTCTGACTCTTCCAGAAACTTGGGTTTATCTAGTGCATGGACTCTCTACCCCTCATTTGTTTGCCCATAAGGGCCTAGCTCTACCTGGCATGTACATACCAGAAGATATTAAACAACAAAGATATCACATCCATTCTTGGGATGGATGTGATTCTTAGGATACCTGTCTTTCTATGTTCCCTTGTGATGGTAGGAAATTGGAGATTAGAGAGTTGCTTATTTGAGTTTCTGTATTTCTGCCCTCATTTCCCTATAATGAGTTAGAGATATTGGAGGGCTGTAGTTTGGCAGTCATAGACCTTGGCAAAGTGTGGTGGAAGAGCATAATCGACAGCTCCTGTGTGGTTCGTCAACTCAAAGCTCTTCAAATTAGAAGGCAGCTCAGAGGAAGTCTAATCCTAACAAAGGATTCACTCTGCACTGGCAATATCATGGCCCAAGCTTACCTAAAACCCTTGATTCCCAATATTGGGCTTCTCAGAAATAATGTTTCCTTGCTTAATCTTTATTAGTGAAAACAAATGATGATTTCATACCAGAGTGGGAAAGTGAACCATGGCGCATCCTTATTTGTGAGGTATTAATTAAGTTATATATTGTGTTAATACGTAGGGATAAGGGAAGAGATAACATATATAGATAAGGGAAATTATAGTGAATGATTTCTACTGAGATTCTTTGTGAAGTGTTTTTTTTTTAAATTTTATTTATATGTATTTTAACCCTAGAATTCTCTTTTTTTTTTCCTTTTTAAAAACATTTCTTTTTATTGGAGTTCAATTTGCCAACATATAGCATAACACCCAGCGCTCATCCCTCCAAGTGCCCGCCTCAGTGCCCATCACCCAGTCACCCCAACCCACCACCCACCTCCCTTTACACCACCCCTTGTTCGTTTCCCAGAGTTAGGAGTCTCTCATGTTCTGTCTCCCTCTCTGATATTTCCCACTCATTTTCTCTCCTTTCCCCTTTATTCCCTTTCACTATTTTTTATATTCCCCAAATGAATGAGACCATATAATGTTTGTCCTTCTCTGATTGACTTATTCCACTCAGCATAATACTCTCCAGTTCCATCCACGTTGAAGCAAATGGTGGGTATTTGTCATTTCTTATGGCTGAGTAACATTCCATTGTATACATAGACCACATCTTCTTTATCCATTCATCTTTCGATTAACCCTGGCATTCTCACTAACTGTATTATCTTTGTTTGTGATCTCATTAAATGCCCATCCAGTTCCTTCTTGATAGTCTTCTTGTCAAAATATACTGTGAAGATTTTATATAATAGTTGTAAAGAATTATTCACCATCAGAGTGTGGTTGTGTATGATCAAGGATAGCTATGGGAGGGGCACCTGGGTGGCTCAGTGGTTGAGCATCTGCCTTTGGCTCAGGTCCTAGTCCTGGGATCCTGGGGTCAAGTCCCACATCAGGCTCCCTGTAGGGAGCCTGCTTCTCCCTCTGCCTATGTCTCTGCCTCTCTCTCTGTGTCTCTCATGAATAAATAAAATATTTTTTAAAAAAGGATGACCATAGGAAAAGACCTGAGACACAATGTGCTGTGGAATTGACAAGCTGCCTTCCATGTACTGCTCTGCTTTATAGCCTGGCATCTCTATAACATCATGATCCTTCTAACTGCCCACTACTTTCAGAATGATCTGCTAAGCCAAATCATATCAGGATGTCAAGGCTTTAATGGGTTACCTCTCCCAAGAGTTTTTTTTGTTTTTTGTTTTTTTTGTTTTTTCAGTAGAAAGAGAAAAGTCATGTCTTGCTAATGGCAGGATTTCAGGTATCAGTGAAGGAAGTATCTTGGGCTAAATGGGCCTTTGCTAGCACTTTTAAAAACATTGTGTATAGGCCTTATTCCAAATACCCTGGCCTAAGGAGCAGATAAAATGCCCAGTGATATTTACTTGGTTGTGTTCTTAATTGGCACTTCAGTGGCTCTGCCTTGCTCATCATCACACATCGACACAGCCTGTCACCCTTCCTGCCAGTCTCCCTGACCTGTCTGATTTATCCCTCTAGGTCCATACTTGTGCATCTGGTCCCCCTGTGGCATGTCGCATAAGATTGTGGGCTCTGGACTCTGATTGCCAGGGCTGAGTTCCCTTCTCTCCTATTTACCATGTATGGATATAAGCAACCTTTCAAGCCTCAGTTTTATCATATGATAGATGGTATGTTGTGGGTTTCTGAGGGCAAAAGGAGAGAATGATGTAAAGGGCATCTGGTGCTTAGCACACAGAGCTCAAGAAATGTTAGCTAAATAAATAATAGACTCTCATATGGTACTTATGCTAACACTTACATAGATCGAGTCATTTAATTTTTTTTTATAACAGTTCAATGTACTTAGTGCCATAGAACTGTACACTTTTAAAAAAAGATTTTATTTGTTTATTCACAAGAGACACACAGAGAGAGGCAGAGATGCAGGCAGAGGGAGAAGCAGGCTCCACGCAGAGAGCTCAATATGGGACTCGATCCCGGGCCTCCAGGATCAGGCCCTGGGCTAAAGGTGGCACTAAACCGCTGAGCCACCGGGGCCACCCAAGTCATTTAATTCTTAAAACAACTCTAAAAGGTGGTAACTATTATTATTTCCAGTGAACCAAAGCACAAATAAATTATCCGACTTACCTGAAGTCTCCCAGCTAATAAATGGGAAGTCAGAATTTGAGCTCAGGGCTCTGGTGCTGGGATTCCTGCTTTTCAACATTCTACTATGCTTCCTGTCCTATAAACAAATGATATTACTCTAACAGTATTTGCAGCACCATTGGGAAGCTCCCCTGCATAACTTGCGTCTAGGTGAAATGCAGATCAAACCAAGTTTCTGAAATGTGAAGTAATGTAGAACGAGCTCTCTTACCATGATGTGGCAAGCCACGGCTAGCCTTACAGCCTTGTAAAAGGAGACCTCAAATATCAGCCAGTACAACTCACTCACTTTACAGATAAGGAAACTGGAACCCAGGGAAGTTCAGGGATTGGCACATGGTCATGGCCTGAGGCAGAACCAAGCCCCAGTTAGGTTTCAAAGGTCCAAATTCAAGGGATTTTAGTCTACTACATTTACCACAGGAGGTTCACATGTCCTTTGGATTAAAGACAGTCTTCCTCCCTAGGCTAATTCCCTTTTGACTCAAGGTAAAATCTATTTGACTCAGTTAAATGGAATTTTATACTAATGATGCAAAAGGTAAAAAATGGGGTTAAATAAGAGGAAACCAAGAGCTAAATAGTACAATTGGGTTAATTACACTGAACAAAAGATGGGTAAAAGCTACTTGGAGGGGTAGGGGAACACCTGGATCCTGCTGAATGTCAGTCCAGTGACACTGAACAGTATGTCTTTCTATTACTTCTGATTCATGTAATGAGCTTGTTCTGTAAGCAGCTTTGTTTTCCCATACGTTGCCTGTTTCTGCAGGGCGGTGTCTTGTTCTCTGCTTTTCAGTGCATGCACACCTAAAAGTTGGCAAAAATAAACCTGAAGGCCAAGATACATTTTAAATGGTTACACAACAAATGCTTTCTCCTCCCCTACAATAATATACTTGTAAAAGATCAGACTAGGGAAGGAAAAAGCTGTTGAAAAAAAATTTTGCTAAGCAGATGCTTACTCTGAATACTGAGAATATAAAATATGTTTTGACATGAAGATCTAGATTATGAAATAGTGCTGATTCATATTGTTCTAGAATCACCAAATGCTCATGCTATAGGGAAACTTAAAGATCTCCTAGTATGAACCCACATTTCCAGCATAAGCAAAGAAGACAGAATGATCAGCAGCTCAAGGTCAGAACTAGTTAGAGACAGTTAAGACTTTTGGCTCTTATCCTGGAATTTTTATGGTGTAATGTCATATAGAGGACCAAGAAGAATGTGTTCATCTGCAAATAGCAGAAAACCATCCTAATAGTGGCTCAGCACATAGGGATTCATCTTTCCAATTCAAGAAGACATCCAGAAGAAGGCAATGCAGGAGCAGAATGTAACATAGTAATGCTACTGGGTACCTGAGCTATTCTGTCTTCTGTTCCTCTAGCCTTCATGTGTAGGCTTCCTCATCATAATTTTATCCTCATTGTTCCTACATGGCTGCTCTACCACCAGGCTCAGCTGCATGTACTGATATAAAGAAAGAAGGGGAAAATGCCTAAGAAGCCTGCCTGCATCTGACCTTTCCCAAATTTTCTGAAGCCTTACCTGGCCTTAAATCTTCTTATCTGGAACTGGGTCACACACCTGCATCTCTAGCCACAAAAGAGTAAGGGAAAGTAGGTGCTTTTGGCTATGCATAGTGACCCTAGACAAAATCAAATATTTTTTAGTAAGGAAGATGGGAGAATGGGTAATGCAGAGGAAACTAGAGCCTGAAACACAAAATATGCTGGAGGTAGGTAATTAAGGGCCATAGACTTCAGAGTCAGACACATCTGAGTTCAAATTGCAGCTCTCACAATTTTTGGATAAGAACTTTATGTCCTAAGCCTTAGGTTCCTTTGTAAATGGAGATAATTATGAAAAAAAAAAGAGATAATAAGGGTGAAGTAAAGTTAAAAGAAGATAATTAAGACATAGTAAGATATGCATAAATTTTCACGTTATACCACTGCGTTAGGATCTGGTAACATTATTGTTACTTACCCTCTGCGGACCAAGCTGTATTTTCATTTCTTTTAACTTCAGACAGAATGTTCAAGACATTAAGAAACATAAAGTGGTTAAACAGGTTTTATTCATCTTTATTCCCTATTAGAAATAATGCCAAAATCATATTTAGACATTATTGATACTGCTTCTAGCCCCTTGCTCAAATGGGAGAGACTTTAGTGGGCCAACCACCGTGGCCTCAACCTGAAGTACCTCCTTGTCATAGAGGAAAGATGGCCAGGGCTGCAGACCAGCCCTTGGAGGAACTTTATAGGGAGGTGAATTCATACTGTTTGTTAGGGCAGAAGCTCAGTAGTTGAGGAAATTTACATCTCCCAAACTAAATCTCACTGAATCTTAAAGAAAAAAAGAGAGAAAGAGAGAATAACTGCTTCTTTAATACATTAGGGGGGCTCATTTCAGATTTCGGGATTTCAAACAGGAAACCCATGTATATTACACATACTCTCAATCCAAGTATGTAGTTATCTCAGAAAATGGCACAAGGTCTTTGGGCAACTTTGCTAAGGACATTCACTGTAACATTATTATTATTATTATTATTATTATTATTTTTTTTTTTTTTTTAGGAAGAAAGATTGTTATGCAGTCATGAGAAATTCATTTCCCTTCCCGAAAAATTTCCCATGTACCTCATATAGCTATGTTTAGCATGATATTCAGATGAAAACTATATCCTGTGCATTTTTATTTCAAACATTTTTATTAACAAAATAATATTGCAGGTAGATTAGAAGACAAATATGATAAGAATAGAAAAACATAATTATGTATGATTCTACCACCTATAGAAAACCACTGTTAATATTTTTATGCATATTCTTTGCTTTCCATATATGTAAATATAAATGTACAGTAAAAATTGTATTTTTAAAATGTAAAAATTTACACTTTTCATCCTATTTTAAACTTTTTTTGTACTTCACAGTATGACAAATATTTTTGATGATGTTGAACATAATTTTACATCATCACCTTTGAAAATGGTTGTATTTTTAATGTAAATACACAATAATTATGTAACCTATCTCCTATTGTAGAGCATGAGTTTGTTTCTGTTTCCCAATTATGTACTGTGATAAATATCCTTATAACTGGAACTTGATGGACAATGAAATTAATTTCTTTTTTTAAAAAAAGATTTTATTCATTTATTTGGCAGAGAGAGAGATAGAGGACAGCTAGGCAGAGTGGCAGGCAGAGGGAGAGGGAGAAACAGGCTGCCCGCTGAGCAGAGAGCCCCATGCAGGCCTTGGGGCTTGAGCCCAGGATTCTGGGATCATGACCTGAGCCAAAGGCAGACCCTTAATTGACTGAGCCACCTGGGCACCTTGAAATTAATTTCTGAAAACTAATTTTTTTAGTAAAAAAATATGAATATAATTTAAAGCATCGATATTATAAATTTTCCATAAAATGATGGGAATGGTTTATACTACCATTGGTAGCACATCAGAGTGCTTATTTCCATGAACTCTTGCCAGCACTGTGTTATCATTAAAATCTGCACATAGTTTTTTTTTTGTGTGTGTGTGTGTGTGTGTGTGTTTATGTGTGTATTTTAGGGTACTTTCTCTGAATTTGTTGCTATATACAACCTTCCCAGTATTTTTTAAAAAGATTTTATTAATTTATTCAAGAGGGACACAGAGAGAGGCAGAGAGATAGGAAGAGGGAGAAGCAGTACTCCATCCCAGGACCCCAGGACCATCACCTGAACCAAAGGCAGATGATCAACCACTGAGCCACTTAGGCATCCCACAACCTTCCCAGTTTTGATCATATATATGATACCAGATAGGCAGAAGGACTGGACAGATATGATAGGGACTTCTGTGAACCTGTTTCCTTCATGTGAAAACTGAAATGGAAAAATGTGGCTTTTCTTCAGGAATAATGATATCCTTTTGTATTTTTATACTACTTATGTTTTTTTCTTCTCTTAACTTCTTTTCTCCGTATTATAAAGGATTTGAGTGAGAGAAACAACAAACTGGGTTATTGCATAAAGCTCTAAAATAGATACAATGAGGCATTTATGGCTGAAAGTTAAAGACTCAGTGACAGAGACTCAATATAGACAAACACAGACTTTTGAATGCATTGCATAAACACTAGAAATAAAATAGGGAAGGAATTGCTTTGTGCAAGTGTGGGAGAAAAAATAAACTAGGGACAGCCTGGGAACAAGGTGACCATGAGTGGAGGATGAAGCACTGTAGTTTAAAAGAAAATCACGAGCTTGGGTTTTATAAATAGGAACATGGAAATAAAGGAATCTAAAGCCCTTGGGTCAGTGCTAAAGCTTATGTCCAATTTTAGATTCTACAACTTGAGAGAGACATGGATGGAAAGTAAAAACCATTCCCTGAACTTTTTGTATGTTCTAGGAACTTTGTATTCATTAACATATGATTTTTATAATCATGACAAATCTTTGAGATGCATATCATGATCCTCATTTTATACAAGAGGAAACCACAACTTAAGGAAAACACTTTAAGGCCATCTATCTCCTTATCTAGAATCCAGGATTCAAACCAGGTTGATCTGCCTCCAAGAATCATCCTTTTATTTACTCAGGCATATTGTATAACTGAAAACATGATGTAGCAAAAGGGCAAGATTACTTGGCCTCAGTCCTATTGTGTAGAGATGATAGTCACTTTTTGGTAATTTCCTTCTTCCAGTTGGATGCTCTAACAATACCTTCCCAGACTGGGATTGTTAGAGGCAGGGCTGAGAAATTGCTGGTAAAAATGATTCCCTTTTCCTCTGAATGCTCTGTGTGAGCAAGTTCCTGCACTGACCTTGCATGTAAATTCCACTGCTCCTAAGGCAGGTGATGACTCATTTCTGATTGATCAGACTCATAATTCCAACTGCAGGTATGTGGATGGAGGCAGGGGAGCCATAACATTCTTAAGGTATGAAATGGAAGAACTAAACAAATTAAAAGTTTACCAGGAAAGGTTCAAGTAGCAGGGATTATTTTCCTGGGAGAAGAGAAAACTGAATTGGGGTTTCCAGAAAGACTTAAAAAGAAAGTTCAAACCAGCTGATATCTTTCTTCACTAAAAATGAAGAGGGAATGAATTTAGGTTTCATTGTAAGGAATTTACATGAAAAAGAAGGATTTCCTGATAGTGATGGTTGTTGAATATTGCAGTGGGTTTCCAGAAGATGCTGTTAAAATAACCTTTTCACTATAATTCCTTTAAAAATGGGTTATTATCTTATTTGTCCAAGATATCCCAGGAGGCAGAGTAATCAGTTTTCAAGCTCTCAGACAGGGACAGGCTCACAATCCAAAGGATTTCATTATCCGGGAGCCTGAGATTACTATGGAATATCAAAGAAAGTATGTAAGATATGTAAAACAGGGATTAAGGAAGTCTAGACTATAATACTGGTGGATCTTTCAAAGCAAAACCATTCCTTCATTAAGGAAAGTGAAGAAATATCTGTATTTTTCCTGTATGAATGTTTCCGTCATATAACTGATGTATAAGTATATAGAGATGAACTATGTTGAATGCATTTGTTTGACCAGGATAATTTATGAAGCCGTAATAACAGGGCTTAAACTTGGTTCAACATGATGGCAGAAATGTTATTATAGCCACCAAATGGAGCTCAGATTGTTTCTTAAATATATTCTCAGTATTTTCAGAGTAGAAGAAAAATGATCAATGTAAGTACTGGTCTCCATTGAATGCTTTTGGCCATGATGGCAGTTCATACAGGTAGATTACAAAATCCAAGATAATTTTACTTCATAGCTTACTTGCTCAGTGAAACTTAGCTACCAACCCACCTCCAAATCAGTCTTTTATCAATGGATGTCTGTTGATCTGGTTGGATAATAATCACATATAAGTTCTTTAAAATCATGTATAGCTTAGAAAATTCAGAGATATAACCGTTATTTTTTCTTTCTTGAGATAATTCTATTTTTACCACTGTTTTAAGTACCTTTTAAAACTTTGTATAGGTAATAATGTCTAGTTTTATTATTTTTTAAATTAATTTTCAAACAATGGAAATTTCTTTGTAAATCCTGTGTTCTCTCTCATAAATCTCCCCATAAGTTTTGTTTGGAAGCTTAGTTTTATAGAAAATCTTCATTGACTCTGTAATTTATTTCATCACATAAGATAGATTAAGATTTTTCAACATATTTTATTATATTTTATGGGCTTTGTCAGATGCCACTCTTCCTTTTCTCTCTCACTCTTTAGGCTTTAGGCAACATTCTAACAGTGATAAAGTCTGTTATAAAATCTGTTACAACACAGCAACATATAGCACATTTCCATGTTGCAGTTTTGTAGTGGTATGCCAGATGCTTCACTAGGAACCTGTTATATAGACTGTCCTATAAACCATGAACCTTCTGCTCCAGTGGGGAGACATTACTCCTTGCTTTTAAAAATCTTTTTTTTGTGTGTGTGTGTGAATTCTCATTTGCTCCCCTTTACCCTAATGCCAGTCTCATGCTTACATTCTTCAAAGTCCCGTTTCATTCCTGCTTCGAAAAGGCATTCTCTGATCATCTTTATTAGTATTATGGTGTTTTTCATTTCCTATGTAGCATTTATAACTTATTGTTGTTGCTATAGTTTGTGTGCTTGTGTCATGCTCTCACTACTATATATAAGTCCACGTAGGAGGCAGTATGAAATGGTGGTGATAAGCAAGAACTTCTGAGTTAGATGTTAAATCCTAGATCTATCATTGATGATGTTGGGCAAGTTATTTAACCTTGGTAAAAGGAGAGTTATAAGATTTTTTATGGATTTATGATGAATTAACAAAATGCTAAGATGCATAGCACAGTGCCAGACACAAAATAAATATTCATCAATTGAAGGCAGAGGCCATGATATTTCTTGGCAACACTCTAAGTGCAGAGCTCAGGATTTTTTTTCAAGTTGAGAGCTCAATAAACTATTTGCTAATTGAATGAAAATATGCAGCTCTCTATCGAGTCTGAGTGTTTACAATTACACGGCTCTTTTATTTTTTGAGAGTTTTGTTATATATTCAGAGCTTCTTTATATATTCACAGCTTCCTTCAGGGTTGCACACAGAAGTATCTAAATAAATCCTTCAATGTCAGAAAAGGCAAGAGGAGACCCACGAAGCAGGATGGAAGGTGGAGGGGAGGCAGAGGGTAGACTCAGTGCTGAGTATTTTAGTTTCAGTATGGCATTGTTTGCTTATGACCGGGTAGAAAGGCAAAGACTACCTTTCCCCTAATTTTCTTTCTGTCTGTGGAAAATCTGTTTATATTTTAAGACCCAGAATAAAGGTACTTCCAACTTTATTGAGGTACAGTCGACAAATAAAATTGTATGTATTTAAGATGTATTAAGAGCCTGCAGTATTTGTCTTTCTATGTCTGGCTTATTTCACTCAGTATAATGTCCTCCAGGTTCATCCATGTTGTTGCAAATGGCAGGATTTCCTTCTTTTTTATGGCTAATATTCCATCATATGTATAGATCACATTTTCTTTATCCATTCATCCATTGATGGACACTTAAGTTGTTTTTGTATCTTGGTTATTGTGAATAATGGTGCCATGAACATGGGAGTGCAGGTATCTCCTTGAAAGACTGATTTTGCTTCCTTTACATATATGTGTATTGTGAAATGTGTTTGTTGGATCATGTGGTAGTTCTATTTAAAAATTTTTAAAGAACCTCATACTGTTTTCCATAATGATTGTATTGAATTGTATCCCCACCAACAGTGTACAAGGGTTCCCTTTTCTTTATATCCTTTCCAATAGGAGGCATGTCTTTAGGCAGCTGTTCCTGAATCCTAACCCATAGCACCTTTATTAGATACTTAAACTTGTCCGTATCATGTCATTAGTTCTCTTGCTACTAAATGAACATAGCATGATTTTAAACTTAATGGTGGCAATTTTCTTCCCAATTTTTATGGTTTTTTTCTAGTTCTCTTATCAATATGATGAGTACACTAGGGCTGTTGTAAGAATAAAATAATGTTTGTGAGTGTGAATTTTAAAGTATAAAGATTTATAAAAGTATAGGTTATTATTGTTGTTCTTCCTATATTAGAACTGCTCTCATGGAAATTTATGTGCTACTTTGGAGTCTATTAGGCATCATGAGAAAAATGGGCAGTTGAAACATGGCCCAATGCATGATATTTAACTATCAATTTCTATAACGAAGAGCTGCTATCCAAATAAAATACGAATACAGAAAATGGGACAAATAATTCATGAAACCAGTTGACCTATGTAGATATTTTTTTATTATGAAAACATACCCATTCATTTGATTTAACTATTAAGAAAGATGAGCAGTAACGTAGGAGTCAAGTCATTTAGAACTGCTCTGGTTCTAGCACAAACAAGCTTCATGCCCATTGGTAAGCCATTGCCCCTCTATGATTCAATTTCCTTGTCTGTAATCTGAGAGGTTTGGACAGAGTATATCTAAGGCCTCTACTAGATTTAAAAAATAAGAATTTTATTATTTGAATGCATAGAACATTCTTGCTCAATCTTCATGTATTTCGATAAGGGAATAAAATAGTTTTCTGTGATTGAAATTCAAGAATGGCACTTTAGCAATAAAGTTACTGCCCTTGTACCACCATCTTCTCACAGACTGATAGTGTCTTTGCTGAGAGTTGGCTAGTGATGTCTGTGTACCTTGGAGATTCTTGAACATATGTTTATTATGATAAAGGGGCATCTGATATCCTTTCTCAAACCTTCTTCTGCAAATAGATGAGCATCCACTTTTCAGCTACAGTTTTCTCCCTCATAGTCAGTCAATGCCTCTTGTATGAGACATGATGTGTTTCCAAAGTCATTAGAGCTGAGGATTTTGTGATGCATTAATGCTTCTATTTGGGTTTCACTGGACTGATTACACTACTAAAAGTAGTTAAATTAAAAGGCAAATACATTAATTGATAATTAAATCTTATGAAAAAGGAAGTGAGAAAGCTTTTTTCAACAATATAGGGAAATCTTATTAGGTTTCATTACAGTGCCCACAAAACTTTTATAGATGTTAAGATTTAAGTCCTAAGTCCCTTTTTTGGGGGGCAGAGGTAATATCATTCGTTAAAATTATTTTGACTTAACTATTACTGTATGTATTGTATACTGATATTTACCTTAAAAAATTTTGAAAACTACTGCCACATTGTCTACCAAAAATTTGAACTGCCTTCATGAAACATAAATGTAATTTTACCTTGCCAACATTAAATATTAATAATCTTTGTAATTCTGGCAATCTGATAGGTGAAAAAAATTATCTGGTTTTAATGGTACTCTCTTGATAGTTAATGATACTCAGTAATTTTTTTCATATGCTTATCACCCACTTTTACTTATTTTGTTAAAATTGCTTATTTATAACCTTTGCTCATTACTTTATTGTTCTGTTGCAACAAATGCACTTTTACTGTGCATTTAGTGTCAGAATTATTCTAAGGATTAAGGATACATCATGGGGTAAGTCATAAAAAGATATTCTCATGGAGTTTATATTCTAGGGGGAAGAGAAAAATTAACAAGAAAAAGTGTCAGATATATATTCTTAAGAGAAAATCAAGGGACATGATCAGGATTTGCTGGGGATTTACTTAAGCTAACTGATCAGGAAAGGTTTTTCAGAAGGGGTGATATTTATATTGAGATAAGATCTGTAGAAGATCATCTTCTCAGGTGATGGAAACAGCTAATATAGATGCATGAATAAGTTTAGGGTATTCCAAGAATAAAAAGACAGCTGTGGGTCTAGAGAAGGTGGAGGAGAAGTAGTGGGCAGAGATGGGGGTGGGGAAGTTGGAAGGCTCAGTACACGTAAAGGCCGGTAGTTCAGGGGAAGGGAGTTTTGGTATCATTCCAAGTTTGTTGGGAAGTGATTGAAACTTGAAACTTTTTGAAGAGGAGTGGTAGATTCTGATTTACACCATAACTGATCACTCTGTGTTTGGAATGAGTCATTAGGAACAAGAGTAGAAGCAAGGAAAACAATTGGAGGGTAGGGCAGTTGTCTAGGCAAGAACTGATAGTTACTTGGAGTAGAAGATGCTGTCGATGGCCTGCCCAGATTTCCTGTCTGCCTTATGCACCTGTCTCCCAGCTACTGTGAAAGTAGGCTTTTATAAATCTCAGCAGACCCCTTCCTGGGAGGCTATCCCTCCCTTGCCCTCTTATGGACCTTAGCTAATGACTGATTAACAAGCGGGTCCTGTTGCCTGAAGGTGGGGCTAACTCTGTGATATAGCTTGTGCTGTAGCACTTCTTTATGAAATCAGACTGAAGCTAATCTCTAGCTGAGACCACATTCCTGCTTAGCATACTCCATACTCCTTCACAGATTCTCTTGTTCCTTTTCTCCTCAATAAGTAAATTGAACAAGAATATTCATCTCAGCTCTATTTTTAGGAAACCTGACCTAAGACACTGGGTTTAGGATGGCAGGGGTTGGAATGGAGGAGGAGCCTGGCTTAGACAAGTTTTAGAGATAGAGTCTGTGGAATGGATCTGGAATATGAGAAAAGATAGAAATCAAGAGTTCCTAAACATTGTTATTGAGCAATGTGGTGGGTAATTGCATAATTTACTAACAGCAGATGTGTGGAAAGAGCAGATTTGCAAGTTGGAGAGGGAAAAAAATTCTGTTTCAGATACATTAAGTTTGAGATGTCTATAAATGGATATATCAAGGATGCAACCCAATATTCTAATCTTTTGCTCCAAAGGACAATCTAGTCTGACAACCTATATTTGGGATTCAACTATAATATTCAAATGGCATTTGAAGGAATGTGACTGAATGAGTGTACTTACTGTGAGATATAGATAAAGAAGAGACCAGGTTGTGGCATGAGAATATTCAAAGTTGAGCAGAGGAGGAAAATCTAGCCCATACATTGAAGAGTAGTCAGTGTAAACTGGTAAGTAAACCATGAGAGGGTGTGTCACAGAGACTGAGAGAATAAAGTGTTTGAAGGAGGATGTGGTCAGCTGTTGAGTGCAGCTGCATGATTAATGAAGATGAAGACAGAGAACAGATCATGAGATAGACAACAGGGAAATTTTTTGTGACCTTGACAAGAGAAGAGTTTGATAGGAGAAGATTCTGAGAAGAATGGAATGGAATGCCCACCATTTGTTTCAATGTGGATAGAACTGGACGGTATTATGCTGAGTGAAGTAAGCCAATCGGAGAAGGACAAACATTATATGGTTTCATTCATTCAGGGAATATAAAATATAGTGAAAGGGATTAAAGGGGAAAGGAGAGAAAATGAGTGGGAAATATCAGACACGGTGATAGAACATGAGAGGCTTCTAACTCTGGGAAACCAACAAGGGGTAATGGAAGGGGAGGTAGGAGGGGGAATGGGGTGACTGGGTGACAGGCACTGAGGGGGCACTTGACAGGATGAGCACTGGGTGTTATACTATATGTTGGCAAATCGAACTCCAATAAAAAAATATACAACAACAACAAAAAGAATGGGAGATGATGAAGCAAACACATTGACCCAGCTTTTTATCATTGTTGTGAGCAGGACTATTGAATGAGGTAGCATCTCAAGTGGAGAAAAGAGCACAAAAGTTTAATTTTTAATTTTTGATTGACACCATTAGAATGAAATAATTGATTTTTTACAAAAGAGAGGGGACAATAGCCAGAGAAAGTTCTTGAATAGACAAAAAAACAAGGAGACCTAAGTGTTTATGAGTAGGAGTTGACTCTATCCTGCGAGGGAAATACTTCAAATTTGCAACAGGAGGAATGCCAGAGAAATAAGTGCCAACAAAGAAAGCTTTGTAGATTAATGTATAGCTGAGTTAGTTATTTCTGTGTCCTTATTGAAATATGAAATGAGGATCCCAGCTGAGATGAGGATCAGAGGTGGGGTCAGTAGTTTGGAAATTTAAGGAGGGAAGAGTAAAGATGAAATAATCATGTTAGAGATGAGGAGATTTTATTTATGGAGGAGATATAGTATAATTTCCTTGCACTACTGAATGCCCCTTTTGACATGAATGCTCATGAATTTTTTTTAAAGATTTTTTTTTTATTTATTCGTGAGAGACACATGGAGAGAGGCAGAGATGTAGGCAGAGGGAGAGGCAGGCTCCCTGTAGGGACCCGAATGTGAGACTCAATCCTGGAACTATAGGATCACACCCTGAGCCAAAGGCAGGTGCTCAACCACTGAGCCACGCAGGGCATCCATCACGAATTTTAAATAAAACCAGTCACCAAGATTTTGAGCTTTTTCTAGGCATACTTAGGTCCTCAGGTATAGACATGGAATAGGTAAATGGTTAGCTTTAACTAGTATTGGGATTTTGTCAGGAAAACACAAGGCAATTAAAGAATTTGTAAGGGAAAGATCATGAGGCTAGGCTATGACATATGATGGGCTAAGAGGCAAATGAGTGGGAGAATGGAAAGAAAGATGGAGGGTGAATGGATTTGAGGTTTTGACAAGGTTGAATAAATGTTGGAGTGGGGGTAATAGAATAAATGAACTTAAAAAACAAAAGGGGATAAACAGAGACTGGGATGTTTGACATCTGCTTCCAGAGATATGAGAAATATTTGTGACAACAAGGTCAAAAGTGTGACCATGAAAAGTAGGTGAGTTATAGGAAATATCATTGGTTGGAGGGGGTTGAGAAACATGGAGGACATGGTATTGGATGATTGACACAGGTGTCAAAATCCCCAAACTTGGGGAAAGAATTCGTATAGAGGACACAAAGATGGGGGCTAAAGTCATCAGTGAAATAGAGAAATGGGAAATTGGCACAATGTGCTATTTGATTTATTACACTGATTTTTATGAGTTCTTAGTTTTTTAAAGTATATTTTATTCTGAGAATGAGATTAAAATAAAAATCAGAACATAAAGCCAAATCTCTCATAATCCTGTCATTTCATCAGAGGGTGGTAGATTTTGACTAAACCGTGTAGCTACTTCTTGTCTGCTTATTCTGGCCTGGCCAGGTGTTCCATTTGTTTTGCTTACTCTTCATAAAATGTTGTAGGGTTTGCTATCACCATGAGAGTCTGCCTCTTAACGGCAGCTAGCAGAAGTGAGCCCTCAAATGAAGAGGCCTTCTCATTGTTCTGGTTGACCTCCTACCCCTAATGTGACAATCTCTCCCACGTTGCTAAAATCTATGACAACCGCTACTGATAACTGTTGTAAAATAGAGCAGTAGTCCTTCATTTCTAAAAACTTGTTTCACTGTGGATACCCTGATTAAATAGTTTCTCATTATCTTCTCAGTGTTGGTGGTTTGATTACATTTGATGACTCTCTTGAATCCATCCAGATCTTCCTTCAGTTCCAGTTATATTTACAAATTATTTGCAAATCTGTCTTCTTCATTCCCTGTGACTAATGAGTCTTTATTCCAGCTTATAAGTGCTGCACTGCCAGGTTGTCTTGAACATCTGCTGATTGTTTCTGGACAGGGAATTATGGGGAGAGTGGAATGGATGCTTTCAAAGAGCTGGCTGCCCAGGAAGGCCTCTGCATCGCGCATTCAGACAAAATCTACAGCAATGCTGGGGAAAAGAGCTTTGACCGACTCCTGCGCAAGCTCCGGGAGAGGCTTCCCAAGGCCAGAGTGGTGGTCTGCTTCTGTGAAGGCATGACAGTTCGAGGCCTCCTGAGTGCTATGAGGCGCCTGGGCGTCGTGGGAGAGTTCTCGCTCATTGGAAGGTAAATCTCTCTCTCTCTTGCTCCTTCTCTCTCTTTCTCTCTCTTACACAGGCACATGTGCACACACATCACACTTTGGCCCACATATGTTTCTATCACAAATCTGGATTTCCTGACTCCAAAGAGGGTGAGATATGCTCTGCTGGGCTGAACCTTAGCTCTGGATCATGGAGAGTTGAGGCTATCATTTTCCTGCAAGGCAAGAGCAGGATAGTGAATGAAAGGATGATGAGACTACTTCAGAAAAAGGTGGGAAGTTGTTGTCAGAATGTTTTGTTCTGAAGAATTATTACTTTCATGTGCTTCTGGCCCTCCAGCCACCAAACCACGCACATGCTTATGTCTTCACACTTCCTAAGCATAAGAAACTTAATGGAGTATTGGTGGATGGAGGGTAGCAGTGAAGATGGAAATATATATTAGGATACGAAATTTAGGCTGACTAATGCAAGTGAAAATATGCAGCTGAATTTTGGAACTTGATAATGTGCTCTTTTACATGCATGAGATGGCTGAGTGATGCTTTCAGCATGCAACTTCTGAAATAGCAGGCGGTGGCTTCCAAAATCTCTGCTCTTCTTTCTAGATCATCTTTATTTGTGCAGGAATAGATTTTCAGTATCATTGTATTTTTCGTATAGTTTTTGACATAACAGATATGTTGTTTAATTTGCCAACTTATAATATTGAACCAAGGAACTGCTAAATTTTTCCAAGGAATCTACTGAGTTTGCCAAAAAAAGCCTTCACTGATGCATGACTGTCATACTGATTTCCAGATTGCTTTTTCTCTTGCTATCTCCTCTACTGGCTAGAATACAGTCCATAGGTCACCTGTTGAAATAACTCAAACACTGATCCTCTTCTGTAGGAAACTGAGTAATAATGGTGTGCACATCCTCTCCAGACCCTTCCTCTGTCTTTGAACTTGTAACGACTGCGATATAGTAACAATAATCTCATCATCATCTGGAACTAGAGGTACAGGATACTTCAAAAACTTTGAGATAAAAGATGGGATATAAATGCAACTAAATAAATAAAGAAACAAAGAAATACTCTTGCATGAGAAGATATAGATTCAAGATCAAAGTAGAATTCAGGCAGCCTGGTTGGCTCAGTGGCTTAGCGCCACTTTCAGCCCAGGTCATGATCCTGGAGACCCGGGATCGAGTCCAATGTAAGGCTCCTTGCATAGAGCCTTCTTCTCCCTCTGCCTGTGTCTCTGCCTGTGTGTGTCTCTCATGAGTAAATAAATAAAAATCTATAAAAATATATATAATTCAAGATGAATAAAATTATTGAATTTGAGTAAAATTGGCGCACTGCCACAAAATATCATTTTGGCTTCTTCAACACAGTGCAGTTGTGTGGAGCCACCTAAGAAAGCAAGTCTTAGAAGCAAGTATTAAAAAAGAAATATTACAGAACACTTCTGAAAGAAATTGAGGAAGATACAAAGAGATCGAAAAATATTCCATGCTCATGGATTGGAAGAATTAATATTGTGAAAATGTCTATGCTACCCAGAGCAATTCACACATTCAGTGCAATCCCTATCAAAATACCATGGACTTTCTTCAGAGAGTTGGAACAAATCATCTTATGGTTTGTGTGGAATCAGAAAAGACCCCGAATAGCCAGGGGAATATTGAAAAAGAAAACCAGAGCCGGGGGCATCACAATGCCGGATTTCAAGTTGTACTACAAAGCAGTGGTCATCAAGACACTGTGGTACTGGCACAAAAACAGACATATAGATCAATGGAATCAAATAGAGAACCTAGAAATGGGCCCTCAACTCTATGGTCAACTAATATTCGACAAAGCAGTAAAGACTATCCACTGGAAAAAGGACAGTCTCTTCAATAAATGGTGCTGGGAAAATTGGACAGCCACATGCAGAAGAATGAAACCAGACCATTCTCTTGCACCATACACAAAGATAAACTCAAAATGGTTGAAAGATATAAATGTGAGACAAGAATCCATCGAAATCCTAGAGGAGTACACAGGCAACACTTTTTTTGAACTTGGCCACAGCAACTTCTTGCAAGATACATCTATGAAGGCAAGGAAAACAAAAGCAAAGATGAACTATTGGGACTTCATCAAGATAAAAAGCTTCTGCACAGCAAAAGAAACAGTCAACAAAACTAAAAGACAGCCTACAGAGTGGGAGAAGATATTTGCAAATGACATACCAGATAAAGGGCTAGTACCCAAGATCTATAAAGAACTTGTTATTAAACTCAACAGCAAAGAAATAAACAATCCAGTCATGAAATGGGCAAAAGACATAAACAGAAATTTCACCAAAGGCCAACAAGCACATGAGGAAATGCTCTGCATCACTTGCCATCAGGGAAATACAAATCAAAACCACAATGAGATACCACCTCACACCAGTGAGAATGGGGAAAATTAACAAGACAGGAAACAACAAATGTTGGAGAGGATGTGGAGAAAGGGGAACCCTCTTGTACTGTTGGTGGGAATGTGAACTGGTGCAGCCACTCTGGAAAACACTGTGCTCAAAGAGTTAAAAATAGGACTACCCTGTGACCCAGCAATTGCACTGCTGGGTATTTACCCCAAAGATACAGATGCAGTGAAAACCGAGACACATGCACCCCAATGTTTATAGCAGCAATGTCCACAATAGCAAACTGTGGAAGGAGCCTTGAAAGATGAGTGGATAAAGAAGATGTGGTCTGTATATATAATGGAATATTACTCAGCCATTAGAATTGGCGAATACCCACCATTTGCTTCAACATGGATAGAACTAGAGGGTATTATGCTGAGTGAAGTAAATCAATCAGAGAAGGACAAAAATTATATGATTTCATTCATATGGGGAATATAAAAAATAGTGAAAGGGATTAAAGGGGACAGGAGAGAAAATGAGTGGGAAATATCAGTGAGGGTGACAGAAGATGAGAGACTTCTAACTCTGGGAAAGTAACAAGGGGTAGTGGAAGAGGAGGTGGGTGGGGGGATGGGGTGAATAGGTGGCAGGCTCTGAGGGGGGCACTTGACGGGATGAGCACTGGGTATAATACGATATGTTGGCAAATCGAACTCCCATAAAAATATACAAAAAAAAGAAATATTACTTCCTCATGAGTGAAAAGGAGGTAAGCAGCATTGTTGAAGTGTTGTTCAGAATAAGGATGGTAATATAGGTACTAGGACAGGCGACCTGCAGATATTCAGTCCTTTTTATTAATTTTGTAAAATGACTGCTTTTAGGAAGGATACTTGTTTTAATAATATTCTCATTTTTACCATTTTCAAAAAACAGTTGTCTGCTTTTTCAGAATTCATTCTCTTTGATATCCATAAAGACGCTATCTGCATGGATTCTGGAGATCTTTTTTTTTAATTTTTATTTATGATAGTCACACAGAGAGAGAGAGAGAGAGAGAGAGAGAGAGAGGCAGAGACACAGGCAGAGGGAGAAGCAGGCTCCATGCACCGGGAGCCCGACGTGGGATTCGATCCCGGGTCTTCAGGATCACACCCTGGGCCTAAGGCAGGCGCCAAACCGCTGCGCCACCCAGAGATCCCAGATTCTGGAGATCTTAAAGAGATGTGGCAAATATGTGAGCTTAGGGTTATACGGACTGCCTAATTGTGAAATATAATTATACAAAATGTTGCAGTGAGTAATTGGAGTGTAAAGGATTCATTCCATCATCATTATTTAAAAGCTGAGCAAAGTTGGCAGTGTAAACGTACCTCTCTGGCTCTTGCTTACCTGAAATACAGCTGTGCTCATACAAGTATTTCCGAGTCCCATGCATGCTTGCTCATGAAGAGGTCAGCTACATGTGAGGTCTACCTTTTTTATTCCTATCTTTCTCTACCTGTGTTGAATCCTACTGTCACATCCTAGGACCTGTCATCATAATGAAGTTCCCTGTACCAGTGGTTATTGCCAATGATACATGGAGCCCTTGAGATACCAAAACTATGCCACACTTGCTGCTTCTCTGCCTTTCTGGGATATATTCTGTGAGGGTCTATCAGAGTGATATTGGCTGTTACTCTTATATCTCAGAGGATTTTGGGGGAAATGACCTTTTCTCATTCTTGGTTCACAGTTATCTTCCTTCCCTGGGAGAGATATGACATCAGATATGAGTCCCTGAGAGCTGAACAGGGAACCTGGCCAAGGAGTAACACTACATCATACCTAGAATAAGCTTTCCCTTCAGTTGTTTGATTCTCCCACTTTCTGAAGGATGAATTCTATTCCAAATGCTTCTCTGTCCCTCATAGCAATGGGCATTTGGTGGGCTTGATTCTCTCATTTCTGCAGGCATGTCTGTAAGGGTTATAGTCTAGTATCAAGTTGCAACTTCTAGCTGTATGTGCAGTCTTGTCAATATATCTCCCTCCTAGATTTTATTTTTCTAAAGTCTCTAAAGTTTTCTAAGTTTCATGAATTTAGATTAATCCACTTACATTTTCTTACCCATCACCTTATTAAAATCAGGACAATTTGTTGAATACAGCTGGTCAGTATTAGTGTCTTAACATGGTCATAGAATGTAGCCAGCAGACCCACAGAACAGTCAAACCTTTGACTTTGGACAAATTGACAGAACATTGTCACCAAATAAGTCAACCAACCACAATTAATCATTATACGAAAGAAAGTTCCATCTTGGTTCTATGAAATTACTTCTTTTGACATGATTCTCAGAATCAAATGTATATGTCCTCGCCCCCTTTATTGGATTATGACCTCATCTAATTTCTCCACTATACAAAAGAAACATCCAATAAAGACAATGAAGTCAATAACCTTTCGTTTTGCCACATCTCCCTACTATATCCTGGCCATTCAAATTATAAGTATAGAGTCCTTACGTTTCAAATGCCTATCCCTTATCGGTGTGGGCTGTTTATCTATCATCTCTCCCAACTCTTATCTTCTAACCCATAGACTCACTTTCCATAATCTATTACTGCAGAGAAATTCCTTCTAAAACTTGATCCACAAAAATTCTGACACAAAAATTCTGGTTTTTGAGTTGAAAGTAACAAACAACATTAAGTACATATTTTTTAAAAAATAACTGGAAAGGAACAATTTGCTTTATCTGGAAAGAAGGTACAAAACAAAAGAAATACCTGTTTTTGTTTGTTTGTTTTGTTTTTTACAAATCAGGTTTTTGTCTTTTTCTTCCAGAACACATATTTGGAAAAATGACCTTTATACCCTTGAAACAAGATGATATACCATGGTGTTATGTTTCACACGTTTTTTTTTTAATGAATTGTTTTAGATTTCATCTTTCCATTATGAAAAAAAAATGGGGAAAATATCTAAAGTTTTCAGCCTTCAGACAAAATTGCAAAGGTTATATATTGTAAAGCAAATGTGGACTTTCAATGAAGTGTGACCTCCACCAAAATGGATTATAATCAAGAGCCTGGCAAAGCTGATGGGCTTTTTCTGATGCCTGATGGTCCTGGCTTACAGATACATAACCTGGCCATCTCTGGGTTCCCAAGGGCAGAGAATGATAGCCTGCTGACAGGCAATACCTTCCTTAAAACACTCCTCCTCCACAGACAGATTAATGAGAACTTTGTGGAAGATTACACTGTTAGAAAAAGTCTGTGAGAAATGTGTTCTAGGGAAGGACAGGGGCTTTAGTTTAGAGTACTCTGAAGAATAAACATGACTTGTAGGATATTGAACAAATATTTTGAGCATAGATTTCATCCACAGAAATGCTTAGGATTTTCACAATAATTGGGTGGCTGATTTGTGTTTTAATAATTAACTCTTCCCTTATACCAATACCTATTTCAGATAATGTTCATCTGAAAACTGAAAATTAATATTTTGGTCTCTACTTGCCTTTAAGGTACTAAAACACTGAAGGGTTTTGGATACCCTCTATCAATAAGGCACTGGCTCAATTTGAATGGATGAAAAAGGAAGTCATTATGATTTAGTCTAGTTTGTGTTTGAGACTGATTGAAGACAACAGGGAATTTATCTTAGTACATTTTTTTGTAGTTCTTGTGATAGTCTGATTGCAATCTGACTGCACACAAGAAGCAGCAGGGGCATTTACAAAAGGAGATTCTTGCATCCCACCTGAGATCATCAATAGAATTTCTTGGTGAAGGACTTTGGATCTTCTTTTTTAAAGACTGAAGATGAGTTAAGCTTCAGAACCGCTACCCTGTGATGCTTACATCTGTGCTTTGCACTGAGGTGGCATTTACTATGAATGAATTGTTCTCAGGAACAATTTCCTATTTGAAAGGAAAGATGAAGTGAGGTTTAACTTTACTGCCTATTATCCTGCCACTTTGGCTCTAGTGTATTTTTATTTTTTTTTTAATTTCTTAAAATGTATTTGCCTTCAAGATTTTTTTCAAAAGTAAAGGTATATCTGGGAGTAGTAAATAATAATATTGACAGTAGTAGTAATAGTAATAATTTTTGTAGCTCTATTTGTAGCTCTATTTCCTGTATTTCTGTTCTCACCTGCCACTCAAACTGCCCTATCCACCTGCCCTATGAAAGTATAATCATGTTCTAGTTTTCTGACTAATCAAGATACAGAGTAGGAAGCCTCTAGACATGTGGCAGATTAGTCTAGTCATCTCCAAGTTGCCCAGGGCTGAACAGTGAACTACTATTTCTTTCTGATTGTGGGATTGGGTTCTGATGACTGAATTGCTCATCAGCTGCTTTCTGTTATTACTTTGCCTTTTCTAGAATTTTGTATAGAGGAAATCACATAGAATGTAATCTTTTGTGTCTGACTTCTTTTAGTTGGTGAAGTGCTTTTGAGATACACTCATGCAATGGTACATATTAGTAGCTTCTTTATTGCTTCAATTTGCTTATCCATTCTCCTATTGATGAACATTTGGATCATTTACAGTTTTGATTATAATGAATAATGCAGCTATAAACATTCATGTATGCACCTTTGTGTGTACATATAAATTTTCTTAAATATCTAGGGGTGAGATTATGGGTCACATGGTAAGTATATATTTAACTTTTTAAGCTGCTTTATAAGAAAGTGCCAAACTATTTTCTGAAGTGGCTATACAATTTTGCAGTTCCACTAGTGATGTATGAAAGTTCTCATTCCTTTACATCTTTACCAAAATAGTATTGTGAGTCTTTTTTACTTTTAACTATTCTGGTGAGTGGGCAGTGGCATCTCTTTGTGGTACTAATTTGCATTTTTATAATGACTAATAACGCTGAACATTTTTATGTGCTTATTTGCCATTTTAATATCTTTCTTAGTGAAATATTTTGTAGACATATATGTTTATCTTGTTACCAGGTTGTTAGTCTTATTATGAAGTTGCAAAAGTTCTTTATAATTTCTGGACCCAAATCATTTATAATATACAGATATAGCATATATTTTCTCTTAGTATATGTCTGAAAATTTGATTTTGTCAACAGGATCATTGGAAGATAGAATAGTTTAAATTTTCAAAGTCCAGTTATCAATTTCTTCTTTTATGTTTGTTGTGCTCTATCAAAGATGGCATTTAGTTCAACATCACAATTTTGTAGAAGTTTTATAGTGTTTCTTTCTATATGTAGATATATGATTAAATTATATATTTGGAGTTAATTTTCATACATGTTGTGAGATAAGAGTGAATACATTTTTTTAACCTAAAAATATCCAGTTGTTCCAGTGTTTCAGAACTGTTTTGTTGAAAGGATTATCATTTATCCATTAAAATGGCCTACTACTTGTTACCAACAATTGCATATACATGCCTGTATATTAATTAAACATTTTTAGCATTCCATTTTATCTTTATCTTTGACTTACTAACTACGCTTCTTTATTTTTTTATGAATAGTTGATCTGGGGTTTAGAATATATTTCTTTATTAATGTCCACATTCCAAGAATATTATAACCACATTACAAATAGTATAAGAACTACATAGCAGTATTTTCTATTTCTCCCTCTTGATATATGTTCTATTGTTATATATGTTACTTCTAAACCTATCATAAAGTATAAAATACACTATTATTTTTGCTTCATCAATTGTCTAAGAAACTAAAAATGAGAACAATTATTTTCTATAATTAGCTACACAATTACTTTCTCATCCTTTGTGTATACCCATATTTTCTTCAGCATTATTTTCCTTCTCTCTGAAGAATTTCTTTTAACATTGCTTGTGAGGCTGGGCTGCTGAAATAAATTTTCTCCACCTTTTTGTTGGTAATGTTTTTATTTTATCTTAATTAAAAAACATTTACCTGGTATGGAATTCTAAGTTGATTGTTGCTATTTTTTACTTCCAATACTTAGATATTATTCAGTTATATTTTGACTTTCATAGCTTCTAATGAAAAATCTCCTATAATTCTTTGTTCCTTGAATGTGTATTTTTAATCTCTGATTGTGTTAAGCATATCTTTTTATCCCTATTTTTCAGGAATTTGATTATAAGCCTTGATGTGGTTCATAGATTTTTTCAAATCAAATTTGGAAAATAATTGGCTATTATGTCCTCAAATATTTTTTTTGTTTATGCCTTTCTTTTCTTTTTGTCTGGGCTCCAATTATATGTATGTTTGATTGCTTGATGTTTTCATACAGGAAAATTATGTGTCTTTTTTCACTTCTCTTTTTTTTTTTTTTACTTTATTTTCTACAATTTCTATTGCTATGACTTTGAGTACACAGATTTTATTTTATTTATTTATTTGCTGTGTCTAATCTGTTCTTACTTCCATCATGTGCATTTTTTATTTCAGATATTGTGCTTTTCACCTTCTAAACTCATTTCAGTATAATTAAGAACATTTTTGTGTGACTTCATTCCTTTTACGTTTTTAAGGCTTGTTCTATTGCCTAGCATATGCTGTGCCCTGGAGAATATTTCAAGTGCACTTAAGATGACTTTGTATTCTATTTTTCTTGGGTTGAGGGTTCTATAAATGCCTGTTAGGTCCAGTTTCTTTATATTGTTTTTAAAGTCTTCTTTTTCCTGTTGATATTCTGTATAGTTCTATCCATTATGAAAAATGGGGTATTGAAGCCTCCAAATATCGTTGAATGTCAGTTTTCTCCTTTAGCTTAGTTTTTGTTTCATGTATTTTGAGTTTCTCTTGCTGGCTGTATGTTTGTTTTTAATAGCTATATCTTCCTGATAGAGTGCTGTTTTTATCCTTAGAAAATATTCCTCTTTATATCAAGTGACTCTTTGTTTTAAAGCTTACTTTTTTTCCTGATATGAGTATAGCTATTCCAGTCTTTTAATGATTGCTGTTTACATTGTATATCTTTTTCTATTCTTTTATTTTCAACATATTTATATTGTATATAAAATATTTCCTGTAGATAGCATGTAGTTGATCTTTTTAAATCTAGACTTACAATCTCTACCCTTTGATTGAATTGTTTAGTCCTTTCTCATATAATGTAATTATTGATATAGTGGGAGTTACGTGTAGCATTTTACATTTTGTTTTCCAATGTTTTCATGTCTTTTTGTTCCTCTATTACTCCTTTAATCATTTTTTCACTATATTTAAAAAATTTATTTTCTTAGTGATTAATCTAGGGCTTACCATATAAATCTTAACTTATGAGTCCACTTGAAATTGTGCTAACCTACTTTCAGTGATATATACCAATGTTACTTTTATAAGCTCTATTTCCTTTTTCTTCTCTGTGCTCTTATTATGTATTACATTTATATATGTTAAAAACTTAGTAATACATTTTCATAATTATTGATTGATAAGTTATGCCTACTACAGAAGCTGATAAGAGAGAAGAGAGTAAGTTTATATTCATGGGAATTTTTCTATTTTCTGCCTGGTTAACCATTTCTAATTCTCTACATTTTTTCCCCCTATGGATGCAAGTTACCTTCTGGTATCATTTATATACCAGATACAACTTTGTTCCTACCCACCACCTTTGTGCTGTTGTTAAATATATTACATTTCCCTATGTTAGAGGTACCCAAATAAAATTATATGCATATTGTTTTATACAATCACTTTTTAACTCACTGAAGTGTAGAAAGAAGAAGAAATATGCTTTTATGCTATTTTTTATAATTACTTAACTACCTTTACCTGTGCAGTGTGTGTGTGTGTGTGTGTGTGTCTTTGAATTTCTATCTTGGGTAACTTGTTTTAAGCCTAAATAATTTCCTTTAACATTTATTCTATTTATAGTTTTTGAGGGGTATGTCCTTTAGGAATAAATTTACTCAGTGTTTGATTATCTGGGAATATCTTCATTTCACTTTCATTTTTGAAAAACAGTTTTGCTGGGTATAAGATTTTTGGTCAACAGCTTATTCTTTCAGCATTTTGGATATGTCACCCAACTGCCTTTTGACCACCATCACTTTTCATATGAGCTCATTTCTTGTTCTGACCAGAGTATGTGAAAGTGATGGGAAGGGGGGTATTCCAGTGTGAAGATTCTTCCTACTGGAAAGCCCTTAACTCTTGGCAATCCTAATCCTGTCTCATTTCTCTTCAGTATAATTTTGATAAATAGTAAAATAATTAAGGATTACTGCTTTAACAATTCTAGAGAGTAAAAATCAATAAGTTCTTCTCATTGGAGGATTATTCCAGAGTTTTAGCTATATACCATGAAAGGCTGACATTTGCATAAAAGAAATTTACAGTTTTTTCCTGAGGCACTCACCCAGAGTCCTAGTTGTAGTTACGCCAATATATGGTGTGTTCTCATATTTGGGAGAATTTGGATCTTTGCTTTTTATCTGATATTTCATGGAGATGAGCTTGGTTTCTACCTATTTTTAAAAATAACGTTGAAGACTGAAAAAAGCATGCATTGAAAATTTCTATTTTTACTTTTTTTTCATAGTAATAATTTTCTTCCTGCAAAGGTGTATTCCCTAGAAAGTACCATAGGCAATTTTTCAAAATGTAGATGCAGCTTCAGAGATTTATGGGAATACACAGTAACTATGACCTAAAGGACTTCTAGGTTTGGCATTCCTCTCTAATGAGGAGATAAACAGGTATATTTTTTTCTTTCTTCATCACCAAATGTAGCACATTGTATAGTTATTAAAATTTCACTCTATTCAATCCCATTGAAGATTGCAAAGCTAGCTAAAAACTCAAGGGAGCTGGAATTGCAAAAATTGTCTCAGTAACAAAGTATAAGCAAACCTCATTTTATTGCATTTCACTGTATTACACTTCACAGATACTGCAGTTTTTATAAATTGAAGGTTTGTGTCAGTAGTCTTTGATGTTACTATTGTCATTGTTTGGAGGCACTATAAACCACATTTATGTAAAAGCCAACTTAATTGATAAATGTGTGTATTCCGACTACTCAACTGACCAACCATTCTCCTGTCTTGCTCCCTTTCTTCAGGCCTCCCTGCTGCCTGAGACACAGGGAATAGGATTTAATATTGAAAATTAAGCCAGTTAAGAACTCTATAATGGCCTCTAAATGTTTTAAGTAAGAGGGCTCTTCCTTTTACTCAAAAGCTAGAAATGGTTAAGCTTAGTGAGCATGTCAAAAGCTGAGACAGGCCTCTTGTGTCAAACAGTTAGCTAAGTTGTGAATGGAAAGTAAAATTTCCTGAAGGAAATTCAAAATGTTAATTCAGTGAACACACAAATAATAAGAAAGTGAAGCAGTCTTATTATTGATATGGAGAAAGTTTTAGTGGTCCAGATAGAAGATCAAACCAGCTATAACTTTCCCTTAGGCCTAACCCAGAGAAAGGCCTTCACTCTCTTCAAATCTGTGAAGGCTTAGCAGGTGACAGAACTGCAAAAGAAAATTTTGAAGCTAGCAAAGGTAGGTTCATGAAGTTTAAGGAAAGAAACCATGTTCATATCATAAAAGTACAAGGTGAAGCAGCAATGCTAATGTAGAAGCTGCAGCAAGTTATCCAGAAGATCTAGCTAAGATATTAATGAAGGTGGCTACATTAAATTACAGATTTTCAATGTAGATGAAATAGCCTTCTATTAGAAAAAGATGCCATCTAAGACTTTTATAGCTAGAGAGAAGTCAATGGCTGGCTTCAAAGGACAGACTGACTCTCTTGCTAGGGGCTAATGCAGCTGGTGACTTAAAGTTGAAACCAAGGCTCATTCATTATTCTGAAAATCTCGGGGCCCTTAAGAAATACAGTAAATCTTCTCTGCCTGTGCTCTGTAAATGAGCAGCAACACCTGGGTGACAGCACATATGTTTACAGCATGATTTATTGAATATTTTAAGCCTAACGTTGAGAGCTACTGCTCAGAAAAAAAGACTTATTTTAAAATATTATTGCTTACCAATAATGTGCCTGGTCACCCAAGAGCTCTGTTGGAGATGTACAATGAAATTAATGTTTTCTTGTGTGCTAAGAAACATCCATTCTGCAACCCATGGATAAAAGGAGTAATTTCAATTTTTAAGTATTATTAAGAAATATATTTTTGTAAAAGTATAGCATAGTGATTCCTTTGATGATTTGGGCAAAGTAAATTGAAAGCCCTTTGAAAAGAATTCACCATTCTAGATGCCATTAAGAACATTCATGATTCATCAGAAGAGGCCAAAATAGCAACATTAACAAGAGTGTGGAAGAAGTTGGCTCTGATGCTCCTGGATGACTTTGAGGGGTTAAAGTGGAGGAAGTAACTGCAGATGTGGTAGGAATAGCATGAAAACTAGAATTAGAAGTGAATCCTGAAGATATGACTGAATTGCTACAATCACATGATAAAACTTGAATTGAAGAGGAGTTGCTTTTTAAGGATAAGCAAAGAAAGTGGTTTCTTGAGATGGAATCTACTCCAGGAGAAGATACTGTGAGGATTGTTGAAACAATAACAAAGGATTTAGAATACTACATAAACATGGTTATAAGACGGTGACAGAGCTTGGGGGGGATTGACTCCAATTTTGAAAGAAATTCTAATGTGAATAAAATGCTATCAAACAGTATAGCATGCTACAGAGAAATCATTCATGAAGGAAGAGTCAATCAGTATGGCATACTTCATTTTTTTCTTATTTCAAGGAATTACCACAGCTACCCAGCCCTCATGAACCACCACCCTGGTCAGTCAGAAGCCAACATTGAGAAAAAACCTTCCATCAGCAAAAAGATTGGGACTTGCTGAAAGCTCAGATGATGGGTACATTTTTTGGTAATAAAGTATTTTTAAATTAAGGTATATACATTTTTTTTAGAAATAATGCTATTGTACACTTTCTACAGTATTGTAGAAACATAACTTTTATATTCATTGAGAAACCAGAAAATTTATTTGACTTACTTTATTGCAATATTCACTTTATTGCAATATTCACTATATTGAACTGGTCTGGGACTGAATCTGTAATATCTCCAAGGTGTGTTACAGGAGAGTAGCTTGCCTGCATGTTTTGCAAAGTAGAATATTAAAATTTATTAAATCAATTTCATGATTTTTGCCACTATATCCTATTGCAAAGATTTATGTTGATTGTTATGAAATCACTTAATGAAGCTTACAATTTCAAAAGGATAAAACCGAGTTTATCAACTACACTTCAGGTTATTAAATTAGTGGTATTTATACTTGTATCCCTAAGGCTTTACGTCTGGAGTTTTCTGTGAAGAAAGGTGTTTGCTGAGCTTGACTTTCTGTAGAGGAAGACATGTGGAATGCTAAATTATCATCTGTTCAGCATCTTGTTATCTCAAAGCTCAAGTTGGTGAGAATATGCTTCCAAAGTCACTCAATTGGCTTTAGCCAGATCTCAGGTTCTTGCTGGCTGTTTGCTGGAGGTGGTTTCTTGCCACATGGGCCTCTCCATGGGGCAACTCACAGGACATTTGGCTTCCCCAGAGAAAGAATGAGAAACAATAAGACAGAACAAGAGAGACGAAAGAAAGAAAGAAAGAAAGAAAGAAAGAAAGAAAGAAAGAAAGAAAGAAAGAAAAAGAAAGAGAGGGAGAAGTAGGATGGTCTGTTGGTAACCTAATCTTGGAAGTGATATCCCATTACTTTTGCTATATTCTATTCATTAGAAGCCTATCACTAAGTCTGGTGCTGCAAGTGGAGGGAATTGCATGAGAAAATGAATACCAGAATATAAAACTATCTTAGAAGCTGTCTATTACAGTAGTATAAACAGAACCACAGCACTTGCAATTAGCTCACCTTTTTAAAATAAGAGTTTGGCTCTTAGGCATGTTATGGTCTTGTTTTTGAAGGTACTATAACAAAGTTAAAGCAAGAATCACAATGAAACTTTTATGTTGCTACCATTAAAAGACATAAGTACCCTCTGCTAGCATTGTTATCACTTGAGTTTTTTGAAAAATTTAGAAGACACTGCAGCCTCTACGTTTTTCTAAATGTCATCCATTTAAAAAGCTTTGTGAAGTCCTGTCACTATTTGTCTTGATGTACCTATATACGTGATGTTTCTTAGCTAGAGTTTTTATATTATCCATAAGACCTTGAGGATGGCAGTGTGTTCAACATAGGAACTTTTTACTTTATAGAAGTTGGTTTGACTTTGTAGGTATTCCTTTAGACTGGTAAATAGTAAAAATAAAATGATACAATACAAATAAGTACAAATGCAGAATTCATCTCATAAATCCAAAATATCTGGTTCATTGGATTTTTTTTAATCACAAACTGGAATTATCAATTCTTCATGCACAATTTCTGTGAAAAGGAAAATAATATGTGAATGCTATATCCTCCTAGTGGGATAAGAAAGGGCTGATGTCTTCCTTAAAGATAAAAGGGGTTATATCAAGCTTTAGAAACATATTGTTATAGGGACACCTGGGTGACTCAGTGGTTTAGCGCCTGCCTTCTGCTCAGGGCATGATCCTGGAGTCCCAGGATCAAGTCCCACATCAGGCTCGCTGCATGGAGCCTGCTTCTCCCTCTGCCTATGTCTCTGCCTCTCTCTCTTTCTCTCTGTGTCTCTCATGAATAAATAAACTCTTTTTTAAAAAAAGAAATATACTGCTATATTTCACAAAACATACAACATTTGGTTTGTATACATCTATACATTATAACAGCATTGTGGCTTTGGAAAAACCTCTAAACCTCTTTCCTTACTTTTAAAGAGACAAATATTGGTACTAAACATAGTACTCATCTTTTAAGTTATCTTGTTGATTAAATGATAAAATATAAGCATGATAAGGCCTTTGTTTAGCTCATTGCTGAATTTCTAGTACTGCTATAACAATGCCTGGAACTTAGTGAGTATTCAGTACATACTTGAGGGGCACTTGAGTGACTCAGTTAAGCATCTGACTCTTGGTTTCAGCTTAGGTCATGATCTCAGGGTCATGGGATCGTGCTCAGTGAAGAATCTGCTTGAGATTCTCTCTCTTTCTCTCCCTTTGCCCCCCCACCTGCTCTCTCTCTCTTCTCTCTCTCTCTCTCTCAAATAAAGAAATTATCTTTAAAAAGTACATACTTAATATTAAATAAATCCAGTGTAGTATCTGACACATGGTAAACAATAAATATTGGCAGTTATGATTATTCAACAATAAAATATATTTCTCTAAAGTTGATGAGAATCTTTTGACTAGAAATAGTCAAACAGAAATTATAGAACCACATATTGGGAAGTATAAAAGATTACTATGCTATTGTAAGGTAAGCCTATTGATCCATCAACTCTAAAACAGTAATTACAATATATCATGACTTAAATTCATGCAGACCAATAGATCTTCAATAGGCTTACCTTCATTTTTAGAATTAAAAAGCATAGTATGGTTTTAATCTCTCTTCATGGGCTTCTTTGGTCAATTAAGATGAGGAAATTGGTGCTGAAGACTCAGAGATACTGACTTACTAAAATTTTGGTTTAGATGATCACTTAGATCTATCTCCTATAGAATCAACAGTTCAAAAATATTTGAAAACAGAAAAATCTATAAGTTTCCCTTCAAGATAAATGAAATATTATAGTTCTTTCATGTTGCCCAAGTGAGGAGATTGTATCTATTATATAATAAAATAATTAGCTGTTTTAGTAAATTCTTAGAAAATATAAATTTTTTTAAGTAACTCATGTCTCTAAATTGAACAGTGAATTACATCAAAGAATTACTCTAATAGAATAGTTTTTGACTAGCAGCCATAAAAATCAGAAATACTTGGATTATAACCCTAGCTTCCGTATTCATTGGTAAAAGACCTTGAGTAAATTCTGTAACTTTTCTACAGAGTGGTGCCAATACCAGTACCCACCATATAGGGCTATTGCAACCTTGAACAGAGATAATAGAATTTAAATGTTTAATAGATTTTCCCTGCATGTCATTAAACTAATACATATTAGCTGTAAATTTTAGTCATATTACTGAATGGACTTAGTCTGAGCTTTTTTTTCTTCTTAAAGTATTAAGTATTTGGCTTCAAGTCTGTATCTTATTTTCCCAACACAGCACCAGGAGAGGAAGCAACAATGTAAGTAAACCTTCTGTGTCTGACCTTTAGAGCATTGTTCCAACAAATGATTTCCTAATCCCAACCTGGTGGAGTAACAAGAGTTGACATGTATTCCCATTGTGATTTTCTCTCACAACTCAGCAGGCTAGAATAGAATAGGTTGAGTCACTTTTTAAACTTAAAAATTTTAGATTCTCTCATTTCTTTCTACTTGATATGTTCTGAAATAGTTTGCACAAGTTAAATATCTACTCTTTCCTCTAGGATAATGTGTATTTAAAAGATCTGGTTCTATTATTTTCTATAAATCTCAATGTATATATTTTTTCATATGTTTAATGTTCCTAAATTGCTGGTTCAGAATTTTTATATAACAGTAAAATCTGATATTGTCATAGTTGAAACTATTCTAAGTTGAATAAATTATGAGTAATATTTTCATAATAATTTAATCACTTTCTCAGTTATCATTATTTACATGGTATCTCTATTTTCATTGGATTTTTTAATTGATGTTCTCACTAAGCATACTTTTGTGATTTCAACTTAGCCATTTCTAGTCCTTGCCTTGAAAGGACTTGTAAAGCAAAGTTTCAGCCAAGGAAAATGGCTGTGAAAAACCACTTCCTCTTAGTCTACAAGTATTGCCCCCAAAAGGTATACAGATAATTTATTTTTATAATAGGCCTATAGCATTCTTCCCTTTTGTGTATTATTTTGATAAACTTAATTTTTTAGAACAATTTTACTGTTTTTAGAACAGATTTGCAGAAAAATTGCCAAGATATAGATAACCCCTACAAACTCAGCAATTTCCCTTAACATCTTACATTAGTATGATACATTTTATTAAAATTAATGAATCAATATTGATACAATATCATTAACTAAAGTCCAAACCTTATTCATATTTTCTTAGTTTTTGCCTAATGTCTATTTTCTGTATTAGGATACCACATTACATTTAGCTGTCATGTCTCGTTAGGCTCTTCTTGGCTGTCACAATTTCTCAGACTTTCCTTATCTGTGATGACCTTAACAGTTTTGAGGTATACTGGTCAGATGTTTTGTAGAAAGTTCTTCAACTCAGATTTGTCTGATTTTTTTTTTCATAATTTGACTACAGTTATAGGTTTTGGGGAGTAAAACCACAGAGGTAAAAAGTACCATTTTCTTCATATTATATCAAAGGTAAATATTATCAACATGACTAATCATTATTGATAATGACTTTGATCATCTACTTTTTGTATTAAAGAAACTAATTTTCCCATTGAAAGACCATTCTTATTTGGATACTAAATGCCTATACAGACATTGTGTTGATGTGTTCATGTTTGGGACTATCTGCTGTAGATAAACTTTTCCAGTTTCATTACATACATCATTCACTGGCACTGCTTAAAGTAAAGCTGAGTAAGGAGAAGCTCTGTGATTTTAATTCAAAGCCATTAGTATATCCAAGGAAGGATTCTAATCTGGTCTGGAACTATATAAGAGTGAAAATGGGAGTTGCATGTTATTTGGAAGAGATTCTTATAAGAAATAGACAGTGATCAAAATCCAGACACATGGACTCTTAGTAATCTATTTTTAGATAGGAAGTAGAATACCAGACTAGAAACTACCAGAGAATACCAATTACATGAATTGGGAGAATAGAGTGTATTGGAGAAAATGAAATCAGCCCTCTCATATGCATGTGTATTCCCAAGACTAACACTGGTACCAAAATCAGAACCTAAGGCAGCAACACTAATTTCAGACCCCAGAAATGCACTGGTTTCTGTAGGTGGAACAAGGTTTAGCTAGGCTTACAGAGAAATGACCTTGATGACCCCAGCTAAGTATTTGGAGAAAAAAAGGGCTGAATTTAGTATATTGGTAATAGACTGAACATTCTGCTGATTCATTTACATGAGAGAAAATCAAAGAATAAGATGCCTGTTTCTTAAATTGTACTGTCTGTAACATGCCTCATGTTAGAACTCAGAACCCTCAATTTTTCTATTCCTTTATTCCTTTATCTTTTAAGAGTTTTTATAAATCATCTAAGAAAATAGTACTACTCTAGTATATGACCTAAGCAAAATTGACTCTTGAGTAGGAACTCACTTTCAATGAATATTTTAAAAAGTAGACCTTTCTGATTAGTTCTAGTTAAATGCCAAAATGTATATAATCCTAACTAGAAATAACTAGAAATAACCTCAATGTGGTAAGATACTCAAAACCCATAGGATTATGAAATGTAAAATTATAACAACATCTACTGAGGAACACTTAGCTAAAAAAAGGATTTAGCTGCTTTCACTGCCCATCAACTGAGAATAATTTGCAATACACACCTCAGGTACACAAATAGATGTCTAGTGCACATGGATAACAAATAAGTTTCAGCAAGAGATTGCAGTGAATACAAAATGAGCTTAGAGGGAGGCTAGGAAACTGGAAATGTTCACACATAACTTGCCACCTTAAAAAAAAAAAAAGAAACAAAAACAAAAACAAAATCCCACAAAATCTCCAGAGAGTAATGGTGAGAAATGAAGTGTTTGAGGCAGTGAATAATGAAATCTTCATGGTAGCTCCAATTCACTAAACAAAATATGTCTTATGCCATCACCCTAAGTTATGAACATGTTCAAGATAAAAAAATAACAAAATAACTGCCAGTTTTCAAATGAAAAAAGAAAATGTATATCTTTAACTCATCACTATGTTGAGTACGAGTTCACTTTACCATGATTACTATTGTGTTACTACTATTTGTATAGTACTTGGTATGTAATAGCCACTTAATATATTTTTGTTGACTGACAAATGGAAAAATATTGGTAGAGATAAGAATAACAGCAGAATGTTAGAAATTCACAGATTGACTCAAAATATCATTGTAGCTCAAGCTGTCAATTTTTCCCTTCTCTGAGACCCCCAGTGGGTAGAGTAGTTTTAACTCCTTTCCCTTCTTTGTCGAATTTACTGTGAACTGAATGAAAATCTAGTGATAGGTGGGGAGAATAGGAAGTGGAAAACTTTTGAGTTAGGATGATTGACAATGGTAATCAATTTGTAATCACTTTTGAGTAAAAGTTATTTATTAAATAAAATATATGGAAAGAATATAGTTAATAGGGATAAATTAAAGGTTGTTCTATAAAGTGTTTATAGAACATATGGGAAAGGAATTATGGGATGTAAAAGAAGTAGAGAGTATTAAAAAGTAAGAATAATTGAAAAGGGATAAATGTTTTGGTCATAAAAAAGTCTTTAAAAAGTCATATCAAGCATTTCCATAGTTCATTCAGGAAGTTCTCATTCCATTGAAAGTAAAATAAACTGTACATAGCACAAAAAATTACTAGTACACTTTGTTGCTTTCAACCTTACCTTTTCCACTCACATCTATTCTCATAAGATATACTTTAAAACTTGTATGGTAAACTATACAGTTATATAACCTAGGGTTTGCAAATAGATTTATTTCATTAATAAACAGGAAAGACAAGAGGCTTAACTGCTAGAGCAATTTTTTTCCTCCAAATTGTTTTTCTTTGAAATATGTTTTCTAGAATTCTCTTCAGTGGAATTTCCAAACGACAGGTGGATAAAACTTTTCCTCTTTTGAATTTGTCTTGATTGCAAGAAATTAGCTAATTTCATCGCTCAGCTCTCCCAAGTCAGTTACAGCTGTACATGCAGCATTATCTAAATTGGAAATATACTTCAAAAATCATTCATTTGCATGTCATATTAGAACAGGCAAAACTCTAATGGCAGTATTACTTGCCCTTTCTTGTTGTTCTTTAAATAAAATACTTGACAAACCTCTACATAAATGTGCTCTAAACTTTTGGATATTAGCTCATCCTTGTAGGATCCATTCTCAGAAAAAGTTTTTCTTGGCTTTGCTAAATGGTATGAATACCCATTTCTGGAATTGCAGATTTGCATAGTTTTTTTTTTTTTCTGGATCAGAATGAGACATGGTGGTTGAATATAAAATAAGTCATGCATACTGGAGTTAAATCAATAAAATATTTCACTCTAATGCTTTCTTTGAAGAAAGGCATTAAACAATCACCAAGTATCCTAAGTAAAGTGGGTATCCATATTTCCTCATAAAATTGCTAATAAGAATACTTGTTTTGCCTTATTAATTAGAGTATGAATTTAGTTACTGCAATAAAAATGAAACACCTAACAATCTGAAGGTAGGCAGTTCAAGGTTACTAGGAGAGCTCTATATTCTATGAGGTCTTCTGGAGATTCAGGTTCCATCCAATTTGTTGTTCGATCATCCCCCCTGACGTTTTCATCTGAAGGGCTTAAGGGGGTTCACTATGCTGTTCATGTTCCAATTCTGGAAATAGAAAAGGAAACAGGCGGACATCTTCTTTCTTTAAGAACAAGATATGGAAGCTGTACACAGTTATCATTTCCTTCACATCCTATTGACAAAAACTTTGTTACGATGCCACAGTTTAGCTCCATGAGAGCTAAAAGTTTATTTTTTCTTTTGGTTGGCCATAAGTTCTACTAGGAACTCTTAATATAGAAGAAGAGAAGAATAGATTTTGGAAAGCAGCTATTATTTTCTGTCCCACTTTCCAGTTCTTAGGGTTGCACAGAGGGCCAAAAAAGTGATGGACAGAAAGAAGATATGAATTTTAGCTGACAAAATAGTAAAAATGGTAGTTACTGGTCTTGAAATTAGCTACTAGGACCTGGGTCAGAATACAGCTAAATGACATTAAATAGATCCCTAAATTTTAGATTCTATCTATAAAGAGAGCCTGACTTAGATGGTCTCTATGTTTCTTTTCTGTTCCTTGTATTATGGTCTTAAAGTTGTTTTTTGTGCCTCTCTTAAGTGGTTTTGTGATTGTCATCTGTAATTTTTGTGCCTAGGTAATTGCTTGACATTATCTTGTCTAATTCAGATACTTTTTTCTTCTTAATCAGTTTTCTCTCTTTAGTCTGACTCCTGATTTGGAAGTTCCAGTTACTACCCTAACTTCCATCTCTTGCTTATGGCAAAACCATTTACATTTTGATAAGCTCTTTGTGCAGTTTCTATAAAATGAGGGACAAAGTTGAAAATAGAAATGTATACCTTAGGACGTATGGCAATAATCAGGTCACTTAGTCTGTAAATCACAATTGGAGTCGGCAGTTAAATAGGTCTCCTCCCCACTGAGCACCCTGAAGCTCTGTAAAATGTAGGACCTTGAACACTGCTGGATTTAGCAAGGAATTCAATATTCAAATGGGTCACCTCAGACATATAATAACACTTGTCAGATGATAAAATTTAATAGAATGATCATAAGTCTTGGGTTCAACCTAGGCACTTAGCTTCTACCTGTCTTGTTTTAAATTGATTTGAAAGAGACAGAGGGGGAGACCATTACAATCAGAAAATCTTTGAATCAGAAGAAAATGTAATAGTCCCTTCATTCAACTTCCCTTCCAAAGCAGAACTCTGTTCAGTGCCTCAAACATATTCATTCTATTTTCGCTTGATTCAAAACTCACTACTTTCTGAGACACCCTAAAGTTCTTCATTTAAAATATTGAGAAAGGGATCCCTGGGTGGCGCAGCGGTTTAGCGCCTGCCTTTGGCCCAGGGCGCGATCCTGGAGACCCGGGATCGAATCCCACGTCAGTCTCCCGGTGCATGGAGCCTGCTTCTCCCTCTGCCTGTGTCTCTGCCTCTCTCTCTCTCTCTCTCTCTCTGTGTCTATCATAAATAAATAAAAATAAAAAAAAATATTGAGAAATATTCTAGTCTTGTACTGTTTCTTTTCTGTTTTCCAACTACCTATATATGGATTATCTGGATCAGACCTCATTGAATGCTGTGAGAATCCTCTAATTTGCATTCTTCTTGACTTGGAGTTTTATAACTTGACACTAAAGTGCCTGCATGAATTCATCCATTAATCAGATCTTCACTGAATGCTTATGGTAAACAAAGCATTGATTTCTGATAACTATGTATCTTATATTAGTCAGACAGGCTAATATAAGTAGTATAGCAACTAGTAGTAACAAGCAACTCTAACATCTTAGTGGCTTAAAACAATAAGGATTTATTTATTGCTTATATTACGTATCATGTCTGGTTTATAGAGCTCTGCTTCCTGTTGTTTTCATTCAGGAATGTGTAGCTTGATGAAGCTTTCATGATCTCTAAGAGTGTTGCTTAATATGGAAAAGGAAAAGATTGCTTTATTTAGAATGTTTCCTTTAAAAACTTTCACCCTGAAGAGACCACATAACTTCCACCCACGTTTCACTGGATAAACAGTCTTATGAAGGGAAGTGTAATCCTACCATGTGTCTGAAAGAAGGCCAACCAGAAATATTCATTCTTCAATTAACTATCAATGACAAATGCTTAATAATTGTTCAGCAAATGATCAATTTATTTTTATTACTGTTTGCAAAATACACTTAACTCTTCCTAAAGACGACAACCCAAAAATCTGTAAGTAAAGAAACTTCAACTGAGTAAATTTTGAAAATCTAATTGGTTTTATTAAATAATTCATGAATCAGGCAGCATCCCATCTAGTAATTAGAAAAGAGCTCCAAAGTGCTACAGAAAGGGAAATGTTTATAAAGGCAGAAGGGGGAAAGGATAAGAAAAGAGCAGATTACCTCATCTTCCTCTGGGGGACAAAAGGGCCTATGTCGTAGATTACCTCCTGGTGTTGACCAGGAAACTGCAGATTGTTTTTTTTAAATTCTTTTTTTTTAAATTTATTTATTTATTTATGATAGTCACAGAGAGAGAGAGAGAGAGAGAGAGGCAGAGACACAGGCAGAGGGAGAAGCAGGCTCCATGCACCGGGAGCCCGACGTGGGACTCGATCCCGGGTCTCCAGGATCGCGCCCCGGGCCAAAGGCAGGCACCAAACCACCGCGCCACCCAGGGATCCCCAGATTGTTTGATTAAGATTACATTCCTATTGAAGGTTGAAACTGCAGTTAGGTTAGGTATTAAGTCTTGGTTTGATGACATGGGCTTAGCACAAGCAACTGTTTTGAATTGTTTTTTCCTTCCCTTCCTTCCTTCTTTTCCTTCCTTCCTTCCTTCGCTTCCTTCCTTCGCTTCCTTCCTTCCTTCCTTCCTTCCTTCCTTCCTTTTCCTTCCTTCCTTTTTTCCTTTCTCCCTTTCTCTCTTTCCCTTTCTTTCTTTCCTTCCTTCCTCAAACATTTATTTCCCTTTTCTTCCTTCCTTCCTTCCTTCCTTCCTTCCTTCCTTCCTTCCTTCCTTCCTTCCTCCCTGCCTCCTTCTTTCTTTCTTTCTTTCTTTCTTTCTTTCTTTCTTTCTTTCTTTCTTTCTTTCTTTCTTTCTTTTTTTCTTTCTCTTTCTTTTCTTTCTTTCTTTCTGTCTCACAAGTCCCATCTGGTAATAGCATAAATCTCATAGACCAGTATATCCAATGATAAACAGAAGGTTATACATCAAGTCTGATTATGGTTCCTTTTGATCTGTAGACATATGAATTAAAAATATGTTAATTATCTCTCACAGTCTAATTACTGGTTGAAGTAGAATAGGATAACTTCAATGAATATTCCAATTTGGAACAGGAATGATGAGACATAAGCAGCAGGTGTGTCTAGTCCAGACCAATTCTGCTATGTCATAAAGCCAGGCTGTGAAAGCTTCCTATCTTGGAAGCATTCCTTGCATAGACCCTGGTTCCACTACATGGGAGTAGCCTCTCTGCTCATTGTTCTCTGTGACTCTTTGAGAGATTCTTCCTTTTCTGTGATTCTTTGTGGGCACATCTGAAAAATTGGTATAGGAGTGACAGGCTTCTTTCAGGCTTAGCAGCTTCCTGAGTCTACTTTCTGCCTGCAGATGGTTAACAATTCAAGGGTTAAGTCTGTGGCAGTCTTTTTCAGTCTAGTCTGGTAATTCTGTATGACAGTAATTTTTTTCTGAAAACTTTGTGGATGAATTATCTATCAGATTTTAGTCAGCACATTGTGCTAGTGATGCCACCACAGTTCTTTGTAAAACATGGTTCTTAGTGTAGCTGTATTTTTTAACTTTCTCACTCATGTGTCTCTAAATCTTGACTTATCGGAGATACTTTGTGCTAATTCTACTTGAGGGAAAGCAACACCGTAACAGTCATTTTCAGATGTGTACCTGTAGTTAGGTCTCAATTGGAGACATCTGAATCCAAATTTATATGTGTGCTACAGCCTGTGATTTGATTTTTGTCTACAAGGTTGAGTTTTACTTGGCCTTTGTTGCTCAAAGACTCTGAATTTTATGTTGGGGTAGTAAGTAGTTGCCTCTTTTCTGTATTCTGGAATTCGAGAACTCTTTGGATTTCTTTTCATTGTTGTTTCCAAAGCAGTTAATTTTTTCCTGACCAAATGTCTTTCTTACAATGCCTTGCCAAATGCAGTCAGTAGCTACCTACATATGTAACACATATTATTTCTCCATCCTCTTTTCTTAGAGTTTGGATTTCATTGGGTATGTGATCTGCCTATCAAATTATTACAGTTGACAATATTACCAGACATTTTCCCACTGCTTAACTGACAGTTTTTCCCCTACCTATTGCCTAATTGCTAAACCAGTGCCACTTTTTGTAGCTTTTTAAAAAATATACAGTTGTCTCCTCTTCTTGTTCAAGTGTCTATATCCATTAAGATATGGTAGATTATGCTTTGGTATAAAACACCCATAAAATTTTAGTAGCTTTAAGTCACAAGGGCTTACTTTTTGCTCACATTACTGATAATCATAATTTATTATATTGCATTATCCTCATTTGAGGATATAAGAGGGACACTCCACTATTTGAAGTGGCACTGGATATCATGGCAGACAGATGGGAACTTTGAAGCCTCCTGCCCAGAAAACAACAACAACAACAACAACAAAATCCTGCTTACTTTTGGTCAAAACAAGTCACATGGACACATCTAACTTAAAGTGAGGGAAAAAATGTAATATTACTATGTGTCTAGGAGAAGAACCAGAAATATTGGTCATTGTCATTAATGACTACCCTATTCTTTTTAACTTATAAGAGATTGCTTGCGTTTATAATCTAGAGGGTCTAAAGCTTTAAACATCCTAGCTTTTGCATGTATAACATCAGAATGTGATTTCTTTCAAACATTTGTAGAGCTAGAATATATTAATCAACTAACATAATAAAATATTTATATTGATATCAGCTGCTTTTCAGAGTAAAGAAAAGATTAAGCCATTGTAAAATAAATCAAAACTCTACATCAAGAATATTTGTTTTCCAAAAGACATCTAGAAGGTATAGTATTTTCCAAATGAAGACATTAATAATTCATACCACTCCATGAAGTCTTTGATCAAGTAGAATTCATTTCTATTAAAAATTTTTTTAAAGATTTTTATTTATTTATCTATGAGAGACAGAAAGAGAGAGGTAGAGACACAGGCAGAGGGAGAAGCAGGCTCCATGCAGGAAGCCCGATGTGGGACTCGATTCCAAGTCTCCAGGATCACACCCTGGGCTGAAGGTGGCACTAAACCACTGAGCCACCCGCTGCCCCATTTCTATTTTTTATTACTCTCCTTACTTGGTGTGAGGTATGCATTAGGGCACATGTGAAGATGTCATTTAAGGGTCTTAGGATTTTATTAATTGTCCAGGGCAAAAGACTATTTTCTTAAAAAAAATTCATAGTACTTGGTAATGCACTAAGTACATGAGAGGCAAAGATATATTTCATGAACAATAAAAAATGATATTCTTTTTAATATTGGCATTAATTTCACTGAAATGTGGATTAAAGTTTCTAAGAAAAAAAGAAAAAAATCCACAAGACACAAAAGGTATTTACAATGAGCTATTTTGCTTTAAAAAAATACAAAACAAAAGCCAAATATGTAGAAAAGATTTTTAAAAATTATTTTCTACAATTAGTAAGGACAACCAGACAAATATAGTATCATTTGGGGTTTAGTAGAATAGCTGTTTACTTATTGTTATTTATAGTCTTATTTTACTCTTTAAAAAATCTCTCAAAATTGAATATTCAGTTGGTTAAATAGCAAGCCTTCTGTCTTGTGTAGGGTGGCTTTTTTTGCAAAACTAAAGTCCATTATGTTTATCTCTGCACGTAATTATCACAGTCATTCTAAGTGTTTTCAAAAAGGGTTAGTGTTTCTCTTGGAGCTACCACAGGTTGTAGCATTAGCAGGAATCTTGAAAACTCTTCTGGTTACTATACCACTGAGGTGACTGCAGTATCATCTCTCTGGTTTCCATTCTTCTAGACATCTCTTTCAAATCCACTGTGCACCCTACTGTTAAATCAATCTTTCTAAAAACATTTCTTTGTCCATATCAGTCCAAGACACAAAAAAACTTTGATTCTCTATTGTTTATAGGACAACATCCATATTTCTTGTACTAGTATTAAAGATACTTACTATCTCATTTCCAAACAACAAAAAACTTCCTCATAATTTCTCTAGATTCTGTACCTTAACTGGATAACATCTGCCTGCTGTTCATGAATGAATATAATATAATCACTTTTGATGTTTTTTTAAAAAATGGATTCAAATTCCAAATGGTCTTATTTAGCAGATAGAATGAGGACAAGTATTTGTACTTCTAAAAACTCCAGGGATCCCTGGGTGGCGCAGCGGTTTGGCGCCTGCCTTTGGCTCAGGGCATGATCCTGGAGACCCGGGATCAAATCCCACATCGGGCTCCCGGTGCATGGAGCCTGCTTCTCCCTCTGCCTATGTCTCTGCCTCTCTCTCTCTCTCTGTGACTATCGTAAATAAATAAATTAATTAATTAATAAAAAAAAAACTCCATAGATAGTTCTGATGGGAACTTAGCTGTTGAGAACCATTGCTCTAATAGCTTGGAACTCTTGGCTATGCCTATATATATTTTTTAAGTAAGAGGAACCTAGTCTTGATTGTCTTATTAAAATGGTTCATTATAACCTTTATCTTCTTCGTTTTCACTTTATCTTTTATACACTGGTTCATAATATTTGTTTTAGGTATAAGGTATTTATAGCTCTAGGCCCTCTTCCCATCAGATGCAATTTGGTCCTATTATCGTTATTTCACAATTCTTCAAAATATCTCTTATTGACCACCTGAAACAAAATCTTCCAAATGGCTTTCTAAACATGCAAATCTGTTCACCACAGACTTATTATCATAAACTATTATCATATACTAAAGTTTGAAAACCACTCTAAACCAGTATTCACCTTCTATGATGTATTCAGGTGTATCAGTGGTTACAAACCTGAAATCATAGATGGGCATAAAGCTTGAAAGAATAAATAGCTGTAGTACACTTGTTTAATTTCATGATTTAATTACTTAAGGTGCAGGCTAAGCTGTTATGTAAGGAGAGAATCAAAACATCCTGTGGCTTAATAAGATAGAAGCTCAATTCTTACTTAGCAATCCAGAGGTGAGTAGTTCAAAACTGGCAATCAAAGTGATTGTGACCTATCAGGTCATCCAAAGACCCAGGATGAAAATTTGTCTGTCGTCCTTAACATGTGGCTTCCTCTCTCAGTCCAAACCAACTGGCATATGTGTTGCTATTTTTAGATCAATAAGACAAAAAGACTGCTCATGGCAAGTAGTCTTTTCTTAAAAACAAAACAAACAAACAAAAAACCCCAAAAACCTGAAAATAGTTCTGCTCATGATTCATTAGTATGCACTTAGGTACCTACTTACACCTAGCTGTAAGGAAGGCTAGTAGTCTCTCACTAGGTAGTCATGTGCCCAGTTACAATTCCAAGATCCCTGTTAGATAAAAGAGAAGAGATACATGGATGCTAGGGGTCTATTAGTGGTCTCTGCCCCATACAAGCTGTGTCAGTTTTTTTTCTTTGCACTATTTTCTCATAAGAAAATAGACTTTTGGGGAAAAATATATATGTGATATATGTGAAAAATAGATTTATAAAATACATGAAATATATACTATATAGTATAGATAACATATAAAAATATTTTTCTTTAGGTTTTCCAAGACCAATTTCCAATGTGTGTGTGTTGTGTATGTGGGATTCTTACACCAAAGGAACTCTTAGACACCAGCTGTGTATCCTAACATTCAACTCAATTTTGACACTATCTGGTGATAGCATCAGATTCTCAGGTTAAAGACTGCTCCTTTTCCTCCTCCTCCGCCACTTCAGATTCCAATTCCAAGTCGAGGTTATCACCTGTGCTTCTGAATAACTGACTATAGATCATAGATTTCAATGATCCTCTCCTTGGGTTTGTTAAGTTTACTAAAGTGGCTCACAAAACTCAAAGGAACATTTTACTTACTAGATTACCAATTTATTGTAAAAGGACGTAACTCAGCAGCCAGCTGGAAGAGATACACAGGGCTTGGAGCTTCCTTTCCCTCTCCAATCTTGCTATTCTACCCTAATCTCTACATGTTAACCAACCCAGAAACCCTCTGAACCTCATCCTTTTGAGTTTTTATGGAGGTTTCAATAGCAATGATTGATTACATCATTGGTCAATGGTGATTGATTCAACCTCCAGCCCCTCTCCCCTACTTAGGGGTTAGGTGGGTGGTAGAGCTGAAAAATTCAAACCTTCTAATCCTATGGCTGTTTCCCATGGCAACCAGCCCCCATTCCTACATGACCTATGGGTTTTACAGCAGTTACCTCAGTAACATAACAAAAACAACTTTAGGGCTCTTATCACAGGAAATTCCATGGGTTTGGGGAACTATGAGTTAGTGGACCAACCCCAAATACATATTTCTTACAAATCACAATATTGCAATTTTAATATTTAATTTTATTAATTACTTTATTAATAATTATAAGATGTATATTCTCCTTGTAGTTTGGAACACCATTAATCAAAGTGTCCAACTGGTAGATATAACTATGGCATTTGAATCAAAAGCTTCAGTAATGTTTAATGAAGTTACATTAGTTATTTTTTTGATCTACACAATCTGCCATTCCATTATAAAAATAATTTGATTTGGCATGATTTACTGTTTCCAAAGCTATTTCAGTTGTTCTATGAGTCTTCCTTTGAGGCTTCATTTACACTACTTCTGCTTTACTTTTGTCAGGAATCTGGTTGACTGGTATGAGTTGCAATGCCCTCTTCCGCCCCCTTTAAAAAGAGTACTGGGATCCCTGGGTGGCGCAGCGGTTTGGCGCCTGCCTTCGCCTAGGGCGCGATCCTGGAGACCCAGGATCGAATCCCACGTCGGGCTACCGGTGCATGGAGCCTGCTTCTCCCTCTGCCTATGTCTCTGCCTCTCTCTCTCTCTCTCTCTGTGTGACTATCATAAATAAATAAAAATTAAAAAAAAATAAAAAGAGTACTCACTCCTTTGTTTTCTTCCATTTTCCAGAGGCCTCTTTTCTTTCTGTGCACTCACTCAAAGGGGGAGTTCATGATTCTGTAATATAACCTGCAAATTCTAAGGTACCTGGAAATGTAGAAATTACTCCTTCCCTTGAAGGGTATATAATGTAGTAGTAGAGACAGAAGCTAAGCCAAAATATATAATAATGATCTGAGTGTTAGGATTAAATAGATATAATGGGAAATATTTGAAGTTTAGTAGAATGACAGTTCCATAACCTCTGTACCTTAAATGTTAATATCTTTTTTCTAAGTATCATTTTGTCATTGCTTTACCTTTTTCATTTAATTGAAGAAAGTTTCCTATTATCTTTCTTATGCCTCTTAAACCTTCAGGTCCTTGATCTGATTCCTATGCACGTAGACTATTTTTGTTTTCCTTAGTGACCTGGCCTGTTTTGACTTTTGTGGGATTCCCATCAGCCTTTTTAGCCTCTCACAGTTCTGGATGGAGCTCTGGACATCCTGCTGCTTCCCCCATCTGTCCCATATTCCTGTAGAAAGTCCTATTCCTGGTGAAGCATGAGTTTAATGTGTGAACTGACCTTTTAGACTCTCATGCCTCTGAACTGTTCTTCCATCTGTATGCTTCTTATAAGCATCCTGGCCTGTCATCTTGAAATATTGGCACTTTCACTTCCTGATCTCACTCTCACAAGTAAAAGAGATGTTTTATATCATTATAATTATACTTCACATTTTATTTTATATTTTATTTTTTAAAGATTTTATTAATTTATTGACAGAGAGAGAGTATAAGCTTTGAGGAGGGGCAGAGAGAGAGAGGGAGAAGCAGACCTCTTTGTTGAGCAAGGAGCCAGACGCAGGGCTCCATCCCAGGACCCTGGGATCATGACCTGAGCCACCCTTATGACCTAAGACAGATGCTTAGGTCACTGAGGTGCCCCTATACTTCACATTTTAGAGCCCTTTACATGTGTCAAAATTATTTCTGCTCCCCACATTATGTTGGTGAAAACCAGAGCGCAGTGAGAGTATGTGATTAAATTGCAGTTATGGTTAGTAAGAAAGTTAGGATTTAAAGTCAAATTCTGATTTCAAACTCCATGAGTCTGTTGCATTCTTTGTGGAAACAACATTTTGGACCTTTCCACTAAGGTTATATTTACTATGAAACCTTTTTTTAGGCCTTTATCACCTGAGGTAACATAAGTCTTTCTCCTGTCATTAATACATTAAAAATTCTAAATATGTTTTGATTTATAAAAATTGTGAGTATTAATGGGGATCCTTGGGTAGTATTGAGGAAAGGAAAGGAATTGCTAGGTGCCAGAATCAATAGGAAACTTAACACCAGAATGGTAAATTAGCGTGTTTTTGTTTTTGTTTTTTGTTTTGCATGGTGCTTGAAGGGTCTCTTTATTGTTATATATAGAACACTGTGTCCATTGGGGCGAGTTTGTTAATTATGTTGTGGAGATCTATACTTCCTCTGCTTATTTATATTCCTTAACCATTCTAAATAGGAGTGATGTGTTGAAACTACTACTAAAATTATAGATTTATCAATTTCTCCCTGTAATTCCCTTAATTAATGCTTTGTTTATTTGGAGGTTATTCTTTTTATGAAATTTTATTTAAATTCAATTAATTAAAATATAATGTATTACTGGTTTCATAGGTAGAGGTCAGTAATTCATCAGTATTATATAATACCCAGTGCTCATTACATCACATGCCCTTCTTCTTCTTTTTTTTTTTAAGATTTTATTTATTTATTTATGAGAGACACAGGGAGAGAGAGGCAGAGACACAGGCAGAGGGAGAAGCAGGCTCCATGCAGGGAGCCCGATGTGGGACTAGATTCCGGAACTCCAGGATCACGCCCTGGGCCAACGGCAGGCACTAAACCGCTGAGCCACCCAGGGATCCCCATCACATGCCCTTCTTGATGCCATCACCCAGTTACCCCATTCCCCCACTTTCCTTCCCTTCAGTGACCCTCAGTTTGTTTCCAATGATTAAGAATCTCTTATGGTTTGTCTCCCTCTCTGATTTCATCTTGATTTATTTTTTCCTCTCTTCCTCTATGATCCTCCATTTTGTTTCTTAAATTTCACATACAGTGTTTTGTTTTGACAGCTCTAAGACTAGAGGGCAGGGATGTCAGAATAAGTCTCTGTATATGACCTTGGTACTAATGAGTGGTGTTATGTGTCCACTGTTGGAATAAGATATATGACCTTGGACTCAAATAAAGGAGTGGGAACTAATAACAATGTTAAAGCTGGACCTTTACAAGAATGAAGTTAAAAAAATAAATGGGAAGGCTTACTCATTTGCCCAAAGATGCAACAAAGAATTTGACTCTGCCAAAGGTTTGGGTGGGAAAAAAGAGATGACCTAGTGAAAAATTGAAGTCCTAGGTCAGAACCAAAGATAGACATGGAGTCTGAAGCTATTTTATGAATATTTTGCTGAACTTCTTAAGAGAAAACAGTAATTTTAAAACATTTTGAACTAGTGAACACACTAGGGATTTGAAGAAATAAAGACAAAACAATTATGTAACAACCAATCCAGGGTACATGGGACTTGTACAGGAAAAAAAAATCCCGCTAAAAATGAGCTCCTGAGAAAAAAATGGAAGGCACACAAGTCAATATTACACCTTGAGGGAGACAGCCAACACACATTTACGAGAAATAGCTTTCTTGGAACTTGAGATAATAGAGAAATTGCAAATGGGTCATGTGGTAATCATTTTAAATTTAAATCATTTTAAAATGATTTAAAAAGCAAAAAGAGGAACAAGTTGTAGAGAATAACACAATGACTAATAGCTTGAAGATTTGACAAAGAATAAAATAAAATGTCTGCTGGATATTACTGAAACTAAAATTTGTGAAGTGATTATATAGAACATCATACAACTGAAGAGATTTCCAGTGAGAGACATCTGAGGAAATTACCCAGAATGAAGTAGAGAGGATAAAGGGATGAGAAATGTGAAATAGAAGGTAAGAGTAATGGAGGATAGAATGAAAATATTATGATCAAAAGTAAACCACCTCTAAAAGTAAGTATGTAGAATATATTATTTGCTCTGGATGTTCAAATGCATAGAACACCTGTCTCAGATCCAAGATTATGATGGAAGTTTCATGGCAAGCAGTATACCAGACATGGCTGGAAATTTGAAATGAGAGTTTAAGTGCATTGAATTTTCTGAGAACTGGTTAGAGGAATGAGGGTTTAAGAGAAGGTCCCAGAATTAGTTTGTTTTATTTATTGCTGCAAACTTTAATAGCTCTAATATTATTTTACTCTTTCATTAAGCTATTTATATCTGTGTATTTTTCTGTGTGTCTACCTATCTCGAGTCTGACTCTTATCTAGTTAGTCATTACATTTGTATTTGATGTTTGAAAACTAATGTTTAATGTAGCTAGTAATTAAGACTGGTTTTCTTGCCAGTTGGACATGGTTGGCTGGCACCATAGGATACAAAATTAATTTGTCTCTTGACTGAGCTTTTGAAGAATTTTTCCCTTAACTAAGATTCTCTTTGAAGAATCTAAATATATAAAGCAACTATTAACAGATCTGTATTACTGTATGGACAATGATGCAATAATAGAGAACTTCAGTACCCCACACTCAACAATGAATAGATCATCCAGACAGAGAATCAATAAGGAAACATTGGACTTAAATGACACATTAGGTCAGAGGGGCCTAAGAGACTTATATAGAACATTCCATCCAACAGCAACAAAATATGAATTCTTCTCAAGTGCACCTGGAACATTTTCCAAGATATATCATGTTAGGCTACAAACCCAGTCTTAATAAATTTAGTAATACTGAAATCGATCAAGCAACTTTTCTGACCACAATAGTATGAAACTAGAAATCAATTACAAGAAAAATGGAAAATTCACAAATACATGAAGATTAAACAACATATTCCTAAACAACCAATGGATCAAAGAAGAAATCAAAGTAAAAATAAAATATCTTGATACACATGAAAATGGAAACACGGCATATTAATACTTATGCAGCAAAAGCAGTTCTAAGAGGAAAATTTATAGCAATAAACACATACCTCAAGAAGAAAGGAAGCTCTCAAATAAACAATCTAACTTTAAGCCTCAAGGAACTCAAAAATAAAGACAAACTAAGCCCAAGTTAGCAAAAGGAAGAACATAATAAAGCTGAGACCAGAAATAAATGAAATACAGACTAATGAGACAATAGAAAAGATCAATGAAACTAAGAAATTTTTTTTGAAAAATAAAGAAAATAGGCAAACTGTTATGTAGACTTACTAAGAAAAAATGGAAAGAGAACTCAAATGAATACAATTACAAATAAGAGACATTACAACTGATATCACAGAAATACAAGAGATTATAGGAGAGTACTCTGAATAATCACACACCAATAAGTAGGACAACTTAATTTCTAGATCCATCTAGAAATGGATCATAAATTTAGAAATAGAAAATCTGTACAGACCTATTACTAGTAAGGAGATTTACTCAATAATCTAAAACCTCCCAACAAAGAAAAGCCTAGGACTGTCCTAAAAAGATTCATGGCAGCCATACTCTCAGTTTTGAAAAGGAAAAAAACACTTCATTGATACTATAAAAATCTGATAGAAACAGAAGAAGAGGGAAATTTGCACATAGATGAAGGCAATAGCAAGCAGTAAAGGAGAATAAGACAAAGTTACATCAAATCGGGTACTTAAAACATCCAGCCTCATTAGCTGGAAAGTCCCATGGAGACAGCCAGGCTGGAGTCCTGATTGAGAGGCCAGGGTGGAGTGTCCTCCCCTCAAGTGATGGGGTTTGAAGTTAAACATTTGTTCACCTACATGCAGTTTGGAGCAAATTGCATTTCTGTGTTATCATGTCTTTACATCTTCAGAGAAACTGGGTCATATGTGCTTGCCTCACCTCCTGGTTTCCATTCTGAGCGGCCAACCCAGCCTGAAGCCAGGGGGTATGCAAAGCAAACTTTATAGCTTTTGACATCTAGACCAGAAGGGCCAGCAGACCTGGAGATCAGGTAATGTCCAGTAACCAAGCTCCCAAGGTCACTTATACAGCACAAGTCTCATAAACAACAGTCCTTAACTTGCCTGTGTATTTGCAGGTCTGGGTTGCTGGTTATGTAGGACAAATCACAGAAACCTCCATCCATACAATACAAGGGCCAGATGGCTTCACTGGTGAAGTCTACCAAATATTTAAAGAAGAATTAGTATTAATCCTCAAATTCTTTAAAAAAAATAGAAAAATAGAAGAAGAGGGAACGCTTCCAAAGTCATTTTATGAGGCCAGCATTAATGTGATACCAAAGCCAGACAAAGACAGTATAAGAAATGAAAATTATAGTCCAATATCTCTAATGAACATATATGTAAAAATCTTCAATAAAATACAAATAAACCAGGTGCCTGCGTGGCTCAGTGGTTGAAAGTCTGCCTTTGGCTCAGGTCATAATCCCGGGGACCTGAGATTGAGTCCCACATCGGGCTCCTGGTGGGGAGCCTGCTTCTCCCTCTGCCTATGTCTCTGCCTTCTCTCTGTGTCTCTCATGAATAAGTAAATAAAATCTTTAAAAAATAGGAAACAACAACAACAAAAAAAACCATGAAATACAAACAAAACAAATTCAATAATACATTAAAATGATCATACACTATGATCAAATGGGATTTATTCCAGGTATGTGAGAATGCTTCAACATCCACAATCAGTGTGATATATCATATGAACAAAATAAAGGATAAAAATCATATGATATTATATATATATATATATATATATTTATGTATGTATATGTCTGAAGACTCCACCAAAAAACTGTTAGCACTAATATACAATTTCAATAAGGTTGCAGGATCCAAAATTGATACACAAAAATCAATTGCATTTTTATACACTACTATTGGAACTATTGGAAAGAAGAATTAAGAATTCAATCCCATTTGCAATAGCATCAACAAGATTAAAATCCTTAGGAATAAATTTAACCAAAAAAGGTGAAAGACCTATATACTCAAAACTGTAAAGACATTGATGAAAGAAATTATAGAAACACAAATAAATGGAAAAACATTTCTTGTTCGTGGATTAGAGGAATTAGTATGAAAATTTCAGTACCACCCAAAACAGTCTACAGAATCAGTGCAATCTTTATCAAAATTCTAATGGCCTTTTTCACAGAAACAGAACAAACAATCCTAAAATTTGTATGGAACTACAAAAGACCCCAAGTATCCAAAGCAATCTTGAGAAGAACAAAGTTGGAGACATCACACTTCCTGATTACAATTGTGTTACAAAACTATAGTAATCAAAATAGTCCAATATCAGCATAAAAGCAGACACATGGGTCAATAGAAAATAGCAGCTTAGAAGTAAACCCGTGAATATATGGTCAGTTAATTTTTTGGTAAAGGCGTCAGGACTACACAATGGATGAAGGATAGTGTCTTCAATAAATGGTATTAGGAAAACTGTGTATCCACATGCAAAATAATAAAACTGGACCCCTATCATTCACTGTACACAAAAATCAGCTCTAAATGGATTTAGAAAGAAAGCATAAGTGGAAGAAAACATGGGTGGTAAAACATGGGTGGCTCTTTGACATTGGTCTTGGCAAGGATTTTTTGGATCTGACTCCAAAAGCAAAGGTAGCAAGAGCAAAATAAACAGGTGGATGACATCACACTAGAAAGCTTCTGTGCAGCAAAGGAAACCATCAACAAAATGAAAAGGCAACCTACTGAATAGGAGAAAATATATTCAAATCACATACTCAAAAAGAGGTAAATATTCAAAACCTGTAAGGAACTCCTACAACTCAATAGCAAACAAAACAAAACAAAACAAACAAACAAACAAAAAACACCCTGAAACAACCCATTTAAAAAAATGGGCATAGGACTAAATATTTTTTTTTATTTTTATTTATTTATGATAGTCACACACACACACACAGAGAGAAAGAGAGAGAGAGAGGCAGAGACATAGGCAGAGGGAGAAGCAGGCTCCATGCACCGGGAGCCCGACGTGGGACTCGATCCCAGGTCCCCAGGATCGCGCCCTGGGCCAAAGGCAGGCGCTAAACCACTGCGCCACCCAGGGATCCCCATAGGACTACATAAATAGACATATTTCCAATGAAGACATATAGATGTCCAAGAGGTTCAGAAGGTTCTCAACATCACTAATCATCAAGGAAATGCAAATCAAAACCACAATGAAATATCATTTCATACCTGTTAAGATGGTTATTATAACAAAGACAAGAGGTAACAATTGCTGAAGATGTGGACAAAAGGGAGCCCTCATACACTATTGGTAGAAATATAAAGGGTATACCTACTATGGGAAACAATATGGAGGTTCCTTAAGAAATTAAAAATAAGACTACAATATGATCCAGCAATCCAACTTCCAGGTTTCCAAAGGAAATGAAATCATCTCAAAGATATGCCCATGTTCATAACAGCATTATTCACAATAACTAAGGTGTGAAACAACATAAGTATCTGTTGATGTATGATAATTTTAAAAAGTGTGGTATATACATTCCATTATATGTATTATACTACATATAATTATGCACATCTAATATATATATTAGAGTATTACTTAGCCTTAAAAAGAATTTTTGTCATTTGCAACAACATGGATGAAACCGGAGGGCATTTGCTAATTGAAATAAGCCCAACAGAGAAAGACAAATACTACATGTCATCAATTGTATGTGGAAACAAAAAAAAAAAATTAAACACATAGAGAGTGTAGAAAATTAGTTGCTAGAGGCTAGGAGTGGTAGAAATAGGGAGAAGTTGGTAAAAGGATACAAATTCTCAGTTATGAAATAATGTTTGAGGATCTAATGTATAACATGGTGACTATTGTCAAAAATATTGTATTAATAATTGAAATTTGTTAAGAAAGTAGAACTTAAAATATTCTCATCAAAACAAAGATTGGTCCTCTATGGGAAATGGAAAAATACTGACACCTCCAGCAAAATGGAAAAATACTGACACCTCCAGCTTCTTTTCATTTTTTTTTTATTTATTTATGATAGTCACAGAGAGAGAGAGAGGCAGAGACACAGGCAGAGGGAGAAGCAGGCTCCATGCACCAGGAGCCCGATGTGGGATTCGATCCCGGGTCTCCAGGATCACACCCTGAGCCAAAGGCAGGCGCCAAACCGCTGCGCCACCAAGGGATCCCTCCAGCTTCTTTTCAAATAGCAGTAGCCAGTAACAAATCAGTGATGATATATTGGGCCAAATCGTTGTGGTAAAAGGGTAATAGTATAAAAGCCCTGTTATCCCCAATTTATTCTTTAATCCGCTGTAATCAGACTTTTTTCATTCTATGCCTGAATCTGTCTGGTAATGCCTCCTAGTTACTATATCTAATGGTATACTTGATTCGTATACCATTATATTATATACTAATAGATGACTAATACTATATCTATTATATTCTTGTCCCTGTTTGTTTGCTCCTCTGCTGAGTTTGTCTCCATTAAACATTCTTGTTTTCCTGATCTTCTCTAATTCTGTTCTCTCCATTTATTATGCTATTATTTTCCCTCTTGTTTGGAAAGTCCTTTTCAGTCTCCTTTGATCCATCCTTTCCTTCTGCTAGCTCCTTAAATCCTGCTATTTGACAAGTTCCTTCCTCACTGTGCTTTATTTCTGACTCTTTCCACTCTCCTTGGGGAAATCTCACTCACTCTCAAGTATTCAGATTTCACCAGTAATCTCTCCTGAACTCTGCATCCACATGCCTATGTACTCACTGAACACCTTCACTTGAACATCCTTAGGCAACACAAACTCCTTATGTCCAAAGATGAATTCATCATCTTCCTGCTATCCCTTCCCATATGTACTTCCTCTTAATTTATTGTCTTAAGGAATGGTACTTCAAACTACTGCCCTGTCACCCAAGCCACACATCTGAAAGTTACACACACACACCCCCATACATTTGGTCACCATGTTTTGCTCTTTTATCTCTTCAGTTGTTTTTGGCTCTGTCCCCTTATCTCCATCTCTATAGCTCCTACCTTAGTTCAAGCCTTCATCACTTCTTTTTGTTTTGTTTTCTTTTTTGTTTTTTTCAGCCTTCTTCATTTCTTGTTTGAATTACTGCCACAATTCCTAACTGACTTTATTTAATTCATCCTTGCAATTTTGTGTCCCCCAATTTTGTCTCTATTCCCATCTGTTTTCCACATTGCTATATCAAAACACATCATTCCCCTGATTAAATAATTCAATGTGGCTTGTAGTCTTTGAGATGGAGTCCAAGATCCTTGGCATCCTATTCATGGCTTCTTTTGACCTGACCCCAGACTACCTCTTCAATATCATCATACAACTACCTTATCCCTTGTGCAGCTATAATCCTCTTTCTTACCTGTGTGCCTTTACATGTTTGATCCCTGCTGTTGTAAAGAGACTCTGTGCCCTCCTTTCTAAGTAACTTCCCCTTTTAAGAAAGGTCATTGATTTATTCTCTTCCAAGCCTTTTCCCTAGTTTGAGTTAGGTTGCTTATCCACATGCCCACATCCCTTTTGTATCTTCTTTTATAGCCCTTTGTGCATTCTTCTGTCCTAGCACTTACCTCAGTGTGTTGTGATGGTTTATGTACTAGTGTAATTCCCCCAGAGGATTGTGAATCCCTTGAGAGTAAGGACCAGGTTTTATTTGTATTTAATTCACAAGCATTCAGCATAGTGTCTGGCACAAACAGTGAAGGCTGAGCCATGACTGAGTCAGGTGGTTACAGAATTATTTTCTTTGGAGAGGTTCCTTCTTCTTTATTCAAGCCTTTTATTGCTTTTACTTCTAGTTTAAGTCAGATTCTCTTGCTCAGCCCTTTTTTGTAAGTAGTTCAAAGAGGATTTGATTTGCTTCTAATAGCTCTTTGGATTTATACTTCTACCACTGTTCATTTAGGCTCCTCTACATGAGACCGTGCTCCATGATTTTACCTGAATTGGAGAGAGAAAACATTGAATTCTCTCTTTTTATTTTTAATCTTTTTTCTTTAATCAATCTTTTGGTCCAGTATTATCTCTTTTACATTGTCCCATTTCTTTCCTTTTTTGGATATTTTATTTATTCCTCTATGCTTCTTTGGTAAGCTTCATTTTCTTCTCCTTTTCTTATGTTGAAGCTTACAGCTGTCTGTCACCTTTTGTTCTTTCCTGTCAGTCAATCTCTGGTCCATGACAAATTAACATTTACAAGCTTTTGTATTGAATATATAATGGTTTCTCTCTGTGCTTAAAAAGGAACACACTACACACAAGTTGAGGAAAGGACTGTTTATCACAAAAGAAGTTGAAAAATTGGAATAAACATATTGATTTGTCACAATCTTTCGATTGTGTTAAAATGAGACCACGTAACTAATCATCTGGGATACTTACTAGCCTCTTCACACATAAAATTTCTTATCTTCTAGCAATAAATAATATTTATTGCCTTCTAAGTGTATCTCCAAATGCTGGCATTTGCCTATTAAAAAGGGAAAATCTAGAGAGTAATAATGTTCTGAAATACTCCTTTTAATGCAAATATTTGTGGTAATATTTTAAAACAAATATTGGTCATGACAGCATGTTGAAATAGGAAAAATGGGGCCATTATTTTGCATTTTTATTTTAGAAATTATTTTATTTAAATTCCAATATAGTTTACATGCAGTGTTATATCAGTTTCAAGTGTACAATTATCTGCATTCTTAATTAATGTAAACAATTTATAGAATTATATTGGGACATACATGAAAGAAATGTGTTATTCTGGTTATAGAAGAGGGGCATTGAAATCATACCAAGGTGAGTTAGAGTTCTGGTTCTGCAACTTACTTGCCATTTGACCTTTGGCAAACCTCAGGGTCTTCACATGTTAATTTGTCTAAGGATTAAAAGGGTCAAGGCATTAAAGTATTTAGTACAGTTCCTTGCATATAGAAAATACCCAGTATATGTAAGTAAATCATTAATATAATAATTATCTTACTTTCCCCTTTATTCTTATATTCTTATTCCCCTTTATTTTTTTTTTCCTTTTTTTTTTTTAATTTATTTTTTATTGGTGTTCAATTTACTAACATACAGAATAACACCCAGTGCCCGTCACCCATTCACTCCCACCCCCCGCCCTCCTCCCCTTCTACCACCCCTAGTTCGTTTCCCAGAGTTAGCAGTCTTTACGTTCTGTCTCCCTTTCTGATATTTCCCACACATTTCTTCCCCCTTCCCTTATATTCCCTTTCACTATTATTTATATTCCCCAAATGAATGAGAACATATAATGTTTGTCCTTCTCCGACTGACTTACTTCACTCAGCATAATACCCTCCAGTTCCATCCACGTTGAAGCAAATGGTGGGTATTTGTCATTTCTAATAGCTGAGTAATATTCCATTGTATACATAAACCACATCTTCTTTATCCATTCATCTTTCGTTGGACACCGAGGCTCCTTCCACAGTTTGGCTATCGTGGCCATTGCTGCTATAAACATCGGGGTGCAGGTGTCCCGGCGTTTCATTGCATCTGTATCTTTGGGGTAAATCCCCAACAGTGCAATTGCTGGGTCGTAGGGCAGGTATATTTTTAACTGTTTGAGGAACCTCCACACAGTTTTCCAGAGTGGCTGCACCAGTTCACATTCCCACCAACAGTGTAAGAGGGTTCCCTTTTCTCCGCATCCTCTCCAACATTTGTTGTTTCCTGCCTTGTTAATTTTCCCCATTCTCACTGGTGTGAGGTGGTATCTCATTGTAGTTTTGATTTGTATTTCCCTGATGGCAAGTGATGCAGAACATTTTCTCATATGCATGTTGGCCATGTCTATGTCTTCCTCTGTGAGATTTCTGTTCATGTCTTTTGCCCATTTCATGATTGGATTGTTTGTTTCTTTGGTGTTGAGTTTAATAAGTTCTTTATAGATCTTGGAAACTAGCCCTTTATCTGATATGTCATTTGCAAATATCTTCTCCCATTCTGTAGGTTGTCTTTGAGTTTTGTTGACTGTATCCTTTGCTGTGCAAAAGCTTCTTATCTTGATGAAGTCCCAATAGTTCATTTTTGCTTTTGTTTCTTTTGCCTTCGTGGATGTATCTTGCATGAAGTTACTATGGCCGAGTTCAAAAAGGGTGTTGCCTGTGTTCTTCTCTAGGATTTTGATGGAATCTTGTCTCACATTTAGATCTTTCATCCATTTTGAGTTTATCTTTGTGTATGGTGAAAGAGAGTGGTCTAGTTTCATTCTTCTGCATGTGGATGTCCAATTTTCCCAGCACCATTTATTGAAGAGACTGTCTTTCTTCCAATGGATAGTCTTTCCTCCTTTATCGAATATTAGTTGCCCATAAAGTTCAGGGTCCACTTCTGGATTCTCTATTCTGTTCCACTGATCTATGTGTCTGTTTTTGTGCCAGTACCACACTGTCTTGATGACCACAGCTTTGTAGTACAACCTGAAACCAAGTAGGATTTATCCCTGGGACACAAGGCTGGTTCAACACCCGTAAAACAATCAATGTGATTCATCATATCAGCAAGAGAAAAACCAAGAACCATATGATCCTCTCATTGGATGCAGAGAAAGCATTTGACAAAATACAGCATCCATTCCTGATCAAAACTCTTCAGAGTGTAGGGATAGAGGGAACATTCCTCGACATCTTAAAAGCCATCTATGAAAAGCCCACAGCAAATATCATTCTCAATGGGGAAGCACTAGGAGCCTTTCCCCTAAGATCAGGAACAAGACAGGGATGTCCACTCTCACCACTGCTGTTCAACATAGTACTGGAAGTCCTAGCCTCAGCAATCAGACAACAAAAAGACATTAAAGGCATTCAAATTGGCAAAGAAGAAGTCAAACTCTCCCTCTTCGCCGATGACATGATACTCTACATAGAAAACCCAAAAGTCTCCACCCCAAGATTGCTAGAACTCATACAGCAATTCGGTAGCGTGGCAGGATACAAAATCAATGCCCAGAAGTCAGTGGCATTTCTATACACTAACAATGAGACTGAAGAAAGAGAAATTAAGGAGTCAATCCCATTTACAATTGCACCCAAAAGCATAAGATACCTAGGAATAAACCTAACCAAAGATGTAAAGGATCTATACCCTCAAAACTATAGAACACTTCTGAAAGAAATTGAGGAAGACACAAAGAGATGGAAAAATATTCCATGCTCATGGATTGGCAGAATTAATATTGTGAAAATGTCAATGTTACCCAGGGCAATATACGCGTTTAATGCAATCCCTATCAAAATACCATGGACTTTCTTCAGAGAGTTAGAACAAGTTATTTTAAGATTTGTGTGGAATCAGAAAAGACCCCGAATAGCCAGGGGAATTTTAAAAAAGAAAACCATATCTGGGGGCATCACAATGCCAGATTTCAGGTTGTACTTCTTATTCCCCTTTATTCTTCAATTTACATACCTAGTTTCAACACTCTCAAGTTTTTACCTCTTCCTAAACCAGTAGTTTTCAAACAGGTATTGTGACCCACTGGTAGGTCATGAAATCAGTTTAACGGGTTGTGATCTGCATCAAAAAATATAATAAAGGATATTAAAGTGAATTGTAGGTACTAAAAGCTAGAGTTTTGTGAAAATTTTCAGTTATACATATAATTTAAGTGATATTTTAAAAGGAATCTTCTGGCTGCTATGTGTAGAATGTATTCAGGGTGGGCACAGAGGTAGGGACCTATTGCAGTCATCCAGGGGAGAAGTAAAAGGGGATCAGACTAGGGTAGAAAGAATAGTAACAGTGAAAAATGGCCAGATTATGGATATATTTTATGATTAGAAGCAATTTTGATTCTTACCTGATTTCTGTCCTTTGTCAGTTAGTTCATCCTCTGAAAAGCCCCAATAAAAGGAAAGATGCATAGTGAAATAGTGTTAAAAGAGAAAAAGCACTTAGAGAGACAGATATAGATGGAATGGGCCAACAATAAGTGATAGGATGGAGACTTGTTCATTCATTTTTTAGAACAGGAAGTCCATGGGATATCAGTGCTGGTGACTGATGATGAAAGGAATAGTTCTGAGGATAGAAGGTATTAGGGTGCTATAGATAACCACAAATAGGGACTTTATATCCTGATATTTTTGAGACAGTCCAGGTATGCCTGCAATCTCATTTTTTTTTCCAGTTTAGTATTTCCCTGAACAAAGGTAATCCAGTTTGGATAATTGATTCTGTAGTTATCATAGGTATAATGGAAAGAACAAGGCTCTTCCTTGGTACATAATAATGGCTAAAATAGATGAACACTTTCATGAAGATGTGATTTTTAAGTGATGGATAGTCAGTCACTTTTTGAGTTTTAAATGTCACCTAAAAAAAAGCCACCTAAAAAGTGTGTATCATAAAATTTCTTTGAGAAAATATAGTCATTAATAGAAGGGATGACCAAAAAAGACTATTTTCATTTATCTAGTTCAGTGGTTCTCAAAGTATAGTCCTGAAATATCATTGTTACCTGGGAACTGTTTGAAATGAAAATACTCAAGAGCCACCCAGAATTAATGAATCAAACACTTTGAGACTAAGGCCAGTAATCTGTGATTAACAAACCCTCCAGATTAATTTGATACACACCTTTGAGAACTACTGAGCTAGTTTATATATGATAACTGTGGAAGCAAGAATATTACTGTGCTGTAACCTATCAGTCAACTCTTTTTTAAAAATCCTACAAAAACTCCATGTTGGGTATTTTATCCTATGAAAGTTAAAACAGAACACAAAAATCCTAAAGGAAGAAGTCTCTACCTTTTAGAAGGCTACAATTTAGATTGGGGAGATTACACCTGTGCCTATAAATTGTCTAGTAATTGAAAATGGTAAACAACTAGGCAAGCTAAAATTTCCATCAGAATTCGGAAGAGAATTCCCAATGGGAGAGCATAGTCAGGAAATATTTTGTGGAGATCATGGAACTAGGAGAGTAGAACAGATGGGAAATGACAGGAACTAGGAGAATCTAACAGGGAAAATAAGATCAATACACACCAAGCTGTAAGAAACAACTGAGAACAGTGTTTACATCAACAGAGCATTTCATTGGTGATAATTCAGAAAAGATTTAGAGGTAAAATATGTTTTGGAAATTTGGGCTTAAACAAAGTTAAATGAGTTTTTTTTTTTTCATTTAACTGCATATACGTCTCAGAATCTTTAAAATTCTAAAGAGAAATGTGGTGCCCCCAAAAAGGATTGTGGCACTACTTTAGTTGTAGTCTTCAGCAAAGCCAATGCCAAAATGGGATTAGATCCCTGAAAACTTTCTGAAGTGGAGTCATTGAATCACTGAGGCATCTAGGGCATACTAAGGCATTCAGTGTGCTAGTGACCTCTTGCTTATCCTTTTGCAGCAGAATTATGTCATTGATGTAACAGATCAAAGGGATGTTCTCTAGGATGGCCAGACAATCCAGATCTCTTTGGATTTTACCAAAATAGTGTATGGAAGAAATAATAGCCTTGAGGTACAACTGTAAATGAATATGTTCATCCCATGTGAATGGGAACTGTTTGTGATCCTCTCTTCTAATAATAATAATAATAATAATAATAATAATAATAATAATATAATAATAATAATAATAAAGCACATTTGCCAAAACAATGGTAGCATACTACTTTTAAAGCCTTACAATATGCCCCAGTAATGCCATATCCAGCACAGCTGTGGAAATGAGGGCTACTACTTGGCTGAGCATGTGGTAATCTTCATTCTTCAGGATCTATCTGGTTTCTGCAAGAACTAGCCTGGAGAGTTAAATAAAGATGCTAGCAGTGCTACTGCTGAATCCTTTAGAATTTTAATAGTGCAATAGGCCTTTTAATAGTGATTCTGTCTCCCACCACTAGGATAAAAAAATATATTTTATTTACTATTTTCAGTGGAGGCGAAGTGGGGGTAATTTAAGAAATTTTCATTTGTTCTCTCCCAAGACCAATGACCCAATGTTGTAGTGACTACAACTGCCAAGTATATCAATTCCAATTATACACTCAGAGACTAGAGAAGTTACCATTGGGTAGGTCCATGAAACTTATGACCCCAGTGTAAACTGGACATTATCTGGGTATTCATTTATCCCAGCCATCATAAACCCCCTCTTCAACAGAGGGGCCAAATTGGGTTTGGGTTTTCAGGTATCAATGCTAATTCAGACCCTATGTCCAGTAGTCCTTGAAGTGTATGGGTATTCCCTTTCTCCAGTGTTATGGTTAATAGATATGGGGCTGAAGGTCCCCTTAGAGAAGGATCAAGGAAAGGCATGGTACTTTCTTCTAAGAACACAAGTCAATTCTTCAGTCAAAAGTTTCTATATCTGAAAATTGGCTCAGGCCTGTGAACTGAGCAAGAGATTGTGACTTTTTATTGAGTCTATTCCTTTCATTCTTCTGCTCTTGCTTTTTTCTAGCTTGTCTGGGAATGACAAACTCTAAAACAATCTCCATAGCTTCCTCTAATTTAACCCCCTTGACTGATCTTCTAAAAACTTTGGTTGTTACAGTAATTTGGGTTTCCTGGCTTCTGTGGGTAAAGCCATCAGAGCCCCATCATCCCCATGAATATTAATAAACTCATCTCTATAAGTGTCTCCCCTATAATCAGATATAGTCAGGGGAGGAGATTTACCATTGAATAATTACATGATACTGGTGTCTCTCTTAGTAGTGTATTCCTGATAATGGTTGATGTGTCCTCTGGGATTCCTATGAAACAAAATTCTTTGACTATATTACTATATGTAATATGTCTATTACAGAATGCTTACTTTCCTCAGCTTTTTCATTCCTTCTTCTACCATCTTTCAGGGCAACTCAAGCATGTTCATTTTGCTCAGCATTGGCTATTGCTTTCTCCAGGCTTCTAGAAGCTACCACGAAGCATAAATCCCTGTCCCTTGACATCCTTGCCATAGTGTTAAATCCCATTTTCCCAAGTCAATGAATTCTTGCATATCCAGTCTTATATTCTGACACTCTCCATTTAGTCCCCTCAAAATTCAATCCCAGGGGTAACTCCCTGGCTCCTTGTAGTACTTGCTAGCTGATTCTTGCAACAATATCAGCGTATCATCTCTTTCCCTTATTATTAAATCCAGCATGTCTGCAGCAGAGTTATGCTGGGATTTAACCTCAGTTGCCTGCCAGACAGCCAGGAGAAGAGGTGGGGCAGCTCCTGAGAGGGCAGCTACTGCCATGTGCGGAAGACATTTCTGCATCATTTGTAAGCATGAGAGATGTGCCAGTTCTTTCTGTGGAAAAGTGGGTTATCTCAGCAAGCCTTGAGGGTTCAGGGATTCTGCAGAGCCAACATCCTCAGAGGCATCCATTCAGATATCTTCATCTTGTGTTTAATCCCAGATTTTCCCATTCAGGGCCTTGACCTAATGTAACAGACTTGCCTTGGCCAGGTATTAAAACATTTCTGCAGCTTTGCAACTCTAACGGCTTGATCTTCAGCTTCTGCTCATCTGTGTGTGTCTTCATTACAGGAGGCAAGGGCCTCTTTGCAAGCTGTGAGGTTCTCTTGCTTATTATGGCTCTCAGTTCCTCATTGTTCTTCTGTATGGCATCAGTCCAACGTAACAACCAGACAACCCCCTGTCACAGACATTGTTTCCATCATCTCTTTCAAAATGAATATCTATAGCATAGGCAGTCCTCACCATTATCACTAACAAAGTCTTTAGCCATTGGATCACTACTTCTAGCAGGGACTTTCCATAGCCCACATATCAAGTAGGCTAGTGTATTCTTTTTCTTGTCAGCAGTGAGTGAATGGATCTCCAAACTCCCTCTTTCTGTTTTTTCATATCACTCCTGTCCCATTTGTGATAGTTCGTGCATTCTAAGAAATAAATGCCAACATGGGATTGGATGTTCAGGAGATTCTTTTTTTTAGGGAAGAAGGAGTGAAGGCCTATGAATAATAAAGGCAGGGAAGAGCCTTCAGACCACAATGTAGTATGAAATCTATAAAGAGGAACAGAGAGAGACATGAATAGAGTCTCAGATTTCAGTGAAGTTCTAAGAATGTTTTAATCAGATTGATGGGGAGTTTGGGGTCAAAATTGTCCATCAGAAGGGTCCTGTGTCTTGCATGAGTACTTTTGCTGTGCTCATTTATTGGCTGTGAGCAGCCTATGGAAAGCATCTCCTCTGTGCAAATATGGTAGTGGATCTATGCCTTCACAGTAGGAGAGCTGAGTGGTGCATTTCATGGCTGCCAAGGGTTTTCCAAACTTATTTGGTCATAGCCTTTCCTTACAAAACATTTTCAGGAGATGTTTTGTGGAATAACTTTAGAAAATTCTGGGGTTTATATTTTTGTTAAAATTTGAGTTATTAAGTTATTAATATGTCACTTTAGGAATGCATGTGGTCCCTCTTTCATGTCTCTGGTTTTCATTGCCTTTTTTTTTTTTTTTTTTTTTTTTTTTTTTGGTCAAGAGAATGCTTTGCATTTTCATTATATTTTAAAACAAATATCTGTATAGTAAATTACCATGTGCCAGACCAGTTTAAGGCTTCTGTAAATATTAACTTATAGCAGTACATTTAAGATAGACACTGTTATCATTTTATAATTGAGGAAACCAAGTCTCCGAGAGGTTACATGATTTGCCCAAGATTCTATACCTCGTATGTGTCTGTGCCAGAAATTAAGTCCACAGAGTCTGGCTCCAGAGTATATGCCCTCAACCACTACATAATGCTATCTTGTGGGCATTCCTGAGTGAGTGAGGCCCTACAAAAGAGACTTTGGAAGCTATTGCTGAACTATACCTAGCAAGCCCTTGTTAATGAAGAACTGTCAGTATCTAGTGTATTAGAGCTTGGATGACCCAGATAAACAGGACTCTGGTAGCCAGAGTGCATTTCCTAATGAACATTCACACAAATATGCTCTCTGAGTATACATTATTTGTACCATGAGCCAATACCTATACAAACCTGCACATACATCCTGCATACATACCAAATGAATTGTGCAGCTATGCCATGTCTCATATGTTCATTACAAGTATATAGAGTCAGGATTTTTCCAATATTCTCATGTTTGCTTTAGTAGCTGGTTAGCATGGGATCTGTAGAGTTTGAAGCCATACAGCCTTTTACTTATGAGCATGGGATCTTGAGCAAGTTCCTCTTTTTCTTATAACTCAGTTGTCTCATCAGCAAAAGTAGCTATCATAATACCTATCTCACAGGGTTGCTCTAGAGATTACATGAAGCAAGGAAAATTAAACTGCTTAGCACAGCCCTAGCACTCAGAACTATAGTAAAGGTTTGTTAAATTGAATTAAACATTATCTACAGTTCTTAACACAATTTGTTTCTAGTGATTATTAGTGAAAGGAGTATGTATTGTGTTAACCTGAGCTGGCTTCAAAATATATACCTACTGGTTCTACTATGAAGTCCAGTCTTCTTGTTTTTCTTTAGGCTGAACTCCTCAGGGAGCCTGCATTCTCTTCCTAGCTGTTCCACTGTTCAGCTGTATAATTCTAGACAAGCTATTTTCCTCTGTGGGCATGAATGTCCTCTCTGTTTCTGGGTGAGATTTATAGATTCAGAGCCATGGATAGGTGCTGTGTGGCCTGCTTGAGAATCAAGAGAGAACTTTTATTTTTTAAATGTTTTAAAAAGATTTTATTTATTTATTTGAGAGAGAAAGAGAGAAATAGCAAAGGAGAACATGAAAAGGGGAGAAAGAGAGAGAGAAGCAGACTTCCTGCTGAGCGGGTAGCCTGATATGGGGTTCAATCCCAGGACCCTGGGGTCATGACCTGAGCCAAAGGTAGATGCTTAATAGACTGAGCCACCAAGGCAATCTAAGAGAGATCTTTTAAAAACTGCAGTCATAGGCTTTCTCTCAGTGTTCCTATTGTATAGCATTTTGTTTATTAGGTTAATAGCAGCTACTATAAGAAACAAATCCCTGAATTTTAGTGATTTAATACAGTGAAGCCTATTTCCTGATCTGACACAGGGGTTCCTAGGTGGTTGTCCACTTCTCCTCATTATTGAGATTTTCATCTGCTTTCATCCTGTTGCTGTGTCAACCACAAGGCCCATATAGTCTTCTACTTCCAGCTGGGAGACAGAGAAAATGTAAGAGCGCACACATGTGGAGTGGCACATATCACTTTCTCTTAGATCCCATTGACTAGAATTCAGTCAAATGACACTCCTAGATTCAAGGAGTGTGGGAAACATAACCCCTGAGAGCCACATTCCAGTGACAGCTTTATGCTGGAATGAGGAGTGCTAATTTCTCCCGTGGACAACCAGCTCTCTCTATTATGGCCAAGTTTATGAATCAGTGGGCTTGATGGCACCTAAATTGTTTCTGGACATATCTAACCCATATGTATGTACATATATATGTACAAAGGAGCCTTAGCTAACTTTTATTTAATAAGATTCTTAAGACTTTTTGAAATTCTAAAACTTGATTCTATGTTCTAAATTTGAATTCCACAGGTGGGAGAAAAATCAGAAAAGATTATGACCAACTTTATCTCTTACCTAGATTCCCCCCAAATTGGATGCTGGAGTGTTAACTATGGTCACTCTTTAATTCTCTTATCCTTTAGGTATTGGGATAGCAAAAATCTTTCACATCAACAGGAAGTTTATTTTTTAAATCACTATTTATACCAAACTTTTCATCAGAATGAACTCCCTTGTTCTTCATCACATGTAGAGTATGTGTTATTTTTGAATATAATGTTCTTATTGAGTGTTAATTGCATGCACCTACAGCTTTCAAAGAAGTGATAACTAGATACTGTCAAACTGATAACAGCCAGTCTTCTCTCTACCATTACGCATGTGTTAATTTATAAGGTGGATTAGCAGGAACTTCACAAACCTCTTATTTTTGGGCTGCTTGATGATGTTAGTGAAGAAAGAAAAATGCAGATCTCCTACTCCCATTTAAAATGCTATAAAAAGGTAATGGGCAGAAGTACTCTAGCACAGAGGTTTTTATTGATGAAACCTTTTGCCAATTTACCCTAATTTTATAAGATTTCCAAGTTAGCACAAAAAGTACATGTAAGCCCAGACAAATCTCCATCTGGACACATTTTCCTTAGTATATACATTCTCATTTGGAATGATCTCCTGTAACTGTAATAAAATAATTTGCAGAACACTTAGTCTACCCTTTCCATTTTTGTGAAATTTCGACATGACATAAGTATGCTGCCCAGGGCAGCACATTGATAGGTGGGTCTGATACTAGAGTGCATTGTGCCCCCCTTGAGAAATTCTTTACAATAAATATCATGAATTTTTATGGTAATTCAGAAACAATTAAGACTTAATTTCAATGTTCCTGAAAAAGAATTTACTAAGTAAATTAATAATGTAAAAAATAAAATAAAAATAAAAAAATAATATAAAAGAAACCTTCAGTTTGTTAATTAAAAAAAAAACCTCTAAAGCACTTTAGAACCTTGCTTCCATGTGTGTTGGGAATGCTTACCATCACAGAAATTCAGTAGGGGTGCATTTTTGTGTGTGCTCAGAGTTCTAGAATAGATACAAGGGAAAAGAGATGAGACATAAGGCAGCAACCCTGTTTTTGGCCACTCTAGAATAGGGATGGGGCTGTTTTCATAGGGCTCTTCCATTTTAGCTCTTAGACAGAGGTGGTCCCTTTACACAGTGTTATGTAGTGTTTTGTTAATGAATGAATTCATGAAAAATGAATGCATTTAAAAAATCCAGTGACCCATTATTTTGATAACTTAAACTACTTCTAATTAATGAAGTTTTTAAATTTGAAAAGTAGCTTTGTGATGCCTTGGGGTTCAATTTAATCTGTGTTTTAAATTACAGAATATTCTTAATATTCAAAGAATTTGTTTAAAAATAATAAAGGAAATCATTGTGTTATGATTCCTTTTTTTTTTTCCATTTGAACCACTGTTTTAAATTCTTTCAGAGCATACAAAATTTGTTTTAAAAGGTAACACTTGTTTTCTGGGAAGCTTTACAATATTCTGGCTTTTCGTTTTCTTTATTCTTTTTTGAGGATTTATTTAACTCAGCATGTATATTTCAGGTGAGTGAAAATCTAAGAAGCAAACTTAATGGCTAGCTGATCTGACAGCTGATTCAAAAGGTTAAAGCCACAGAAATAGCATGGTGAAAGTTGCAGAAGGTTGGTGAATTCTTATGTGGAGATTTTTAAACTTTATTTTTTAGTTAAGTCAATTGGGACCTGATTGTTATCATAACAATGCAGTATATTCTTCTCCCTGAGGAATTAAGTGCAGAAAGGCAAAAAATCCTCAGTACAAATACTTAGAAGTGATATATTCAAGTTAAATTGCTTTACTTTTTTTCCTAAGTCAGATCCAGCCCTTTGTCTATTTTCAGTCCTTTTCTGGGACACATAGGTTTTCTAAAGGCCAACTGAAAGCAGTATACAATCTTTGAATTGTAACTAAGGTGGGGGTCAACTTTGCCTTTCCCCAATTAATATTTGTCTGCCCGCTTCTTCTCTCACACATTGCACATGTACAGGCATGTGCAAAGTCATGGGCATGCTTTCCTAGGGTAGTGGGAGCAGAGGTCCCTTTGTGGCAACATAATCACGTTTCCCTGATCTCTATAGGTTGTGAAGGTAGAAGGAGTTCAAAGAAAGGAGTGTGTCATAGCGAAGGAAGAGAATAGTGGACATCTCTAAGGCATGGTCAACGTTATTATCTATTCTAGGAAACAAAACTGGGACTATCATTTCAGGTTCCTTATATTGGGGGCCCTTTTTTGCTGTTGAATATAAGGCAGGAATGTGGTAAGGACAACAGATACAGAAGCAGAAGGTAAAGCCAATGCCGGAAGGGGGAAGATTGTGCACCTGAGAAAGAAGGGAAATTTTACACATGTTTTCTCAGACCAGTCCTACTGCTAGTCCCTTGCCTTATTCATAGACATTCCTATTGAAGAGGAGAGTGTCCTGAGATCTAACAAGATATTAAATCTCGTCCTGAGATTTAACTATCGTCAGTGGACAAGGCTATTATTCCTTAACAGGTTACAAAGCAATGCTTATTTATTATTCTCTTTCTGGTGGCTGGATTGGTAAGTAGTCTTGGGGCCCCTTGGAGCTTGGCTAACATACGCACTCGTATATTCTTTCTCTGTCTGTTTCTGTCTCCCTCTTAAATATATTTGATCTCATGAGTCCCAAGATACAGCCTTAGAAACTGTTAGGTCTCTCAAGTAATCTTTTCTCAAAGCTCTATTTCAAGTACTTGCACAATTATTAAAGTAGCACTTCAATTCCTATTTTCCTGCAGAGAGAAGGCATAAGGGACAATACAAAATATAGATATGCCTAGATATTGTCATAATATTGGCTATAATATTGTCAACTACCGCCAAAACCTCGTCTATTTAAAATTGAGAAGCAACTCAAAAAATAGGTAGACAACTTGTTTCCATGATAGAGAGAAAAAAAGGCATTTGGGAACAAACAGATCTGGGTTTGGATCCTAGCCTGAACACTTAGTGCCTGTGGGACCATGGCAAGTTATTTATTTATTATATATTAAGTTGTTTGAGCTTATTTTCTAATCTGTAAAATGGAGCTTATAATGTTTGCCCTAAAGAATTCTTGCAAAAGTCAGAGATAATGCACCATACTTGACACTCAATATATAGGAGCTTTTAATCAGCTTCTGGTGATTTTTCTCCTTTGCTTCTCTCTCTGTCCCAAGTGACCTCTTTCTCTTTTTGTATGCAGTCTCTAGACTCCCTGTCATCCTTCTGTGACTTCTCTTTTTTTCCTGAAAGGTTACCCTAATTTACTGGCATCAGACATCACCTGAGTAGAATTATAGGTAGCTGAAGGTTGAGTAATGAAGGACACAAGTCCTGAGGGGTTATGATGACTTAGATCATACAGGCATATTAAATAGGTAATCTCCCCATCAGGCAACTTGATGCTTCACATTGGTAACTTCAAGAAGGCTGATAATGTGACCTACTTCCAACTGATATTCCTTAAATACTTGTTCAACCTTTATTAAAGTGAACAGTAAAGAGTTTCTACTAAAAAATTGTACACATTTTTTGTATTGAAAATGAAATACTTGTTATATGCACTAAAAGTAGCATAAAGTGTTAATTTATTGGAACGATCTTTTCACAATTTTAAGTCACTCACAAAACAGGCAACTTTTATTATTCACAAAAAGAAACAGTGTTAACAAGACTAATATCCTGTGTGTGTGTGTGTGTGTATATATATATATTCTATCTTTCTTGTCTATGTGGTTAATAAAAATAGCATCTAAATAAAGATTTACCTTATCCCTGTCCCCTGCCAATTCTCCTTTCTTTTCATCTTGGAACAAGAATTGACTATTGTAATTTTATTGTTGTTGTTTTTGTTGTTATGCATTTTGAAGTTAAGATAGGACTTTAATCTTATAATTATATTATAGATATATGTATATTTCATGTACACATAGATGTTATGTCATTAAATTATATTATGTATTTCTTCCTAGAAGAGAGACAAATGACTATCAGTATTTGTCAATCATAGTTATTCATTTTGTGTTGTAATTTTGAAGTTTCCAGCTCTGTTTAGTTTTCCCACTTAAATTTCTATAATTGTCAGTGATTGTGAGCATAATACTTTACTTTTTAAAAACCCATGATAACTTGACTAGAACAATGAAATTTTGCAGAATTCTGAAATGTTACAAAAAGTGTCATCAATGGGTGAAAATCTTAATGTGACCTTTGTATATTACTTTTTAATGTTCTTATAGTTTATAGAAATCTTATATTGATTATTTTAGTTAATCCTCACAACAACCACCTAAAATAGGTATTATTAATACAATAGACAGAAAATAGAGACTCAAGTCATTTCATTTGCCCAAGAGTATGAAGCTTGAAGTTGGGATAATAAAAATTCAAATATGAATCCATTAGCTCCAAATATGACACTGTTTTCTGTGACCATGTTGCAGTTAACAGATATTTTTATTTTTAGAAAATTGAACAAATGCTCCAAATTTTAGGTTAAGAGTCAGAAAGGCAGGAATAGAAAATCATCCACCTGGGATGATTTGTCCTAGAGAGTGCAATTAACTTGATCCCAAAATGGTTTAAAGATCTGGGACATTTTTGATTAAGTAGGTGAAGGTTGGTAAAATTTGCCAACTTTTTCTATTCTGACTTCATTCACTTCTTTGTACTTTAAATGTGATTTCACAGAATAAAGAAAAATGGAGCATCACATAAAAAGATTGATATCCATGGCTCCAGGCTTTTAAGATACCTTTTAATCCTACTATATAGGGTTTCAGGAAAAAAAACAACAACAGCATGGATTTAAAAGATTCATGGAGAATGAATGAGAAGTGAGTTGTACAAAGCAGAATGATGTTTTGGGCTGAAAAGTTGTATGTCATTCATGGAAGGAGGATGTTAAGAATGTCTGAAGTATTACCATTGACATGTGAATATCAATTCATTAGGATTTTGTTCATTTATGTTATAAATCCAATTGGTATTATTAATTTGGATTCCATGATTCACTTCAGCCTGGTGTTGCTGATGGGTAGTAGATACTTCACTCTCAAAATATTTTTTAGAATGTTAGGAGGTAGATGGCAGAAGTGTAGGGAAGGTAGAAGTTGAAATAAACATTTCAGCTTTCTGGGTCTCATTGAACTTAAGAAATGTAGTGATATTACAATAATGTTTTACATAGAAAGGAATCTTGAGGAATGGAACATTGCCATTTTGCATAGTGTGATTAAATGCCAAGAACAACCGTGTTGTATTTTCTGAAGGTATTGTTATTTTGAGATGAAAGATTAGGGTTGAATTATGAATAATTACATTTTCAATTGCAATATAGAGGTTCTCTTGGCTTTTATATGTTCAGAATTTTTCAGAGACTCAGAGAAAATTGAGTTGGAATGTTTGGGGAAGAAATCAAAAGGAAGGAACTTAGAGTTTGAAGCAAGTCCTAAAAGGATGAAAGGGAGAAATTCAACTCATAGAAGCTTTGTAATTTGTCCAGAATTTCACAGCTTCTAACGTATGTTCCTGAACTCCATGTTCTCATAGTTCTATACAATCTGTGAAATAGGAGGAATAATAACCCTAATCTATGATGTTACTGTAGTATTAAACTAGAAAATAAATGTGAAGTTAGTTCTTAACACAGTGTGAAGCAGACACATTGCAAGATACTATAAGATTATAATGATGATAATAATAATACTAATTCTATATCCTATGTTTTCTTTGCCTACCACAATGTAGAAACACAAGACGATTCGGCAGTGGAACCAGATTTGGCAAAAAACCTGCTGCTCTTTTGTTCCTATAATGCTAGGAAGTGGCGGGATATGGGTATGCTTGTCAGGGACAGAGAAGGGGTTTGAGGTGGGAAGAAAAGGGAGGAGCATAGGGAGAACAAAACTATGGCACTATTGTGGAAGTTAACATCCTTTTACCAGCCATCCTGGGTTCGCCTCCTACCTCATTGCCAGGGAAAGTATTTGAAAAAGGGCTTATTCACTTACTAATTCTTTAATCTGAATAGATCTATACAAATAAAAGAGACTGATTTCAAGCAATCCAACAATGCACGAAGTGCAGGGGTTGCTTGGTGTGGAGAACTGTGTTTCTTGCTCCAGCGGTGCCCATTCAGGCATGTGTGTACTGAAGAATGGAGATTCATAGCAGGAATGGGAAAGAACCTTTTTAACCTCACAATAAATTAAGCATATGGGGTAAAATAGAGTGCCTATTCCACATACCACTCTTCTGATGTGACTCTTTCAGAAAAAAACTTCTCAATATAAAGTAATTATAACCTACTTACACTGGTCATCCCCTTGTTTTCAGCTCCATTGACTCATTCAACTTCTATCAGTGTTACTTTGTATTTGAGTTATCAGGGGAAAAAAAACCCATTTGGTTTACTTGCTATAGCATGGCTAGGGTTCTTGGAAAGTAATGACTATTGAATTTGTCTTTGGTCCAGGGAGTTTTTATCCTCATTCTTGGGAGGATTTGACAGTTCTGACATTTGGTCATTAGTATTTGGTGACCTACGTGTCTCCAGTAAAACTTGAAGACACAAACATATGTCTGATGAAAGAAAGGAAACAAAGTAAAGCCATAGATTTTTCTTTTTCTTTTTTTTTAACACTTGCTATAGCAGATGGAAAATTTTTATTTTAAGATAAATGAAAAAAAATTTAGGAAATGAAATTTTTCTTGGGTCTCTTAGGAGCAGTCTGATCTTAGGTTAGAATTATGATGAAATAAAAGCAATTTGATGGTATCAGGAGGCTTTTTTTTTTTTTTAACATGAGATCCAGTTAAGGCTTCAGTTTAATTGCTATATCAAGTGGCTAGAATCCATTAGGTTTTTATTAAAACGCATCCCTAAACTTTTGGGGCACTTGAATGGTTCAGTTGGTTAAGAGCAACTCTTGATTTTGGCTCAGGTCATGATCTCAGGGTCCAGGAGCTAGCCCCCCACATCAGGCTCTGTGCTCAGCCAGAGAGTCAGCTTGTAGAGTTTCTCCCCTTCTCCCTCTGCCCCTTCCCTTGCTTGAATACTCTCTCTCAAATAAACAAGTAAATAAAACTTTTTTTTAAAAAAAAGCATCCACAAACTTTCATCAGACATCTCAAATTATATTTTTCAAAAGTCCATGACTATATTCAACCTTATTATCTGAGATAATTCCCTTACTTGAAATGAACTGATTAAATACTTTAATCACATCTACAAAATACCTTCACAGTAACACCTAGATCCAAGTTTGACTGAATAACTGAGGACTGTAGCCTCGCCACGTTGACAACCCATCAATGTGTGACAGATTCATTCAGATAAAAAAGGATTAATAGTCATCAATTGCTTGAATCAAAAAGCGCTTATCTGTCCCTTTCTAAAAAGACATAATTTTGAAAATGCTTCAGCATTGCCTTCTAATTTGCAGTGTAGCTCAGAATAAATAAATTAGTTTGTGACTTGGGTTCTTCCATTTGGGGACAATCTCTGAATTACCTAAATCAGGCTTACTGATGCTTTAGGCCCAAAAATATCAGCACATAGCTCTGATATTTTTGGGGGGGAAGGGAGTGAGGGGAGGATGGACTTATCTTCTTCTTTTCCATCTCCATCTTCTTTCCAGTTCTAATGGAGGAAAGTGTTCTTTCACTGAACTAATTATTTGCTGCTATAGTAAAGGAGGATTCTTCCCCCCCCCCCCCACAAAGTCATGTTGTATACATGATGGCTAATTTCCCAGGCTAGTCTCTCAAAACCCAGTTCAAAGACCAAAAACTGTTCTCTTCAAAAGCTATTCTCTTTAGGTATACACATCCTAGTTTGGAAATTTCTTCCTTATTGCAGCTAGCTTGAATTTACAGCTACTTGTAGAGGAATATATACTCCTAACTAGTATCTGTTCCTTCATGTGCTCATTCATTAACTTATTCTCCTATTCTTAATTGGAAAATTATTCTAATCTTTTCTCATAAGAAAATGTTTACTGAGTCTCTACTATGGTGCTAGTCTTGATACCGAATGCTGTGGTATAAGACTACAAGAGTGAAGGAAATAGCCTCACAGAGCTTAATTATACAGTAAATTCAGGGTCATTGGTGCTAAGATAAGAGAATTAAAAGGTTCTATAGGGAAATGTCACAGGGAGACCAGGGGGCTGCTTCTTAAACTCTTCCTGAACAAACTAATACCTTAATTGACATTAGCTTGGTTTAGGGCATGTAAGAGTGGGGAAGAACAAGGAAAGAGAAAGGAAACATTTGCACAAAGGCTGAAAGGTAAGAGAGCACATGGTGGACTGTGGATTCAGAGAGAACATCTATCAGATTAAAGCACAGAATTCAAATGAGAATGTTTAAATGTCCAGAGATTAAGAAGGGGAAGTAAGTAAGCACTAGATATTGGAAGTCCTAGTTAGCTATGGTAATAATAAATTTTGAACTTCACCTATGGAAGATCAAAAGCCATCAGAGAATTAGAAATAATACAGCAAGGAGTATTCTGGAAAAAATCTCTCTAGATATAATATGGACAGTAGATTGAATAGGGAGACTCTGAAAATTCATTGAAGGTAGAGGTGTTTCTATTTTGGACGTCACTGTGTTTGACATCCAACTGAATAGCTCATTGCTTATACTACAGTGGAAGTTAATTAATTAATTAATTAAATGAATATTTATTAACTGCTAGTATAATATTCTTTCTATATGCAAAGGAGACAGTGATAAATAAGATTGGCATGATCTAAGCCATCATGGGTCTGGAAGAGAAGGGAGAGAGATAACAAACATTACATTTATAAATAAAATAATTACACACTGTCCATGAAAGAAACCAAAGAGCTGCAGTAATACAGAATGATGGGAGGTGCCTATTTTAGGTATGTTTCTCAGGAAAGGCTTACTTAAGAAGGTGGCAGTCTGGAGATATAAATTGTAAAATATGTATTTTAAAATAACTATAAAAAGTAAGATGCAGTGGGAACAATTGTGTGTCTATGCCAGGGTAGTGGAAATGATTATGGAGAGAAGTGGTGGATCTGGAATCCCGGAAAGACATCTTGTGTGGGCAGAAATGGAAAGGAAGCAATGAGTAATGTCAAACAGCCACAGGGAGATGGCATTTCACAAAGTAAGTGATCAAATGTCAAAGTTTGTGACCCAATCAAGTAAGATAAAGATGAGAAACTCCTGTAAATTGCTGGAGAAAGATTTTAAGGTAGTGCCAGTTGAAATTTTTTAGATTTGGAGTTTGCCATGTGGGTGCTTCTGGAAGATCATGGGGGTAGTAGGGAGTTGAAAATTCTAATTTAGATAAGGGCAGAAGAAATGTATTGGGAGCAAAAGTGGGAATAAAGGAGAGCGCCATCTGGAGGCAATGCAATGTTTTAGTAGTAACTGAGGAGAGCAGCAAAGATAGAGTATGATGATAAATCATAAGCATCTAAATGTACAGTTTTAGTGGTGAGTAACTTTGAGTTGATCATAAGGTCTGGAGAATTCTTTTTACTGGGAAGCATTGGGGCCTTACCAGAAGCAGCTATGGTGTGATGGCCTGTACCATGGAGAGATCCTAGAGCGTAAATGGAGTCAGCCTCCATAAGGATCAATTGTGAAGGCTCTTGGAAGAAATCCATGAAGGCTCCCACTGCTTAGGTTGTTGCTGATGTGCACAGTCGTGCAGGGAGGGAACTCTGGCTGGACCTTGGCTTACATCCAGATGTACAGGCCACACACTCATATTACATTAATGGAGTTATTTCTAGACATTCAGCAAAGACTGCTTGTTTTGATATTGCTGAAATTTGATAGTCAAACTTTGTTCAGTCCTTTCTTTTGTTAACAGTGATGTATTGAAGCCGAGACAAAGATGTGGTCACTGCCCTCAGAGAACTCTCCATTAAGTAGAGGGGTGAAGGAAGATAAGTGAAAAAAATAATTGTGGTGCAGTGTATGAATAATTTAGTGGAGTCATTTTCAAAGTGCAATAACTACTTTGGAATATATAGAGGAAGTCTTCAGAGAAGGTAGAATTAGATCTTGTTTTTGAAGAATGGGGAGGACTTCCCCAGGGAGAGAAATGAATGTGGGCCAGTTTGAGAGGAGAGCATGAGAGAGGCAACAAAGACCATGACATTCATGACAAATAGGAACAGGACTGGGTGAGTTTGTAGGAGACCACCATTGAAGCTGGGGACATAGCATGGTGACAGCTTGTGATCTACCCTACTCTGGAAATGATATTCTGCTTGTGCTAATTCAGAGTTCATGCTCTATAATGCGTTTGTTTGGGCTAAAATAGTCCCCTTTTATGACAGTGCCCCTATTTGACTTTCCCATGGTCAGAACTGAACTGCTTAAAATTTCTTATTCCAGAATTGTTCTTATTTTCTGTAATATTCACTCAAACCACTATTTCTACCTTTATCTAATTATTTGTTTTCCCAGAAAACCAGGTTAAATAAGATCATGACCATTTATAATTTCAATTTAGTTTTAAGAGCATAGAAGGAGGAAAGCCTGCGTGGCTGAGTGGTTGAGCGTCTGCCTTTGGCGCAGGTGGTGATCCTGGGGTCTTGGGATGGAGTCCCGCTGTAGGCTCCTTGCAGAGGATTTAAATAAAATCTTTAAAAAAAAGAGCATAGAAGGATCTTAGAGTCTTCTAATTTGTTCTTTTCCTTTAATAACAGCTAGTTATTAGGACAATCAAGCAAATATTTTTTTCTGTTAATGCTCTTGCATCTACTCTATCTGACCCCCATCTTCTTTTTTTCAACTACTTTTTATCTCCCTTTCTCTACTCTTTTTCTCCATCTTGCTTTCTATCATACAAACCGACAACTACCTTCCCTCCACTAAATTTATTCTTCAAATAAACAACAAATAGATATGTAAATGATGTTGTAGAGTCATCTGAATTTTGTGCCCTTACTCTGAGCTCTAATTAAGATGTTCTTCCTATAAACAGTGACCTTTATTAAATAAAGTATGGCCACTATTTCTGATATTCTTAAAATGTATTCTTTCCTAATTTAAAAATTCATGACAAAAACAATAAGCTTCATTGTCCTAGTGAGACTGTGTGTTATGAAAAAGTTATTCTAATAAAAACTTATTCTAAGTTATTGTATAAATCTGACTCCAGTATGTATTAGATTTGCCCATATGAAAAATGTACTAATACCATTGTGACTTAAAATTGCCTTCTTTTTTTAAATAAACGCAGCTAATTCTAAAGACTGAAAATCAGGAATATACCTACCACCATTAAGAATTTTAATTTTCTTTCCTTTTAGATTTAATTTTGACAAACTTATATCTAGTCATTTATGAACCTGGAGTGGATAATTCAGTGGTAGAAAAATGTAGTAGGCTAGTACTTTGAGAATAGTATCAAACATTGCTATCTCAAAAATGCCACTTAAAATCATCTGGGCTATATTGTCATTTTCTTTTGAATGGTGAAAGCTTTTGTTGCCATGTCAACAGCTTGATCTAAAGTTCACTCTTCCCTGGTCTCCAGTGAAAAGATATTCTTCAACTAACTAAATCTCTTAGAGAAGTTCATTAGAGCTGGCTAGATAATTTAACAGTGTAAAAGAAACTGGGAATAATGGAAGGTGTGGCTTAATACTGTCCCTCTAAGCCACAAAACATTCACAGCAGAGTGACTATGCTCTCATGAGCTGCCTCATACACTTAAGTCCAGTTAGCACTCAATAAATTGTTAAACATTCCATTAGCAGTAGAATCTTTTAAAAAACCTTCCCCAAGTAAGTATCACCTGTGGTTGGCCACCAGTTTTCTGAGCAACATGGTACCCAGATAAGTAACCCATTCAGTTTTGGTTCCTAACGCATTTTCCCCAGGTTGTATAGTATTGTAAATCTAGAGAAGATTTGGCAAACTCTATATATTCTGATAACAGCGATTTATTGAGCAGCTATTAGTATATGCCAGGTATTTTGCTAAGCACTGCTATAAAAAATGAGTAAAACTGAGGAATTCTTAGATAGACTTAGATAGACTTGTGGAAATCTATCCTTCAACCGAGAAGGCAAATACATGTAATTACCTGGTGATATAGGTTCTTATATTTAAAGAGTGCAAATAAACCATAGGGCAGAGAAGTAAGAGGGGAGAAAGCAAAATAAGGAAAACCTCTCATTCGTTGTGACAGCAGAATACCTACTAGAATAAGTTAACTTTTGCAAATGTTCTTGTTGAAAATCTGCAGTATGGCTATTACATGGTAGCTTGTTCATTGCCAAATTTTCCATCCAGAAAGCAGTTGTTTCAGTTGGTACATTGACTTCATTAATCAAGATTTCTTTGGAGCATTCTGTTCAGAATCCTTGTCTTAAAGACTTTGATGCATTAGGATGATTCTTCTTTGACAAATATTTGAATTTAAATGAGGATGTTTCCTGATTTAAGAGCTAATGTGATATGATGGCTACTTTCAGTGTCATAGTTAACCCCATTATCTTTACAAGTAAAAATGAACAATTATAAGCTATTCATTGTTAATCCATCTGATGATTAGTTAATGTCTGCATTTAATTTTTGTCATAATACCAGTAAGACTCAGGCAATCCAATTATCACACTTCAGAAATGTGGTGGTATTGTGACACAATGCTTCATAAACAAGACTTAGTGCACCCTTCTCAATTGATCACACTGTTTTGCTTATAGATAAAATTATGATTCATAAGCATTAGTACAGATATGAGAGAACTCCCAATTACTAATATTTTAAGACATTCATCTGAGCAACTAAATAATGACATGACCTGTCATGAAAAGTCATTAATATTTATTGTGCTCTGCTAACATTTAGAGTAAGGGACAGCTCATGCAACAATAGTCATTCATTTATCCAATCAAGAGAGGAATATAAGTATCTGCTGTGTGCCAAGTGCTATCATAGAGCATAGAAATGTAACGTTAACTACACCTGACCTCTATTTTTAAGACACCTACAATCTATATGAAGAGATAGATTTCTAGTAATTACAACACAAAATGAAAGTACTAATAAATACAAGTAAAATGAGTTTTGGGAGCATCAAGAATAGAGAAATATTTGCAAGGTGAAGGCTTCACAGAAAAGGCAACTTTAAAGCTGAATCTTGAAGGAAGAATAGATTTTGTAAGGCAGATAAGCTGTATTGTAATAGGTAAACTGTACTATAATACACTTTACCATAATACTGTAATATGATAAAATTCTTATATCATACACATTTGTCAAGTATTTTATATCCTATTTTCTTGTTATACATCTTATTTATTGTCATAATAACCCTGTGAGTAGACACCATTATCATTTCCATCTTAGAGGTAGAAAAAGTACCAGGCTTAGAAAATTTAGTGGTTTGTCAAGGTTCCAGCCAGGGTATGGAGGAAGGGTCACATCACAACTAGAGCTTTTACCCACCAAAACGAAATCATTTCTCAATATGGTGGTGACATACTGAATAGACACAGGGTCTTGGAAAACTTAGCATTATTTTCTGGCCCAGATAATTGGATTTTACCCTACAATTTTCTAGTTTTGATTAGATTGTAAAGGCTTGAGAATAAGGTCTAATCCACTTATTTACTGTTTCTTCTAGTGCCCTGGATGGACTTCCTAGGTAATTACAGACACAGACTATTTTTTGTATGCGTGAAAATATTTTTGAGGCACAAAATCTTTGCAAATACAAAATAATACTTTAAAATATTTGGAATAAAGATGTTCTCAGAAGCAAGTGCCCTGCCATTGATTCATGAGTGCAGAGTCTTAACTTTACTAGGGAAACTGAGAAATCATAAATGATGCATAAATCAGTGATGTACTTGCAAGATTCTGACAAAGTCAGTTAGTATCAGAAGAACAGACATAAATAAATTAGTTTCTTGCTGAATAAAACATAAATAAATCAGAAGAATGAACCTAAAAGGATCCAGATCCTGCTTTAATTAAACAAGCAGTAAAATATACCAAACATAAAATATCAGCATCTCTGAATACATCTCTAATTCCAGATGTAACATCCTGCCTTCTGCTAAGACATTGTGTGTCAGAGTCCAGAATTCACTAGGTAAATCCACTATTTAAATAAAAATTAAACTGAGGAAAAGAGACATGCTTCCTATCAGAAGTATGATTTGTAACTTATATTTTGCTAGAAATAATATTATAAGGACAACATCATGACTTTAATCACAGTAAATCTGTTCTCTTATTTCTTCAGTGCAAAGATTTGGAGCCACCTACCCACAGTTTGCCTGATTTCTCCATCTTTCAAGAGCCAAATTGCATTATGTTTTAGAAATGATTTTGAGATTTTTTTCTCTAATTTTTTTGATTGCTCAAGCCTTGGTTATTTTTAAAAGCTTTAGATTTTCTTTGCACTCATTTCTCATTTAGAGTTTGAAATGATATCAACTACATCTGCCTTAAGAAACAGCATTCAAATCAGAATCCGGATGGATGGGTTTGAAGTACTTTTTTTTAAGTAGAAAGCATTTTATTAACTAAAGTTTCTTCCCATGGGAATATTTTAAATGTGTGAAGATAAAGAGAATATGTAATCTTCATAGCAGCTGGTGGGAGAAAGTCTTTATAGAAAGAGACCAGCCTTGTTAAGAAGAGGCTTTTATAAAGCCACTAAGGTAGGAACAAGGCTTTAGAGTCTCAGGTAGAACATACACCTAGGTTTTATGCAAAGAAGAAAGCAATGCTGAAAAATTAAGAATAAATGAAACAGGAGGTGGAATGGTTAATCTGTGGGGCAGCCTGGAGTGAGCAGTGGTTTTCAAACTATAGGTCACATCCCATTAGTGAGCATCGAGTCAATGAATGGATGGTCACTAGTCATATATGTATGTATGAGAAGAGAATAGAAAATGTCAGTGCATAACATGTAGTAAAGATAAAATATTATTTTTAGAAAATAATCAGCATGTCATACATAGTAATAATTAAGTATTGTTTTGTAAAATGTTCAATTTTATGTATGTGCATGTAAGTACATTTCTTATAAAATCTTGGTAAAAAGAAATTGTGAACAATGATCTAAAGAGAAGAGAAATTCAAATTAATGGCAGGGTAGGGTTTTTTGGGGGAAGGGGGAAGAATAAAATAAAAAATTTGCAAGCCGTCTCTGTATCCCTTGCTAAAACTTGAGTAAATTCTAGTTTGAAATGTGTTATTGTTTTGTGTGTGTGTGTGTGTACATGCACCTCCACATACATGCAGGAATGTATAGGTGGAATATTATAAACGGGGGGGGGGATTTCAAGAATTAGGAAAGAATCATTTAGAAAAAATATATATACAGAAACCAATAAAATTCAAATACCTATATTAGGAAGGGAAAGCAGCATAAACACAGTTATTTCATTAAGTCATTCAAGCTGATTTTGAGTTTCCTCACCTGAAATGAGATGTATAATTAATTGAATGTGTATATTAGGTCCAGTGCTAAAATTCACTTTATTTTTAATGAAACCTTTTCATGTTTCTGAATTTTGATGTGCTATCAGAAAGAACATCAGAGTTTGCTATTTTTAAAATTTTCCCTAAAACTTTAATCTTGAAAATCTTCACCTCTGTTCTTGTATGTGATTTTGTCTTGCACATAAGCCCCGATATTTTGTGTTAAGGTGTAGCATTATGTTTTTCCTGTTTTCTACAATTTATAGTCTGTAGATTAAACTATTTTAGAAGCAATTTAGAAATTACTGAAACTTATTTTTAGTATTTTCATTAAAATAAATATTTTTTCCTTTTTTTCCTTCTTTTCAACATCCTTCCCTTTTTTCTTTCTTCCTCTCTGATATAGAAAGTTCCTCCAAGGTGACATGCCAGGAACAGTAGTGAATAAGGCAGATGCCATCTCTGTCCTCATAAAATTATGGTTAAGAGGAAGGAGAGATTTAAGAGTGCATACAGGGAGGGACATTTAGCCTAAACTTGCAGTATTGGAGAAGGCCTCTGGATCAAATGACACATAAGATATCAGGTGAAGTATGAGATACATGACTAGGTAAGCAGAGCTGGGATGAGGTGCAGAATGGCATAGGCAAAAGGAATTGCATGTGCATGGGGTAGGAAGCAAGATGAGCATGGGAGGAAGAGGTGAGAGGTGATCCTAGAGGTAGAAAGGGGCTTCGGCTCATCACAAAAGTCACTGAAGCCAGGTAGGAATCTGAGTTGTATCATAAAAACAATGGGGAGTCCTTGAGGGCATTTTAACAGGTTCTACTTGATTTCTGCTTGAGAAGGAATGTATTTGTGGAAACAGTCGAAAGCTACTCAAAGTACAGTGTAGACTCTAGGCTAGAGTCAACAAATGTCTGCTGTACAGGGCCAGATATTAAATATTTGGACTTTATGGATTATATGGATGATTTCTCATACAACTATTCAACTCTGTTGTAGTGTGAACACAGTCATGGACAATATGTGAACAAATGAGTGTTATTGTGTTCTAGTGCTATTTTATTTAAGGACATTGAAATTTGATTTCATCTTATTTTCATGTATGGCAATTTTTTTATTTATTACTCCTTTCAACCATTTAGAAATGATTCTTACCATGTATGTCATAGAAAAACAGTTTCTGGACTGGATTTGACACTAACTCCAGTGTATTGACCCCTATCTACAGAACAAAACAGGTGTGTAAAGGAGGGGGTAACACTGGGGAAAACATGAGGATATTTACAGAGTAAAGGACATGGGTTGATTTCTGCTTCTGACTCTAATTCTGATAGAGTGCAAAGATACTTTAAGCATTATACACAATTGTGAAGTCTCTTAAGCTGATAGCTTTGAAGGGCAATATATATCTATATTTATACATTCTAATATGTTTAAGGGGGATTAATTTTTAAAAAATCAAGTTCTGCTGTTTCATTATAAGCTAATAGTGGAAGCAATCATTAAATATAGAGATACGTATAGAGATATATAAGTTTTTAAAGTAATGGGTATATGTAACTTTTTTTAAAAAAGAAATGTATTAGTCTGGGTTCTCCAGGGAAACCAAACCGATAACCAGTAGACAGTCTCATGTATACAGTCTCAGCTCCCTCTCAGCCATGTAAGAATGAGCATTGGGCCTGCAAGAAATCCTTCAGCCAGTGCTGGATTATCACTTATCTTTCCATGTTTCAGACTCAACATGTACTCCTTTGTTCTGCTTAAGCATATGTGTCATGTGGTATCTGGCCAACCTCACTATTTTATCTATCCTGTGTAATGAGGAAACAGGATCCTTCTGCTGCAGCACAAAGAGGGTGCTGCTAGAAGGGACCCACTGGCCATGGCCACAAGGAACTAATGCCCATTATTTAAGCTGATTTTGCCCTGTCTCTTCTCTATGTGAGTAAAGCATTGTTCCATGCAGTGCTTGACTATGTTGTATTTTTCTTAGTGACTCAGATATTGAGATGTTGTGGGCAGAAGTGTTCGAACTTATACTCCTGATAATAGGCAACAGATGCTATTTGATTCACATTTTATATCTATTTATATCTATAGCTATCTATATTTCTCTCTCTCCTCTCCTTTTTTTTTTCTCTCTCACACAATTGTGGAGGCTCTATCTCAAGATCTACAGTTAGCAAGTTGGAGGAGAACCAGGAGAGCTGATGGTAAAAGTTCCAATCTTAGTCTAAGTCCAAAGGCAAGGGAAGACCATTAACTCATCTTGAAGACAAAGAGAAAGAGAGAATTCTTTCTTTTAAAATCTTTTTTAATATTTTAAATCTATTTAAGACTTCAGTGAGCTGGATGAGAGCTATCTACACTGGGGAGGTCAGTCTGCTTTATTCAGTCTACCGTTTTAATCTTATTCAGAAACATTCTCACAGACATACAGAAATAATGTTTCATCAAATATCTGAGCACTTCATAGCCTATTCAAGTTGACATATGAAGTTTACCATCACAGAAAACAAGAGGGTTTACAAACTGGATTGGCATCGCTGGATAAACTTCTTTAAAGAATAGCATTAACTAAGTAAGACCTGAAAGATGAGTTAGCTAAACAGCAGAGTGGCTGGGGGTATTGAGGGTAGAGAAGAAAATTTTAGATAGGGGAGCTATTAGAATCTAGAAAAAGACAAGGACATAAGAAAGGCCAGAAGAAGCACTTAATTTCTACCCAGAAGTTTGCTGGCCTTTTCTGAAGAGCAGGGTTAAACACTGTAGGAACCCTAAGAGGACTTTGTATCTCTCTATTGTCTCATCAGGGTTGAACCAGCCATAGCAGCTACAGATCACTGGTACTATTCAACTCTCCAGAAACAAGCACACTTCTTAAGCAATAGGCCTCTGCACTACTTTTGTCCCTACATCAATCCTATCTAAATAACTTCTAAGAGTAAAAAGAATCGGCTACAGGAAAAACTTCCAGTCTTCATAACAAAGGCATAGTGTATGTCCTTGGCCCCAGAGAGCCTCTCCTCCTTAGGGGAACACTCCACCAGGAGGATATCATGGGTACATCATCCTTGACTTTAGGAAGAGGTGGGTTAGGCCTGTGACCCACCACAGGTAAGTTCATCTGAAAGCTATAAGTTGGTTCTGATAGCCTCAGATCTCATTTGTGCGAATTACAGGAACTGTTTTTTTTTTTCATTGAAGGAAACAGTAAAAAAATCATCTATACAGCAGCCTTGAAAATTTTTATTTTTGTCAGGAATATCATTAAAATATACTTGCACAAAAATAATTCTTACAGTGGGAAGATAAAGCAATTTCATTGTCTTAGGACCACCCTCTATAGCACCAGTGGAATATCCTCTTTCGTCATATGTTTTAGTACCACATTAAAAAAAAATCACAATGCAATGTATCACGCGATTCTAGGTTTACATTTATAATCTTCGTATATGGCATGCACCTTTTGATTATCTGTCTATCTCCATTAGGATCTATGTTAAGCCACAGAAAAGTGAGTTTTTCAGCATTTTAAATATGATGAAGATCATAGTTTCCTGTTCTGATGTGGTTTTAGCTACATTTTTTGTGCCCAGGCATATAGTGTATATTCCTAACATTATGACAGATCCATTTTCAAGGGTGAAAAAAAGCTCTCATATCTTCATAACTTATGAATAGTTTAGGCCTGCCTACCAGAAATCCAGCTGTGTTACTATAGAAACCTTATTGGCCTAGATGTGATGTCATGATCCCACAAAAGCTAAAATTCAACCATTCTATTATAAATTGTTAATAAAAATATATATTGAATCATCTAATTATTACTTACAGACAACACTTCCCCCATGCTTTACTCTAAGGAGTTAAAAAAATATCCTAAATATGACTGGTCAATAATGAAATATAAGAGTGGGGATGGGGGAGGTGTTGACTGAAATGGTGAATTTACTGTTTTTTAAAAACTGTACTGTATTTTTTAAAATACAATGTAACAAATGACTGCTGAAAATATATTCTAGTGACAAAATTATCTCAATGATGTTTAAAACAGCTAAGTACAACTCTCTAAATAAGTCCTGTGCTTCTCTTCCTGATGACAGAAGAGGCTTGTAGCCATTATGTTCAAAGAGCAAAACTCAGAGGGTGCCATCATAAGGGATCTTTATTTTTCTGTACAACTCTCCCTTTAATCTTGCACTAAAGGGTGCTAATTTGTCTTCTGCCCTTAAATGACATTCAGGGTGGGTTTCATAACTTGGAAAATAAAAAGTCCCACGTTCACTTCTCATTACAAAGAGTCTCTCTGTTCAGTAATTATTATGTCCAGTCTAGTGTAATAATAAACAACTTTGAATTTTAATTAAGCTAAAAGCTTCTGCCTTCCCTTATAAAGGGCCTAATAAAGGTAGGAATCTGCAGTCTGACTGGATAAGGGCTTCAACAGCTTTTTCCTCTGGCAGCATTATCTCCTCCACTAACAACTGCTGCTTGGAACAGGAGGCAGAGAGTGAGAAAAGACAAGAGAACACAATGAGAACAGGTTTAATTTGACTACAGCTGGTGAACTAGTATCAATCCTTTGGAGGAATACTAAGAATCGAAGCTGATCCTTATTCCTGGAGCACTTTCATGGGTTTCATCATAGGAAATACATCTTCTCCAACTGAATAGCTTGTTTCCTGCATCATCCTGGGTACCTGGAGAAACTGCTTTCAATCTCTCTCTCTGCTAGTATCTCCTTAGTCCTCTAGGTAGTACTTCTAGGAAGGCCAAAGGAAAATCTAGTATTGTCTTCTCTTCTGCATAACTAGTATCTGGCCCACAAAAATCATGGAGTCTGACTCATCATGGGAAAGAGTACAACCTTCTTGTTTCAGCTCCTTCACAGGCTGATCTAGCCTTTTACCTATTAAATAGCTCAGACAGGGTGTCTACCAAGACCCAAGGACATATGTCAAGCTTTTCTGTAGTTTCCTTGAAGTTCTTTCACTAGTTTAAGGTAGAGACTAGGAAGTGGGGTGGGGTGGGGTGGAGGATGGTATTCACAGTATATTAATCTCCAGGGAGGTCCTCCTTCTAATGTTCAGTTTTCTTTGGCCAATTCAACCTCAACCATATTAGTCTCCCAATGTCAGAGAAGGGTAAGAGTAACAAAATTGGTTTTAATTAACAAACAACCTTTTAAAAAGTCCTGCATATTAGTCCATGCCTCACTTTGGCATCTTGGGATTTTGACATTTATTTTCTTGGGGCCTCAATGAGAAATAAAATAGTTTCCCATTTTAACAGCCAGGTATAGTAGCCATTAATAGTCTTCTTATTTGAAAAAAAAAAACTTAAATGATACCCTAATAGTAAGTTAACATGCAAATGTAGTAATAAAACATGAAATAACATTTGTGTGAGCATAAAAGTTTATATGTGGGCTGTCAGTGCATTCTTAAGTGATGGTATTATTTGAATATTTGGCAGTTTCATCCAAACATTAGGAATTATATGTAACTAAAATGTACTTACCAAAACAAATGAATAAAAGATTATTTTTAAACCATGCAATATATTAATATTTATGAGTAACCACGTAAATACTTTTCCTTTGCCTGGAATATCTAACCCTTATGTCTGCATCTCGTTGTAGCCTAGAACACAACTTTGTTTGCTTCCAAATGCCTTTATGGTAATTGTGTTCTAAATATCATTTAGGGGATGTGATTTTGGTGGAATGTTCCATCTTGAACACCAATGGCAAGTTCTGATTCATGTAAGCCAATCAATAAAGTCATTTCCTAGCTTCATGACTGGCTTAGAGATAGGGATATAAAATAATTTGGCAAAATGAAAAATTTGTTTATGACTTCTGGGAAAAGTATTTCCTCTTTATTTCCAGGAAACAAGATAGTTTCCCTTCCTAATGGGCAAGAACTGAGGAAAATATATTTCTAACATCTATTGGTGGGTATTTGAAATCTCAGAAAAGACTAGCTTAAAATGATAATGATACTGTGGAAAACAGAAACCAGATGAAAGGAAACTAGGATTCATGTCATCTTTGAGTCACTTTAACTAAACTAATCAAAGCCTGACCTTTCTTTGGACTGTCTAGTTATCTGAGTGATAAATTCCATTGTTCTTTAGGGCAGATCTAGTAGATTTCCCATTGCTTGCAAATGAAAGCATCTGTACTTACAAAATGCCTGTTTAGAACATTATCTGTGTATTGCTAGCAATCTGGCCACTAGGAGTATAATTGGGTATTCATTACTATCACTAAGGGCATTTTGGCTTTCTTAATTAAAATGGCTACTGCATTTGTGTTCTGATTCTTTATTTGCTCTACAATGATCTGTAGGTGATTGGTTTGACCAATTTCTGCTCATGCTCTTTCTTCTTGTATAGTTATGATTACATATTTGCAATATGGTTTGCCTATGATTCTCACTTTGTGATTGATCTCTAGACATAGGCCTTGGTTGATTTTCTTCCACTCATTCTCCAGGACCTGGCGCTGAATCTCTTACTGCAATTGCTCTTTTTTTTTTTTTTTTTTCCAGAATTGCATTATTAAGAGATGAAGTTAACTCTGAGTAAATAGGAAACTTTTTAATCTAAAGAGCTATAGTGTAATCCTCCAGAAACTTTTAAAAGAAAAATAATTTATCTTAGCATTATATTAATTTTATTTCTATTTTAATAGAATATTGAATGAGAACCCTCACTCTATCATATGCATAAATCCCTTTTACTATTTTTCCTTCTAGAGCTATGTAGAAAAAAAATTTCAAGGGATTTCATAGTATTAGACAGGGGTGTGATAATTCTCTCTCTTTCCTTTAGAGAGGCATCTTAGTTTGGAATTCCCTAAAAGAAGACTCTAGGACAAGGATTTGGTTGTTGGTAGTTTATGTGGGAGATAATTCAAGGTGTGGAATGAAGGAGCCAGGAGAGTAGGATGGAGAAGGATAAAAAGTCAATAAAAGGTAAACTATTGATCTGCCTAACAGTGTGGACTATGGAACTCAATATTAGTAGGGCTCTCTGAAGAACCACATAGAGTGTCCTAAGTTGTGTTTCAGGTCCCTATTCCTGTACCATTCACATCAATTATAACTTTTCCAATGGTGGAGATTTTCTACTAAGAAGACAGTCACTAAACATCATCTCAAAAATGACTCTAGGAGATGAGTTATTTGGAATTCTTCATTGCAGGAGTAAAAGTCAAAGTAACATTAAGTCTAATTAATTAACAAATAAATTTACTTTAAATTTAAAATCAAAATGCCCCCCAATAGCAAATTGACTATTAAGTTAAAGTACAGACAAAAGAAAGAGTCCCATGAAATCAAATTGCAAAGACTAATCCTCCTTAAAATCTACTTTGGTTTATTAAAAAGTATGCAGAAAACAACTTTTTTTGGTTATCAGTGGGTACTGGCTGTATATAAATACATGTATATGCTTTGTCATTGCCTTTTTAAAAGAAATGGCCCTCTTTCTAATATAGCAGGGAAGTCTTTGAATTTCTAGATAAAAGTGTTCATAGTAAAAAAAAAAATAGGTATTATAATAAAAAAAAAAGCCTTAGTCTTCTACATACCATGAATGAGAAACCTTAAGTAAGTGGTTCTTTTATTTTATATCAAGGAGATTTTTTCATTAAATTGTACCAATTTGGGCTTAGTAGCACTCTGTGCACACAGATAGGAAAAAAATCTTGGCAGTGGGATTATTCAGAGCTTCTGGTATGAATTGACCACTTCTTAAAGATTTTTATTTATTTGAGACAGAGAGAGACAGTGCAAGAGGGGGGAGGAGCAGAGAGAGAGGGACAAGTGAACTCATTCTGAGCGTGGGGCCCCACATGGGGTGCCATTGCACAACCCTGAGATCATGACCTGAGCTGAAATCAAGAATCTGATGCTCAACCAACTGAAACAGCCAGGTGCCCCTGAATGGACCATTTTTGTTCTTGGTTTATAAAACTATATTATAGTAAGAATAATAATACTTGAGAAATTATAAAAACCTACACAATGCCATTCCCTAAGGAAAAGCAGATAGTAATAGCAAGAACAGTAGAAGTTAACATAGTTCAAAAGACTTATTGAATAGATGTTCTTCTCCTATGTATATCATGGGAAGACTTCTGCTTTCTGACTCCACTGTCACAGTGGGGTCTGAGGATTGTCCCTGAGATAGACTTCTGCCTGTGGGATTATAGAAAGACTAACTGAATCCCTGAGTATCAGAGGAACTACCATCGAGTTATTATCTCTCTAATATTCATAGATTCTGAATCTGATCAAATATCAGACCAATAATATAATGTATTTAAAATGTGATTTTATTTTACTTTATTTTTTAAATATGATTTAAAAAACACACAAAATAGTAAAGGCATCAAGATATTGTTTTTACAGATAAATTTAAAATCTGTCCTGACTTTGAGTTTTATTTTTTCTTGTCAAAAGCATTGAGGTAGCCACTAATTATAGTTAGGCACATTTGTGTATTTTATCTCCACATCTAATAACAATATAATGTTATTGTATTGTTACAGTACTATATTGTTAATGTCTAGTAACAAAACAATGTTGTCTATCATTCATTTTTTAAAGATTTTATTTATTTATTTGATTGAGTGACCACACCTGAATGCAGCAGGGTTGGGGGAGGGGTGCACTTGGTCGGGTAGGGGGTGGGTAGAATGAAGGAAGAGGGACAAACAAACTCCATGCTGAGCATTGAGTCAGTTGCAGGTTGCAGGGCTCCATCCCAGAGCCTTAAGATCATGACCTGACCAAGAGTCAGATGCTTAACTGACTGAGCCACCAGGTTCCCCTATTGTCTATCATTTATTAAATAATCATAATGTTCCAGGCACTATACTGAGTGCCTTAATATGCTGTTAATTTAATTCTTCAATAATCCTCTGAGTGGATATTACTAGCTTCATTTTATGGATGAGAAAATGAAGACTTAGATTAATTAATTTGTCCAAGGTCACAACATTAGTAAGTGAAGGAACTTGGATGTGATTCCAAGAAAGGTCCAGGATCATTGTCAAGTCACAAATTAATGACCTCATTAGAAGTTTAGTAAAATACATTTGCCATACTTCTCAAAAAATAGCAGTGGTAGGATTTAGCAAGATTCTGTCTTCTATGAAGACAGCAATGTTCAGGTATAATTGTCTGATTAACGCTATATTTTGTTTCACCTTGGACAATACTTTTTATCTTTTTAATTGGATTTTATTGCCTGGAGAAGTTTTAGGTTTACAGAAAAAATGAGCTAAAAATACAGAGTTTCCATACCTCTTCTGTTCATTTCACTCTCAAGTACAGCATCCCTAGTACTGACATCCTACACTGGAATGGTATATTTGTTAGGATTGATGAAGTTATATCAACACATAATTATCACCATAAGTCCATAGTTTATATTAGGGTTGTACATTGTATGAGTTTTAACATATGCATTATGACATATATACACTATTTTTAAAAAGATTTTATTTATTTATTTGATGAGAGAGAAAGAGAGAGAGAGAGCACAAGCAGGGGAGAGAGAGAAGCAGATTCCCCACTGAGCAGGGAGCCTGATGTAGGGCTTGATCCCAGGACCCTGGGATCATGACATGAGCCAAGGCAGATACATAACAGACTGAGCCACCCAGGAGCCCATATATCCATTATTATAGTATCATAAATAAGAGTTTCACAACAATATTTTGTAATGATATTCATTCTGTTAGTCTGTCTTCAATTTTTAATTCAATAAATTGGAACTATGAAATCTTAGAAGAGACCTTAGAGATCCCATCAAGTAGATTTGGCCCAATCCATACAAATTTAATATGCTACCAACCTATCAATGTTTCAGTGGGACCAGTCTTAGAAGAAAGCACAAACAGACATCCACTGCATCCAAATTGAGATTATTCAAAGAAGTTATGGGCTGTCATTTATTTTGAAGGAACTGGGTATTCTATTTGGCAAAACAGTTTATTCAGTTTTAAGGGGCATTCTTCTGTACCAATCACACTACAGAGAGCTGCAATTCTTAATAAATTATTTTCTTTTGTTGTTAAGATTTGGAAAACTTATCCTAAAAGTTTTTTCTGACATTTATCTCCTGCAGGTAAAATTGTCCCAAACTCTAGGGCCACATATATATCTGTAAAGCACTTTTCAACTGTTAACTAAAACCCAAAGCCAATGTTTGTTTTTAATTCCAGCATTTTTCTAGCCCACTTTTCCTGAAGTGGATTGATGTTTGATTAGGAACCTATGTTTGATTCTTAAACTTGAACAGTAGAATGACAGTTGTAACCCTGAAAGAATATAGCTCTTTTTCAACTGACAACATAGAGAAATTGCATTATATGTGCATCTAAGAGAGTTCAATCATGTTCGCTGCAGTCCACACCTTGCCAAAGCCTCTCTTGAGATGTCAGATATTTGACAGTCTCCCAGGCATATGAACTGTGGATTCTGGTAGCTTCTCCAATTTGTCTTTTTATTCAGTTACATCATCTATAAATACTGCATCTAAAATTTACTATCTTTGTGCAGAGTGAGAGATGGCATGATTAGAATGCTATAGAACCTAATTTGCTCCCTACTTTTTACAAAGAGTAACCAAGGTCATACTCAGTTTTATCCACTACCTTGTCTTCAAGATTGCTTTTGAATAAAGGATTCATCAATATTTGAAAAAAAAAGTATAAAATATGTCTAAAATGTCTTCTAACTACTTTATCCTATGAGTCTGTGTTTTCTTTTCAAGATTTTTTTATTTCTTTATTTAAGAGAGAGAGAGAGAGAGAGAGAGAGAGAGAATAAGCAGGGAGAGGGACAGAGGAAGAGAGATAGGCAGACTCCCTGCTGAGCAGGGAGTGCAATGCGAGGCTTGATCCCAGGACCCTGAGATCATGACCTGAGCTGAAGGCAGACATATAACCAACTGAGCCACCCAGGTGCTCCTGAGTCTGTGTTTTGTCATGGAAATCTGTTCTCCATTGTATTCTCCAAAAATAATGGGAGGAGACAATGTTAAAGGGTAGTGCTACAAAATAGGACATACATTTCTAATAAAAATAACTATCATTGATTGAGTATTTATTTCTAATAAAAATAACTATCATTGATTGAGTATTTATAGTATGGAAAGTTTTATAAGTGCTTACATGAATAAATTCATTTAATATTCACAACAACCCTGTAAGTTTGGTATTATACCTAAGATGATATAAGTATAGGAGTTAGGATCTCAACCCAGCCAGTTTACTCCAGAACCCATACTCTTAATTATAATTTAATATCCTTTTAGCTTAGTAATGATACTTTAGAAGATGAAGTCAACATATCATTTGCTCTCAGGAATAAATGAATGGACAAGAATCTTTGAAAAGTTATGAGAATGCTTATAGTGAAGCTCTAATTTATCAGATTTATCTTGGATGGGATCACCAGACTGAAAAGTAATTGAGACATTGTTTTGTCAGTTTTTATAAATTGTTTCCGGCTAAGATGCTGACATGTGAACAACAACAACAAAGTTTATTTAGGGCATCACTTTAAGTATCTTTCCAACAACAATGCCACATCAATTCCTCTGCTAGGATTTCCAGTACAATGTTAGGTATGTTGAGTAAGAGTGATGAGTGTAGACAACTTTTCTTTGTTCCAAATCTTAGGGGAACAGATATAGTTTCAACAAAGAGATGAAAACTTTAAAAAAAATCCAATGGAAATGCTAGATATAAAAAACAAGATGACATTCAGTTTTCATTATTAAATATGATATTACTATGGTCATGGCATATACATTTTCTTCTTAGTTTCTTCAGAGTTGTTCCCATGCATAGATGTTGAATTTTGTAAAAAGGCTTTTTCTGCATCTATGAAAACGGTCATATTTTTTTTCTTTTGTCTGTTGATCCAGTGAATTGCATTGATCAATATTTGAGTGTTGAATCAGCCTTACATTTCCATATGATACCCCACTTTGGCCATAAAATATTTTATTTTTAAGACATTCTTGGTTTGTATTTTCTGTTGTTTTATTGAGGTTTTCATGTCTATGGTCATGGGAAAAATTGGTTTGTAATTTTATTTTCTTATGATGCATTTGTTTTTACTGTCAGGGTATTCTGACCTCAAAGTAAATTGGAAAGTATCCCCTTCTCTTCTATATTATGGGAGAATTTGGTATAGAATTGGATTTTATTTTATATAAAATATTTTCTTTCTTCTGATTGCTTGGGTTCAATTTACTTTTGTCATATTTTCTTAAGCTGCAATGTTAGATCTTGCTTTCAGATCTTCTTTACTGATATGAGCTTTTAATACTGTAAATACCCTTTTGAGCACTGCTTCAGCTGCATGCAGTGATGTATTGAACAATTTTACACTGGCATATAAGAACTGATTATAGCATCTCTTCCTAATGCCATTTTCTGTGCTGTCCACCATGATAGGAATATTCACATCATGGAAATTTGCAAGTACTACAAATAAGTTTTTTTTTTTTTCCACATGACTGGTTGTCAAACATTTACTATTACACCATTCTCTGGGTCTTATGAATTTTGATATGTCATGTTTTCTTTTTTCACTTAAACCAAAATATACTTCCCTTGCTCTTTAGATTTCCTCTTTGACTTATAAGTTATTTAGAGGGTGTTGCTTAACCTACAAAATATTTTAGGAATTTTCCAGGTATCCCTCTATTATTGATTTTTAGTTTACCTTAATTATAATATAAGAATATACTTTATAGGGATCCCTGGGTGGCGCAGCGGTTTGGCGCCTGCCTTTGGCCCAGGGCGCGATCCTGGAGACCCGGGATCGAATCCCACATCAGGCTCCCGGTGCATGGAGCCTGCTTCTCCCTCTGCCTGTGTCTCTGCCTCTCTCTCTCTCTCTCTCTCTCTCTCTGTGACTATCATAAATTTAAAAAAAAAAAAGATTTAAAAAAAAAGAATATACTTTATAGAATTGCAATTATTTTAATATTTACAAATTATCGTTAGAATTTGTTTATGGCCCAGAATGTAGTTTAAGGTTCAGAATATTCTCTGTGCACTTGAAATGATTATATATCCATGTATAGTTGAGTGGAAAAATATGTCAATTAGATGAAGTTGTTTCCTTGTGTAGTTCTAGGCTTCTATATTTTTCTTAGTTTTCTTTTTACATGTTCTATCATTGATTAAGAAAGGAGTACTGAGGGGCACCTGGGTGGCTCAGTGGTTGAGCATCTGCCTTTGGCTCAGGTGGTGATCCTGGGATCCTGACATCAGGTCCTGCATGGGGCTCCCTGCAGGGAGCCTGCCTCTCCCTCCGCCTATGTTTCTGCCTCTTTCTCTGCCTATGTTTCTGCCTCTCTCTCTCTGTGTCTTTCATGAATAAATAAACACATTCTTAAAAAGAAAGAAAAAAAGGAGTAAAAAAAGGAGTACTAATGTTTTCAACTCTAATTTCTTTCTGTTTGTTTTGGTGTGTTATATGTTTCTAGAAATTTATCCATTTCTTCTAGTTTGTCCAATTTGTTGGCATGTAGTTTTCCGTAATTTTTTTAAAGATTTTATTTATTTATTCATGAGAGACAGAGAGAGAGAGAGACAGAGACAGAGAGAGAGAGAGGCAGATACCCAGGCAGAGGGAGAAGCAGGCTCCATGCAAGAAGCCCGACGTGGTCCAGGACCATGCCCTGGGCCAAAGGCAGGCACCAAATCGCTGAGCCACCCAGGCATCTCCATAATATTTTCTTATAATTGTTTGTATTTCTGTGGTGTTGGTGGTCATTTCTCCTCTCTCGTTTCTGATTTCATTTATTTGAATCCTTTCTTTCTTCTTCTTGATAAGTCTGGATAGAGGTTTATCAGTTTTATTGATTTGTTTTTTCAAAGAACCAGCTCCTGGTTTCATTGATCTGTTCTACTGTTTTTGTTTTTAAGTTTCTATATCATTTATTTCTACTCTAATCTTTTTTATTTCCTTCCTTCTGCTAGTTTTAGGTTTTGTTTGTTATTCTTTTCCTATTTCCTTTAAATGTAAGGTTAGTTTGTGTTTTTGGAATTTTTCTAGCCTGTGTTACTGTAAATGGCTCTTAGAATGGCTTTTGCTGCATTCCAAAGGTCTTGAGCCATTGTGTTTTCATTTTCATTTGTTTCCATGTACTTTTTAAATTTTCTTCTTTTATTTCTGGATGACCCATTTATTGTTTGGTAGCATGTTATTTAATTTCCATGTATCTGTGGACTTTCCAGATTTTTTCTTGTGACTAACTTCAATTTTCATAGTGCTGTGGTCAGAAAAGTTTCATACTATGATTTTGATCTTTTGAATTTGTCAAGGCTTGTTTTGTGGCCTCATATGTGATCTATTTTGGAGAATGTTCCATATGCATTAAAAAAATGTGTATGCTGCTGATTTAGGATGGAATGTTCTGAATATATCTGTTAAATTCATCTGATCCAGTGTGTCATTCAAAGGCATTATTTCTTCATTGATTTTGTATTTAGATGGTCTTTCCATTAGTGTAATAGATTGTTAAAGTCCTTACTATTACTGTATTATTATCAATTAATTCCTTTATGTTTTTTGTTAATTATTTCATGTATTTGAGTACCCCATGTTGGGTACATAAATATTTATAATTTTTATATCTTTTTGTTGGATTGTCCCTGTTATTATTACAAAGTATCCTTTTTAAAAAAAGGTTTTATCTATTTATTCATGAGAGACAGAGAGAGAGAGGCAGACACAGACAGAGGGAGAAGCAGGCTTCTCACAGGGAGCCCAATGCAGGACTCGATCCTGGAACCCTGGGATCACAACTCTAAACCAAAGGCAGATGCTCAACCACTGAGCCACGTAGGTGTCCCTACAAAGTATCCTTTTTTGTCTCTTGTTACAATATTTGTTTTAAAGTCTCTTATAAGTGTTATACTCCAGCTTTCCTTTGACATCCATCTGCATGATTTATGTTTTTTCATCCCCCCACGTTCAATCCACATGTGCCTTTAGGTCTAAAAAGAGTTTCTTGGAAGCAGCATATAGATGGGTCTTGTTTTATATCCATCTGTCACTCTATGTCTTTTTTTTTTTTAAGATTTTATTTATTCACTCATGAGAGACACAGAGAGAGAGAGAGGCAGAGGCACAGGCAGAGGGAGGAGAAGCAGGCTCAAGGCAGCGAGCCCAATCCGGGAATCGATCTCGGGACTCCAGGATCACGCCCTGGGTCAAAGGCAAGCGCTAAACTGCTGAGCCACACAGGGATCCCACTCTATGTCTTTTGATTGGATCATTTATTCCATTTACATTCAAAATAATTATTGAGAGGTATGTATTTATTGCCATTTTATTAGCTGTTTTGAGGTTGTTTTGAGGTTTTGAGAAGATCTGAAGATCTTCTCTGATCCTATTTTGTCTTTCTCTCTTTCACGGTTTGCTGGTTTTCTTTAGTGATATATTTGAATTTCTTTCTGTTTCTTCTTTGCATACTTATTGGTGGTTTTTGATTTGTGGTTACTATTAGGTTTGTATATAACATCTTCTGTATATAGTAGTCCATATTAAATAGGTAGTCATTTAAATTTGAGCCCATCCTTTACTCCTCTCAACCCCATGTTTGAGATATTTTGTGTCATATTTTGCATCCTTTTATTTTGTGAATTTCTTGACTGATTTTTTTACAGAAATATTTATTTTTATTATTTTTGTATTTCCTTCCTTCATACTGTCACTTCTGGTCTTTTCTTTCTACTCCAAGTGCCCTCTTTTAATATTTCTTGGCAGGGCTCATTTTGTGGTCATTCATTATTTTAGTTTCTATCGTCTGGGAAACTCTTTATCTCTTCAATAGCCTTGCTGGAGAGAATATACCGGGCTGTAGATTTTTCCCATTCAGCACTTTGAATATATCATACCACTTTTTTGTGGCTTGGAAAGTTTCTGCTCAAAAATTCGCTGATAGCCTTATGAGGTTTCCTTTGTATGTAACTTTCCTTTGTATGTCTTCTTTTGTCTTGCTGCTTTACAATTTTTTCCTTTATCCCTATATTTTGCCATTTGTAATTATATATATAAAATTATATGTAAATTATATGTAAAAAAATATATATATATTATATGTAAAAATACCACTAAGTTTTTTGGTGTTGTTTAAAATGTAAAATGTGTAGTTTTGACATCTATGTAACTGCCTCCACAATTAAGATAATGAATATATCCATTACCCAAAAAGTTTTTGCTCATCTCTTTGTAATACTTTCCTCCCAACCCTTCCTACCCACTCCCTGCCAATCCTTAGGCAACCACTAATCTGCTTTCTGTCAGCAGAATTGTTTTGAATCCATCTGTGTTGATGTCTGTGACAGTAGTTCATTCCTTTTTATGCTGAGTAGTATTTCATTGCATGGATACACTACAATTTGTTTATTCATTTACTTGTTGGAAGTTTGGATTTAAAAAATTATATATATATAATTGGTGTGGATTTGCTTTTGTTGATTTTGTTGGAGGTTCTCTGTGCTTCCTGGAGTTTGATATCTATTTCCTTCCCCAGACTAGGGAAGTTTCCAACTTTTATCTCTTAAAATAAATATCTGCCCCCTTTACTCTCTTTCTTTTTCTGGCACTCCTATAAAGCAAATGTTATTACATTTGGTGGAGTCGCTAAGTTCCCTAAGTTTATTTTTAAATTTGTTTATTTGTTTCACTTTTTTGTAACACTTTACTGAGATATAAGTTGTATGCTATAAAATTGCCTTAAATTATAGGATTTCTTTGATTTTAGGATATTAACAGTTGTGCAGCTATTACCACTCTCTTAATTTTGAAATATTTTTTTATCAATTCAGAAAGCAAGAACTCATCTCTTAGTAGTAACTCCTCATTATGTCTGACTTACTTCATTTAGTACAGTGTTTTCAAGGTTCCTCCATGTTGTAGTTTCTGTTAGTATATCATTCCTTTTCATAGCTGAGTAATATTCCAAGCATGAGTATACCACGTTTTGTTCATTTATTCATTCATTCATTGATGGATACTCTAGTTGATTCTACTTTATATTATTTTAATCTATTTATGTTTTTATACTTAAAGTAGTTTTTTATAGACAGCATATAGTTGGATCTTGCTTGTATATTGATTATGGCACTCTCTTTTCTTTTAATTGGTTTGTTTAAACCATTGTAATTAGTTGATATGATTATATTAATATTTCTCATCTTCTTAGATGGTTTCTATTATTTGTTATATTAGCTCTTTTTTCTTCTTCTATTTCTCTTTGTTTTTTTTCGGGGGGATGACCTTTTAAATGGCACATTTATTTCCACAATTGCCTTATTATATATCTCTTTGAAGTATTTGTGTGTGTGTGTGTGTGTGTGTGTGTGTGTGTGTGGTGTATGTGTGGTTGTTCTCCAGTTTACAATATGCATCTTATTTCATGAGAACATGCCTTCAAATAATTTTATGCTATTTCATATGTAGTGTAAAGGCATAATGACAGTATACTCCCAATTCATTCTTCCCATACTTTGTCATTTTTGTTATACATTTATTTTTATATATTTTGCTTCAATTTTTGCTTTAGACAGTTATTTTTTAGGAAATAAAATAAGAAAAAGTGAAATTTATGTTCCTTTTCATTACTGGTTCTCTTCATTTTTATTTTTATGGATCCAAATTGCATTCTGTCATCACATTCCTCTAGCTAACAAACTTTTTTAACATCCTAGTGCATGTCTACTGGCAATGGATGTTGTTTTCTTTTTTCTGGAGAAAAGTCCTTATTTCTCTTTTATTTTTGAAAGTTATTTTCACAATATGTAAAATTCTGGGTTGATTAATTTTTGTCTTTTGACACTTTAATGTTGTCATTCCTTTATCTTCTAGTTTCAATAATTTATAATGAGAAATCTTAATTCTTATATTTGTTCCTTTGTATGTAATCTGATTCTTTCTATTTGTCATTGGTTTTCAGAAGTTTGAACATGAGATGTCTAGGGATTTGTGTATGTGTTTTGTTTTTATTCTAGTTGTAATTCTATGAGATTCTTGGATTTGTGATTTTGCATCTATCACTAATTTTGGAAAATTCTCTGACGTAATATCTTCAAATTTCATTTTCTTTCTCTTCTTCTGGGATTCCAATTTTGTGTATGTTAGGTCATTTGATATTTTTTCACAGAAAGAATGTTTTTTCTACTTGTATTTCAATTTGGTTAATTTTTATCCTGTATCTTCAATTTCACTATCAATTTCATTTCAATTGTCAGTCTACTAATAAGCTCATCAAAATCATTTTTTATTTCTCTAATGTTTTTTATTTCTAGCATTTCCATTTGATCTTTTTTCTTAGTTTCATTCCTTTGTTGAAATGACCTACCTAATCATATACATTGTCCACATTTTTCCACTGGAGCCCTTTACATATTAATCATAATTTATTAATTTTCCTATTGATAGTTTCAACCTCTGGTTCATATTCATGTCTGGTTTTGTTTATATTTTAATTGCTTCCTATATGTCTCATAAATTGTTTTTTGTTGAAAGCTGGAAAATTTGTATAGGAAGTAGAAACTGAAGTAAAAAGTATTCTTTCCTAGAAATGTGTATGCAATTTATTTTGTTTTGTTTTGTTTTTGCCAGGGCTTTATTATAAGTGGTCGGTCTTATTAGGAGTTGAACTGTGGGGCAGTTTTGGTGGCTCAGCAGTTTAGCGCTGCCTTCAGCCCAGGGCCTGATCCTGGCGACCTGGGATTGAGTCCCACGTCGGGTTCCCTGCGTGGAGCCTGCTTCTCCCTCTGCCTGTGTCTCTACCTCTCTCTTTCTCTCTGTGTCTCTCAAGAATAAATAAATAAAATCTCAGAAAAAAAAAAAAAGGAGTTGAATTGTGTAACCTTCAAGTTCCTCTACTGCAGCATTTTCTAATGGAAACAATATAAAACACACATGTAATTTAAAAGTCTTCAGCAGCCTTATTTTAAAGAGTAAAAATAAAAATGAATTTAAGTTAACAATATACTTGATTTAACCCAATATATCTAAAATAATATCGATATGTAGTTCTAGCTACATTGAAGTGCTCAATAGCTGCATGTGGTTTGTGGCGATGATATTAGATAACAAAACTTGAGTATTTCCTGTGTGTAGGCTGGAAGTTGGTTTGTCTGAGAGTTTTTCTCAGTGTCTTTTCCAGCTTTACCTTTAGATTTTCTGTTATTGCCTTTGCCTTAGAGAAATTCTCTCTCCATGTTCTTGGCCTTCACCTAGTAGTAGTACGCTGCTGTTACTTTATTAATTTAGTGCCTGGTAGTAGGCACTGGGGGGACATTCTCTGTTGTTCTGGTTCAGCCTTGCTCTTAGGCAGTACTTTGTCCCTACATCTCAAGGTTGGGGCTTGCTCAATAATTCTTCTCTTCGCTCTAATGATCTGGACTCAGTGAATACTTCTGCCCTTCCTCCAGGCTTAGAGAATACTATTTGTTTTCTTATTCCAAATACTTAGTGTTGTTGCCTGTGCCTTGAGTGTGATGATGTGTTCTTCATCCCTCCAGAGACTTACGATTTTGTTCCATAGAAAAGATAAGGAAAGGATACAACTAGGGTTTTGTGCCCTTCCTAGGTCCTGTACTACAATAGTGAGTTTCTTAAGATTCAAGTGCTGCCTCCAGTCATGGTAGTATCCAATGAGGTTTGTGAAGAGTCTGACAGTCAATGCAGTTTACTAGTATTTTTGCTTCTTGAGAGTCATATGCTGTCACACTAGCTCACATTTTACCTTTGGCAAGCTGGTAAATTTTAGTAGAATTACCCCCACTAACTTGTGTAACTTTGGGTATCTGGCATCTGCCTTAGGTAATCAAGAGCTAGTGTGCTGTTTCTCCTTGGAAACATTTGTTTTTTTTCTTAGATTTAAGGCTATATGCTTGCTTTTTGACCCTCTTATCTTACAGATTCAAGAAACATTGTGATTTTGCAGATTTTTCTCTTTTTTTAATGTAAGAGGGAAAGTGACACTGTTTTCAGCTTTCTGTATTCCAAGTAGAAGCTGGAATTCCTGATGCTTACTTTTGAGAAATATAACTCTATAAAGTTGGAATCACCAGTGTATCTCACAGGAAGTTACTAATATTCAGGGAATAAAGTCCAGCTCATATAAAACTCTTTAGGTCATATTTTATTATGCTTCAGTTTATACTGAGAAACAATATATTTTCATTTTTTTTCCAAATGTAAAGTGTAATGATTTAAATATCCATTTTAATACCACACTCCCTGCTATCAGAGAGGCTGATATGTCAAATAAAGGGAGATCTGCCCCTCTTTCTGGCACATAGGAATCAATGACACAGACATTTCTTTGTGAATAGAAGAATGGGGGTTGATTGGTGTCATGGTGAGCAAGCAAATGAGACTGGGCAGTGGCATTCTCTATATCCTTTCAGGCATGTGAAGCCATGCTCTATGATAGGGTTATATACGATTGGATGTCCAGGGTTGATGCATTTACATTGTTTCACAAAAGAACAAGCTCAGACCATGTAGTATAGATTTATGTAGCCAGTTACACAGAGCACTAAACATATATTCAAAAAACATTTGGAACATATTGTTTCTAATCTGACACTTTTACCTCCAGGTATGGATTGTTGCAATGACCGCCGGTTATAAATCACAGCTACTAACTAATGGACACTATGAGCCTGTGGCTTTATTGACACCCACTATTTTCTGTGAGTGTTTCATGTTGTTTTTTTGCTGAAGCTTGCTGTGACAAGTTAGAGCCCATCTGTCTACTCAGTAACAAGCAAAATGACAAACATAACATACAAAACATTGTTCACATATCCAAGATTGTTTTCTACCATTTGCTTTTACTAATATGCTAACATTTAGAACTGATAAATAAATGAAAGATGGGGAGGACTTTGAAATTGGGATCATCTTTATGAGAACTGTATGATGCAATATTTTTAAGTGGTCATTTGTTCGCATTCAGATTTGTTGTGCATTTTATATTTAAGTCATTACCTCTCCTAAAGGATCCAATGCTGTGAAGTAAATTAACTTTCATATTTTATGTCAGTGGAGATGCAAAGGAGGTGCCTCTCTGTCTTTGGAGCTATTTTTTTACAGGAAGGTGTGGACATGTGGCATGACTGGTATTTTGTTTCCTGATCTAAAAAGATTTTTTTTAATGATGAAAATATGCACCCTTTACTATACATTTTTTTCTACTATAGCTACTGCTCTATGACTGCCCATTGCTTTTTTTAAATAGTGTTACAGCTTTGCTTGGGAGATGCTCTGTATTTTTTGTTTAAGGTAAAATCAAATGAAAAGATTTAGGAATTTGATGAAATGACTTAATCAGAGGGAATATGTATTTAACACATTTTGTGCTCCTTCTCCAGCATACATCCTTGTCTCCCCCAACTTTTCACAAAATACCTTGTATGTGTTGAAGATTAAGCATAAAAAATGTGTTCAATTGGATTCATGAAACCAGGTCAGCTGACTGTGGGATACTCTCCTAATGATGGCATTTGACTATGATGAGATTCTCCCTCAACCTTCTTACCTTTCTAAAAACTGCCTAACTTTGACTTTAAGGCATGCATGAGCTAAAATATTGTGCAGTTCTTACACAAAAGACTTATAAATACCCACCATTATTGCTGTTATTAATATTCTTTTGTTTTAAAGAGAAAAGTACCAACTCCTCTCAGTTCAGAGCAAATAACACAACTGTAAAAGCTGTTGCCAAGCAACCTACATTCACAGCTCAGATGGACTAAATTGTTTATATTCATATGTGGATAAAATTGACCCACTCCTTCTTTGAAAAAGATATATATGAAGTCTTTGAGGTATTTCTACTAAGATTTTTAGGGTGCAGGTCATGGCATTATTTTTCTGTAAGAGGCTCTAAAGCTGACACATCAGGTGTATATATCTCTTTCATTATTCATGCCAATTTACAGTATGGGTATCTGGTTTGGAGTCTGTTTCCCCATTAGATTGTGAGTTTCTGGAGGACAAGGACTGTGTTCTCCTCACACATAAAGGGATCCTATACATAGCTAGCATTCCATAAGTGTATGATAAGAGATGTGTTAAAAATGATCTTATACAAGTGTCTGTATAAGACACTATTTCACACTTTCTGTGAAAATTTTTTGCTAGAACATAGGAAGAAGAAACTTTTAGATTAAAGAATCCAGTAATATTAAATTATGATAAGCCAATACTAAAGCAATAAGTTAAAAAATAATATAATTACAGTATTTTAGAGTTAGAAGAGTTTTTATGTGATACTTATTCCAGTGGTCTCAAACTTAGTTCTTATTTGAAGTACACAGGAGCTTATAAACTTAATTGGTCCAGGATGAAGTTTTGAATTGGAGGATTTTTCTAAAGTTCCCCAGATGATTCAACTGTAGGATTGAGAACCAACCACTAATATAGTCCAACAGTCTCATTTTATGGTGAAGAAAATAGCCCCAGAAGAGTGAGAAGTGTCAGGTTGTAAAAAGAACACAAGCTCTGGAATCACCTGCAAACTATCTGCCAAAGTGTGATTTTAGCCATCAGTTCATCATTTTAAAATTGAGATAATAATATTTATTTGTGGGACTTTTGGGGAGATTGAATGGGATGACACGTATAGCACAGCTAGAGCCATGTTTGGTAGGAGCCAGGCAAAAATTGACCTTCTCTTGACAATTTTATGGGCTGCAAACATAACATGGATAAAACCTTGATCTACTGATTGCCAATGCCTTCAATATCATGGAAAGCAATGCAGGATACCTTTAGCTCTGATGGTTCTACTGGAAAGGAGCAAGCATTAATATATCTGTCAAGATCCCTGTAGGAAACACATGAAACATTCAGAAGGGTAAATAAAAAGAATTTAATGAAGAAACTTATTTTCAAAGGTGTGACAAAATTAAGGGAACCACTAAAGTACCATGAAACAAGATAGGGCCTGCCAGTTCATGAGGTCAGAGTGGCTATTGGAACCCGGTATGATCTGTGGCTGTAAGAAATAGGCCACCAAGAAGAAGCTGCACCCCATTTAAAGGAACCAAACTGCAGCCTGGCAGGAAGAGAGCCAGGATCGCTGTCTCCGGCTGCTGTCTGATTTTCTGCTGGCCATCACATTGGCTAAGACATAGGACAAAGAGGCCTAATTGATGCAATTCATAAAGGTCAGTCTCCCAGTGCTGAGAGCAGTGCAGGGGGAAAAAAAGGAGACGGCTCTGAAAGGGCAGCAGCACTAGGCTGGGTACTTTATGTGCATGATGTCTTTAAAGCTTGTGTTGCTTTGGGGCTAATCCAATTGAATATAAATTGTCTGAAATTACTGACATTCTCTGTGGCACAGCTTTCAATGCCAGGAATTCACATATATCCCTACTAACTTTGTCCTGAAATAAACTTTCTCCAGCAGTAAAACCTGAACTTCACAGCTGAATATGTGTCCACTATAGAGGAGGCACAGCTTCTACTCTGGCAAATGGCTGACTTTGCTGGAGTAGATTCAGCAGGGGAATCAGCATGCAAAGTCTGCTAGCCAGGGACACGGAATAACCAAAATCCACTCCTGCCTCCAGCAGCTGCTTGCTTTTCCCGAGCCGTCTGTTCACCTCTTTGTTTTGTAATTTATCCATGAAGAAATGAGAAGAACACCTGCTTCTCATTACAAGATTGAGATGTTTTGAGGGAAAAGAGGGTCATTCTTATGGAAGAAAAGTGCTATCTACTTAAATACAAAGTTGAAGCAGGAGCCATTCTATTGGCACTGATTTTAGTCAACAGACAGGACACATAGAAGATACCTGACATTTTACTTCTTTTGATAAACTTATTTTTGAGACTCATCTGGAGAATTAGAGGAAAATAAGTAGCCTCTGCCTTTGAGGAGTTCATGGTCTTGTGGGAAGAATCAGAAATGAAACCTTTCTTAAAAGGGAATAATAATAGATTCGATAAAGGTTTTGGTACCTTTTAAAATTCTTGTATATATTAATCTAGTAATAGCTATCTATCTATATAATTATATTTATTTATCCACTTAAATTTTGTATATAAGCTGTGATCTACATAAACTCTTTTAGCACTACAAATGCATCAAATCCTGACCAGGAGTACCTCTTGGCTCCTCTCCTACCTGACAGTGCCTTCCCTGGAAATCTAAGAGCCCTAACAGGGCCCTCTTTTGGGTTGCAAATGGCCAGTTCTTCATTGTATCCTCACGCAGTGGAGAGTGAGGGACCCCTCTGGTGTATCTCTTTTATAAGGGCACTAATACCATTCATGGAGCCTCTACCCTCATTACCTAATTTCCTTCCAAAGACCCTTGTATTTGTGGGGAGGTAGGGTTCTGACATAAGAATTTAGAGGGTGGAACACAAACATTCAATCCAAAACAGAAGTTGTATATGTAACTGAGGTGGCACAGTTACACCACTGATAGACACACCATAAATGATAGGTGACATAATCACCTCTCACTAGGATCTCTTTATCTCAGACAGGATGGTGTGTCACTGTACCCCTGAGAGGGTCCTCTCTATAACTCAACCATACTGACACCTTGATCTCAGATTTTCAGTCTCTAGAACTGTGAGAAACACATCTCTGTTGTTTATAAGCCACCTAGTCTATGGTATTCTGTTATGACAGACTGAGATAAGACAGGCTCACATCTTCACAACACAGAATATTGTATTACATGGCTAGGAAGCAGTAGAGTCCTGTTAGGTACTTAGCTCTGCCTCCCTATGACCTCCATGGCAGTATGCTACCTTGTTTTATTATATCAGATTGGTGAAGGAGGATCAGAAGTCAGAGTTCCTTGAGAACAAGAAATGAGTATACGAAAAATCTGGTTGACATTAGAAGTAATTTTTATGTGCATCATTTATAGAATATTTTCCAAAATGACCATATCCTGCCTCCAAAGATTCTCAAGCATTTAAGTATATTTTTACTCTGCAAGTATTTTTCTTTGCAAGTATTTTTTTTTATTCAAGTATTCATAAAGTCAGTTGCATAAAATTCCTATGCTCTGTCCAGACCCTCCTGAATCTGGTGATTATTTTTCTCTCTTCATTGCCTGAGAAATAGTAGGAATGATAGAGAGAATGTACAGTAGTCAGCTTCTGTCTTGTAGCACTTTGTTATAATGGTTCTGTGTCTGACATCTTCATGATATTGTCCCTTTCCCAGCTCCACTCTTTCAGAAAGAATATTATAGCCCATTAAGTATGAGAGATCTTGAAATGGTGCAATCTGAAGTATAGGAATTACTTAATGCAGAGAAAAGAAATTCTGTGGGACCACACTAGCATCCTTCACCTATAGAGAACACATATGATATGCTCATCATGCTCAGTCCTGGGAAGGTCACTTGGCTTTTAGATAGAGAACCATAAGTAATCCAGTGGCAGTGGCAACAAGCCTTCCAGTAATCTAGATCTTGATTAATGTAGACGGCTTTGTTAAAAGGCATATTGAGGGATCCCTGGGTGGCTCAGCAGTTTGGCGCCGCCTTCAGCCCAGGACCTGATCCTGGAGTCCTGGGATTGAGTCCCACGTCGGGCTCCCTGCATGGAGGGAGTCCTTCTGCCTGTGTCTCTGCCTCTCTCTCTCTCTCTCTCTCTCTCTCTCTCTCTGTGTGTGTGTGTGTCTCATGAATAAATAAATAAAATCTTTAAAAAATTTTTAAAGGCATATTGAATGTCAGAAATGGATTTATATTAGTGAAATTGTCTTAATTAACACTTTCAGTTAGTAAATGGGCCTCCATTGGTGAAATAAAATGTATTCAAGATATGGATTTGCTAAAACATTTTAGAGATACTCTAAATTGGAGATAAGAATCTAGTTATGCCTGTGGTCTGTAGCCTCAAGAAAATTTCCAAACTTGATTCTTAAATGCTTCTCTGTCCAGCCATTGGTTTAGCATAATGTCTGCTTTCCTAATGGAAACCGTAGTGTAAACAGAATCCTATTTCTGAAGTGTTCCTGTGTCTGCCTTTAGTAGTTCTTTCAGGCCTGGTATAATTACAGCATCTAAAATAAGGCAGAAAACTGGAGAATTTTTTGACTTAAATAATGTAATGCATGAACTATATTGTGCCTTCTACCTAATAAACATCTATTCAATAAATATCTATGTGTTTAGCAGAAGTAGCTAACTTTTAAGTACCTCAAATCTTTGAAGGCCACTGTTACAAGTCAAAGAACCCAAGAGGTCTTACATCAGTTGATGACAGTTAACCTTCCTTATATTTTATTTTTTAAAGATTTTATTTATTTATTCATGAGAGGCACAGAGATAGAGGTAGAGACACAGGCAGAGGGAGAAGCAGGTTCCATGTAGGGAGCCTGAGATGGAACTCGATCCCAGGTCTCCAGGATCACGCCCTGGGCTGAAGGTGGCGCTAAGCCGCTGAGCCAACCAGGCTGCCCCCTTCCTTATATTTTAATTTACCTTATTGGCTATGCAGGTTTTGGGGATTCAGACCAGTACTGATAGTTTAAAATATATATATTAAATATATTTTATATTTTATAATGTATATATACACATATACATATATATATAATGTTTTATATATATATATTCTAAATTCTAACCAACCGGTTTAGTAGTAGGACTTTCAGATCAAGCTCCTTTCTAGGTTGGAGATAGCTTATATTAGCAAATTTTTATTTCCTACAATCCTTATTAGTTCTAGTTAGTGAGGTCTCTTATATTTATTCATTTTGGGAAATAGGAACAGAACCAGAAATATAGCCATTAGCCATGAATTCATTAATTGTTCTTTTGTGCTATAGCCATACCTTTGGGTAGGTATCACCTATCACTGATAATTTAGAGCAGCTGATAATTGCAAATTTGATGGTTTTTCCGGCTTTGTCACTTCTATCCCCAACGTGATTTGTTTGTTTTTTTCCTAATTGATAGCTGCTGTTTTTATTATGAATTATTAACAGTAAGTTTTGTCATTTGGTAAAATGATAAATTATTCTTTTGTTCTTAAGGCTAATTGCAGTTCTTTGTGTGTCATTCATACTTTAACATTTCCTAATAGATATGAGTAAACAAATCATTGCAAACATAAATATAATTGTGTGGGAAGATAATTTTTAAAAAAGGTCACAAATTGACTTGTGTTTAGGGGCAGGAATGGTAATATAAATGTGCAAAAGGCAGGTATAAGACAGTAAGGAAAAGAGGAACTGTGGCTCAAGAAACATTTTTAATGCTTTTCTTTCTGAGCTATTCAAATAAAACTGACCTCTAGGTGCAGTGGATTGTACCAAGCAAAGCTTTGGAAATGAAATTGATGATTTCTAAAATTCAAGGTTTTTATAAATAAATATTTTGAAGAAATTGATATTATCTATACTTTAAAAATATTTGTCTTAGTTACTGTTTATTTATATTATTACCAAAAATGATATAAAGATAGAACTATGAGGTTTCTAAAGTCCAGGGAATATGATCAGATTTTATATAGACCAAAGACAACTATATAGCAAGATCATAGAGAGTGGTTAAATATTCAAAACCTCCATCTTTCTGTCACAAATGTATAGTGAATGCATTCATTTTCCCAGAATACCTACATTTTATAGTCTTGAGATTAGTGTACATATGACAATTAATTAGAAATAAAATGTAAGTGAAAAACCTATAAGGAACAAAATGCTTTTCTAATAGCTATAGCCAAATGTATAAATCTTACAAGATAGAACCTTTTACTTCAACTGTCTGATATTTATGGTCTTAGTCCCTTCAAAAGATATGGCTTGCAAATATTTATCTTAGCAATATAACAAGATATAGTGCCGTCTCATTGAATTGTGTTTTCAGAGCTCAACTTTTCTCCCAAAGTTCCTGCTGTTAGAAACATTTAGCTTCTGATGTTAAATTTTAATTTTAAACAAGGCTGAATTATGTTTATAATTTTTAAATTCTACAGATATTAGGGCCCAAAACAACTAAAACAAATGAATAGGGCAGTCTCTTTGTGCTTGGAATCTTATTCCCTAACATTCCAGGAGAAAATTCTTAGTTATTAGGAAATATACTCTATCATTGGTGTATGGACCAATTTGCCTTCAACAGCTCCTTGACATACGGTTTGAACCTACTGCTCAGGTGACTGTGCCAAAGTAGTTTGCTCTAGCTGAGAGCAATAGCTTTGGTGACAGATTCTTTGGCTTGGAAAGGCAGTAGAATTCCTAGATCAGTCTTCTGCAAGGGGGCAAAGCTCAACAGGGAACTCACCATCCAGGTGAAAGAGATGACTCAGTGACATAGCTTAGGATGGTGGATCTGATAATCTTTGGGAGTCAGTGTGTGGATATATTCAGCAAAGAGGAGATCAAAGGAGTAATTAGGCTGAGAAACCAAGGGTTAAATATCGTTTATTAATGGCTATATCTATAATACATTTCACAGATAGGTCTGTTTACCATGTTTTGTCACAGTTTGTGTTTTACATCTCTTCTTTCTTGATCGATGCAACATCAAAAATGCCAGAATCATATTTTTTTTCATTTTGTATACTCGAAACATAATAGAATAGGTATTTCATATATGTTGTCCTTTGATGAAACTGAACATATTTATAAAGACTCTTTTGGTTACAAGTTATAGAAACCTATTTGAACTAACATGGGGAAAAAAGATGAATTTTTAATCTGGGAAAGATCACATCAGGTATCAGAAAAGTAGCTAGTAGCAGACCTATAAATGTCAATAGGACACTTTCCCATCACTATCCCTCTGCAAAACACTTCCCTCTCCCTCTGTGGACCAGCTTCCTCTTCTCCTTCAGCTCACAAGGTGGAATACATGACTGTAAATAAGCACCCACATTTACATGATAGAAGGTCAGTCTTTCGGGTAAGAAGAAATACCTTTCTCAGCCCCAGTTCTAAATTCTCCAAGAAGAGAGGTTCTTTGTTATGGTCTTGGATCAAATGTCCATTTATATCTGGCAAGGGCCTTGGGCCATCTCGCTGACTGCTGCCCAAAGATACAGTTGCATGGAAGTGGGGAAGCAGGTTTTGGGAAAGGGTAAGTGAAACAATTCTAAAAGTAGGGACCCATTACTTTAGAAGAATCAATGTTAAAGCAGGTTAAGAAATACATATATACATATGTGTATATATTATATATAATTTATTTACTGTATACATTATATAATACCATGTAGTGTATACAATAATCAATTATAACATGTTATATTATAGAAAATATATAACATATAATATGTATCTTATATATGTGTAATGAAATCAACATACCTTTTAGAGACTCATCCTACTCTTAGCAAAGCTGTACAAAGAGGAAAAGAACAATATGAGAGGTTTCTCTAAGAATCTTTTGTTGGATGCTAGGCCTTAAGAATTGGGAAGGAAGCTGATCCTCTGTTCTGGTGAAGCACTAGTTATCCAGACAAGAGCTATTGCATAATAAAAGCTTTCTTCTTTGTTCCCACTCTCTCTCTCTCCCTTTTTCACCCTGCTTCTTATACTGTAACCCACAGCAGTGTGGCTGCTTCCATTTCTAAAAGGCCCTATTGGTGAAAGAACATAGGCCTCAGCAATGAAAAGAGTTGCAAAGATATAAGAAAAGCTATATAAATTACTGCTAACGTAGGTAAATTGGATTGGCGGTAAATATAATGGAGATGGGCATATAAAAGATTCAAAATATTTATTTAAATTGTTTTTGATATTGAAGTATTTGCTATACTACACAGGTATTTTGATATCCCCAGAGTTTTCTACATATTTTCAACATATTTAACATTATGTTTGGGCTCTTATATTGTTCTAGGCACTGTTCTAAACATTTTACTTACTATTCTGTTTCATTGACATACTAACTTTTCAGGTAGGTAATTAGCCTCTTTTAGCAGAGAAGGAAACTGAGTCACAGAGGGATTAAATAACTTGACCAATATCACACAGTGTGTGGTGCAGCCAGGACTGGACCCACTTGGTTCCAGAGCTCACCTTAGTGTGCAGTCCATATAAATTTCACCTACCTTTTCTTTGCAGGTACAGGGGCATGACAAGTTGTGTAGCTGATAAAGTTAAGAAACATGTTACTGGAAATATTTTAGTAAGTGAGAACTATGACGTTGTTATATAAAGGTTAGGAAAGGCATACCATAATTTCCTGTGCTTTTTTTGACTCTAAGGTGACAGATGGGACTATTTTAGGAAGACAAATGTCTTAAGGAACTTCGGGGTTTCTAACATTTTGCTTTTCAGTTCAGATGCAGTCATTTGATTAATGAAGTGCTAGTGTGAGTTTCCTTAATTTTCAGGCTTAAAAACAAGATCACTAGAAGAATATATGATAAGTTTAAGTAGCAACTATAGTAGTCATCTATCTCTTTCCAAATAGGAGCATTTAAATGATTAGAGCATTGCCTATATTAAAACTGTGAAAATACATTGTGGAAACTTTGATCTTTTACCTTCTCACAATAGGGCATCTTAAATATCAACTCCATGCCACCATCCCTTCTTTCTCCCAGTCTACTTTTAATTGGCTGATGTCACTAAATCACCAGTAAAATAACTTCCAACTTAGTTTCCCAGTACTCTTTGCATAGTGCTTTTCTAACTCAAAATCCTTTTATGTTTGTCCTTGCATTAATTTTATGTTCAGATGTGACTGACAGTTTCACAGATGGACAGCCCTAAAGAAAGTAGATCATACACTATTCTCCTTTGAATTATTTGCGACTTAACATTCATATATTAGAAATGAAGGACAGACTTGCTGTATATATCTGGCAGGTCTTAGTTGGAAACTACCTTAGGCCAAAAGCAGCAGATGCTCTGTTTTCACAGTTGTTCATAAGAATCACATGAAAGTAAAGACACCTTGCCTGTCTAATCTGGTCTCAGCACTTGATTGGGCCATTTGGATGAGGGCAGAATTTGTGCAGAGTGAGCTTAAATCAACTCAGATCATATCTCTTATCCTACTTTGATCCCTTTCATGGCTTCCCATCTCATTCAAAACTCATGCCCAAATCCTACATGACCTGGTCTCCTCTGACTGTGTCTTTTAGCCCTGATTCCAGTCACTCTTTCTTAATTTCTCCCAGGACATTCCTACCTGGGCACCTTTGCATTTATAGTTCCCTCCATCTGAAATGCTCTTTCTCAGATATTCCAAAGACTCACACCTTCTCCCTTCCTCAAATGCATCTCAGTAAACCTTTCCCTATCTTCATAGAAATGTTGCCCCCTATACCTGATACTTCTTTCTTTTTTATTCCTAAGAAGTTATATCTGTCTTACTTTTGATATGTTTTACTTACTTTCCTCATTATTGTTTTGTCTTAAGAATTTAGATACTTTTGTCTGTTTTACTCAATAGGTATATCCTCAGAGTCTAGAATAGTGCCTCGGTAAAATAATAGTTGAATAAATGAACAAGAACAGACTGTATATACAAAAAACAGAGATAATAAAGGAGAGTGTGATTAAGTCTTTAGTGGTATTAGAAAATATTTGGGAAGACAGCCTGGAGGAGGTAACATCAAAACTGGGTATTTAAGAATTAATAGGATTTTTCCAAGAGGGCAATTTGAAAGGACATTCCACACAGTTAAAGCAGCATCTGTAATGGCACAGATATAAAACCACATAAAATGTGTTTGGAAAACTCTAAGCTTTAAAATATTGATGAATATTAATATGTATTAAAATAAGGAAATTATAATTTATTCTTTAAATAATGGAAAGTCCACGAGGAGTTTCAAGCATGAATGATAGAGAATCATGTTCTGCTCTGGCAGCAATGAAAAACATGGATTTGAGGAAAGTGAATCTTGGCTTAGGAATACAAGTTAAAAGCCTTAGCAGTAATGCAAACTGAAGAAGATGAGAGACTGTACTACAGGGTGTGTGTGGAGGGGTGGTAACAGAAAGAATTTACAGGAATAAATGATTGAGAGTGTGTGTGTGTGTGTGTATGTGTGTGTGCTTTTGAGGAGGAGATTTAGAGGAATGGATGAGCTGAATTTATAATTGTTGATGAAAAATAGTATTGTTCAGCTGAATTATCCAGTCTCTTATTTGTTGACACTGATGCATTTCTTAGGATAATTTCTGAGCTGTTCACCTTCATTTGATAGATCTTGAGAGTTCCAGAACTCTGGTTTATTGCTAATGGGATGCAACTCATAGGATAATAGACCTTTCTTTCTTAAAATCAATGGAAATATCAGCAAACCAGTCTAAGCTATATTTTCTCTCAACATGTATAATCTTAAAACTTTCTGTGAGATCTCGAGACTGCTGAACTTTATCTTGAAGTTAATGGAAAACTATTGATTTTGATTCACTCAAATAACTATTCTCTGAAAAATCTTCTGTATAAAATTATTCTGCATATGAAATATATCACTGTCTGCTAGTGCCAGCTCAGTGTGCATTATTTAATAGAAAGAGGATAAACTTTAAGCCACAGTGACCTAGTCTGAATATCATACCTGCAAATGACCTTTGGCAAAATTACCAGATCACCATGAGTCTGACTTGTCTCATTATTTAAATAAAATAATACCTACATCACGGGATAGTTTTGAGATTTAAATGAACCAACACATAAATGTAGGGTCCTTCAATTAGAATGACAAAAATTGACTCAAGGTAATGAGCAAAAATAATTTATCAGAAAGAAGTCAGGACTTAAAATATTGACAAGAAGCTAGAGAATGGGCAGCAATGGGCAAAAACTAAGGCAGCAGGAATCAGAGAAATGGTCTCCTAACCTAAACAGGGTGGTCTAGAAGCCATCACTAGAAAGGGTATGTGGCAACTATTTACAATTTTCATCCTTGTGTCTCCTGCTCAAGATTAAGTCTCAGGAAGGAGTTTCATGTTGGCTGATTTGACTTCTCCAGCTTCCATACCAGGAAGTGGATCTAGGAATTTCTATCTCAAGGCCTCAAAAGGAAACTGGATGCTGGGAAAAATAGAATGAATTCTTGCTAGCCCAAAACATTAAACTGGTGATTTTGGAGCTTTTTGACCATAATTCACAGGAAAAAATACATTTTATATCATGATCTGGGGTTCACAGGTGGATATGTATATGTGTATTTGTATATAACTGAGACAAAAGTCTCTCTAAACTTTTTCTTAGTATATGCATTGTACTCTGTTCACTTTATTTTATTCTATTACACTTTTTAAAAGCCTGGTTCATGGGATGCCATGTTGATTTCATGACTTATGAATCACATACACAGCTGAAAGCATTTTATTATACTCTCTATAATATCAGCAAATTGTAGGCAATTTGTAAACATCAAGTTCTCTCGTACCACCTTTTCCCCTTCATTCTGCCTCCCACTTTCCCATCAAATAAAACTGCAGACAGTAACTGAATAACCAAGACACCTAAAATTTCTTTAATTTTATTTACCTAAGGATGTAGTGTTAATCATATTTTCCTAACAATGGAGTTGTATTAAAAAATTAGGAAGATTAAGAGAAACAGAATATGAAGAAAAACAGTATTGAAGAAGTAGTAAAATGAAGAGAATAAGGTGTGATTTAAGTCTCAGTAAAACTAGGATTTCCTTTTTAAAATAGCATAGAAAATTTTCTGTTCCACACATACAGCATTTGTTGCTGCTCTCTGGTATAAGACTTGAAAGATTAAGCACACCTTTTCTCAGTTTTCCCTGCATTGAAAGAGCTATTTGACCTTTTTTGGTATATAAAAATATATATATATTTTGGTATATAAAATATATTTTGATCTAAAATTTTGGGTTTGTTGTGTTGGGGTTCAGTGGCTTGAATTAGTAAAATAAGGGACTGTTTATTTAATTTGTGTGCGTGTGTGTGTGTGTGTGTGTGTGTGTGTGGGCAGTCAGCCACCAAGGCATAGGTTTGGTCAAAAGGACTTGAATCTGTTTATATGTTTCAAACAAGAAAATCATAGGTTTAAAGTGTTATGAATTGCTTTTTGGTTACTATATATTATTTAGATGATTTAAACCATATCAAAAAAGCTTCCACTCTGCATCCATACTAGCATGCCTCAGCTGGTTGTCTTCTCAGCAATCTTTTATTTATTGTTTATTGATTTCCTATCCCATTTCCAAGGAGAACTTGGCAATTCCCTCTAGATTCAAGCCTTCAGCACTCAATCTATACTTGTCAAACCTTGAGTGATTTCTCTGATTTATATTTGAGATGTACCTAGTTGAAACTCCTCTATTTCTCTGTCTTCAAAGAACTCTGTGTCTCTCCACCAGAAGAAGCCTCTGATTTTAAGATATGTTATTTCTCAATCTCATTTCCTCTTGCCTCTTCTGGAACCTAAACCCTATGTTTGTTCTCTCTCATTTGCATCTTCAAATTGTCCTTTTCCACCAGAAGTGTTTCCTCTTTTTTAAAAAATATTTTATTTATTTATTCATGAGAGACACACAGAAAGAGAGGCAGAGACACAGGCAGAGGGAGAAGCAGGCTCCATGCAGGAAGCCAGATGTGGGACTCAATCTGGTGACTCCGGGATCACGCCCTGAGCCAAAGGCAGACTCTCAACTGCTAAGCCACCCAGGCGTCTGTTTTCTCTTTTTATAAAGCTTCTCAGATACCCCGACAAACTACCCAAAACATCTTTCCTCAACTTTCCAATTCTCATAAGCTATAACTCTCCTTTCTTTCAAATGCTGCATTTCTTGAAATGTTTTCTTATTGCTTCTACTTCTTCATTTTATTCTTTGCTGTGTCTCCAATCAAGCTTTCATCCCACCAGTCTACTGAAACTGTTCTGAGTCTTCATGACAAGGTTCTCCAGGAGGTGTTTTTTTCAGTTGGTTTCCCTTGCAAAGCCCTATTCTGGTTCCTTGACTGCTTCCCAGTTCCTTTTCCTCAAGCTGTACCCTGAGGAGTAAGCATTTTCCAGAGCCCTCTCTTGACATCTAGTGGGATAGCAGCTGGGGAGAGGACTGTGGAACCATATGGCCTTCGCTGGGGCCTGCCCCAATGAGCTGTGCCATCTTACCCAATTTACTTTATCTTTTTCAACCTGTAATATGGAAATAATAAGAGCACCTATATCTTAGGGTCTGTTGAATATTAGATGAGACAACGTCAATAAAGTGCTTAGGGAGTTTTTGCAAGTAGTAAATGTCAACTATCATTTTCTCCTATGTAATTTATTTATTTATTTATTTATTTATTTATTTATTTATTTATTTATTTATTTATTTATTTATAGAGGCAGAGAGAGAAGCATGCTCCATGCAGGAAGCCCGACATGGGACTCGATTCCGGGTCCCCAGGATCACACCCTGGACTGCAGGCGGCGCTAAACCGCTGTGCCATGAGGGCTGCCCCTATTTTATTCTTGATTTATCTACCTGTGGGTTTGTTCCACCGGATTGACTTCAGAGGGGTCACTGGAGCCAAATACCCTACAAGTAGACCTCACTACATGCAAGGCAGGAGTAAAATAGATGAGAGAAGATGTCATACTTCCCATGTTTGGTATTGTGGCCCAAAATCATGCTCTGTATTGAAAGTAGATATAGTTGCTGAATGAACAAATTAACAATAATTCATCACATCTAGAATAATGAAGGCTTCTTGCCCAGGCTGTACCCTGAGAACTGATCAACATTTTTCTATCCAAGCTCTTACCAACTGTCTACCCAGCAAAGCTGTGCTGATCTCAATACCTGGGCATGCTCATGATTAAAAGTTAGTGCTTCTAGAAAACTCTTGCCCTCCCATATATTTTCTTTGCTCACTCCTATTTAACTTATCCATCAGAACCTAGTTTAGATAATTTCTTTCCATATAACTCAAATATAGGATGGGTATATAATCTTAGATAACTGCATTTCCCCAATCGCCATGCTTATCACACTGTTTTAAAATTGTTAGTTAACATAGAAATAGTTGTCTGTTACTCCATTTACTGTTACTTCCATTTTAGCAGGGACCTGTATGCCTTGTTCACTGTTGTATCTTCAAAATCTAAACATTCTACTTGGCAACAGCCAGGGTAGAGCCACTGAGTGAAAGCCATTAATTGAAATATTTAAATGGGATCTCTGGCTTAACCTGGCTAGTCATCTTCATCTGAATTCTTCTGTAGAACTAGTGGAATCCCAGTACCTGACTAAGTCAGCTGCACTGGAAATCTGGCTTAAGTGAAGGAATCAGGAAGGATTTATTGGCAGGTGACACATTGTGGGATCATGGAAGAAATAAAGGACCATATCCAAACATGAAGCTAGAATAAAAGGCCAAGGGACAGTTGGATTAAGACATATATCTGGAGGGCATGGGCAGGAATAGGGACAATGCAGTGAGGACAAAAACTAGAGACACAGTGACATTAAAAATGAGTAGGAAAGGAAGGTGAGCTGAAGAGCCTGAAGGCCTTGCAACATAGGCAAAGAGTTGTTTTATAGAGCATAAAGAGAAAGAGAACTATTTAAGCATGCTGTTCCAGTTTGGATAGATGTCACTATTCTCAGTTTCCCACAAAATGACCTTTAACATGGAGAAAAAAAGAACGTAATAATTTTCCAACTAAATTTGGCTGTAAAACTATTGTTGGTCTTGGGTAAATTTAACATTTTAGACTGAGATGAGAACTAGTTGGTAACTAATAGATACTTTCTCACAATAGACTAAGCTCCAGTACTCTAAAGGAAAGTGGGGAGACATTTTATTTGCATTCTCTGCTTCCTGGCAAAGAGGTCCTGGCCCAAGACCAACTAGAACATTGGACAGGTATCTTCTGGTAAATGTCTTTTGAAGTAGTCATAGAACTTCTCCTCCATATCCATGTGACAATTTACCATGTCTTAGGAAATATCAGAGCAGATATGTTGATAGTGACACATGGCATCCAATAAGTATATTTCCAGCAAGTAAATGCTGTTCCCTTCCAGACCCTTTTTATACTGTCCTATGTTATTTTCTTAATGTGCAATAGTACATTAAGAAAATATACTATTTGAAATTATCTTATTCATGTAGATGATTATTGTCTGCTTCCAGTACTAAGCTCTGTGAAAGGAGGGACATAGTCTAGCTTATTCACCCCTGTATTCTCTAGTATCTAGGACATTACCTAGCATTGAGTATGACTCTGTAAATATTTGTTGAATGATAAATTAAGGAAAATGGATGGAGTTTGGAATACTTCTGTCTTCAGTATATGTAGTGGAGTGTACTCTATCTCTTCAAACAATCAGAGAACCAGAGAAAGTCGATAAGATAAAAGCTTTCCCTAACTCAACAGAACCATGTTTGAGAATCTGTGCATGCTGGTTCACATTCTACCTGGATGTTTGATAAGACATTCTTAGCAATCCGTGGGACCAAGCCATACATCTTGTCCATTAGCAAAACTGTGCCTGGATAGAGCTCTTATTTTTGAAAATAGCATCTAATTAGAAAATAAGTTTAGAAAATTTCTTGACATCCTCAATAGGATAAACAAGACATGGTCTTCATGAAACAAGGATAGACAGCCAAAAGAATAGAACATGAGGCAGAGATACAGTAAGGAGGGAATAAAAAAAATGGAATAGCAAAAGTAGATTAAAATCTGTGCTAAAGAATTAAATTGACACTATGGATAACTAAATGATGATGCAGATGCAGATGCTGAAGCTGTGGATATTTAATCTGTACTGAGCACTGTATGTTTCAGAACATGTGCTAAGCCTTATGCCTGTGCCACTGGCTCTCCATCTTCCTGATCATGACTGAACATTAGGATCAACTGAAGAAAATATTTTATTTTATTTTTTTTTAATTTTTTTTTTAATTTTTATTTATTTATGATAGTCACACAGAGAGAGAGAGAGAGAGGCAGAGACACAGGCAGAGGGAGAAGCAGGCTCCATGCACCGGGAGCCCGACATGGGATTCGATCCCGGGTCTCCAGGATCACGCCCTGGGCCAAAGGCAGGCGCTAAAACGCTGCGCCACCCAGGGATCCCAAGAAAATATTTTAAATATCAATGCTTTATCCCACACCCAGATTCTGATTTAATTGGTCTAGAGTGGGACTTAGGCAGTTTCACATCACTGAACAACTGTAACAATCACTACCAACAGAGAATAGAATGTCTTATGAATTGTGCAATGTCCTAGCCCTAAGCCTAGCCATCTTTGTTATTATTATTATTACTATTAAATTTCAGAAGTGATTTGAATAAAAAGCCAGTAATGAAAACTGTTGGGATATGTGATTTCATTTAATCTCATTTTGAGGAAAAGGCTTAAGATGGTCTCCAAAAATAGAGAGAAAAGCAAATAAATAAAAGTAATGAGAAAGCATACTATCGGTATGGGAAAAAATAGGAAAGATATGCAAACTAAATGTTACATGCATTCTCATGAGAGAGGCCAAGGCCATTAGAACAGAAGTAATTATTTACAGTATAATTGTAAAAGGTCTTCAGTTACAAAGAAAAGACTCATTGAAAGGGCATGCCATACTTCAGATAAAATTAATTTTAAAAAAAAGGCATCTAGACACATCCTTTCAATATTTATAAACTTCAAAATTATAAAATATTCTTATGAATAAGTAAGCAAAGAACAAAAAAGAAAACAAATAAAAAAAGACTGGCCACAAAGGTATAAACTTGGGCTAGCTTCAGGTTTTTATGATAGAAGAAAATTGAAAAATGTTCATAGAATTTTGAAGAAAATCTGTGACCAGCCAAGATGTTGCCCTCAGGTGAAGGCAATAGACAAACATTTTCATTTAAAATCTTAAGAATCTGCTGAAAAGTTATACAGATATATTCTCCATTTCATTAGATTTTAGTCATTAGATTTTTATCTCACAGCATAAACCAAATACATTTTAGACAGATCTCTGTATCTATTTATAACTTTCATTATATATATATTATATTAACAGTATGCTGAAAGATAATATAGATAAATATTTCAAGGTAATGGAATGAATCAAAAAGGAAAGTATTTATAAAATTGGCTCTTCGGGGCAGCCTGGGTGGCTCAGCGGTTTAGTGCTGCCTTGGTCTCAAGGCCTGATCCTGAAGACTGGGATTGAGTCCCGGGGTTGGGCTCCCGCATGGAGCCTGCTTCTCCCTCTGCCTGTGTCTCTGCCTCTCTCTCTGTGTCTCTCATGAATAAATAAATAAAATCTTTAAAAATAAATAAATAAAATTGGCTCTTTAAACTTCTTTTGCCTACAAAAATCATGATAGACCAAATTTTATTTTTTAATATTTTTAAACAAATTTATTTACTAACCAAAAGGATTATAATTAAATCAATACTTTGAAATAGTTGCATGTAAAGTGTTTGTAAGAAAGGTAATTGAACACAGTAATAAAAAAATCAATATGGAGATTTGCTCACTGAAATGAGCTTGTTCATCCTCATAGCTAATTCCTGTCCAAAATGATGATGGAATTTTTACGCTACTTTTTCAAAGACCCAAGTATAGGTGTCATTGTTCATGATGCATTCCACCACTTATTTCCCATCTTCCAATTATCTTGTTACTGTGTTTTCCTTCCCATCCTTTTCCTGATCTTGAACCAATGTGCTGTTTGTGAAGTTGCAGATAGTCTGAGTTTTTCTGCCATCTGCTGTAGTTTCTTTAAATTTCTCTCCTAGATTACATGAAAACTGTATTGTTTTCCAAGTGTTCTCAGTTTTTTATGGTGAGATTTTTGCCATCAGAACAGATTATACAATCTGATTTGGCCATTGCACCCACTTTTCACAGGGCTATTTCCATTCCTACTTCCTTCGTGTATTCGTCAAAGCCTTTGTTCTCCACTACGTACTCTCTTCCTGCCAGCTGCTCAATGGTGGTCACCATAGGGGGGTGTTGTGAGCAGGGTGGATCAAATTTAAAGAAAAACAAACTGGTAATATATTCTCAACGTATATAAAAGACTCTGTGTGAATACATAAATATATACAAAAACGTGTATGGTGTATACACACACTGTAATGTTGTAACAAATATGAGACAGATATGAAAAGATATGGGCAAATGACATAAACAGATAATTACCAAATAGAAATTAATTTCTCTAACAGATATTTTTTGAGTGAATGTATAGGAAAAAATTTATTTACTCTTTTTCCAGATTTAGTGAGATATAACTAGGTGTGTATATATATATACACACACACAATGATATATATATATATATATATATATATATATCATTGTGTAGGTTTAAGGTGTACAGCATGTTGATTTGATATACTAATATATTGTGAAATGATTACAACAGTATGGTTAGTTAATACCTCTAATATCTCACATATTTACCATTTCTTTCTTTCAAGTATACAGTACAGTATAGTTAAGTATAATCACTAAGCTGTACACTAGAGTCCCAAAACATGTTCATCTTATAATTGAAAGTTTGTACCCTTTAACCCACATCTCCCCATTTCCCCACATCCAAGTCCCTGGGAAATACTATTCTAGTTTCTGTTTCTATGAGTTTTGCTTTTTTTTTAGATTCCACATATAAGTGAGATCATACAGTATTTGTCTTTCTCTGTCTGGCTTATTTTAATTAGCATAATGCCCTCAAGGTCCATCGATGCTTTTACAAATATATTTCCTTTACTATGGCTGAATAATATTCCATTGTATATATACATCATATCTTCTGTAATATTCACGGGTGGATATTTAGGTTATTTCTACATTTGGCTGTTGTGAATAATGCTGCAATGAACATGAGAGCACAGATATCTCTTTGCAATACTGATTTCATTTCCTTTGGATATATACATAGAACTAGGATTGCTTAATCATATGGTAGTTCTACCTTTAATTTTTCTGTGGAAACTTCATTCTGTTTTACAGAGTGGCTGTACCAATTTACATTGATTTGATATGATTTCCAAATATTGTTTTCCTATCTCAAATGTTGCCTTTTCATTTGGTGATTATTTCTTTTGCTGTGCAGAAGCCTTTTTAGTTTAACATTGTTCCACTTATTGATTTTTGCTTTTGTTGAATGTACTTTTGGTATCATATCCAAAATACATTGCCAAGACTGAGAGAGAAATGGCTCTTTGACAACAGCATCCTGCATAGCTGGGGAAGCTGGGTACTCAGTCACATGCTTTTACTTTCCCCCTGTGGGAAAAATCATGTGCTGAGAAGATTGCTCTTGGTCCTGTGCTGTGCCACCTTGGAAGAGAACTCATGCAGATAAAGCAACTCTTCCGAGCGTACAAACCTGCCGCCCACCCCCCTGCTTTTTTTCCCGTGTATATATGTATGTGATCAATGTGTTGGAACTTTACTAGAAAACTGGACTTCCACAATGGCTCTCTTATCTGTGGTGATTGTCTAAGAGAGTTGTTTGTTTTTTTCTGGGGACTTCTGGACCACAGCTGAGAGAAGCTGCAGCTGGTTCATGGGCCTTTGCAGGTTCCACAGTCAGGGCTGTGGTCTATCAGCCTATCACCTGATGCATAACTAGGCAAGGTTCTTCCTGGGTCCCTTGGCATAGAACGCTGGATTCCACAGACACGTTTTTCCATAAAATGGATGCCAAATTTTGTTGTGGGGTGGGAGAGGTGACACAAACCTGGTACATTTTTTAAGCCATGTTGCTGATGTTATTCTCTGAAAATATGTATGTGTATGTCTATATGTATGTATATGTATATAATTTAACTAATAACAAAGGATATTACAGAAACTATCTGATGCATTGTTTTACCTATCAAATTACAAAAGATTTAAACAAATAATCACATGATATTTCTCCATGCTGGCGACTTTGAATAGATAAACATTCTGAGAGACTGCTGAATGTGTGAATGAATGGCTCTAATAGTCTGGAAAGCATACTAGTAATATGTATGAAGAATATTTAAAAGTTTTTTTATTTTTGATTCACTACTTCCCCTCCCTAACTTTATTCTTAGAAAATATTCAAGGAGGGGATCCCTGGGTGGCTCCGCAGTTTAGCGCCTGCCTTTGGCCCTGAGCGCAATCCTGGAGTCCCGGGATCAAGTCCCACATCAGGCTCCCTGCATGGAGCCCGCTTCTCCCTCTGCCTGTGTCTCTGCCTCTCTCTCTCTCTCTCTCTATGTCTATCATGAATGAATAAATAAAAATCTTAAAAAAAAAAAAGAAAATATTCAAGGATACTGACCAAAATGTAAGAAAAAGGATGTTTACTTTGGTATTATTTGCAATAGAAAAAAAATGTCAGAAACAGCCAAAATGTCTAGCTACTGGAAAAGTAAGGATTGTTTCTGTTATAGACATAAAAATATTTAAAAATAACTTTTCCTGATATGGGAAACATTTTTATTATATAATCATAAATTATAATCATAAATATAATATAATCATAAATATAATTATAATCATAAATCACTGAATATGAAATTATTAGCATGTTTTGAGTTTTGTGAGAAAAAACATATATGTGAAATAAGATTGGAAAGAATTAACCAAATGTAATACTATTGTCTAGGTAGTGGGATTATAATATCTCCTAATCACCTCTATAGCTTTATATATAACATTATACATACATGATAAAAAAAGTCACAGAATAGTGGGCAAGGATTGTTTAGTAAACAGTGTGCTGATGAATAGCAAGTTAGAAAGACTCCAAATTAGATTCTTACCTTACCTTGCACACAAGCATAAATTTATTTATTGCTTTAACAGTTTTTTTTCTATGTCTATCTGCATGCTGGCACCAGAACCTTTTGCATCTTAATTTCTTTTTATCTCAATGACTAAAATCTCTATGTTGTTTTAGGGACAAAATAACAAAATGACTAGGCTAGTTTAATCTATTTTCACAAAAAACAAGTACACAATTACAGAAATATCAAGTCTTTCATTTATACTTGTATCTTTAATTTTCTCATGAGAAAAAAAAAGTAGGCTAATGCATGAGTTCTTAGCCTTTGCTATAATGCCATTACAAATCAATTTGAAAGAATGCGTGCAATTCTTATACTGTAGGGAATATTCAGCAATTACATTACTTCAGAATTCTGTTTTTTTTTATAGAATGTGTACTCACTAGAGAGTTAAGTAATGTTAAATAAATTAGCATCTTAATGAAAACTGTATATTAATACCGTTCCTGTTCCTAAGTAGTAATTTAATTCCAGTAAATCAAGGAATTTAATTTTTGCTAAATAAATATCATTGTTTTGAAAAGTACAATGCTACAACTAAGCATTTGCTGTACTCCCTGATATTTAGAGATGACTATTATTAAAAGAAGAAAAAAAAAGAAATGCATTCATATTAAGGGTATATGATTTGGAAATTTTGCTTACTGTCTAACAGGGCAAATTAGATAGGCATATTCAGTACTCTCAAGTGAGTCATTAGATAATCCAGTTTAATTTTGGAATGTGATCATTATATACTGTATCACTCAAGTAATAGAATTTTAACAACATTTCTATCATATATTTAATTTCTGTAGAAGATGCAGCCAAACCACAAAAAATAAGAGTAAGATTCTTACCACACAGTATACTGGTTAGACAATAGTTTTTAAATAGGATTTTTAATACAAAAGAATTTAACTTGTCAATGAAATTAAGACCTCAGTGTGATTTAAAAAAAATACATATTAAAGAGTTAATCTCAAAAGTATCATAAGCATGATAATAATAATAATCATGAAAATCCATCATGAAGTGAGCAAATTTGAAAGTTTGCATGTAATGTTTTATTTTGATTTATAGTTTCCACTGGGCATTAAATTTAGTCAATAATGGCTGCACAAATCACTTTGTGTCATGGAGTAGAATGTCTGTGTGTGTGTGTTTGTGTGTGTGTATTTTTCATGTTTAACATGGTTGATCAGATGGCTCATATAGTAGTTTCCAAAGTTCCTCAATACTTAATTCTCCTGTTCATGTTTTCCTAATCTTGAGTTCTCAGAAACATCTTTGGTCTTGATTAGTGACTTGAAATTTTAACCACTTGTTCTGGCTTCTTAACTCAAAATGCAGGCAGTACACAGGGATATATGCAAAATCATGTATGAACAATATTGTTAAATGCTTATTATATGCCAAATTCTGTGCCAGTCATTTTGTACCTTCTATTTAATTCTCATGGCAAATCATTTCACAGATGAGCAAGCTGAAACTTAGGTTAAGTCACTTTCCAAGATGCCATAACTATAAAAAATTAGCTAATGATTTGGGATTTGTTCTTACACACATCTGAATCCAATCTATAACAAGAAGAGAAGATAATATAGAAATTAAATGTGCAGATCAGTTTTTTCATCTGATAAACTATTCCATGTCTACTAAAAGGCCCTATACCACCTTCTCAAAAATGTGTTAATTGTCTTTTAGTAGGTATCCTTGTTTTATGGTCTGGAATCACTGAGCTGTTTTATGGTCTGGAAATCACTAAGTTGAGGCACACTAGAGTCAAATTTATCAAGATTCACTGGGCTTTCCGTTCTGCCAGTCAATGGCAGCATGTTATAGATGGAACTTGAGGAGTCGGAACCATGAACTAGGAATCTGCTTTTCTTTGTTGGCTGCCAGTAGACTTGTTACCCCAGGCTGCATTTCTTCAGATTCCCTCAGAGACTTTTTCAATTGAAGATGCATTGAACCTAGCTGTGTCAGGAGGTTCTGGAGACCACTCCCAGGCTCAGTGATTTGCTAGGAATACTCAGAGGACTCAGTATGTAGTGGCCCTCATGGATACAATTTTTTAAAATGAAAGGATACAGAGCAAATCAGCAAAGGGAAAAGACACATGAGGCAAAGTTGGGAGAAACCAGGCAAGTGTTAAGAATGCCTTTTAAAAAATTATTTAAATGTTTCTAACACATAGATAATACGAGAATAATATAACAAATACCCATGAAACCACTAGTCATTTTAAACAAATGTTAATATATTGTCATGTTGTTTCAGTTGTTTTAAAGCTACAGAGACATATGAAGCTCTTCCCTATGAAGACATATGAAGGCTACTTCCCTTACTAATTGCTAGTTCAATTGCTATTTCCCCAGAGCTGGATCATTATGTAGCTCAACTCCAAGGGCACTGTTGTAAAATACAGTGCAAATGGTTGCATGGACATGAGCAATGCTGTAGCTCTGCTCTTGAATTAGCCACTATCTAAGTTGGTATGGGATTTCCTGACAACGCTTTTACTCTTTTATACTTTTACTACATGTGTATGGACCCACAAATTTGTAGTATTATTTTTGAATTTTCAAAGATATGCATAATACTAGTGGCCTCTTTGTAGCTAAATCTAAGGAAACATTTTCAGTGCTCATCGCATTTGATCTCTCCCTAGCATTTGATTCATTGGCCACTTGTCCTTTAAACTTTTTGAGCACATTAGCACCAGTTTTTCCCTGGTTCTCCTCTTCCCTCTTGTCACTCAAAATCTCCTTCCTTGACTCTTTTCAAATATTTTATGTCCTTTTTTTGTTGAACCCAATCTCCTGGGGATTTTATTCATACTCATATATTCCAGTAATACCTTACCTATATGATGAGGACTACTTCATTAGGATCTTCATTTCTGGCTTTATACCTTCACTAATGTCCTTATGAGATTGACTACTTGACTACACAAGCTGTGATCAGGTTTACATCAGGTCTGCTTTTCATACTTTATTTCAAGCCATAGATTAGGTAACCAGTTGAGTAATAGAATAAACCTATAAATCTGAAATTTACTTTTATTTTGGTGCTTTATTTTTCCAATAGACAAGACAGTTTGCAGTTCACAAGGTTGTAAATTTATTATTCCTCTCAGATACCCATCTTCTTCCTCTTTTTTTTTTTAAATCTCAGGAAATGGCACTGATAAGCCTATCAGAACAAACTAGCCACCATTCTTGACTCTTTGCATTGCTATCAATACCTAATTACCAGGTTCCACTGGAACTCCTTCTTTCACGCCTCTGCAGTCATTCACATATTTCCAACCCTATCCCACTGACCTAGTAAAGAACTGTATCAGTTCTCATATGTACTATTCTTTCTTTGTAACTTGTTTTCCTTATGCTCCTCCAAAAATTCATTCTCCTTCTGCTTCTGGGGGGATCTTTTTAAAAAAGATTTATTTATTCATGAGAGAGAGAGAGAGAGGGAGGGAGGGAGAGAGAGAGAGGCAGAGACACAGGCAGAGGGAGAAGCAGACTCCACGGAGGGAGCCCGATGTGGGACTTGATCCCCGGTCTCCAGGATCACACCCTGGATGATGGTAGCACTAAATCGCTGAACCACCCGGGCTGCCCCTGGGGGGATCTCATTAGAATATAATCTCGCTCATATCTGACCCATCCTTACAATTCACCACCTTCTTTGACCACTTCTGCTAACCAGTTTGCTTTCCAGCCATATGAAACTAATGACACTTCTGAGGATTTTTCATGTCTTCTCTTAGCTCAAAAGTTTTTTATTTGGTAAGATGTAAATAATTTACAAACAGTTTTGGATGATTGAACACATAAAAATGCTAAACCCATTACCATCTCCTAGAACTTCACCTGAGTTCTATAATGTCTACTTGTCTTATAGAGAAGTTGGCTCATTCATCACTTCTTCCCCAAAAAGCCTTTATTAGTATCTAGTTCTTCCTTTTCCCAGGTAATGAAAATACTTCTTCATTTCCACTGACTACATTGTTATTATTATCTGTTTACTTTTTTATCTTTCCTGCATTTTCTGATAAATACTTATTCATATCTGTATTCTCACTGACAACCACATACTTGATAACAGAAGATGCCCAATAAATACTTATTCAGTAGTGGGATAAATGAAATTCTGTTGTAGAGATTTATATTTTTAAAAGTTTATTAAAATAATCGTATTAAGGGCAGCCTTGGTGGCGCAGCGGTTTGGCACCGCCTGCAGCCCGGGGTGTGATCCTGGACTCCCGGGATCGAGTCCCACGTCGGGCTCCCTCCATGGAGCCTGCTTCTTCCTCTGCCTGTGTCTCTGCCTCTCTCTCTCTCTCTCATGAATAAATAAATAAAATCTTTAAAAAAATAATCCTATTAAGGCTTAGCTCACAAACTACCTCCTAATTGAGCTTTTGAGATCCTTTTCCCTCTGTCACATGGTTATGACTTCTCTTTCTGAAAGAACTTTTTTTCTTTTCTCATAATTCATGATGTTCTGTCTTGTATAACTTATGCGCATGAGTGTCTTTGTCCTACCTTCCCATTCCAGCTTTAAGCTCCTGGGGACACTGATCCCAGGTTCTCATTCTCTTTGTATCCCCAGCACTGAGCCATGTCCTCTAAGGCAGTGGATTGTTACACGCTCATTGGATTTTGAATTTACTTAACTGCTCTATCATGATCAGGCTACAGTATCAGTATCAGGCCAAGATCACATAACAGTCAAATTTTAGATCTACCAAAAATAAAAACTTCTGCTGGTTAAACTATTATATTAAAATAAATTCTCAGTATAAAGCAGTGGATCATATTTTCTATGAAACAGAAGTGTGAGGTCAGAATGATGTGATGAAGTGACGATCTATCTTTTGATCTCCTGGCACACTGTCAGAAACAGAATACCCAATACAAGATAATTATTATTTTATGACATTTAAGTGATCAACATGAACTTTCTACTTTTGAATATTGTTTATAATTCTCTGATGGCTATCGTTAATGGTATATAGGTAGACATCAGATGTTCCTCATTAAAACCATTGTTCTAAATTTTAAATTTTTCTCAGAAACTGCTATCAAAATTCTATTTTATGCCATCAAGAGGTGATTTGAGTCATAGCTATCACAATCTGATCACTGAGTTTTGTTAGATGTTCGCAGAGTTTCTTAGGAGAGAAACTAATCTTCGAAAGAATTTTAAACAAATGTACTTGAAAGAACAGATAATACCAATCAGGCACAATCAGAATTCATCACAGTGGAATACCTAATGTATACCCTTTCCAACATCGTGATCCAGATTATTATTACATTTAGCAGACATTTATTAAATACCTATACGAGTAAAGAACTATAAATTTTTATAAAATTTAGTGTTAGAAGAATTTAACTTTTCTCTGTTTAAATGGGGATTTGTAGGGGCTAGAGAGAGAAAGGAAAGGGAAGTAAGTACTGGTCAAGGAGCACAAATTTCCAGTTATGAAAGATGAATAAATTTGAGAGATCTAATGTACAGCAATGTGAGTATAATTAACAATGCTGTATTATATACTTGAAAATTGCTAACTAGGTAAATCTTAAAATGTTCTCACCACACAAAAAAAGGAAGTTAGCTTAATTGTAGTGATTATTTCATAATGTATACATGTTTCAAAATATCAAATGGCATACTTTATTTTTTAATTTTTTTTTTGAGAGCAAGCAAAATGATAGAAATTTATCAAGCAGAGAAACAGATAGCTCTCAAAAGTGAGAGGGATCTCAGACAGGATTGCCCTCAAATGGCATACTTTATATACAATTTTTGTCAATTATACATTAATAAAGCTAGAAAAAAAATAAGGCTAGGATTTCTCTGGTAAATAGTGCAAAATTATATTCACTCAAGAACCATTACAAAAAATGTACTACATACTTCCTAATATGAACATGTACACAGGTATCTTTCCTACACTATTTTTCTAAATGAGCAACAGGGGTTAATTACTTCACAATTAGTTCTTGTTGAGGGCATGTTCTTTAGTGAATCCTTTAAATGTACCATTTAATAACCTATGAGGCACCAAGAAGTTAAACAAGCTGAGAAATAGCAGTAGTGATTTCACCTTAGACTGATTTAAGAGCCACTGATGGTAGCCACTATACAATATTGGTATAATGATATATTTTACAAGGCAAAATGTGAAATGCTCATTTTTTAAAAATGCACTCTTATATTTGGTATCTGCAATCTTATCATTTTCTAAAGAAAAAATTATTATTATTCACTCTGAAAGTTTTCTAATACCAATTAAAATGCAGCCTGACCATGACAAAACATGACCATGGAAGACAATTATTTTGTCTTCCATATAGTTCCAAGTGAATGTCTGCATTAATTCACAAATAGTTGACTTCTTCTGTTGCATATCATTTAAAAATATCAGTGTATTTCATAAGAACAGTACATTTATAGCCATACATATTGCATTAAATCTTCACCCATAGTGAGGCTGTAGTGCAAAATAAATGTAACATTCATCTCATTCTGAGGTAGTGACTTGACAAATAGCTGAAATTGAGATCTGGAAAACAGGTCTTTTGCAGACTGCAGTAGCCAGCATAGCCCACAGCAGTTTTCAAATGGACATTAATAAAGGTATTCTGAAATGTCTGAGAGGGCAATAAATAACAGACAAGAAACATGCCACCATTTTCCCAAAAAGTTCATTAGAGTTCTAATTAATTTTGTTTTCTTACAAAAGTTATTTAAGGTTGATAAGTACAGGGGGAAAAAAAACAAACCAGTGTGTATCCATTAAGGAAAGAACTTATTCTTACACCACCCAGAGTCCTGAAGCAGGCCAGGTGAAATGGTACATGCAATGTTAAGTAAATGTTGACCTTATGATGCTATCAGTTGACCCATAAGATAAATTCTGCCCTTATTCTGAAGCAGACATCAAGGTAGATTCCATAAGTTACCGACTGATAAAAATATAAACATCAATGCATAATGTTGCATTTCTTTAAGTCATATTTGCATATCCTTATATAGTTTCAGAGTGAGTTCATGCCTCATATTCATGTAATGACAACCTTAGAGTTAGCATAGAATTTAAAACTGAAAGAGACAATGGGGGTCATGGAATAAACACTCACTTCACAGATCAAGAAATCTGGGTCCAACCTCATGTTTCAGAGGATGGTTTCCAGGATGATGAGGGAACTCAAACCCAGGAGAAAGCTTGTGCCCAAGAAATACTTGCCAAAGTAGATTAAATGGAGTAATGTTGTTGCAGAAATTCTCTGCCTTTAGTGCCTGGGTGTTTTGGTCACACCACTTCGAAGAATGAAGAGGTAGGACCAGATGAAGAGTGGTGGGCAGCAAAGCAAAGTTTATTGAGCAATAGTATGAAGTTCCCGGAGCAGGAGGGAGGCCTGAGGGGGTTGCTTGGAGTTTCTAAATTTAGGCATTTTTATAAGTTCTTTTGCGGAACTATCTTCAGCAAATCAGGGTGTGCTGAGTCATGCCAATCGGGACTTTGGTCAGGTATCTGTCTACCTATTTGGTTAATGTCCATGCTGATGGTCTTTATTTTGCTGACATATGAGGGCATATGTCTTGACTGCCCCTTGCCTATGATCGGGACAAACACCTTGTGCTTAATTGTCTTCTAAATAATCCTATATCCTTCTGCAAAGGCTGCAAAGCAGAATGCAATTATGCTCCAGTCTAAGCTGCAAAACAGGATGTCAGTGCTGTTTTACCTTAGCTGTCCTGACTCCATATTTTCTTGTTGGGGACCCTGGCCCTGACTATCTAACTGTCAAACTCACTACTAACAATGTAATGTAGGAAAGTAATCTGTTCAAATATAAACCAAAAAATGCTAGAAAATAAATTTTCATGGAATTCAGATACAAAATGGTATTGATGAAGCCTAAATTGACATATTCTTTGCATATGATAAATTAAAGTTTTATATTTTCATCTGTCACAAGATTTTGCCACTAATGATTTGAATTAGATTCCTGCCTATGACCATAGCTCTGAAGAAAATGGTAGTTGCTTTTCAGTTTTGCCCAGTGGTCCTCCACACTTTTATGGTCCTCCACACTTTTATGTTCTATCAGTGTTGGCTTCATTCCAAAACTATGTCCAGGTATAGAGTAGCATTACCTCTGCCTTCCCATATGGATCTGTATTAATACATTCCCTATGAGTATGATAGTTGCATGAAGTAGGCATTCAGCTATTTTCTGTAATTTTGAAGTCGGAGAGCTTGGTTCTTGTCTCATGTAGCCGAGAAATGAATCTCACGGAAAAGGAGAGTGAGTAAAGTGATAGAAGTTTATTAAGCAAAGATACAGAGAAAGCTCTCAGAAGTGAGAGGGGTCCTGACAGGGTTGCCACTGAGGGTGTTTCTGGCTGGCCTTTTATAGAAAACCTGACTAGGGAGTTGATGGCCTTGAGATTTCTTGAGTGAATGACATATGACTATTTTGAGTCTCGGATATTACTTGGTAGCTGTCAAAGGAAGATATTCCCTGGCATTTGGGAGCCAGGGGGGCAGATTTACTTCCTTATCTCTGTTTTTGTTGCCTTACCTCTGTTGCATCTCAGTGTCCTTGGGATTTATGGGAACCTGACCTTGGGCCCTCTTGGTGTCCTTGGGACTTATGAGAGCCTAGAGATTTGTGGGAGCCTGACTCTGGGCCTTTCCCTGCCTAGCCCCATTGGTCCCTAACTCAATTTGAGATGCTCAAAGAATACCCATCTTTCCAAAACATCACTGAAAGGTGTTTGAGGATCTCTTCTGAGCTCATTGTTTTTAAAAATGCAAATTCTCCTTAGTCTATTAATATGATAATCTCCTAATACTTTAGCTAGGATTTATTTCATCATATGATTTTCAATCAGCAATCATTTGTTAGTGATGTTTTATGTTTGAAAGACAAAATTATTTACTTTGTTGGGCATAAACATAAAAGTTGTCCTTGCACCTGTAGGTTGTAGACTGCCAGATTGTTAGTTGCTTAAAGGCAGAGTATCTTTTCTACTGCCTAGAATGGTAGAATTAGTAAATAGTATTTAGAAAATAAACACATCACTGAACGATTCCAGTAGATTCCTCAGGTAAAAAATATCTGTGGTCTATAGAGGATATTATGAACAGCATGAGAATATTTTAAAAGTTTAGATAAAAAGAGAAGAGGCAAGTGAGGACTGATAGAAGATTTGCAGAGTATGTTTCACATACCTTTGTTGTAGTTTTGTAATGTTGGTGAGGTTCAGAGCTGACGGGCAAGAAAGAATTCTTAAGATATCTTTGGTGCAAAAAAGTAATTTCATTAAAGCACGGGGACAGGACCTGTGGGCAGAAGTAAATGCTGCACTGGGATTGTGAGGAGTAGCTAATTATATAGTTGGGAGTTGGGGAAGGTAAGGAAAAGGGAGGTATCCAAAAGGATTTTTTTTTTAAGATTTTATTTATTTATTCCTGAAAGACACACAGAGAGAAAAGCAGAGACTAGGCAGAGGGAGAAACGGACTCCAGGCAGGGAGCCTGATGTGGGACTCAATCCTGAGAACTCGGATGACGCTCTGAGCCAGGGCAGTTGTTCAACTGTGGAGCCACCCAGGCGTCCCCCCAAAGGACTTTCATATGCTAAAGAAGACTCTGGATACTGGAGGCCTTGCTATTGTCAAGCTAAATTTGTTTTTCCCTCTAGCAAAGCTTTAACTGTAAGACTGTCACATATATCCCACCCAAGAGTTGGGGTGGGGGGGTATTGCTGGGTGTCAGTTTGCCCTTTGTCCTTAGCTTTCCTTCTGCTCTGTTATACCTTGATTGTTGGGTAAGATTTAGACAGCTTTTGCAAAAGTGTTATGGAATTTTTGTTAGTAGTAAAGACAGTGACCCAGAGATTAAAAATTAAAGAGTTGATCCTATTTAGGAATTGACCAATCCCTGCAGTGAACTGTGAGGCAGGAAGTGGAAAGGAAACAAGGTAACAAAGCTTGCAGCCATAAATGGAGCACTATGAATACCTTGTAAAGGAATGTGGACTTTATTCCTAAAATAAGCATTAGGGAGCTACTTGATTGTAGTTATAAAATGAGGTCATTGAGTATCTGAGATGAAATGAAAACACAAAATATTTTGGGGACGAAAGGCAGGTTTTTTCCTATAGCACAAGTTGATAAAGTTAGCCTAGAAGTCAATGAATCCAAGAAGAATATTGTATGAGTTATTAGAATGCTAAGTCTTTACATAAGAAGATATTATGTGTCAAATTTACTTTCTCAACAAAATTTAATGTCCTCTTTTTCTTGGTCCTCTGGCATTTGGATTAGGTAGGGCATTTGGTGACCATATTCATTGGTTATGTCAGTAGTGTAGGACTTGATATAGGACCCAGTGAGAACCCTTTGGTTGATGGGCTGAGGGGCCTGTGGAACACTTGGAGCCTGCCCTGGGAGGAGGGAGGGTATACCCCTAGTGGTGGAGAAAATATTCCAAAGAAATATTCCACAGAAAATATTCCACATATTTTTATATGTGAAAATAAATCACTTAAGGATGTATTCTTCAAACATAAACAAGACCACTGCAGAAGAATATGGGATTGTATCATAAATAACCTTATTGTTAAGACTGTTGCCTGTGTCTTCTAAAATCCTAGTTAAATGTTTTGAAATCTAGCCACATTGTCAAAGAGCAAAAACACTCACTCAGTTTGGTTCTCACTCTTTCAAACTCTAAGTGGTGCCAAGCACTTATGAGGCAGCATTCTTGTAGATTTTTAATGGCAGATCAAGATTTAGAAAGTGTTCCTTTTATAAATCAGATGGTATGTGCAAAATGCCCCCCTTTAAAGGCGGTTGCTCAGCAGTACAAGGGATTGGATTCAATGCTTTGGAACTTGCCCCACTTTTTTTTTCCCCCCAGATGGATAATTGTTAGAGGCTTATTAGAAGTAGTTAAGTGGAAGGCAATTATGAGAAGACTATGGGCAAATCTGCCTTCATTTTGATTTGAATGTTGAAGCATTCACAGTATTTGTTATGTGTTCCTGGTAATGGAATTCAACCCTTTATCTTTTGTTAAAATGTTCTTCCAATATATATGATTATATAGATGTATAGGAATAAAGGATGTATTACAGAGTTAATCTCTCTGCAATTGTTTTCCTGTTAGAACAAATGTAAAGTCTCTTTTATTATGTGATTGTAATAAGGATGTGACTTTTGAAGTTCTTAAGATGCCTTTTATTTATTCTTAAGGTGCATGTGTTTTATTTCTGCCGCTTAAATGGAGAAACCAAACACAGGAATGTTGCCAAGGTATCTTTTTTTTTTTTTTTTTTTAAGATGTATTTATTTATTTGAAAGGGAGAGAGAGAGAAAGGGCTAGGGAGCATAAGACAGGGGAGGGGCTGAGGGAATAGGAAGGAGAGACTTGAAAGCCAACCCCTCACTCAACTGCTGTGAGGCTCCATCCCACAACTCTGAGATCTGACCTGAGCTAACACCAAGAGTTGGATTCTTAACCGAGCTACCTACATGCCCCTCAAGGTATTTTGAATAGGTGAAAACTTATGGAAAAAATAATGGCAAATAATGTATGTCACTATATTTTTATATTCTATCTGAATGTTTTCAATTAAATTAAAATCAATATATTTTTTTTAAAAATTGCATACCTGCAATATTGTCCAGATATTTGAGCCATTTCAATAAAATCAATCTATCTAGTTTTTTTTTTTTTTTAGAGACATTGCATAGAATATAACCCCCATAATCTTAAGAAATAAGTAATTTCTTTAACTGTATGCATAAGATATTTAGTTTGGCTACAAAATCTCTGACTGGGACAAATTGTCAATTGTTGCTAATCATTCTTATTCTTAACAATATTTTAAAAAATATTTTTGCAAAAGAAAAATGTTCTCAGTTGTTTTAAAAGTAAATATAAGAGAGTTATTGCTGTTATGAAGCTTATTTGCATGTTTCAGAATGTTGAATATATATTAGTAATTAATATTTATCTCACTTCAATGATACAGGCTTGGAATAGTAAAAGGATGTCTGCTTTATGAATGCAGAAACAGAAAACAGCTTAGCTCCCAAGAAGGCCTATTGCTTTAATAATTACATGATATTGAAATGCATCAGGACCAGGATGTTAGTGTCTAATTATTCTAAGAAATTGGTGTCCAGCCATAAAGACTTCATTGATACATTTATGTTGAAGGACTGCTGTGAGTGCTGTGGCAACTGTAAAACACTAAATGGAGTGGATATTTATTTCAAAAAGCTAAACTGAAAAAAAAATTAAAAAAAAAAAGCTAAACTGAAGGAGAAGAGAATGTAAATAGTATAGAGATTCAAAGTGGGAGTTGTCACCATAAGTTACTGTGGGCAAGATGGGCTTAATTTAGACCATTTAAAGTGGTTGAAATTTGGATTGGAGGAGAAAAAAGTAACATTCAAGAGGGTGAATGACAGACCGTGAGTGCCAGGCATGTTCGTGGGACAGAGTGTACGCACAGGGACGCTAGAAAAGGAGGATCAGTCTGTAAAGCTCAGACCATTCTTCTGCTGAAAAATCCAACTGTTCATAAACAAAATTTATTTTTTTCTGCCTTGAATTTTTTTCTCATTTTCTATCCTTTTCTTATTATGCTATCCTCACTAAGATTATTGTTTTACTTTCAAGATGCAGTTCAGATGCCACTAAAAATCTTTATCTATTTAGCTATATAATTCCATCCAATGTATTAAAATTCGTGCTGTATTAAGAAAAAAATAGAATTTACCAAAAGTATATCTTTAGACCATCTGAGGTTTTTTTATATCTATTATCAATTTTTCAATTTTTAGGTATTCTAGATAATTTGAAATCAAGATTGAAGTGATTGCTTTTTCTCTCATTGGTTCATTAGCATAAATAACATCTGATAAAGAACCCCAAAAGAAATATTATATTCCTTTAAATCATATTCTTTGGAAGATCCAAAAAGTACCAAAATCTATGCCATGTACTTTAAATATTATATCTTTGGTCTTTAATTTTCAGTACAACATAGTGATATAATTTTTTTTAAGATTTTATTTATTTATTCATGAGAGACACACAGAGAGAGACAGAGACATAGGCAGAGGGAGGAGGAGGCTCCCTGCAGGGGGTCTGATGCCAGATTCCTTCCCAGGACCCCAGGATCATGACCTGAGCTCAAGGCAGATGCTCAACCACTGAGCAACTCAGGTGTCCCCAGTGATGTAAATATGATAAAGGGTTAATATCCAAAATACATAAAGATCTTATGCAACTCAACACCAAAAAACTCCAAAAAATCCAATTTTTAAAATGGGCAGAAGACATAAATGAACATTTCTCCAAAGAAGACATCCAGATCGCCAGCAGAAATATTAAAAGATGTTCAATGTCACTAAGCATCAGGGAAACACAAATCAAAACCACAATGTGGTTATGATGGTTATGTGGTATCACCTCATACCTGCCAGAATGGCTAAAATCAACAACACAAGAAACAACATGTGTTGGCAAAGATGTGGAGAAAAAGGAACCATTGTGTACTATTGGTGGGAATGCAAGCTTCTGCAGCCACTGTGGAAAACAGTTATGGAGGTTCCTCAACAAATTAACAATGGAATTATCATATGATCCAATAATTCAACTACTAGGTATTTACCCAAAAAATACAAAAACACTATGTTAAAGTGATGATTGAGCTTTAAATAGTGTTAATTGAATACAAAGAAAAATGTTGATATTAAAATTTATGGGAAATACCTTCAGGGATTATACAAAGGAAATTTATTCCCAGAAATGCTTATATGAGAAAAAGAGAAGGATTGAAAATAAATGAGCTCAATACGCAATTTAAGAAGGTAGAAAAGAAGAGAGAATAAATCTAAAATAAAACAAACTAATGAAATTGAGAAAAAAAAATATGAGATGAGAAACCAAAGTAAAAATTGGTTCTTAGAAAACACCAATAAACTAAAACAATCCTCTGAGGTTATTAGTATGGATAAAAAGAAGGAAGACACAAATAAACAATATTTTGAATAAAATAAGGGCTATAACATAAGATACATAAGAAATTAAAATAAAATTATAAAATACCATAAAAAACTTGATGCCAGTAAATTATAACCCAAAGCTTACTTAGCCAACTTGACTCAAGAAGAAATACAAGACTTGAATATTCACAGATTTAATCAAACAATAAAATCAGCAGTCTAAAATGGATTCATTTAAAATCAGACTAGATTTGCCAGATGGTTTTCCAAGCGTCAAAGAATTATTATCTTATACAAATTCATCCAGAGATTTAAAAAGTAAATATTGGGATCCCTGGGTGGCGCAGCGGTTTGGCGCCTGCCTTTGGCCCAGGGCGCGATTCTGGAGACCCGGGATCGAATCCCACATCGGGCTCCTAGTGCGTGGAGCCTGCTTCTCCCTCTGCCTGTGTCTCTGCCTCTCTCTCTTTCTCTCTGTGTGACTATCATAAATAAATAAAAATTAAAAAAAAATTTTTTTTGAAAAAAATAAATAAATAAAAAGTAAATATTTTTCAATTCATTTAATAAAACTTCTGTAACAATATCAAAACCAAAGATAAAAAAATATTTGAGGGCAGCCCCGGTGGCTCAGCGGTTTAGCGCAGCATTCAGCCTAGGGCGTGGTCCTGGAGACCAGGGTTTGAGTCCTGCGTCGGGCTCCCTGCATGGAGCCTGCTTCTCCCTCTGCCTGTGTCTGTGCCTCTCTCTCTCTCTCTCTCTCTCTCTCTCTCGAATAAATAAATAAAATCTTAAAAAAATTATTTGATAAAGTATGCCAATACCACTCATTCGATAGGTGCAAACAAATTTAGTATTATAAAATCAAATTCAGGAAGATACAAAAAATACAGTATAATCCTCTTGACTTAAGTAATGAAAGGATTTTCTTTAAAACACTTATAACTGGTTGGCTTTATTTAAAGAACTAGCAAAAGTCAGAGTCCCTATAGAGTTATCAGCTATTTCTAGTTTATCTTCATCAAGCATCTCCCCTTTTTTCCTTTTTTGAAATTATTCTATTTTTTAAAATTTTATTTACTTATTGGGAAAGAGAGAGAGCACAAGTGGGGTAAGGAGCAAAGGGAGAATCAGACTCCCCACTGAGCAGGAAGCCTGATGTGGGGCTGGGGCTCAATCCTGGGACTACAGGATCATGACCTGAGACAAAGACAAATGCTTAAACCACTAAGCCACCCCGATTCCCAACATCAGTGTTTCTAATAGTCAAGAGATATAATCAACCTAAATATTCATCAAAAGTAAAAAAGATAAATGATGGTATAGTCATATGAGTGCAGCAGAATAGGAATAAGCAAACTATTGTATATGCAATAATATGGATAAATCTCAAAGACATAATAATGTTGATCAAAAGAACACAAAAGAGTAACTTCTATATAATTCAAATTATATACAATCCTAAACAGGCAAAAATAATCTATAGTTTGGAGTCAGAATCATAGTTCTATTTTAAAAAGAAGTGTGGTAGTAACTGGAAGAGGACACGGCGGAGGGGCTTTGTGGGTACTGGGGATATGCAATATCCTTACCTCAGCCATGATTAAATGAGTGTTTCCACTGTGAAAATTCACTGAAGTATGCACATTTTATGTGCTTTTCAGATGAATTTTATAGTTGAAAAATAAGTATACTTTTAAAAGTAAAAGAAAAAGTCAACTCATAGAATAATAATTAAAACTTTCCTATAAGAAGAACTACACATACACATCCACCTACACATATGCACACTAAAGAAGCAAAGCAAATAAAACACCTAGTAAAAGGGTTTAAGAGTAAAAAAAAGGAGAAAATAATAATTTGGCAGAAACTGAATTAAATATACGTGTCACTTCAATAAAAGGAATATTGGTTTTACTCACTGACTATAATAAAAATAATATATTAAATTGGATTCCAAAGAAACAACAAAACTAGGTCAAATAGATTCACCTAAAATAAATTTTTCAGAAAACTTGAAAATAACAAAAGGTGCAAGAGTATACCAGATAAATGTGAGCAAAAAGAAACAATGTAACATAATTTTAATATCAAAGAATAATTACTTCCATCTGAAATATTAATTCCCCTCTGTCATGTAACAATATATTTATAGGTGATTTAGATGTGAACATATTTAGGGGGCCATTATTCTGTCTATCACAGTCTGTCCTCTGGTGCATAAAAATTCATATCAATCTCACATTTAAAATGCATTCATTCCATTGCAACATCTCCAGAAATCTCAATCCATCACAGCATCTACTTACATCCAAAATGTTATCTATATCTCATCAACTCAAAATTCCCTAGTTCCATCATTGAAAACATGTGAATCCAGTATGAGTAAGACCTGATCCATTCTGGAGCAAAATTCCTCTTAACCTGGCATTTGTGAAATTAGAAAACAAGTTATCTGCTCCCAAAATACAACGGTGGGACAGGCATGGGGTACCAGTTATCAATATTCCCATTCAAACAAGAAAGGAAATGGAAGGAAAAATAAAGACACCAATCCCAAGCAATTTCAAAATACAGCTAGGCAAGCAACATAGATTTCAAGGCCTGGAAATAATCCTCTGCAGTCCAAGGCTCTGCCTTCTGGTCTTGAGGCTTTCTGCCCTCAGAGGTATGCTTCCTTCTATATGAGGTATAGCACACTTTGCACTGATTAGTTGATCAGCCTATTTCCTACATTTATAATTTCATAAATCTGACAGTTTTATTTTATATACTTTGGCCTTTTTAATCAAAGTTATCAGTGTTTTATGTTAGCAGAACACACTAAAAAACCTTGTGGGTCTCTCATACATGTCAAGGAAATCTGTCCCATTAGACATGAGGCTCTTCCACAGACCTTTCCTAGATAATCCTGTCTCTATTTTGCCTTCAGAGACAGCTGAGGAGATCAGGAGTAGAACATCTAATCTCTTCAAAGAGTCCACTGTACAGCTGAATAATCTGACCTTTTGATGCCTCCCATGCATTAGCCAACAGTCATCCAGCCAGACTCCTGGCTTTTCCTCCAAAGCACACTTTTCTAACAGCAAGTCTTCTAATTTTGACATATTTACAATCCAGAAGTCTGAGAATGTCTCAAATCATTCATTTTTGCCTAATAGTTCTTCCATAAATGTATCTACTTCTTGTTACGTTTTACTATAAACAACTAAAAGAAAGTAGAAGGCACTTTTTAACACTTTGTTTGAAAATCTCCTCAGCTAAAGCCCAAATTCATAATCCTTGCTTTCCATATAATTACAGGACACAATTCAACTAAGTTCCTTGCCACTATGTAACAAGAATCCTCTCTCCTCCACTTTCTAATAGCCTCTTCTTCATTTCCATCTGACTCTTCAACAGCATTGCCTTCAATATTCTTATTTCTGTCAACTGCCTGTTCATGATGATCTGGGTATTCTCTAAGACTGACAATATGTGCTTTCTCTACCAAGCTCACCCTCACATTCTTCTGAGTCCTCACTAGTCGAGTCATTAACACCCATATTTCTAACAGTCTATTCAAGGCAATCTAGGCTTTTTTGATCATGCTCCTGAAATTCTTCCAGCCTCTGCCCATTCCCCAACTCCAAGTTCATTCCATATTTTTATGAATTTGTTACATCAGCACCCCAATTCCAGGTACTAATATCTGTATTAGGTTTATATTGCTGCTATAAAAAACTACCACAAAAGCTATCAAATTTGGTGACTTTAGATAACAGAAAATTATTATTTTATACTTCTGGAGATCAGAATTCCAAAATGGGTCTCATTAGGCTAAAGCAAAGGTATCAACATGGCTATATTTCTTATGGAAGCAGAACAGAACCTATTCCTTTCCCTTTCCAGATTCCACAAGCTGTCTGCATTCCCTAGCTTATGGCCTTCTTTCATTTTCAAAGTCAGAAATTGCATCCCTCTGACTTCTTTTTCTATTATCATGCCTGTTTCTCTAACTCCCCTGCTTCCTTTTTTCCTTGACAAGAATCCCTAATTACCCCATCTAGGTAATCCAGCATAATTTCCCCATGTCAAAATCTTCAATTTAAGCACATCTGCAAAGTCTCTTTGTACATGTAAGGTAATCTACTCACAGGTTCCAGGGATTAGAACATGGACATCTTATTTGTTTGTATTATTCTGCCTACTACAGAAAGAAAATTAGAGATTACTCTTGAGGTGGGTCTTGGATCAAGAATATGATTTGTCTAGTTAGATGAATTGGGGGCCATGCAAGTCAGAGGAGGGGATAGTAGGGATAAGTAAGCTATGTAGGGGGAAATAATAAATCATACATAGAGGCTGAGGCTCTAAGAGAGGTTGTGAAGTTGAGAGATCAAATTATAGTGTAAACATAGTCTGGATCACCATTATCAAGGGGTAGCACATTTAGGCTACGAAGCTTACAGTTTATGCTGGGTACTGTGGGAAACAGTATTTTGAAGATAAAAAGCAACATAATAAAACCTACTTTAGGGAAAACTCTGGTAGCAGTATAGAGGATGGATAAGGGAGTCAGGATATTGAAGCCTACAAAAATAGTCATAAATAGTTTGATTTCAGTTGAGCTAGTTTAAGTATGATTTTATATATATATATATATATATATATATATATATATATATATACTTTAAGATGTTTCCTAAAAGTGGCACAATAATTTCATATCAAAATGGTTAAGTGAAGTAATTAAAAGTATAATAAAGTCAGGGGTTTGCATTAAACTGGTTTCATATAGCCCTCAGCCAAAATTCTAGGAAGAGTCTTTAAACACTTATTATTATAGAAAAATACCTATTTCCATTAAAAAGAAACTTTTTATTTGCCAATAGCAAATTTTATATTAAAATTGAAGTAATAATCTAGATTATTTGAATAAAAATGTCCCTCAAATCCTCTGAAGCTGTATTTATTTTCTTCTGAGCCAAATTATTGGATTGCCTGTCCATACTAATCAAACATACCATCGTTTATCTCACCGTCTCATGTAATGTTTCTACACCACTAAAACATTTGATTTTCATTATATTTTCCCCTAGAGGGGTAATATGCTTACCACTTAACACTATTTTCATTTGAGTTCTTTAGTATTTCTCAAAAATCTATAAGGCTGTCAGTTTTTAGACTTGTTTACAGGAGCAGCACATTCTTCCAGTATTTTCTATCATCAACATCCCTTGAATTAGGGATTTTAAAATTGGGTTTTTAAAAGCCAATGTTTAAGTCCCTTCCAGCAAAACTTGTTAACAACTGAGCCTTCCAATCTTTCTATTCCTTCCTATCTAAACATTAAGTCCTTTTCATTATCATATTGAAAACTTAACTGAAAGCATATTGCTCTGCTGACACATCGGCAAAATCTAAAGATTTGTTCTTACAAAGATTCTAGTGCTTCATTTAAGAATTTGAACTGGGAGGCTGCCTAGGTGGCTCAGGCAGTTAAGCATCTGCCTTCAGCTCAGGTCATGATCCTGGGGTCCTGGGATCCATCCTGGGGTCCTGGGATTCAGTCTAGAGTAGGGCTCCCTGCTCAGCAGAGTCTGCTTTTCCCTTTGTCCCTCCCCCAACTCATGCTCCTGTTTTCTCTATCACAAATAAACGGATAAAATCTTTAAAAAATTTTAAGAACTTGAACTTACTGTATTAATAAAAGAGGAGTACTTTGGTTTATAGATAAAAATCTTAATTTATCAATAAATTAAGTTTCTAAAAAATAAACAGAAATGCTATGTTGAAAGAATATGCTTTTCAAATGTAAAAATCTTCTAAAGAAAAGTATCACTTGATAAATTAAAAAGTGCATTTTTTGTATATTGAGTTTTCTTACACTATGAAATTTTTGAAAGTTTGTAGGAAATTTTAAATGCGTAGTCATCACACATTTATGTGACAATAATGACTTTTTAAAATTATTAGGATTTATAGAGTTATTAGAATTTTAAAAATTTGAATTCAATCACTTTAAGAGACTTATTGATGACTTCAATGTTGATTCAGTTGTGACAGTAAAGATAGATGAAGATAAATACAATTATCTGTAGAACAAAGAATCCTAAAATTTGTACTGAACTACAAAAGAGCTCAAATGGCCAAAGCAATCTTAAAAAAAAAAAAAGTAAAGCTGGAGCCATCACAATTCCAGCCTTCAAGTTGTAATACCAAGCTGTGGTAATCTAAACAGTATAGTTCTGGCACAAAAATAGACAATATATCAATAAATCAAAACAGAAAATCCAGAAATTAACCCACAATTTTATGGTCTATTAATCTTTGTCAAAGCAGGAAAGAATATCCAATGGGGAAAAGAACAGTCTCTTCAAGAAATCGTGCTAGGAAACCAGACAGCAACACACAGAAGAATGAACCTGGACCACTTTCTTACACCATACACAAAAATAAATTTAAAATGGATGGAATACCTAAATGTGAGCTCTGAAACCATAAAAATTCTAGCAGAGAACATAGGCAGAAACTTTTTTGACCTTAGCCATAGCAACTACTTTCTCTCTCTCTCTCTCTCTCTCTGTGTGTGTGTGTGTGTGTGTGTGTATATATACACACACACATATATATATATATATATATATATATATATATATATATATCCTGAGGCAATGAAAACAAAAGCAAAATAGACAACTGGGACTATATCAAAATAAAAAAGCTTCTGCACAGCAAAGGAAACAATCAACAAAACTAAAAGGCAACCTACTGAGTAAGAGATTTGCAAATGACATATCCAATAAAGGGTTAGTATCCAAAATATATAAAAAAAAACTTATGCAGCTCAACACCCAAAACCCACCAAATAATCTGATTAATAAATGGGCAGAAGACATAAACAGACATTTCTCCAAAGAAGACATCCAGATGACCAGCAGAAACATAAAAAATGTTCAATGTCACTAATCATCAGGGAAATACAAATCAAAATCACAATGAGGTATCATCTCATACCTGCCAGAATGGCTAAAATCAACAACACAAGAAACAACGTGTTTTGGCAATGATGTAGAGAAACCTTGTGTACCATTGATGGGAATGCAAGGCTGTATAGCCGCTGTGGAAAATAGTATGGAGTTTCCTCAAAAAAGTTAAAAATAGAGCTACCCTCTAATCCAGCAACTCACTACCAGGTATTTGCCCAGAGAATATAAGTACACTAATTCAAAGAGATACACACACTGCTATGTTTATAGTTGCATTATTTACAATATTAAAGATATTGTAAGACATGGAAGAAGCCTAAGTGTCCACTGATTGATGAATGGATAAAGATGTGACATATATTTATATACACACACAATGGAATATTATTAATGATAAAAATAGAATGAAATCAGGGGCATCTGGCTGGCTCAGTTGGTAGAGTGTGCAAGTCTTGATCTTGGGGTGTAGAGATTACTTAAAAAAATGAAATCTTGCCATTTGCAAGGACATGGATGGAGCCAGAGAGTATAATGCCAAGTGAAATAAGTTAGAGAATGACAAATATATGATTTCACTCATATGTAGAATTTAAGAAAGAAAACAAGCAAAGAGGAAAAAATAAGAGAGAAAGAAATGAAGAAACAGACTCTTAATTACAGAGAGCAAACTCATAGTTACTAGAGGGGAGGGGCATGGGGGATGGATTAAATAGGTGATGGGAATTAAAGAGGGAACTTGTAATGAACCCTGGGCGACATATGGAATTGTTGAATCACTATATTGTACACCTGAAACTAATATAATGCTATATGTTAACTAGCTGGAATTAAAATAAAAACTTAACAAAAAGATAAATATAAGTATCTGTAACTGTATCAGAGGATATAACTTAAAATATCTTAATGTTACAATAGGTCTAACATTTGGATGACAGATAAATTTCAATTCAATATAAAAAATAACTTTTTAGGAGCACCTGGGTGGCTCAGTCAGTTGAGCATCTGCTTCTTGATTTTGGCTCAGGTCGTGATCTAGGGGTCCTGGGATCAAGCCCTGCTTGTCTCCGTCTTTCTCTGTCTGTCCCCCTGCTCATGCTCTCTTGCTCTCTCTCTCAATAAAGTAAATAAATAAATCTTTAAAAAATAACTTTCTATATGCTATAACTCCCTAAATATAGATTTCATTAAACACATATTTTAAAATTATGAAATACACATACCATATTTTCCAGGTATTAAGCTATGAGACATTGAATAAAATAGACACAGGCCCTTCCCTCAAATTCTAATAGAGGAGCAGCCTGGAATAAATAAACACCAGCAACATAATAAAAATAGCTAACTATGTGCCTATTAAGTCTATCTGTTAGGCACAATTTTGAGTGCTTTACATGTTTTATTTAATTTACATGTCATTTAATTCTTAAAGTGGGAATGGGAATAATATATAATGCAATCAAAGAAGGTCGTCATTGATAAGTACTGTGCAGAGAGATGAGACTATCAGGGAATGTAGGGCCAAAGTTTATAGTTATATCTAAGCACAATATGAATGTATTGAAGGGTGAAGCATTTTACAAGAGGGAGTAAAAGATTTGATTTACACTGAAGGAAAAAAACACTCAGCTTTGCTAGGAGTACAGATTTAAAAGGTTTAGGTACAGAACTAGAAAAAATTAGTCAGAAACTATTAAATCGATATGGAAAACAGATTATAGTGTGTGGGATGCAATTTGTGACACATACTGAAGTAAACACATAGGGAAGTGAAGGCATCCATAAGATATTTGCAATTACACTCAGAATAACTTAATGATGGGCTAGATGTTAAGGATGAAGAGGGTGGGGTAAGAATGACTATTTCTGACTTGAGCAAGTTGGTTTGGGACATGTTAAGTTTGAGACGGTCAACTAAATGCATCAGGTGTGAGGTTGCATTTACCCCAGAAATGGTACATCCTTCCACCAGAGGAAATTAAAAAACCAAATAGAGGTTTGTATGGATGACAAACTCTATGGTTGTATGGAAAGAGAAGAGAGGAACTTGAAGGGAACGTTGTAAACTATTAAATTTGTTATAATTGGATGAGGTGGCTTGGGACCAAGACTTGTTCATTTTATATCTGATTATCTCCATGAACTTATCCATCACTAAGTAAAAAGCAGATTGGCAAAAGCTAAAATTTCCAATTTCCACATAACCCTAAAATTTACAAAGTTAACTTTAAAAGCCTCTCTTTGCATTAATATTGTAATGAAGCAACATTTATTACTTTAGCATCCTGGACAAAGAATGCTCAATCAGGTGCAGATTCTCTCTTTAATAGATACATTTGTAGACAAAAACAGCTATACTTCTGATTTTTAAAACAACATTTCTGATCAGCTACAAAAAGGAAGTTACATATATGACTACCAGGTTTATCAAGGCAGCCCCAACCTGCCTTTCAGGCCCTGCACCCTCTAGGGTGCCCATCTCCCATGTGCTAGTCTTTGATACTCTGCTGCCTTCCCTATTCGGATGGACAGAAGCTTAAGATGACAGTTGGCAGACTCAATACAAAGGGATACACTCAGAACACTTGCACTTTGCAAACCTTAAATTGCCCAAACTGCAGTATTTAAAATCAATTTTGAGCTATTTGGAATTTGTGAAGGAAACAGTACTGAGAAGCCAGATGTTTCTGTATTATATGTGAGTAATATATGAGTCATAGGCCAGAAATACTCCAATGCTGCTTTGAGTTAAGTGGATAGACCTTGGAACCATGTTGTTGGGGTAGAATTTTATCTATGCCACTGTCCAGCTCTGTGACCCTGGACAAATTACTTACAGACTCAGAACCTTAGTTTTCTCATCTATTAAATGGAAATAATATCTCTATCTCATCTTTGCAGAGTCCTAATTCAATGACGAGCTCATGAAACTGCTGTCATAGCATATGCATTATTATCATTTTCTCCCAGTCTTTTTCTAAAGATACATATTTAACACAAGAGAGAAAAACTACACAAAACTACCTGCCAACACAAAGTTCTTCTAAAACATGCTAAAGTGGCTTAAATTAAAAGACAGATATGACTAGAGAGGGCAAAACTTGCTTCTTTTCTTGCGTAAGTATGCTATAAAACCTCCCTTCTTGTGCCTTGCTAATTCACAGGCCCATCTGATGTTTTCCTAAATAACTTCCATGTATTCAACAGCATAAAACCAAAAGTTACATAGGTTACATGTACATGTAAGTTTCTGTACTCAGGATTTCAACAGCACTTGTGAGGCTTGTATCTGGATGAGTTTCACATTCTAATAGACACATGGGTTATTCATGCACTATCACAAACCACCCCAGTGGCTTAAAACTGCAATCATTTATCCTCATTCACATATCTACAGGTGAGATGGTTGTGGCTGATTTGGTTGAGCTTTACTGGGAAGCTCTGCTCCAAGCTGATGGCCATCAGGCTCATGTCTACTACTTATATATTCATCCTGGACACGGTCTGGGAGGAGGGGAGTTATTTGGTGAATTGTGGCTTATGGTGATGGCAGAGGTGCAAGAGGACAAACCCAACTGTGCAAGAAACTTCAAAAATCTCTTCTTGTGTTAGATTTGCTAATGTTTCATCAGCCTAAGCAAATAATGTGGCTTATCCTCAACTGTCAAGAGACATGGAGTTCAACTCCTTTTTCTGGAACAAGGAGGGAGGGAGACAAATATGTCTCTCAGTTACCTAATCTATCACACTAGATTTTGGTGCTGCTTATACTATAATCATTATTCCATATATTGTGCGTGCTTACATTTTAAATGATTTATTTTGAAGTCCAGAATTATGTTGCCTCCAGCTTTGGTTTCTTTTTCAACATTACTTTGGCTATTTAAGGTCTTTTCTGCTTCCACACAAATTTTAGAATTATTTCTTCTAGCTCTGTGAAAAATGCTAGTATTATTTTAATAGGGATTGCAATAAATGTGTAGATTGCTCTGGGTAGCATAGACCTTTTAACAATATTCTTCCAATACATGAGTGTGGAATATTTTTCCATCTCCTTCTGTCTTCTTCAATGGCTTTCATAAGTGTTCAATAGTTTTCAAAGTACAGATCTTTTACATCTTCAGTTAGGTTTATTCCTAGGTATCTTAGGGGCTTTGGTACTATTGTAAATGGGATCAATTCCTTGATTTCTCTTTCTGCTACTTCATTATTGGTGTATAGAAATGCAACAGATGGGGCAGCCCGGGTGGCTCAGCAGTTTAGCGCCACTTTCAGCCCAGGGCGTGATCCTGGAGACCTGGGATCGAGTCCCATGTCAGGCTCCCTGCATGGAGCCTGCTTCTCCCTCTGCCTGTGTCTCTGCCTCTCTCTCTCTCTGTCTCACTCTGTGTGTGTCCCTCATGAATAAATAAATAAAATCTTTAAAAAATGCAACAGATTTCTGTGCATTGATTTTATATCCTGCGACTTTCCTGAACTCCTATATCAGTTCTAGCAAATAATTAGTGGAGTCTTTTGGGTTTTCTACATAGAGTACCATGTTGTCTGTGAAAAGGAAATTTGATTACTTACTTGCCAACTTGAACGCCTTTTATTTCTTTTTGTTGTCTGATTGCTGAGGCTAGGACTTCCAGTACTATGCTGAACAGCAGTGGTGAGAGTAGACATCTCTGTCATGTTTCTGACCTTAGGGGAAAAGCTCTCAGTTTTTCCCATTGAAGATAATATTAGCTATGGGTCTTTTGTATATGCCTTTACGATGTTGAGGTATGTTCCTTCTATCCTTACCTTCGTGAGGATTTTTATTTAAAAAACGGATGCTGTATTTTGTCAAATGCTTTTTCTGCATTGATTGGGAGGATCATCTGGTTTTATCCCTTCTTTTATTAATGTGGTATATCACATTGATTGATTTGCAGATATTGAACCATGCCTGCATCCCAGGAATAAATTCTACTTGATTGTGGATAATCTTTTTAATGCACTGTTGGATTCGATTAGCTGGTATGTTGTTGAGAATTTCTGCATCCATGTTCATCAGGGATATTGGTCTATAATTCTCCTTTTTACTGGGGTCTTTGAAATCAAAGTAATGCTGGCCTCATAGAATGTGTTTGGAAGTTTTCCTTCCATTTCTGTTTTTTGGACAGCTTCAGAAGAATAGATATTAATTCTGCTTTAAATGTTTGGTAGAGTTCCCTGGGAAGAGATCCAGGCCCGGCTTCTTGTTTGTTGGTAGATTTTTGATTACTGATTCAATTTCTTTCCTAGTTATGGGTCTTTTCAAATTTTCTATAACCATCAAGACAGTATGGTACTGGCACAAAACAAAATATACAGATCAATGGAATAGAATAGAAAACCTAGAAATGGATCCACAACTACCTGGTCAACTAATCTTCAACAAAGCAGGAATAAATATCCAATGGAAAAAAAGACAATCTCTTTAACAAATGGTGTTGGCAAAACTGAACAACAACATGCAGAAGAATGAAACGGGACCACTTTATCACACCATACACAAAAATAAATTCAAAATAGATGAAAGACCTAAATGTGAGACAGGAAACCATCAAAATCCTAGAGGTGATCACAGGCAGTAACCTCTTTGACCTCTACCATAGTAACTTCTTACTAGACATGTCTCTGGAGGCAAGGGAAACACGAAAAAATGAACCATTGGGACCTCATCAAGATAAAAAGTGCTGCTGCATAGCAAAGAAAACAATCAAGAAATCTCTCAATCTAATGAGAGAGCATATTTGCAAATGACATAGCAGATAAAGCGTTAATATCCAAAATCTATAAAGAACTTATCAAACTCAACCCTCAAAAAATAAATAATCCAGTTAAGATATGGGCGGAAGACATGAACAGACATATCTCCAAAGACATACAAACGGTCAATAGACACATGAAAAAATGCTCATCATCATTCATCATCAGGGAAATACAAATCAAAACCACAATGAGACACCACCTCATACTTATCAGAATGGCTAAAATTAACAACTCAGGAAAAAATAGATGTTGAGGAGGATACAGAGAAAGGAGAACCCTCTTACTTACATTGTTGGTGAGAATGCAAACTGGAAAACAGTATGGAGGTTCCTCAAAAGTTAAAAATAGAACTACCCGGGATCCCTGGGTGGCGCAGCGGTTTGGCGCCTGCCTTTGGCCCGGGGCGTGATCCTGGAGACCCGGGATCGAATCCCACATCGGGCTCCCGGTGCATGGAGCCTGCTTCTCCCTCTGCCTGTGTCTCTGCCTCTCTGTCTCTCTCTGTGTGACTATCATGAATAAATAAATAAAATCTTTAAAAAAAAAAATAGAACTACCCTATGATCCAGCAATTGCACTACTAGGTATTTATCCAAAGGATACAAAAACATTGATTCAAAGGGGCACATGTACCCCAATGTTTATAGTAGCACTATCAATAATAGCCAAATTATGGATAATTACAGACTGATGAATGGATAAAGAATATGTGATGTACACACACACACACACACACACACAATGGAATATTACTCAGCCATCAAAAGAATGGAATTTTGGCATTTGCAATGATGCAGATGGAACTAGATAGAGTATATTATGCTGAGTGAAATAAGTCAGCCAGAGAGAGACAAATACCATATGATTTTATTCATATGTGGAATTTAAGAAATAAAACAGATGAACATAGGGGAAGGGAAAGAAAAATAAACTGAGGGTTTTTTGAGAGAGGTGGGTGCGGAGATGGGCTAAATGGGTAATGGACATTAAGAAGGACATGTGGTGGGCAGCCCTGGTGGCTCAGCGGTTTAGCACCGCCTTCAGCCCAGGCATGATCTTGAACACCCAGGATCTAGTCCCACATCGGGCTCCCTGCATGGAGCCTGCTTCTTCCTCTGCCTGTGTCTCTGCCTCTGTGTGTGTGTGTGTGTGTGTGTGTGTCTCATGAATAAATAAATAAAATCTTAAAAAAAAAAGATGAGCATGGAGAATTATATGTAAGTGATGAATCACTAAATTCAACTCCTGAAGCTATTACACTACGTTAACTAACTTGAATTTACATAAAATCTTAGGGAAAAAAAACAAAGGTTTTAGCAAAAAGTTAAAAAAGAAGAGTTAAAAAGATTCATTTTGAGACTTTAGATTTTATTTAGTTCAAGCTTACTACCAGCAATCAGAATAAGCAAGTAATAAACAGTATTTTTCTTAACAAGGTAGAATGCTTGTTGTTACATATCATGTCCTCTGGCCTAGAACAATACTTGACTCAATAAATATTTTCTGAATTAATGAACATGAAATATTGAAGGTAATTTTTTTTGTATTAATGGCCTAGCATTTTTTGGATGGTAACAACAGGTGAAAGGAGAGATATTTACTCTCCAATTACTTCATTCATTCAGCCTTCCTTTCATTCAATAAATATTTTTCAGTGGCTTCTACAAGCCAAGCATTTCCTAGGTAATAGGGACCTAGAAGTGATCAAAACAGGTTCCAACCATCTGGGGAGATGACACAATAAGTTAATTGTAAATAATAGAAAGTAGCTGAAAGTAAAGTATTAGAGAAATTAAACAACGGAAGTGTGACTATTTTGGATAAGGTAAACAGGGAAGACCTTAAACAAGGAGATACTTGAACTGAAACTTGGAGCCAACAAGTAAAGATAAAAGAACATTCTAGAGCAAAGACTCTGAGACAAGAAAAATCTTGACTTAGGTGAGGTCCAGAAAGAGGCCAATGCTGGAAGTATTCTCAAATCCAATCTTGAAATGAAAAACCCATTTATATTTCTTACTTTGATTTATTGTCTTTGCTTCCCTAGTACCTTGTGAACTGATCATATGGATTTATAGTTATTGGTTGTCCTATTAATTTCCTCCACTGGATCTTGAGCTCCTTTAGAGCAGATTTCAGTAGCTTAGCAGTTTCTTTATTCACAGCACCTTGTATAGAGCTCCATTCAACACAAGTTTGTCAAATGCACACAGGCATGAGTCCCATATTCCTATAGTTTAGAATTCAGCATGGTGTAGGCCCAAGATGGGACCAACTCACTTATAATCCAAATGAAGCAGGTGGAATAGGCAGTGAGACAGTCACAAAAAACGCCACATTTTGAAAAGAGGAGAGATATATTTCTTTTGTCACAAGAAATGACTTCAGCCTTTATTCTCTTTTTTCAGAAATATAAATATAGGAAACAATTCAAGATCAACCAGGAACATAAAAAATGAATAAGACAATTTTTTGCTTCCCTGAAATTATAATAGAAAATTACATTACTAAATCACCTTAAATATTTTCTAATTAATTTCATATTTATCATATTTTGTCCTTTGCTGACTATAGTAGAAGACTATTTTAAATAATTATAATTTCTTTCAGAGTCTGAGTTAGCTACCTTGGGAAAAGAGAAACATTTCAGTTGCCTTTAAAATCTAAGATAGAACTTAGAACTGAAAAGGATATTTGAGAGCCTCTATCCCATTAAGGATTTGGACACTGAGACCAAAAGTACTAAGTGATTTGCTAAATATCATATAACTAGTCAGGAGCAAAGCTATGACTGAAATCTTGATCCCCAAGTCCCTGATTAGTTCACTTCCTATTATGCTAGTCATAAAAGAGTCTCAGAATTTGGCTTATGATAAGATTTGTATCACAAAAGTTAGTCTCAGAAGAAATTCTAAGCAAAAAAGAATATGGGAAAAATAGTACTAATCGTTAATTAATTCTTCCAATTTTTTTTTGTTGTTACTCATTTAAAAGTATTTTTGAGTGGTATTTAGAAATGTTTGTTAATTCTTACCTAAGTAATTACATACCCATAGTCAAAGAAACTAGCTCATTTAATACAAAGTTATTTCCCAAAGGCAAGAAAAGGTAGGTAAGATTGGTGTTAAAAATAAATACATAACAATGTAAAAGAAGTAATGGGTAACATTAAGAGAGAGGAGACACAATCTATTACACAGAAAATATTTACAGAAAAACTATATAATCCTGGGCACATGATTATCTGCATATATCAAAGTATATAACTATTAACCCAGTAAGGCTGGCAAAGAAACACAGTCAATGGCAGGGTTGTGATGCTTCGTCAACCTGACAACAAACATACAAATGGAAAAATTCTTGAGACCACAAGAGCAACTAGAAACATTCAGATTCTCAACAGAGTGACAGTTATGAGAATAAGCTATGAAAAAGTAATGCTTATGCTGTGTTAATTTCTCACTGTAAATAATAATAAAACTGGGCAAATAATGTGTAGCAACTATTTTCAATCATAGAACAACAGATAGCTCAGGGCTGTGATCATTGAGACAGGGAACCACACAAGATAATGTCTACATCAGCCTCAGTTTTCTGCCAGGGATCATTATTCATATCACTGCTCTGGGCAGTAGAACTCAACAGAGAACAGAAATCTTGGTAGGTAGAAAAAATAAAATTCAGAGTTCAGAGCAGCAGGTGCTGGTAGTAATTTGCAAGGCAGAGTAACATAGACTAGGGAGCTAAATTGAGAAAAAGCTCCACAAATCTGCAAAGGAGTCCACTTGACTCTTTGGCTGAATATAAACTGAAAATGTATAAACCAAGACTCCATGAGGCCTAACAGATTATGACTATTAAGAGGATATAAGCTGAGCTGAGATTCCAGAGGCTGCACGGTGCTGACAGGCCATGGAGCTCTGACTACCCAGAGTAGAGCCATCTCATTAAACATTCTGTACATTCAGTTGAGGCCATCCATAAAGAGAAGAGCCATTCTGGTCTCAGAGAAATGGCTACTGTAGGTCAGTGATTCTCAATTGGGGTGATTTTAACCCTTTTCCAGGGAACCTCTGGAATGGAAAAATATTTGAGTAATAATTTAAAATTTTAATTTTGATTAAAAATATCAACCCACACTTCCAAGAAGACAACAAAATACAAAGGACTGCTTTAAAACTAATACAGCTAATCATTTACTTTAGAAATTAAAAACATATTTCATTGTTACTCCTCAATGCTCAAATTCATAGTGTTTCAATTAAAATTGAGACTCCAAATTAAAAAAAAATACAAAGAACAAATACAAAGAAAAACCACACTGGTTCTAGCAAATTGCTACAAGCCGAAGAAAAAAAGGGAATCTTAAAGTAGCCAGAGGATAAAGGGTCATTATATATTCATGAACAGTAGTAAGAATGATCATGCTCATGTCATCAGAAAACAATACAAGGCAGAAGACAAGTGATGAAAGAAAAAAAAAAAAGTCAACCTAAAGTCTATATCTGGTAAAATATCCTTTAAAAAAGAAGGTGAACTAATGGTACTTACCCCAGATTTCTATTTTGAAAGAAATTTTAAACTTACAGAAGAGTTGCAAGAGTAATACAAAAATCCTCAAGTATTCTTCACTTAGAGTCACCAGTTGTCAACATTTTGTACACTGTTTTATCTTTTTCCCCTGAATTAATTGAGGTAATTGCAGATATCATGATGCTTTACTCATAAACAGCTCAGCATGTATCTCTGAAGAACAAGAATATTCTCCTTTGTAACCAAAATATAATGATCAGAAAGTGTAAGATTGACACAATACGAATATATAGTCAGAAATGCAGTTTAAAATTCCCTAATCGTGTCATTTTAAACTGTTTGGATCCCGGAGCTAATCTGGGATTATGCTCTGCATTTAAAAAAAATTTCAGCTTCATTGAGGTTTAATTGACAAATACAATTGTATATAAATTTATAATGTGGTGAAATGATTACTATAACCAGATTAACACATCTATCACTTCACAGCCACTTTGTGTGTGTGTGTGTGTGTAATAATGTTTAAGGTCAATTCTCTTAGTAAATTCAACTGTACAATACAGTATCATTAACTACAGTCACCATGCTATGCATTAGGTCTAAGAGCTTTCTCATCTTATAACTGAAGCTTGTACCCTTTGATCAGCATCTTCCTACCTCCTCCATCACCCAGCTACTGGTAACCACCATTCTATTCTCTGTTACTATGAGGTCAAGTTCAACTATTTTCTTGTAGACTCCATATATAAGTGGGATCATATAGTATTTGTCTTTCTCTTGCCAGTTTCACGTAGCATAATGTCCTCTAAGTTCATCCATGTTTTTGCAAATGGCATTCCATTGTGGGTGTATGTGTGTGTATATATATACTGTATCTACTTTATCCATTCATACATCAATGGACACTTAGTTGTTTCCATGTCTTGATTATGTAAATAATGTTACAACATGGTGGTGTATGTATCATTTCCTTCAGATCTATATACCCAGTGGGGGATAGTTGGATCATATTATAAATGTATGTTTAATTATTTATGAAACCTCCATATTGTTTTCCATAGTGACTGTACCAATTTACATTCCCCCAAACAATATGCAAGGTTTCCTTTTCCTTCATATCCTCACCAACATTTGTTATCTATTAGTTTTTTTTCATAAAAGGCATCCTAATAGGTGTGAGGTGGTATCTCATTGTGCTTTTGATTTGCATTTTCCTAATGATTAACGATGTTGCGCACTGTTTCATGTAACTTTGCCACTTTCTAGCTGTATGACCCTAGTAATTTCTTTAACTTTTCAAGCCAAATTTTTCTCCACTATAAAACAAGATTAAATATCTTTTCTCATTCAGAAGGTTGTCTTTTTTTTCTGTTTTTTTCTTTTCCTTTTGCTGTGCAGAAGTTTTTTATTTTGATGTAGTCCCAACAGTTAATTTTTGCTTTTGTTTCTCTTGTCCCAGGAGACACTGAGAAAAATGTTGCTATGGCCTATGTCAGAGAAATTACTGCCTGTGTTCTCCTCTAAGATTTTTATGGTTTTATGTCTCACATTTATGTCTTTAATCCATTTTGAATTTATTTCTGTGTGTGGTGTAAGAAAGCGGTGCAATTTCATTCCTTTGCATGTAGCTATCCAGTTTTCCCAATACCATTTGTTTAAAAGACTGTTGTTTTCCCACTGAATATTCTTTCCTGCCTTGTCAAAGATTGACTGACTACATAATCATGGATTTATTTCTGGGCTTTCAATTCTGTTCTATTGATCTGTGGGTCTACTTTTTTGCCTGTTCCATATTGTTTTGATTACTACAGCTTTGTAGCATATCTTGAAATCTGGGATTGTGCTACAACCAGTTTTATTCTTTTTCAAGATTGCTTTGGATATTTAGTGTCTTTTGTGGTTTCATATATGTTTTAGGATTGTTTGTTCTAGTTCTGTGAAAAATGCTGTTGGTATTTTGATAGGGATTGCTTTAAGTCTGTAGATTGCTTTGGGTAGTATGAACATTTTAGCAATATTTATTTTCCAATCCGTTAGCATGAAATGTCATTCCATTTGTGTGTGTTGTCTTCAATTCCTTTATCAATGTTTTATTGTTTCAGAGTACAGGTCTTTCACCTCCTTGGTTAAGTTTATTCCTAGGTATTTTATTATGTTTGGTACAATAGTAAATTACACTGATTTCTTAAATTCTCTTTCTGCTATTTTATTATTAGTATATAGAAATGAGAAGGATTTCTGTATATTGATTTTGAGTCTTGTGATCTTACTAAATTTATTTATCAGTTCTAGTAGTTTTTTGGTGAGTATATATATATATATATTATCATGTCATCTACAAATAGTGAAAGTTTTACTTCTTCCTTACTTAATTGAATGCCTTTTATTTCTTTGCTTGTATGATTGCTATGACTAGGACTTCCAGTACTATGTTGAATAAAAGTGGTGAAAGTGAACATCTTTCTCTTTTTCTGTTTGGATAATCTATTTATTGATGTAAGTAGGGTGTTAAATTCCCTACTATTAGTTTATTGACATTGATTAGTTCCTTTATGTTTGTTATTAACTGCTTTATGTATTAGGGTGCTCCCATGTTGGGTGCATAAATATTTGTAACTGTCATATCTTCTTGTTGGATTGTTTCCTTTATGATTTTATAGTGTCTTTCTTTTTCTTCTGCTACAGTTTTTTGTTTTCAAGTCTATTTTGTCTAATATAATTATTACTATCTTGGCTTTCTTTACACTTCCATTTACATGATAAGTGCTTTTCTTTCCTTCACTTTCAATCTCCATGTGTATTTATGTCCAAAATGTGTCTCTTATAGGCAGCAGATAGATGTATCCTGCTTTTTTATTCACTCCATCACCCTATATCTTTTGATTGGAGCATTTAGTCCATTTACATTCAAAGTAATTATTGATAAGTATGTATTTATTACCATTTTGTTACTTGCTTTCTGTTGTTGTTGTTGGGGTTTTTTTTTTTTTTTGTAGTTCTTTGTGTTCCTTTCTTCTCTTGCTCTTTTGTCTCAGTTTGCTGGCTTTCTTTAGTGATTTATTTGGATTCTTTTCTCTTAATTTTTTGCATATCTATTACCAATTTTTGATTTGTGGTTACCATTAGGTTTATATACAACATCTTCTGCATATAGCAGTCTATATCATGATGACAGTCACTTAAGTTTGAGCTCATTCTAAAATCACTAAACTTTTATTCCTCTCCCCCCCCCCTATATTTTAGGTATATGATGTTATACTTTATATTCTTTTACTTTGTGTATCCCCTGATTGATTTTTATAGATATAATTAAATTTCCTGGTTTTTTGCTTCCTACTTTTCTTACTCCTGCTTATGGTCTTTCTGTTCCACTCACAGTCCCTTTAACATTTCTTGTAGGGCTGGTTTAGTGGTCATGAATTCCTTTAACTTGTTTGTCTGTGAAACTATCTCTCCTTTTTCCTTTTTATAAGATTTATTTATTTATTTAAGAGAGAGATAGTATGGCAGGAAGGACAGAGTCGGAGGAAGAGAGAGTCTTAAGCAGCCTCTATGCTGAGCATGAGGCCCAATATGAGGCTTGATTTCATGATCCTGAGATCACATCCTGAGCTAAAACCAAGAGTCAGAAACTTAACTGACTGCACCACCCAGGAGCCTCTTTATATCCCCTTCTATTCTGAATGATAGCCTTTGGATACAGCATTTTTGACTGTAGATTTTTCCTTTCAGTACTGTGAATGTATCATGCTGCTTTCTTCTGGCTTGCAACATTTTTGCTGAAAAATCAGTTTATGTGTCTTCCCTTGTATGTAACTGTTTTATTTCTCTTGCTGCTTTTAAACTTCTCGCTTTATCATTACATTTTGCCATTTTAATTAGTATGTGACTTGGTATGGATCTTCTTGGGTTGATTTTATTGTGGGTGGTATCTCTTGGATCTGGATTTCTGTTTCCTTCTTTAGATTTGAGAAGTTTTCAGCTATTATTTCTTCAAATACATTTTCTTCCCCCTTTTCTCTCTCTTCTTCTGAGATCCCTATAATGGGAATAGTATGCTTGATGGTATTGCTGAGTTCTGTAAGTTTATTTTCATTTATTATTTTTTTTTTCTCTCTCTCCCCTGTTCAGCTTGATTGTTTTCTATTACTGTTTTCCAGGGTGCTAATCCATTCTTCTGCTTCCTCTAGTCTACTCCAGTCTACTGTTTATTCCCTCTAGTGTATTTTTAATTTCAGTTATTGAGTTCTTCTTTTTTTGTATCTTTTTTGTTTTCTGTCTCTTTGTTGAGGTCTCACTGAGGTCCTTCACTCCTTTCTCAAGTCCAATGAGTGTCTTTAAGACCATTAATTTAAATTCTCTATCATATTACTCATTCTCCATTTTGTTTAGCTCTCTTGCTGGGATTTTGTCCTGTCCTTTCACTTAGGATATATTCCTCTGTCTTCTTCACTTTTTCTAACTCTCTGCATCTGTTTCTGTGTATTAGGAAAGTGAGCGAGGTCTCCTGCACATGAAACTAATGGCCTTGTGGAGAAGAGGTCTTGTAGTGCCTTGCCTTTCAAGAACCTGACACTTCAGGGGTGTCTCCTGTGTGTGTTGTGTGTGCCCTACTATTGTGGCTCAGTTGTGTTTGCCTTCAGTCTGGTTATCTGCAGTGGCTCTCTTTGCCTGTTGTGGGGAGTGTTTGGTCCCTGTCTTGTTAGTGCACCAGTCTGGGGCTTCCTTAGGCTTGAGTTACACCAGACCAGGCATTTGCCAAAGCTGCTGTAGCACCAATCTACAGGGCGCTTTTTCTATGTTGTCCCCTGAAAAGCTTTCATTGGTAGGCAGGGCCTGCCGTCAAACTAGATATCTTACTCCAGCCCACTGCTGGGGCTGCAGTCAGACTGGTGTGTGTATTGTTATCTTCCCATTTCCCCAGGGTAGGAGTCACTTTGGAGTGATATTGGCTCCTGTTGGGTCTGCTTGCATACTGCTTACTTATGGCACCATTTTGCAAGTACCCTGGCCAAGGATATGTTAGAGGGCAGGGGTCTGTAGGAGAACACAGGGATGGGGTACATGGTGCCAGCAAAGTCTGTACAGATCCACTGCAGAAGGGTGCCTATAGTTACCTGGGAAAACTGCCAAGGCTGGCCTGGAGGGGGCAGGTACATGGAAAAATACAAGGGTGGGGTGTACTGTTAGCAAGGTAGGTGGAGAGTGTTTGGGCTGTGCTGCTTCCCACAGGTGCCTGTTTCTAGGCTTGGGGGAGTGGGGCATATGTAGGGTGGAGGAGGGAAATGGTGCCTGCCAGCTCTTTTGTTCTTCTAAAAGTCCCCTAAAGATCCTGCTCTTCCAACAGATGCTCTGAGATTTGTAAATAAGTCTTCCCATGTAGCCTAGGTGTTTTCAGACTGCTGCTTCTATGCTGTATTTTAATGGGGCTGTTTGTTGTGCTGTCTCTTTAAGGGCAGGGACTCAGTTTCCTGTTGTCCTGTGGTTCTCCCAGAGTGGAGTCAAGCCACCTGATTTTTTTTCCTTGTGTTAAACCCCACTGATTGTAAGATTTCACGAAATTAGGCCCCTCTGATTTTTAAAGTCAAATATTATGAGGATTTGTCTTCCCAATGCAGGTCCCTCATGCCTGGCATGGGCTCTGTTCCTCTCTCTTCTCTGTACAGTTCCCTGGTAATATCTCTCCCTCTGTGGACAGTCCCCTGGGTCAGTTTGGCTCCCAACTACATCTCTACCCTTTCTACCCTCTTTGATGTGACCTCTTCTCTATGCTTAGCTATAGAAAGTCTGTACTGCTTATCCTCAGGTCATTTTCTGGGTCATTTACACTGATGTGGGTATTTTCTAGGTGTATCTGTGGGACAAGGGGAACCAAGGATGCTTCTACTCTGCCATCCTCTAGAAGTTGATTTTTTTAAATAGATAATTCAAGTTTGTTACTGCCATTTTTCCTGGAGTAAGATCTTTGACCCCTTTCCTTTCAATCATTTTATATCACTGTTTTAAAAATTTCTAATAGCATAGAGCTAGGTTTTTAAATCTGGTTTTAGAACAGTTGTCTTTTAAAAGGAAAGTTTAGTCCATTTGTGGATTTAATGTTAATTTGTGTGTGTGTGTGTGTGTGTGCATGCACACTTGCGTGTGTTTATGAGTTTATTTTAATAAGTTTATTTTTTGATGAGGATTTAGAGTTCCTTAGGTTTTGAAAGTATATTAAAATATTGACTTTCAGTGACATTTCATTTGGATTCTAGAGGGCTTTAATAATCTTAGGCTGATTTTTATGATAATTTCTGTGTTTATAACTCTTGTACCATATAGGTTATATAAATTCAGACATCACACATGTACATTGTGACTTTTTCCCTATGTTTTGCCAACCCTTGTCCCTGGACTGACTTCAGGCCTTCTCAGTCTGGTGGCCAACATTTCTCAGTTCCATTCTATTGGATTTTGAAAAATGTCAAGACTCATAGCTTTATACTAGGGTGTTAATGTCAACCCCTCTGACCTCCATGGTTCATGAAACCATCTTTCACATCACCAGTTTGCTGTTAGAACCCATTTCCAATTCTTTAGGGTTTTCTCTACAGAAGCCAAACTCTTATGGCCTGCTGTTAAATTACGTCATGCTTATTGTTTGGCTTTGATTCTACTTTCCATTTCTAGCACCTGAGAAATGCTGTTTGTTCTTGTTCTTTGTATTTCCAGGTAATTGTGTAAGAGGAATATCTGTATGAACTTAGTTGACCCTTTTGTGAGAATTTTTAGCAATTTTTTTTTTAAATCTACTTTCAGTGATAAAAGTCGGGAATAGTTTGAACAATTTGGATGAATTAACAAGTCATATATCTTTTGATATAAAGTTGGTAGGACATTTTTCCCCCTTCATATGATAGGATCTAGAAATTAGAGATTAGGATAATTTGCATTGAGTCTGAAAAGAGAATTAGTGAATGAAGTTACTGAACCATTGGATTCACTTTGGAAAAGTCATGAATTGCTGTGCTTTGACCTTTTGTTCAAATAAGAAAAATAAATCAGTCTAAAAAAAACTGCAAGAGATCTTGACAGCATGGTTGTCATCTCAATATAAGAAAGAAAGCAGCACCAGAAACTTAGCCCTCTACATGTGTACTGCTAACTTTCCCACCACTGTGGACCTTATATGCTTATTTTTTACTCCCTCTTTCTCTCTTCCTTCCTTGGTTCTTTTCTTCCTTTCTTCTGCAAATAGTACTGAGGACACAAAATTCTATTATCTGTAGCACTGAAGAATTATTCTTGCTGTGAGATCTTTCATCTGGGAGTTTCATTTTAGTTATCCAATGACTCTGCAACTCAAGAAACTGCCCAGCCACATGTGATTGCTGAGAATAACTCAAGATCTTCATAATGCATTCCTCCTTTACTTTTGTTTTATAAACCTGTTACTCATTACTTCTTCATGTTACTTACCTTTTCTGCCTCCATGTATACTCATGTGCCTTTTTCTCATCTGATAGTAAATCAAATGAGGTTAGAGTATTTACTGTCTTCCATAAAGGAACACTTCTATTTTTTTTCTATTTCATGGAAACATGTATAGCTCTTGCTTCCAGTCTAATCTCCCTAAAGAGATTCCCCCTCCCCTTTCAACCTTGGGACTACTTTAGAACCAGAGACCACTAAAAAAGAAATAGTAATGGAAATTTTAGTGCTGAGGGGAACCCGTTGGATGGCTCACTTTTTTTTTTTTTAAGATTTTATTTATTTATTCATGAGGGACACACACAGAGAGAGACAGAGAGAGAGAGAGAGAGGCAGAGACACAGGCAGAGGGAGAAGCAGGCTCCATGCAGGGAGCCCGAAGTTGGACTCAATCCCGGGTCTCCAGGATCAGGCCCTGGGCTGAAGGCGGCGCTAAACCGCTGAGCTACCTGGGCTGCCCTGGATGGCTCACTTTTAATTCCAGTGAAGTCAAAAGCTAAAGCCTCAAATTCAAACCTTGTAGAATTTAAGCTCCATTCTGACCTAGTCCTAGTAGGGTCTTATAGGTGATAGTTTATAGGATAAATATAAATATAAATATAAAAATCACACAATATGATTTTTGAGCCATACTGCATTCCCTTAGGGCATGATTTTACAATTTTTCTGAAGGGAACTTGGGATATCATTTTAATTTGAACATGGAAGTATTTCTAGATTCATAACTACATAGAAAACAGGGTATGCTAACTGAGGTTCAGGTAAGAGTTGACTTGCCTTGAGCTCCAATGAGCTCACAGATTTCTCCAGCTTTGCTCTCAGGGTCACTCATTAGTCTGGGTAACCAAAATAAGACTACCTTCTCATCCCCCAACAAGGACTTTTAGAAAACTAAAAACAGAAAATTTATACTATTTTAGACACTAGCAAATATATGGTAGACAGGATATAGTATAGTATAGTAAAGATTTTGAGCCTAGATTTCTGTGGTAAGTGAGCAATGTACAGCCACAGCTACTTATTCTGACCTCAGGGACTTTGCATTAGATTCCTAAAGTTCATTGCCTGATGTAAAATGTCTTGACAGCCATTATTTTATATATTTTGTCCAGTGTCTTTGTTTCCGACAGAAGGGTAAATTTGGTACTTGTTACTCCATCTAAGCTAGAAGTAAAAGTCCAATCTATGAATTTAAATGAGAATAGGGATATTTCTGGTCTCATTCATTAATGTATTTTCAGGTTCTAACAGTGCTTGGCACTAAGTAGGATATCACTAAATATTTATTAAATGAAAGAATGCAAAAGATTTGAATCAGCTAATGTTGGATCTACATTTGTTCTTCAGTGAGTCAAAATGTACTCTAAATGAATTACATGAATGTAAAATAAAAAATACTATACAGATATATGATACCTTTGTATTCATTTTCCTATATTATTAGAATCTTTTACTAAGTCCCAGATACAATTTAACTTATCGTTAACAATAACTCAAAGCTGAGGGACCTAAAGCATACATTAGTGTACATATCTAATTTTAATGCAAAAGCTATAATTATTGTTTCCAAATTCAAATAACTGCAGGCATAAACTATAAATCTTCTTTTTAAAATTAATAGTATGTGTTAGGCTAAAACTGTTTTGGTCAGTTTCTGGGTGTTTTATATTTTTTAATTCTCCTTAGCATGTAAGTATCTGGGTTCTTGAGAAATAAAATGATCCAAATGTATAAACTATATAACCATAGCTTTCATAAACTGTTTATTAAAAAATAATATCTTTTCATTTCTACTATATATATTTTAGAACTAAACAACAATCATTTAAATCACCTTTAGCTAATCTAACAGAGTTTACAATCTAGGTCAGAGTTCACAACTAATCCTGAAAATCAGAGAAAGTGTCACAGCATGTGCTAGTTAGTGGTGTGCTGTAAATGTTTAACAACTGACTCTCTTAAAATATGAAACAAAGCAGAACAATAAACCCTTGATTTCTAGTGTTTGCTCATTTTTCTTACTCCCCAGCACCTCAAAATGTGGCCTTATTTGGAAATAGAATTATTCCCAGTGTAATTAATTAAGATGAAGTTATACTGAAGTAAGGCAGACCTTTAATCCAATATGACTGATGTCCTTTTAAGGGTAGAAGAGACACAGAGGCACAGACACTATGTGACCACAGAGGCAGAGATGGAGGCAATGCAGCTGCAAGCTAAGGAATGCTGTGGATGGATGGTTAGCATCAGAAGCTCAGAAGAGTCAAGGAAGGATCCACAAGAGTCTCAGGGGGAGCATTGTCCTGCTGGCACCAAGATTTCAGACTTATAGCCTCTAAACCCATAAAAGAATAAATTTCAGTTAATTAATAAATTTCAGTGACTCTTTTTGTTTTGATACTTTGTTAAAAACTCTAATATACTTATGAAGTAAATACTCTCACTATGGCAAATTTCAACCTTCTGACGTGAAATTACTTTATACAAAACTGGGAAAAGATGCTAACAATAGATTCTTACCAGCTGATATGAGCCACTCCTGCCTATCACTGTTATGGTATTCTCTATGAATTCTTGAATACAAATACAAATCTATGGTTCATAGATTTTTATCCATTAATTCATCAGTTCATTTAACAAATATATAATAAGTACCTACTATGAGCCAACAACTGTTATAAATGCTGGGGGTTACATAAGGGAACAAAAAAGATAAAAAACCTCATTGCTTATGTGGAGCTTCCATATACTAGAGGGATAAAAAAAAATAAGTTTATATGGTATGTCAGGTAGCGATACGATTTATTTATTTATTTATTTATTTATTTATTTATTTATTTATTATTTATTCTTAAAGATTTATTTATTTATTCATGAGAGACACAAAGAGAGAAACAAAGGCATAGCAGAGGGAGAAACAGCTCCCTGTGGGGAGCCTGATGTGGGACTTAATCCCAGAACCCCAGGATCATGACCTGAGCCAAAGGCAGACACTCAAGCACCGAGCCACCCAGGTGCCCTAGTGATAAGTTTCTTTTCTTCTTTTTTTTTTTTTTTATTTATGATAGTCACAGAGAGAGAGAGAGAGAGAGAGAGAGAGGCAGAGGGAGAAGCAGGCTCCATGCACCGGGAGCCCGATGCGGGATTCGATTCCGGGTCTCCAGGATCGCGCCCTGGGCCAAAGGCAGGTGCCAAACCGCTGCGCCACCCAGGGATCCCCTAGTGATAAGTTTCAATGAGAAAAAAGAATAGAGGGCAGCCCTGGTGGTGCAGCGGTTTGGCGCCTCCCCCAGCCCGGGGCGTGATCCTGGAGACCCGGCATCGAGTCCCACGTCGGGCTCCCTGCATGGAGCCTGCTTCTGCCTCTGCCTCTGTCTCTGCCTCTCTCTCTGTGTTGCTCATGAATAAATAAATAAAATAAAATAAAAAACCTGATTATTTCTTAAAAAAAAAAAAAGAATAGAGAGAAGGGACACAATTTTAAGTAGAGAAAGAGCTCTGAAAATGTTATATTTGGGCAGACATGAAGGAAATGAAAGAGTGAGCCATTAAAATACTCAAGTGAAGAGAATCCCAGAATTTCAGGCAGAGAGAATAGCCAGTGCAAAAATCCTATGGCCAAGACATCCTTGTTCATTGAGGAATTGTAGGGCAGCCAGTGTGGCTGGAGCAAGGCAAAGGTTGGAATAGTAGATATGAGAGAGAGAGTATGTAAGGTCTTTGGAGGTACTCATTGAAAGGCTTTGGGTGAGAAGGAAAGGCATTGTTGGATTTTAAGCAAAGAAATGCCAGGATCTGATTTATGGTTTAATCAAAATTATTCTGGCCCTTTATTGCACTCTTTTTTTTTTTTTTTTTTTTTAATGGGTCTCTTGCATTCCTTTAGTTGGCTCTTAACAATTATGGGAGAAACTGCAACCTCTCACTTGGTTGGCATAGCGACATGAAAAAATAAAGGTTCAGTAGCAACAAAACAACCAAGGATTTAAAACGAGCAAAGATTGGTAATTTAGATCTGTAAAATTTTTGAAGCCATCACAACCTTCCCAACAAAATGAAAAGTCTCTCCGTGGTGGACATGATCATCAAGATGGAGTTTTGAGGTGTCCCTTTTTGCACTGTTGAACTAGCATGTTACGTTAACAACTTCTAACAATTTTACCTTAACATCTTCTAAACAGTGTTTCTCGAAGTCTCTATCTCCTCCTCCTCCTTCTCCTCCTCCATCTTGTTGTTGTTGTTGTTGTTCTTCTTCAAGTCCAATCTAGTTAAGAATTGTACTTTGGTAAAATACAATTAAGATAAATTGCTAGGAAGTCAAATACAACATAAAGACATGCAGAATGCAAGTCCAAAGTTGTATTATTAGATTTAACAGACATAAAATCTTATTTCAGTAACTATAATAAAAATAAACAAAACAAAAGAGAATTATCAAAACAGTACTTATTGTCCATTGAGAGTGTGTGCCTAGTTGATTAGTAGAGAAAATTACTATTATACTCATAACTTTTAGATGTTCAGTAATTGTAAATAAAAAATTTTAAGTGGGAGTGCCTGGGTGGCTCAGTTGATTGTCTAACTCTTGATCTCAGCTCAGGTCTTGATCTCAGGTCATTAGTTCAAGCCCCATGTTGAGGTCCATACTGGGTGTAGAGCCTACTTAAAAAAAAAGTCATAACTGAAGTAGAAGTTTGCTATGTTAAATAAATGCCTGTATATATACTTTGAACAGACACCATGCATATAAATATTTAAAATTTAATATGATAAATGAGTTTATTAAATTATCTAACCTGGTTTGGGTTAACAATCACACTTGCATAATATGTGAATATGTACTGCTCTTTATTTAATTTTCATAACATTCCTAGTAGAATAATCAGCCTCACAGAGGTCTGCTGATGGAAATGGAAGAAACATTTTATAGCAATTTCAGTGAGTTTGGGGTATTCATTTAAAATTTTTTATCCCAAGTGAAGGGAGTGATACTCTATTTTCAAAAGTCATCTTTAATCTGTAATCACTAGCTAGTTTCAATAATTTATCCCATAACTTTTTAGTTCAACTTAAATTATCCTTTGATGAAATAAAAAATTCTGGATCCACTAATTTCTTATATGAGGATTTTTTTAAATGAATGACCAATTTAATAAAATTCCATCTGCTGTGGACTGAATCCTGTCCCGTAAAAATTCATGTTAAAGCTCTAACCTCCAACGTGACTCTATTGGGAGATAGGGCCTTTAGAAAGATAATTAAGGTTAAATGTGGTCATGAGGGTAAGACCCTGATCCAATAGAACTAGTATCCTTATAAGAATAAATAAATAAATAAATAAATAAATAAATAAATAAATAAATAAATAAATAAAAATAAATAAAACCACCAGAGAGCTTGTTCTGCCTTTCTCACACAGTATACATATGCACTGAGGAAAGGCCATGTGAGGACAGAGTTTGCAAGGAAGGAAGAGAACTCTCACTAGAAACTGAATCAGAACCTTAGTTTTGGACCTCTGTTCTCTAGAACTATGAGAATATAAGTTTCTGTTGTTTAAGCCACTAGTCTGTAGTCTTTTATTCTGGCAACCCAAGGAGACCAAGGCAATTCAATTCATAAAGTATTTGCTGACAACACTTTGCAGATGATAATGCTGAGATCATTTTCTACTTGTTGACAATTATTTTTAAATTAAAATTGTGATACAGCAATCTATAAAAAAAAACTTGTTCTTCAAAGTTTCTAACTTTTAATTTTGCTCTTTGATTTTAGCTCCTATTTTCAAAAAGGAAAAAAAATAATTCCTGCTCATCAGGAAATACAAGATCATTAAATATAGCAAAGATATCAGTCAATAGAGCAAATCAGACTTTTCTATTGATTATGTTTAAATATTGAGACAAAACTGATTTCTTGTCCTGAGAAACACCAAGTTTGTTCTATAGTTCAGTCTTGACATAACTTTGCCGCTCAATACCAATAATAACTGTTTATGGCCAGGTTCCATATTATCACAATGGTCTGTGTGGGGAAAAAAGCCCATAAAACAGAAGCCCTAATTTGTAACATTTACTGATTTTCTTGAAGTAGGTATCCCCATCATGAATAATTTCAGTCTAAGTGTTAGGTCACAGAACACAGCATTTGGAAAAAATAGTAATGATCCATTCTGATGGACCAGTGAAAGCCACCTTCAGCGCATTTGTTCTTACATAACTTGAAATTTGTACTATGTCATTAATTGTTGTTTACTTCAGCCGATTGAAGAAAAAAAAAATCAAGACTCTCTCCATGAAGAAAGCATTGCATTGAGTTACATTGTCTCATAAGCTACTGGGTAGCTGCTCCAAAATGTTTGCCTTTGGCAATTGCAGCATCAGAACCTTCCCTAATGCAAAACAGGAACTGCCAACCACATTTTTTTACAAAGTAATTCTTCATAATTTTATCGTATCTAGAGCTAGTTGTGCTTCTCAGCATTGAAGCTAAAAGAGAATTTAAATAAGAGCAGAGCTTTCTTCCTTTAAATCTTCATTTTCAAATTGCACACATACTAAAAGAACTGCTACATAAGAATTTATCCGCACATTTGTCAAGTTACAATAAAAGAATGCTTTGCCAGCTTCATTTATTCAATGAATTGGTTTTCCATATCATTAGACAGTTTCAGAAATCATTGAGCTATGATGCATTGGAAAGTAAAACTTAAGCTATTTTCTTTACCAGAATCAGCAAACATTTCTAAGCAAATATCTTTGATGTAGTCATTCACTAATGTCTTAGCAACTGTATGTGTATTTCAGTTTTAGCAAGCCCAAATGCCACTTCCTAAAAACCCATGAAACACTAATATTTTATGTAAAATATTGAACATATACTTCTATTGGCTTTTTAAAAAAAGATTTATTTATTTACTTATTCATGAGAGAGAGAGAGAGAGAGAGGCAGAGACACAGCCAGAGGGAGAAGCAGGCTCCATACAGGGAGCCTGACGTGGGACTCGATCCCGGGTCTCCAGGATCAGGCCCTAGGCTGAAGGCGGTGCCAAACCGCTGAGCCACCCGGGCTGTCCCTCTATTGGCTTTTTAATTTAATACTTTTTATTTCAAAAAATTATTTGGTTTTAAATTGAATTTTTAAATGTTTTAATGTATACGTGATTAGTAAATTTTGATGATTTCACAAATTCATTAGGTAAAACAACTCCATAAATAATACATTATGGTTTTAGCACTTCACCATCAATTGGAAATAAAAATCCAAATCAGTATATGAGCTAACATATTTTCAGGTAAATTTCATCAGAACTTTTTTTGCCCTTGTTTCTATGGAATCATTTCCACTGTCCACATTCAAATACTACTGTTACCACATTCAGCAGATTGTATACCTTTTCTTGTAAAATAAATAAATAAATAAATATTCAGTGATGCTTGTGTGGCATATAATTGGAGTTAAAGCAAATAATAAGAATTTTATTTCTCTAATTTAGAAATTAATCTTACAAGATAGATTATAAAATAGGCTTGATTAAAATTCAAAATGCTTATAAAAACAAATCTATAAAAATAAATGCATATATTATAAATAAATGCAATATATATACTGGATATTTGTATACTTTTGGGTTACAGTTGGCAAAGCAACCTTGAATTGTCACACTGTCACATGGTTCTAGTGCATATGGTATGCATACAGCTTGAGCTACAGGCAGTTCACCATATAAATTGTAAAATAAGGTGTTTACACCTTATGCAATGACCTGAGTCTACTTATCATGTTTTTAGATCTTGCAACAATGTCTAACTGCTATACATTTTTCTAAGTGCTTAGTCTCAGTCTTTGTCTTACTGTCTTAGACTGGCAACAGTTTTAAGAATGTGTACCAAACTTTGGACCACCTTGAGTGGTGCTTTCACAGAGAAATCTTTCCCCTATGTAGATATAGCTCAGACATAGCTTGGATCATGAACAGACTGGTGATAAAGAACTGTTAACATCTAGTAAGATTTCATCTTGTGCTAAGTATTTCACATGGATCATATAATTTAATTCTCACATGATCTAAGAGGTTGACACCATTTCCACTCCCAATAAATAGGTGGAGAAACAGAGGCTTAGAAAGTTTAAGTAACCAATTCCTAGTTCATATTGTCTCTCAGGATTAGTTGAAGGAGAGACAAAATGGGGCACTACCTTAGTACTGGGATTTGAAGGAAGATAAAGACCCACTTTGTCCACAGTAATTCCCCTCATTGGCCCACTCTTCTTTCACACTGGCTGAAAATTGTTTTTGATACATGAAAAATTGGTTTGTATGGAGGTTTTAGGACATGGCTTCCACATTTGCATGGTTGTGTGCCATGTTTATCATCTTTGCCCTACATTTCTGCTAGGAGAGGAGGATAGTCACGAGTCTCCAGGTGACAAATGATTCAGGCTCAGAATGAGAGGGATGAGTTGGAGGAAAGGGGTGAGGAAAAGATGGAAAATAAGAATTATTGATCTGACCTGGATCTTTTACATGAATTTTCAACTTCTTGAGAGTTCCCTTCATTCTTGCTGTTTTACCTTTTGACACTATCCCCTTCCCTCTTCCACCTCAGTCACTTTTCTACCGAAATACACTATCCCCTTCCCTCTTCCACCTCAGTCACTTTTCTACCGAAATACACTATCCCCTTCCCTCTTCCACCTCAGTCACTTTTCTACCGAAATACCGTAAGGCTGGAAGTAAGGCTTCTGTTTGAGTTCTAACAGTACAGGACAACCAAAGGTGAAGGTACTCCTTCATCTTCTCTTCTGTTTTTCAGTGAGCTGAAGGACCTCTAAGTGCCTATACTACACAATTAAATAAAAAATACCTACATTTTGTGTCAGTTTTACATTTGTTGTGGGTTCATAGCAGCTAATTTAAAAATTAAATATAAGCTAATTGTGATGACTACCCCAAATCCTGGTCCATCAACACCTCCACTGTGCCTTCATATTACAATGTAATTAGCCTGTGCTTATTTGTGTATTGTGTGTGCTCCTGTCTATGTTTGTGTTTCCAGAGTTTTTGAGAATTCTAGAGGCAAAGAACCTTCACAAGTACCTACACTCTAAGTACTTTCTAGAATGATCTTTTTAAAAACAAACAATTATGTCATACCCCTGTTTAAAATCTGGGTGGTTTCTTACTGCCATAAAAATGAAATCCAAAACCTTTAACAAGGATGTTCAGGTTGTTCTAGATCTCACTGGCTTGACCTATCATTCTTTACCTGGCACACTCTAAGCAAACTGAACACCTTCCTGTTTGATGCTTTGTACTCTCTTGAGCTGGTCCTTCTTCCACTTTCCTCTTTACTGTGTAACTTCAACTCATCCTTTAAGCCTCATCTTAAAGGTTACTTCTTTCTGGGCAAAACCTCCCTTGCCAGAACTCTGCACCTTCTCTGTGTTTCTATAGCCCACCTTCCTTTCCTATCAGCTGGTACAACTCCCTGTGGCTATTGTGTATTCAGTGGCTGGCCCTCTCCACCAGTGTGATTGCCTGAAGAGCAGGGGCCTTGCCTGTACTGCTTAGCAATGCATGTGCAGCAGTAAGCAAAATGCCTCACTCGTACAGGATTCTTAGTGAATCAATGTTGAATGAATAAAGCCAGTCTGAATTCTTATTGAAAAAAAGTTAACATTGCCACCATAAAATTTCCCACAATTGACATCACTTGATTTAAATTGCATCACGTTTCTTCAACCTTGATAAGTGTTGTTAGCATTGTCCTTACAGAATTCTGTGCTTGTTTACAAACGTTTTTGAAAATATTTTTTATCATCCTTTTCTCATTTTCTTGGTTATATGGTAATCTCTGGAATATTTTTAAAGAATGACAGCTTTATTATCAGGTACACACAGTTACTTATGGTCAACACAAATCAGATTGCTTTACTCCCTAGTTTGTAACTATTTTAATTGAATATAAATATGTTTTTCTAAAATGTCTTTAAATAATTTTTAAATGAATACTGTTGCATTTGTTTTTCACTATCAATCTGCTTATTATATGATTTTAATTTATATAATACAGAAGTGGACTCAGACAGCTCCTGTTCAGCTATAATTGGTAGAATTAGAAACAATATTTTCCTATTGTTTCCATCAGAATTTATTCAGTGGAAGAAATCTTATTATTATTCAGATTGGGATTGTGGAATTTCACAGGCACTAGAACAATGATTTTTGGGAAGAGAACAGCCTTGTGAAAGAACTGCTGTATAAAAATGTTGAGGGGGACAAGGAACAAGGATTCTTGTACGTTGTGAGGAATATTTAAAGACATGTAGCTGTCTGTTAAATGTTTGTCTTGTTTATCCACATTCTGAAGTTTTATTTTCAGACCCCAGATAGGAAAAGGAACTTATCATTAGGGAGCAGTTGGGGCAGCAGAAGCTGCTGGAGGCTGTGAATATGCCTCATAGAGTTCAGCGCCCAGCATAGCAGGATTCACTGTAGACACCTGGGGTGAGTAGGAACCTGCAGGTCATCTCTGGTGGCATAGTCCACACTATCACCACCACTATCAACAACAATAACAAAAGTTAATACCTAAACCAGGTATCAGGAGAACTGATGCCTCCCTGTTTTCAAGTGTGCTTCACAGAGAATTCACCAAAACAATATCTTTATTAAAAAAAAAAAATCCAACACAACTGAACAGTAAAAATCCTTTAAAATTATCTGTAAATACATTTGGCAAGTGGTCTGTAGACAGAATGATTAAATATATAAAAACCAAGGATTGTTTTATGGATGTCTTTCAGCAACTTTTTCTTAGCATTCCCAAACACCTTACCTGTGATAGATTTGAGATCTCATACAAAAGTCAGGCAATTAACACTTCAAAAGTATTCACCAACCAATCCTAGTTGAATATTTTCTCCTGTCACATCCTGGTTCTCCTTGATTTCATGACGTCTTGGATTTAACACTCTCTAATTTCTGGAATGAAATCATCTATGGTGAGGGGTAAGGGCTTTAACCAATGGCAAAGGAGATGTAAGGCTGTGCTCCACTAAACCATATGACTTCAAATGGTCTATATTCAAGTTTACTCCCATGAAGTGCTCCTCTGTGCTGTAAGGCAAAAGGACAGTAGGTCGCACTTACTCTGCTTCTAGTGCTGATACATGATACTTGCTTCTATAATCTGGGAATGTTTAAAAAAAAAAAGAAATACAAATAAACAGTATAGAAGGCTCATTGCATACACTTAAAAATTTGTGGGTTTCTTATTCAGACTATATATTCACACACAGAAAAGTTTCGTATAATATTAAATCTTGGGAGAGAAACACACTTCAAGTTTAATTTTACGTCAAAAGGAATTTTTTTCTTCAAATTATAAGTCATTTTGATTTTAAATGTATAGTCATAAGCAGAATTTCTTGAAAGCCTAACTGGTTTTATTTTTATCCTTGACTGTATAGTTCAGGTCTTCAAATTGCTATAAATGTAGTTATGATATAATGTGAATAAATCTAAATAGTTAAACTAGTTCAAGCTTTTCTAAGTAGACTGAGCATGTAGGAGATAAATGAGGTTGTCTTTTTTTTATAAATCAGTTTGGCCATCATATCCAGTGATAGTAGAGTGGGACTTGTTAGAGTCAGGTCATTAACCACCAGGGGGCAGATCTCCGTGGCCTTATTATGTAATCGGTTTACAACACTGAGGACTTCCTGCAGTCCTTTGGCTAACAGTTACTAAACTGAGATTTATCCCCACACTTCTGTCTCCTGCTATATTTCCTTCTATGCTCCCACTATACTGACTCTCCAAATTCTTTGAATGGCCCATACTCTTTCCTGTATATTAGATAACCTAACAGAAATCTTTTATATCAGTCCCTCCCCATCTCTTCAACTGACTAATGCCCACACGTGCTTTAGGTCTCAGAGCAGACATAACTTTCTTAGGATAGTCATGCTTAATTACTTTCTCCCTACCCACACTTATATACATATATACACACCTAAATTAAGATCCCAAGCCCCTCCTCCCCATAGTACTGGTCACTTTTCCTTCTTTACTTTTACACTGTTTGTAATTCTTGTTTAGTCTCTATTTTCCCCACAAGTCTTTAACACTAAGGGCAGAGGATAGTGTGTCTCATTCTCAATTGAATCGTGAGCATAACAGAACATCTATGTAAGTGAAAAGGAGGAAGGAAGGAAGGAAGGAAGGAAGGAAGGAAGGAAGGAAGGAAGGACGGACGAAGGAAGGAAATGGGGGGTAGGAAAGATCTGTGCAAGATTGTAAAATCTCTATTCCAATGGATTAGGAAGGTATAGACATTCTCTGATCTGGCTAGTTAGACCACACAATGCCTTAAGGTCCCTTTAGTTCTGGATTATGTTAAGTTAGCTGTACCTTCTACAACCTTTGGTCTATTGAAAAGACAGCTCTTGTGTGGTTCACTGGGAAGATTCTGGAACAGAACTGGATCAGTTAACTCAACTAAGCAGAGGACATATTTACCCCAACTGATCTCAGGAAACAAGGAGTTAACTGTGGTCAGTCATATATATTTGGCCCAGGTCCCTGCTCTGTGAGAAGCAAGTGATAAAACACTTTCTCTGGCAGAGTTATGTTCCAGAAACTACAGGGTATGACTCTGTGGGTATAAATAAATCTACCTCTTGACCAAAACAATCTTAATACTCTCTTCAGTTTGACTCAACTTTAGGCAAGTATCTTCCTGACTATGGGCCCCTTGACTTCCCTCTTCTTAGAGCTTTTAATTCAAAAAATGTTATAAATTCTTTCTTTTTCCTTTGGAGGTCTACAATTTCACTTAGCCTTTTGCCAGTTTTACAGCAGATAAATTCCTTTTTCAGGGACCTGGACGCCATCCCTTTGAAATGTAGTCATCAAGAGTGATAGCAAATCCCTGTCTCCCAGTTTCTGTGGGAAGGTAGGAACCTAACTTAGATAAATGACAATTATTAAACATACAGGTCTAACCACACTGACCAAGCTCCCCTCAGTGTCCTCTAGCACTTGCTCACTAGCTCACATCAGCACTTAAATCTCCCCAACTTTTGTTTCAGCAGAGTGGAGTTCAGTGCCTTTGGCCTATTGGAATAATCTTGAATAAAGTCTTTTTTGCCTGTTTAACTTTATCCACTGCAGTTTTTCTTTGGCATCTGCTTGGGAAGAGATCACAGACACTCACAAGAGGTTTGGCTCTGCTCAGATGTATACTTGAATTAAATTGGAACTACATCACTCATGAGCAATATGTATGTTCTAGAAGGTGACCAAATTAAAAACTCACTGAATAAAACACCAGTTAACTTCCTTTTAGTGAGCAGGATTATTTTTATTTTGGGTAGTGGGATTGTTTTCTTTTAATGCTGTTATTTTGAAATAACACTGAGGGGGAAGCATCTGATGGCTTCTAGGCAATGCAATTTTGAACAATGTCCAGGAGCAAAATCTGTGGTTGTCATGCTTCTGAGGTAAATCAATTTCTACTCCTTAAATGTAGCTCATATAATGATCTTGGTTGCAACCTTGAAATCTTGCTGAGCTCTTATTGTGAAGCCCTGAGTGCATGGGTTTTATTTTATTCTGATTTGGACAGTAGCTGATGGGATTTGTGGCCTAAAGAACACAGAGTTTGGGAGCCAGACTGCCTGGATCCATATCCTGGATCCACTGGGACTTCAGTTAGTTGGTGAACATCTGACTGAGTAAAAGTAAATAGTACAGAATCTGATGCCTCGTAAATGCTCAATAAATATTAGTTCTTGTCATTGCTACTAACATGATCTTCATCATCACTTTCACTATTGTGAAAAACAGACAGGACTTTATGATTTCAGAATTTACTATTCTCCACCAAAAAAAGTCATTGATAAACCAGCAGTTCTGATTTAAAATAGACTTTCAGCCTTGCTGAATGCTTCATTTATGCATAATGCTGAGATGTATTTGTGAGACCTTTGTCTTTCTCTCTCCCCACCCCAATCCCTGAACTTTTTTTAGTGATGGATGGGCAGACAGAGATGAAGTCATTGAAGGTTATGAGGTGGAAGCCAACGGGGGAATCACAATAAAGCTGCAATCTCCGGAGGTCCGGTCATTTGATGATTATTTCCTGAAGCTGAGGCTGGACACTAATACGAGGAATCCCTGGTTTCCTGAGTTCTGGCAACATCGGTTCCAGTGCCGCCTACCAGGACATCTTCTGGAAAATCCCAACTTTAAAAGAATCTGCACAGGTAATTCACATTCACAAAATAACAACTCAGAAGTTACAACCCCATTGCAACTTGTTGAATTAGAGTGGAAGGTGTCAAGGCTGGAGTTCCAAACACTAAGTTACCATCTTAATTTATAAGATAGCTAGAATAAGGAGAGTGTACATATTACCCCAAGGATTCATGTTTCTATATTCTGGAAAAACTGCTTTGGTCTCTGATGGAGCAAGTTGTGAGAAGAAATAATGTAGGTCAAAGAAAAGCAAACTGAGAATTCAGGTATCTAGTATTCAGGCCAGAGGGAAGAGATTTTATTGCAAGCCTGCTTAGGAAATGTTAGCCACAGACATAAGGAAGCAGCATTGGTTTGATACTTTTTTCTTCTTTATAACTCATGTCAATATATGTCAGGAGAAGATGAGATAATATTATCCAGGGCCACACCACTAACATGGGGGTATGTAGACATACGTGGCTAGAAACTCTGCACTCTCATCTGTAAATAGGAGTGACATTTCCTGGTAGGACAGATAATTCCCATGCGCTGCTCACTGAAGGCATGACAGGAAAGTACAGCACATTGTTCCAGGTCTTTCAGGGTTTGATGAACTCCATTGGATGTCCTTTTCTGCCTTCCCAGGAACTACCGTACTTCTTAACAGACTTCTTAAATAGTAAGTTTTATTATTATCAGTACTGCATAGAGACATTGCTGTTCACTGTCCTTTTTTAGTATTGCTTAATGTGACAAAATAGAGCACATTTGGTCTACTACAGTGTCATTCCAAGCCAGTTGTCTATACTGGGTTGATAACACAGCATGATGGACAGGCATTAAAGATGGTGTCACCATTGACTGAACTGGGAAAGACTCCAGGAAAAGCAGAAAGGATCAGGAGCTAGATTTCAGATGGGTTAATTTTGAGATGTCTATTAATTAGTGATGCAGCTATAAATGTCACTTGGTCATTGTGTTTTATGAATAAAATTCAAAATACTACTTATTAAATAAGATGCCTTTTTGCAAGGATTTCCAAGAAAATATCTTGTGACCTAAGCTTTCAAAACAAATTTAGAATCCTGTAGCCATGTCGGTTTTGAAAATCATTTTGGGTTTCCAGTTGTCACAGTGCATGCCAATGTCAAGGTTAAAATCTGAACTTGGTTAACATTCATAGTAGAAAAAAAAAAAGCACATTCATGAATTGTTCTTATATTATGCTTGATTCTCAGAGCTATTTTTAAGAGCTTCTTATGTGATTACAACCTTTAATAAACATGTTTATGTTTGCATTTCATTCTGGAGTCAAGATTAGCAAATATTTTCCTTTGTTCTTAGTTCTAAGGAATACCAAAGGCTTATTTAACTTTTCTATTTGGAACTACTTCATGAACTTTATTAATCTTTTCTGCTTCAGGAATCCTAGAATTTTATCTTTTCTGTGCAGGAATCCTAGAATTTTCTCTTTATCTTCAGCAATGTTTATGTTATTTACGTGTGTATACATTCATGTAAATTTACCTTTCTCTTCAGTTTTAATGTCTGCATTTCTATGAAATTGGCTTCAGTGTTATTGAAGAATGACTAAACCTTCATTTATGTATCATTCTTAACTAGTAGAGATCCTTGAATAGCAAATAAATTTCACAGTCTTCTAATGAATATGCAGACACATTTATGAAAATTAATGTGAGGAAGTTGAACGAACCCTTCCATACTATTGATAGCTGCTCTTTCCATCACCACTTTTACCCATTGTAATTGGATCATTTTGGTGTTTTGGAAAGTTTTGATACTGCGGTTAGTTTCCACAGAAGCCTTTATTGGGCTTAATCTCAGATGTCAGTATTTAAATAGAGAGTTTACATACACTAGATTGTCAGTTTAAATATTAAGAGTTCTGAGCCTAGGCTGAATAATTTGAGAATCATGTGGATAATTAAAAAGTACTTCATATAAAGTCTACATCACTGCTTAATTAGTTGGGTATATCAAGGGATTGGAGATGGTACTGACTGAAACATCAAAGCCTAACTTTTTTAAAAGAGATTTATTTATTTATTTGAAAAAGAGAAAGAGCATGAGCAAGAGGGAGGGGCAAAGGGAGGAGGAGTCTCTCCTCTGATCAGGGAGCCTCAGGCAGCAGGGCTCACTTCATCCCAGGACCTTGAGTCCATGACTTGAGCTGATGGCAGATGCTTAAAAAGACTGTGCCACCCAGGCACCCTTCTCTCTTTAGATCTGTTAATATTTCTTTATATATTTAGGTGCTCCTATGTTGGATACATGATATATATAACATAAAATATATATTTATAAAATATATATAATAAATATATATAATATATTTATAAAATATATTTTTATATTGTATATTATATAAATAATATGATATATAATATAAACTATATTTTATATAAATAATTTATTATATATTTACATATTTTTTATATATTTTATTTATTTAAGAGAGAGCAAGTGAATATGGGGTGTGCGAAGAGGGAGGAAGAGAGTATCTCCAGTAGACTCTGCACTGAGTATACAGCCTTATGTAGGGCTCAATCCCATGACCCCCAAGATCATGACCTGAACTGAAGCCGAGAGCTGAATGCTCAAGTGACTGAGCCATCCAGGTCTCTCATATTTTCTTTACCCATTTATCCACTGAGAGACACTTAGGTTGCTCCCATGTCCTGGCTATTTTAAGTAGCTGCGATGAACATTAGAATGCATATATTTTTTCAAGTTAGTGTTTTTGTTTCCTCAGGATAAATACCCAGAAGTGGAATTGTTGTATCATATGAAAGTTGTATTATTAATTTCTTGGAAAAAACCTCCATACTATTTTCCAGAGTACAATGCCCCAACTTCTATTCCCACCAACAGTGTACAAGGGTCCCCTTTTTTCCACATCCTCAGCAATACTTGTATCTTGTTTTTTGAGGATAGACATTTGAACAGACATGAGGTGATATCTCATTGCAGTTTTAATTTGTATTTCCCTGATGAGTGATATTGAACATCTTTTCATGTACTTTGTTAGCCATCTATATGTTTTTTTTGGAAAAATGTCTATTCAGATCCCTTGCCCATTTTTTTTCACCATTTTTTTTCTTTTGTTATTGAGTTCTGTGAGTTCTTTATATATCTTGGGTATTAACCTCTTATCAGCTAAAACTTGTAAATATTTTCTCTTATTCAGTATATTGACTTTTCATTTTGTTGATAGTTTCCTTTGCTGTGCAAAAGCTTTTTAATTTAATGTAGTCCCTCTTATTTATTTTTGCTTTTGATTTCAAAAACCAAAAAAACATTGCCAAGACTTTCTTTTAGGAATTTTATGGTTTCAGGTCTTATGTTCAAGTCTTTAATCCATTTCGAGTTTTTTTTTTTAATGTATAGTGTAAATAAGTGGTCTAATTTTTTTCTTTTGTGTGTGGCTCTTCAACTTTCCCATACCATTTCTTGAAGGGAATATCTTCCAATGAAACTTAATAATGAGGCAAATATATTATGAAAATTAGTAACAATCTAAAAATTGTGAATGGTGGTCTCCAAGCTGGAGCAATAGTACCCATGTATGGGGAAAGCTAGATATATAAGCCTGAATAAGCCTTCTAGAATATGAGAGAGAACCTGGAGCAGAAACAGGATGACCTCTTAGTTGTGGTAATATTGGATAAATCAGTCTTGGGCCAATATACTAGCTGATACTTGACACATGAGTGAGCTTAAATGAGTTGAGTCATGTCCAACCCAAAGCAGCAAAACTTCCTACCTAGTTGGCTCCCAGATTCATGAACTAAATAAATACTTGTTGTTTTAAGCCACTAAACTTTGGGGTGAGAGAGAGAGAGAGGCAGAGACACAGGCAGAGGGAGAAGCAGGCTCCATGCACCGGGAGCCCGACGTGGGACTCCATCCCGGGTCTCCAGGATCGCGCCCTGGGCCAAAGGCAGGTGCCAAACCACTGCGCCACCCAGGGATCCCCTGATTAAAATCTTAATAAAGAGTTCACCTTGATGTAAAGTGCTAGTATATGTTTAGATATTCCCAAATGGTTACATATGGGTTACTCTATATCATATATGTTGTAATGCTTCTCACCAGTAAAACAGTTTTGCATTTCATTTCTTATGCGTGTTTGCTCCTGGGAAAACTCACATAAAGTCAAGTCATAATTTCGGCAACCATAAGAACCATACATACAAAAGAAGTTACAGTCTTTTCATGATGGTAGATTAAACATACTTGGGGTATAGCCAAGTTAGTCTTTTTCCTGTATTTTTATATTTTTATTGAGGTATAATTGACATATGGAAAACTGCATGTATTTAAAATGAACAATTTGATAAATTTTGACATGTGTGTATGCCCAGGAAGTCATCACCACAGTCAAGATAAAGACTATATCACTCCCCAAATTCCTTTGTGTCTTACTGAAAACTCTCCCCTCTCACCATTCCCCAAACCTCTTCTCTCTCCTATTCACATACAATTTTCTGTCACAATAGTTTATTTGCAGTTTCTACTCCTGTTTTTCTAAAGGATTTTCTTCATTTATTTGAGAGACAGACAGAGAAAGAGAGAGAGGAGAAAGAGGGACAAGCAAACTCTGTGCTGAGCCCAGAGCCTGACTTGGGGCTTGATCCCACAACCCTGAGATCATGACCTGAGTTGAGATCAAGAATCCTGGCTTAACCAATTGAGCCACCCAGGCACCCCCTACTCTTTAGTATGAATAAAATTGTATATTGTGCACTCTTTTCTGTCTCCATTCTTTCATTCAGCTCAGTTATGTTGAGATTCATCATTGTATTGCATGTATCAACAGTTCATTTTTTAAAATTGCTGAGTGGTATCCCATTATCTAGGCATAACACAATTTGTTTATCCATTTACCTGGTAATGGGCATTTGGGTTGTTCCCAATATTGGGTTATTACAAACCAAGCTAAGAACATCCATGTACAATCTTTGTACAGACATATGCTTTCTTTCATTTTAGGGCAAGTCTTAGCTGTGGAATGCCTGGATCTTGTGGGAGGTGTATGCTTAACTTCTTTATTTATTTTTTGGTCCTCTTCATTATGGAGATATATAATTGGGAAAACTGCATCATAAAGGAATCAAACACAAAAGATAAATGGTTTGTTAGAATTTACTAATCAGTATGACTTTCGAACTTCTTCATAAATATTTCTGCTATATGGAGGTAATAGTTAAAGTGAACCAAGTTTTGGGTCATAATAGCTACTAAACATGATTCTTTTTTAGATGCTGTGAAATGTAGGTTACCATGTCTCTGGAAAACTTCCTCAGTGTGTTCTTTGGAGATGAATTCTCTGGTGCCTGCTTTTTGTTTTGTTTTGTTTTTTTACTAACCTCATACCCTAAGTTATAGTATATATTTGTGCTCTGATGAGTAGGGGGGCATGGCCCTATGTGATCAGCCTACCAGTTACATTTATAATCTAGGTCCTGTCTCTAGGCCTCTGTAGTACACTTGGGTATGATACTTCATATCCAGGAGCTGCTTTTCAAACCTCACACCAAAGATTTGTGTGAAATAGTGTTAACATTGCTATCATAATCACCTGTGCCTATGTCAATGTCCTGTCATAATTCTATATGGCCACTCTATTTATTTACTAGTTGACCTTTCTCTGGAGGTCGTGACCACAAATCCTTATAGAAGTTTGATGGGCATTCATGGGTACTACATGAGACTAGTATTAAAATTTGCTAGAAATATCAATAAATTGAATACATAGGGATTTACCTCAAACAGTTCTGGTCTAATACTGTAATCAACTGAATACTATTATCTAATCCATGTGGCTAAGTTAATAGCCCAGACCCTAAGATGATATGAAGAAGAATCTTGTCCCTTAGATTAGTGATTCTCAATTCTGGCTTGTTAAAGTCATCATGAAAGCCGTTAAAAAGGCATTCCAATTTATATTAACAGAAGTGACTTAATAAGACAAAGCAAGTTTTGTTTGGAAAAAAGAAAAAGGTATTTCATGGTACCAAGTTGGGTCTCACACCATACCAATTAAATCAGAATCTCTGAAATAAAGCCAAGCACTTACGTTAAGGATAGAAAGAAATTCATACTTAAAATTTACAAGCCTTTTAGCTCTTTTTTTTTTAATTTTTAAAATTTGTAATCATCTATCACTGTTCAAGTTGAGAGCTTGCCAAGGTTTTGGCTGTGACTGTGGCAGCTGCAATAGCTAATGAGAATTTAGTAATTTCTAATGTTGAATCAGTCTCTTCCATTTGTTTTATTTATTGGTGGGCTGTTTAAAGCATTAGCATTCCAAAATCAACAAATCATGGCTATATACTATGTTTCTCTGTGTCCAGATTGGGCAATTACTATATTAATTTTCTATTGCTGCCGTAACAAATTACCATAAAGTCAGTGCCTTAAAACAACCTAAATTTATTATTGTACAGTTCCATAGGCTGGAACTCAAACAAGGGTCTCATTGGGTGAAAATCATCAGATGTCAGCAGAAATGCATTAACTTTAGGAAGATTCTAAGGAAGAGTCTATGTCTTGCTTTCTTTCTAACTTCTAGAGACCACCCACATTCTTTGGTTAATGGCTCCCTCCCTCCTTATTCAAAGCCAGCAACAACGTTGCATCTCTCGGACCCTATGTCTATAGTCACATATCTCTCTGACCAAAGCTAGGGAAGATTCTCTATTTTTTAAGGACTCTGATTAAATTAGTCCCATCCAGATAACCAAAGATAATCTTCCCATCTCAATGGAAATTGAATCACATCTGCAAAGTCATATATCCTAACTTTTTGCCACATATCCTAATTTATCCACAGTTTCCAGGCTTTAAGATGTGGGCATCTATATGGACTAACAGGTCCACCACAGTAAATGTTTAGACAGAGTGAGGGATTAGCTTCTCTAAGTCCTTTCTGATAGTAATTTCTGTAGCTCTTTTGTAGCAGAACTACATCTATTAACAGCTGCGATGAGAAAAGGATATAGCTCTTTAGGAACATATTTAAACACTCAATTTCACTGTGTTTCTATGAAACACAATCTAGACCATTGAGTACATATGCCTCTGGTTGACCAGAATGATATCTGTATGCAGGAAGACCTTCCATTTCCCTAATACTTGTTTTTTAGTTTTCCATTGCTGGGATTGTTCTTCTACACCCCAAACACTATGCTTTTACCACAGAGAAACAAAGAATTAATTTCTTGGACACTTCAACTTTCTGTAAAGCCACATAAAATACATAGTCTGTATGTATTCTTACAGATATTTTTTTGTCCAGCTCTTAATTTACCCAATATAAATGATTTTCATCTTTCTCCCACATATATGCATCAAGATGTCAAACATTCTCCAGGACTCTTGCTGTATCTTAGACCTAGAGCCTAACTAGAGTCTTAGTCTCTTCTCTCTTAGCAGTTGTCTTGATTTAAAAGATTTATGGGTGCCAGCTTAATTACTTCAGAGACTTTATCACAAAAATAAGAATTTTGATTTGGTCATTGCCATGAAACTGAGTTTTCATTTGTTCTTTGTAGCATAAACATCTTCTCAGTTATTTTTTAAGAGTTGGAAATGAGAGTTAATTTCATTTTTATCTCTGCATATTTAATATGCCTACCTCCTTGCCTCAGCATGCAAGTTCATCTGGTAAAATACCTGCATTGCAAGTTATTATAGGTAACAATGTTACTGAATGTTTTGCCACTGAATAATAATGGATTTATGTCCTTTTAGACCGTGGTCACAGTTCCTCACCATCTGCTTCCTGTTTTTATAAGCCTCATACTTAATGATTCATTGTCATTTTTTAGTGTATTTTATTTTTAAGTATGCTCAATGCCCAGCATGGAGCCCAACACAGGACTTGAACTCAAGACTCTGAGATCAAGACCTCAGCTGACACCAAGAGTCGGATGCTTAGCTAACTGAGCCACCCAGGTGCTCCTCATGGTTGTTTTATTGTTGTTACAGCATTCTCCTACTTTTAGGTATCAATTTTCCCTTTTCGTTTAGTTAGGAGAGGTGAGAATACATTGTTATAACAGATGACCCCTAACTTAATGTCTTTTAAGAAGAAAAAAATATTCCTTGTTCATGCCACATGTTCATTATGTAGTAGTTAAGAGACTACTCTATGTCTTCTTCACCATAGGACCTAGTCTGATAGACCAGCTTCTATCTGGCACATTGATAATTGTTGTAAGGAAACAGAACATGACCAATGTGATCTGGAGGCAAAGCTTCTGCTAAAAACTATATATGTCACTCAGTAACATTTCATTGATCAAAGCCAGTCCTATGGCTCAGCCAAATATCAATGGAGAGAAGATACATAATCCATCCTAAGGTATCTAATGTTTATGGGTAGTAATACAATCTATGAAAGTATGAAATCAGAATTCACACTGGGGCTATTTATTCAAGGTACATGTGCATATATGTTTTGAGTTTTTGGTTTTGAACTCACTTAAACCTTTAATTGGCAAAATTACCTTGTCAAAATGCATGGAAAATTTTTCCAAAGATAAAAAGAAATTCCCTTCTTTACCGGGGCTAAATGAATTGTAGGAAATTTTTATTAAGACAGTAAATGAAAGATTCAGAACTCCAAGGCTGAGAGACATCAGCCAAAAGGGCTTATCAACAAAAATGCCTTTCTTTTATGGTAAGATTAAATAATAATTAGGTACTACAGTACTGAGTTTTCATGCTTCTGCTAGTAAAGACTTCTTTATTTAGAGGCTTTGGAAATGGAACTTATTCCCATTTTAGGAAAGACAAAAACAAAGGGATTTATTTCTCATTGGACATAGCAAACCACTCTCTACTTAAGGTTTCCACCTTTCATGTTTAACCTACAATAATTGACACTCAAGAGCAGTTTTAGAATTTCCTTTCTCGTGTGGGACATGATAGGTCAACATTACTGCTTCAGAACACATACAGTTCTTGCAAGAAAACCCAGTGTGCAGAAATTCCTATGGCATAGTACAAAGGTCTCTGAAGATTTTAGGCTTATTATTTCCCCCTTTTTAAGAAATTAATTTACATCATCTCCTAGGAATAAAATGTCCTCAGCCATGCTTAACTATGTTCTCTTAGTGACACTTTTACCAGTCTATATGTTCAGAAAGTAAGAAGACCTTGTCATGTAGCAAATGGCTAAGAACCCCTCATTCTCTACTCCACCCTCTCTACAGGATTGTTCAAAGGTCCCTTGCACACTATTTACAGGAATTATGCTTTTTAAAATTCCTAAAATAATATGTGAAAACTAGTGTAATATTAATTTGTATTTTATTATCACTGAGGTGGAATATTTTCCCAGCTTTATAATTTTTAAAAACTTAACCTTCTGTGATTTCTTTACTGTGTTATCAGATTACCTTTTCTTGGAATTAAAATTATTTTTGTTTTAAAAATTCTTATTATAAAACTTAGGCTTCCTCATTTTAAAACCTTTACACAATAAAAGAAATCAGTCCTGGCCTTTGAGTCCTTAAAACCATTAGTGACTTTTTCAGTTTATAGATAAGCTTAAGTCATGAGAGCACAAGTTTTAGACTCTACAGTGATATGAACAAGTTAGGGATACGGTCACATAGATATTAGAATGGCGTTTGTTGAAAAGAAAACATATGAACAAAAGCTAAATTGTGTTTTTGAGACTATATCTATGTATCATAATTTTTTTAAAAAGTGACATGGATAAAAAAGTACAAACAAATACAAACAAAAAAGATACAAACTTTCAGTTATAAAATAAATAAATCATGAGAGTGTAATGTATAGCATGGTGACCATAGTTAATACTTTGTTAAATATTTGAAAGTTGCTAAGGCAGTAGATCTGAGTTCTCATCACACACACACAAAAATAAATAAATGAATCAGGATATAGGATGTAGGACCTGTTTAGAAGTATTCTAGTTATTTGGAACAGCCCATATAGACTAAAGATATTTTGAAAAATTGGGCATAGGCTAGAGTATTTAATTAAAGAGTTATATATACATATCTGCATGTTTTTATGCATTAGCACCTAGCCTTTTTCCAGTAACTATTTAAGGCAATCTACAAAACTTCCAACATATGACTTTTTGTTAAATGAATGCAAAATAAATATTCTAAGAAGTTAGTTATGGTATAAAATGAGGTGCTTTAGATGTAACCTTGACTGACATGAATACACTTTTTTTTTTTAACAATAGTTCTAAATTTACAGAAAAACTGAGGAAAGGACAAAGATTCTATATATCCTACAATCCTGTAGTATTAACATGCTACATTAGTATGCTATATTTGTTATAATTAACAAAATAATATTGACACATTATTATTAACTAAAGTCCGTATTTTATTTTGAATTTCTTACTTTTTATCCAATGTCCTTTTTTTCTTTTCTTTTCTTTTTTCTTATTCCAGGATGCCATCCAATGGATATGACATAGCGTTTAGTCATCATGTCTCCTGCCCCTCTTGGCTGTGACAGTTATAATATGGCTTTTTAAAACATGGAAATTTTGTAGAATAAGGGTAGAGGAAAATCAGATAAAGTCAAAGTTGTGAATAAAGACAAAATAATACCATTATTATGTTATTTATTACCATATACCTGTTATGAGATTATGTTCTATGTCTAGAGATGGGCAACAAATATGGCTTTGAACCTCAGTGTCCAAAAGATACAAAAACACCAATTGCTTATGATATTTCATAGAAATGGAGCTCTTCTTAGTACAGAGTCCTGGGATAACTTTCTCTTGGGGCCATAATAAAGACTCTGTAATATCCTTAATATTTTCCTTAACATTATGTTTATGGGAAATCTAAAAATGGCTTATTAAAGCTATTTCCTGTAACATCTTAAAAGTGGGCCAACGTCATGATGACTAAGTGTATTTCAGGTGTCACAGGAGGGATGGCTAGGAGGTAAATGCAGGGCAGTTATCCAAGCTCATTGGAAGATTGAGCACTTCCCCTAAATAGCTCCTCCTACACAGCTCTTCCCTAGGTTTCCAAGGAGAATCAGATAATTCAATAGAGGCAATATTGATGGTTTCAGGTTGGCCCCTCTCACCCAAGTCTTTCCCCAGCTTCTTCATTGATACAAGACAAACCAAAGACTTTAAACATGAACACTTGAAGAGAAATCTCCATGAAGGGCATTTAGAGTAGAAAGGCTAAAGGTCAGGATGGTGGAACTATGAGGACTGGATTTTGACAACAAGTGTTCCAGGCACCTTGCAGATTGAGGGATAGCTGCCTCCTCAGTCTTTCCCTGCTTCGCATTGCATTGATTCATCTTGGTCAGGGGCAGTTGCTCATAAAAGTGAATTATGTTTTCTTTGGCCACATCTGTGTACAGTATAAAGTTGCCAAATGTATGAAGCTACCTTCCCTATGCAATTATAATATCCCAGAAATGAAATGAGATTTTCTGTAATCACAATTACTTACATTGTTCTCTAGATTTTAAATTTTTCTGTGGACAGTATTGCTAATTAAAGATTGCTACAATTAAAATAGAAATGTGACCTATTGTCCTTAAGCTTCCTTTTTCCCCTTAATCTTCTTTAAAATATCACATACATCCTCAACTCTTACTCTAGCCTAGTTCTGTACACTAGGCTTAGTAGATCACTATTTGATTTCTGACTTTATTCCTTGATACGCGTGACTTTGGAAAATTTTTCTAACATTTTGGGGACTCAGTTGCCTCAACCATAACTTGGGAAGTGTATACCAAAGTTAAAGGGGCAAAGATCAAAATTAAATGAAACAAATTATATGGTGCTCTTATAGAAATATTTAGATAGTATTACTGTCTGAATGATGTTATCCATTTCTCTATGTATACATAAATACAATATATTTAAAACTATCTACCTATCTACATATTATATATGATATTCACCTTATATATCATAATTCTTAAATCATTATGCCCTTTCCATGTTGTCAAAAGGTTTAGCTGATATTTCTTTCTGTTCTTTTGAATTCTCCATCTTCCCAGCTATCAGATATATTCACAAACTTCCAGGATGCTCAGCTTAGGGGAATTTTATTGCTTCTGAGAGGTTGGGAATTTTATCCCAACCTTTATTTGATTCTCTGCCTGAGAAGAAACGATCCTGTGACCGAAAGAAGCCTACTAGCTTGAACCTGAGTGGCCTTTCATCTCCAGTAAATCAGGCGAGGTCAGTGGTGTGGGGCAGACTAACCTGCCCATCTGTTGGTAAACACCACATCAGAGGACCCTCCCAACCCCAACTCACCCCATCTTGGACTATCTCTTACTTGCTCATCTTTGAATTCTCCCTGAAGAGTTTTTGTATTTCCTATAGCAGTTATCAAACTTCCCTCTAAACCACAGTTTCCTTAAAAGTTGTAAATGCAGGATAAACTTTTACATTCTCTCCTTCACCAAGCACAGTCACAAGGGGAATATGTAATACACTGAGTTGAATGAATGCATGAGGGACAAGAATAGGCATCACTCAGAGATTCCCTGGCCCAAATATTTTACTGCCTCAAAGCTCCTATTACCTATTTTCCAACAAGAGCTTTCTTGGGTGGACACATGTGACTACCTTGAATGCTGCCACACATTCCATAGTGGAAGACAGAGTCTTAAGGAATGAACTCACATTTTGTGGAGGACTGGGGCCCAGAGCAGTCACAGTTCTGTGATATCTTTTTTCTTGACCGAGATAGGATGTTGTAGAGAGAGGGCATCATGAGGGCAATGATAAGAGTTTGGGTACCTCAGAGGGAGTGATCAGATGTATATAGATACAGGGAGAGGCACCAAAAGTAAATATTCTCAAACTTTTCAACATTACTTTAAATGATTTCCCTACAAGTTATTTCTCAAAATTTCTAAGTGTTCATCCTGACCAACATACCATGTCTATGTTGAGCATATTTTTTGCTAGCTTCAGGGGTAAAAAGGGTGCAAAACTATATAAGCTACAAAGCTGGTTTACCAAATTGTGCAGCAGGAACTTTCTTGAATGAAGGAATGGGTGTGTGGCCATGACTAAGCAACTGAGAAATGCTCTGCCTCTCTTTAAATCCACTGGTTGGGAAGGAAAATTTTGAAGATTCGTAGTGCATTTTTTTTAAGACTTTGTTTCTTTATTCATGAGAGACACACACACACACACAGAGAGAGAGAGAGAGAGAGGCAGAGACACAGACAGAGGGAGAAGCAGGCTCCTTGCAGGGAGCCCAACATGGGACTCCATCCCTGGTCTCCAGGATCAGGCCCTGGGCTGAAGGAGGCACTAAACCACTGAGCCACCTGGGCTGGCCAGTGCTTTGGTTTCTATTTCTCCTGTGGAAAGAAACTTTTTTGATTGTCTTAGATGTAATAATTTTATTTAGTTTAGGAAATAAGAGACAGAACTTTCCAGAGAGAATCTTTGTCTTTTTGTTTTGTTTTTTGATGATTTTTTTTCTTTTTTTTTCTTAATTCAGATTTCTTTTTTTGAGCAGTTTTAGATTCACAGCAAAATTGAGAGGAAGGTACATAGATTTTTCCATATACTTCCTGTCTCCACATGCATTACCTGCCCCATTATCAACATCCTCTGCCACAGGGGTAACATTTTTTTAAAAATTGATGAACTTATACTGACCTATCATTATCACTCAAAGTTCATAATTTACATTAGGACCCACTCTTGTGTTGTACATTATATGAGTTCAGACATGTAATGACACATATCCACCATTATAGAATCCTCCGGAGTATTTTCACAGCCCTCAAAATCTTCTGTGCTCTGACTATTCATTAGTTCACACTCCCCTCAGCCCCTGACAACCACTGATCTTTTTACTGTTTCCATTGGAATATAGCTGATATTCCCATCATCTTATCAAATTTGTTTTCACTTGTCTTTTTTTACATTATAAACTTTATATCATGCATAACCAACCCTTACATGCTATAGCTATGTTGTTGTTTTCCTAAAATTTTAATTTTATCTTGGATTAAAAACAATCTTTTTTCTTTTTATTTATTTGCCTCTCTTACCCATATCTAAATGCTACATTGTTAGCCCGATGTTATTCCCACTCTACTAATTATTTTATTTTATGATGCCGCTTTATTTAAAATTTCTTGATGTCTTTGTCAGAACAAAGAGGGCTTACTACATGTATTGAGTAACAAGGCAGGATCCATCACCTCTTTGGGCTTAAATGTAAGTAAATCTATCACAGATGTGATAAACATCCCTAACTGTGTGAGTGCATAATGGCATGCTGTAGGGTACAAAAGGTTAATAAACTGATATTTGTGCCCAAAGAAGTTTATAGTCTAGTTGAAATGATGGGACATATTCACATGATTCAATTAGGTAACATGACTTGAGAGTATATCACAAGATAGGCTGAAATAATGACATGCTAATTTGTGAGACACAGAAATTGACAGGAGGGGGAAGTCCATGCTATAAAAAATATGGGTATGCTAATTGTGAAGTTCAGATTCACACAGGAAGAGAGAGTGCAGAGGGCCCTGTGACCTTGCCTCTGGGTGGAGGAATTTTCAGAAGAGGAGGTGATGGGGGCCACCATCCTGGCAGGACCTAGACACCTACATGACTGGATTTCAAGGAGTAGCCAAGAATTTTCCTTCAGCTGTCCTGGAATGTTTGGTAGAATGTACTCATCCCAGAGCCCACTTAGAACCATGTCCCACCCTGCCTGTAAGGGTTGTACCAGCCCAGAGAGAACCCACCAGGAGAGAAAGAATCAGCCTCTGTAGAATAAGACAATATTGTGTTTTTATACTTAATATTTTTTTTCTAGCTGGAAACAAATGGATAGTGAATAAGAAACAATGGGAAAGGTATCCTATAAACGAAGGAAGAGAGACTAGTTTACTGTTTTGCATATGTATGTATCTCTGTGGTTTAAAATTCTGTTACTGAATTCAGAAACCTGTCTTAAACAGGAAATGTAATTATTCCTGGAAAAGTCCTTTAAATTCCCCAACTTAAGAGATAGTGAATTTCCATCTCTAGTGTGTTGCTTACTAGTTACGGAGCTGGGAGCAAGGTCAGTTTCTTCAGCTGCAAAATGAGGGTCTTAATACCCTTTTCATGGGATTTGAAGAGAGGTAATCAGAATATAAGTATGTAGATTTCAATTTGTCCCATTTTCTCTTAAAAGAAAGCTTTCTAACCTCAAACATGTTTAGTTTTAAAAATGGTTTGAGCTTATGGCAAGTGGCAGTGAAAAAATACAGTCTGGCAAACAACTGTCCTTGAAAGATTGCCTTAAAGTCAGCTCGTTGGTTGAAATGTAGGCCTTCAGTGTCTGTGATGGCTTGGAAATCAGAAAAGATCATAGAACTAGAGTGAAGACAGCACAATGTCCAGTTAACATTTCAGAGAAATAAGCTTTTCTTCATTTCTTAAATATTCCTAGGTCACTTCAGTATTTATTGTGATGGTAGATTTTAGAAAGCTAGTTGTCTTCTCCATGGGGGTCTCTTGTCTATTTTCTGTAGATGGAGGCTAATATACTAGGCATATCAACCTTGACAAATGATCATAAAGTTATCAACTTAAAATATTACCACTTATTATCACACAGTTCTGTAGGTCAGACGGCTCAGTATAACATGATTCAGTTGAGTCTTGTGTAGCACCTCATAAGAATCCGGGGATGAATCCTTACCAAGCTCATTTAGGTTGTTCGCTGAATTCTGTCCTTTGTAGCTGTAGTACTGAGGTCCCCATATCTCTTCTACATCTCCGCCAGCAGTTATTCCTGTAAGTTTTCTACGTACTTTTTCACACTGTCCATATGGCCACTCTGACAAAGATGGGTAAGGTCCCTCTCATGCTTTAAATCTTTCCAGTTTATCCTTTTGCCACATTTCTCTGTTTTTAAGGCTTGAGTGGTTTAGATTGAGTCCACCTGGATAATCCAGAAAAATCTCCTTCTTTTTAAGGCCCTTTAGCCTTAATTATCTCTGCAAAGTATCTTTGCCATGTAATGTAACATTCAAAGTTTGCAGAAATTTGAACATCTGAAAGGGTCCGTTCTGCTACCATAAAAAGTTAAAAGCTATTACTCTTCATTTTCAGAGCAGGTTGTCTTCCTAAGAAAACACTTTCTTATTTCAGTTAAATGATCTTGGCTATGCCTGCTATCTAATAGGCTTGGAATATAATCTCTCAGAGGAGTAGTTCCTGGCATTTAATAGACAATAATTTGCCTGAGATATGTGCTTATTTGTTTGGGATTCTCTCCTAACACAAATGCCAAGTGTTTCCCCCCATCCCTGTTATGGTTCTCAGTTGTAGGATCCATTTTCTAGAATACCAAATAGAAAAAAAAAAAAGTATTTCTTATTAAGAATCATACTTCATTAAACCTAAATATTTTTTGAACATATTATTTGGGACAATGGTCAGGAAAGGAATTAGAAATAGATTGTACTACATTTCCTGGTAATGTGGGCAAACATAGATGGTAAGTCATCTGTTGTCATCGGTAGGATTTAGCTGGTAGGAGAGACTCACATTTCTTGCTGAGGAACCATTCCGGTCATTGAGGGTGTGTTACTTCCAGGAAGGAGTTAAGTTCCTCTTCTTATGGGTGCAAACAGTGGCTGCAATGCCTGTAAATGAATCAAAAGAACGAGGAGCTGATTCTTGTATCCATGTTCTATTACTGATCATATTTTTTTTACCCAGTTTAAGCAAATAATCTCTGATTCTTTCTTTATCTTTCCAATATTTATTTCCTTCAGACTGATTTTCTCTTTCTCCCTTTGGCTCACTTCTTCTTAACCATTTCACTGCTAATTAGGATTTCTAACAAGAATGAACAGAAGTAAAGAAGTGAAGCACACAGGTACATCTGACCCTAATTACTAGTGTGAGGTTTGGGGAATGATAAGGTGAAAACCAGTGACCAAAAAGTTGGACTCTTTAGTCATCCTTGCTAAATGCCAGTGACAGTCATTGGTAACTGAGGGGCCCTACTCTAAACCTATGGATGACCTTTAATAAAAATATCTATACATAATTAGAATACAAATTATTTTATAAGCTGATGGGGCAGCCTGGGTGGCTCAGCGGTTTAGCGCCACCTTCATCCCAGGGCATGATCCTGGAGACCCGGGATCAAGTCCCACATCGGGCTCCCTGCATGGAGCCTGCTTCTCCCTCTGCCTGTGTCTCTGCCTCCCTCTCTCTCTCTCTCTCTCTCTCTCTGTGTGTGTCTCTCATGAATAAATAAATAAAATCTTAAAAAAAAAAAGATGATGAAGCTGGACCCAGAAACATTTACTATCTTGTGCATAGTCACACAACACAAATACCATGTAAATTTTCTCAAACAATGTTCAGAAAGTTGACCCTATTTCTTTCCTATATGGAGATGTCAAAACCAGAATTTGTTAGTGAGTTACAGTTGCATTGAATAAGAATCAATATGAATAAGCCAAGACAAGAATGCAAATCTGCTATTCTGTCTCATACGTGTTTCCACCAGCTTATGTCTGGCTAGGTACGGACAGTCCTAGGGAAAGTGAGTATGCTGTACTGTAGAGGTTATGTGTGGTGGAAAGCACCATATGTGTCATTACCTGCATCTTCACATGTTATTATTAGTGTGCCATGATGCCTTGTTTTCCACTAATAAATCACCATAAGCTTGAGGCCTTTGTCTTGACAACCTTATTTTCTCTCAGCCCAAGACCCTTCCATGGCCCCGGTGATATATGACTAGATCTCATCTTTGCTTGAATTCCTGTATATAAAGAATTTCTCTTCATTTTAAAGGCTTTTTCCTATTAAATTCAACCAAAATCTAATGAGAAAACTTATCCATTGTGGAGTTTTACTCTTGAAGCAAATATGAATCTCCAGTTACAGAAATCTTGTAGGTACTATCTGCCTTTAGTTAGGAATTATTTAGAAATTGAATAAGAAATCCCTTTCATTGACTGACATTTTGAAGATTAAATCTGAAGCCTCTTGAACTTCATTACAGCTTCATGAATATTATAAGGCTCCCAAACTTAACCCGTCGTTTTGAAACTCAGCCAGGAAGGTATCAGTGGTGTTAAAAATTGTGTTTATGGAATGCCTTTTCTTCTAACTGGTTTAAAGCACCCAGCACATTGTTTTGGTCTATCTCTATGACACGCATATAAGTTGTTAGGTAAAAGGTCTCACTATCCCCATTTTATAAGGTGGGTCACCAAGGGTCAAGGAAGTGATAGAAAACTAACAAAGAACACATAATTCTCTAGCAGATATTACTAAGCTCTGAATCTCTCTCTGGGAAAGTCACTTTCATTACTGGGTTTCCTCTTATTTGCCTCACATTGTGTTAGCTATACATGCATTCAGCCCTCAACTTCTGCTTCAGCCCAGTGCCCAACCCCTGTGGTCCTCTTCTCTTCATTTGCCCACCCACTTGATTTCCATCAATAAACCTCTTCCTACTCCAAGCCCTGGAACATCATTATTAATCTTTAAAGTGTGTGAGATTCTCCCAGGGTGCTCTGGCCTCAGCAATGGTTATGCTTTCTAAGCAGATTTATGATAAATCCCAGGAATCTTCATTTTAGCAGGTACCTTTAAAGGGTTCAATGTTCATAGTAGTTGAGAAAAGTGCCCCACAATCCTGATATGGAGTGGAAAAGTTAGAAAGATTTTTAGAATCTTGAGTCTATTAACCATGGCTTAATAGATTCTAGGTCAGCTCTCTTATCTAGCATAAGTTTCTGAGAAGCAAAACTGGAGGCAGAGATTCTTTTGCTAATGATTTATTGAGTTGTATTCTCAAGAGAAGGATAAGGAGGGAATCAGGAAAGGGCTGGGTAATAAGTTAGCAATTTCTCAGCTGGAGAGAAGTTTCAGTCTGATCCCACAAGTATGTGCTGGAATACAGACTGGCCACAGAATTAGCAAGGGGGCTAGTCTTTGAATGTTAGAGGCAGTCAGTTATTTGGCCTAGTTCTTCTAGGGTGTAGGGAAAGTGGTAGGAAGGAGCAATCTTCCTGCTGAGGCATTTCCAGGTTGTATGAGAGAAATTCTTCATAGAAGAAGGTAGTAGGAGGTTGTTATTAGCATATCAGGGCTATGAGTATTCTGACTGGGAAAGGTAATCTGGGTAGGACACCAATAATATCTGCTACATCCCTCAATTCAACAAGAATCATCTTTATTCCTCCTAGTCTTGAGCTCGTGGCTTTGTCATTTGCCCAGTCCAGTATTAACTCTATATTTTTTGTGTCTGGGTACCTTCCCTAGCAGCTTATATAGTACCACAGTTGCTTAAAAACTTGTTCTTCACAATCCCCTTCCTAGATAGAAAAGTCCTACCCTGGAACCAGTCCATTAAAAGGGTACCATCTGGTCACTGTTAGTTTGCAGATGTCTACATGGCTCTTCTATGACTTCTTGTTTCCAAGATCCCAACACGGGTTCTCCCTTTCCTGCTTAACTTATTTGCTGGACTCTGTCTCTAGTTCCAAGAAGGACTTTTGTATTGCAGAACTCCAGGGGTATCATTTTCATTGCATTATCTGAGAATGGCACCTTCTAGAGATGTGCCATAGGGCATCCCAGGCAATACTCCTTGGGAACAGGGTTTTTCCTCTAGACTAGATTTCAGCAGAATCTAGCAGCCCAGTCTTGTCCTCTCTCAGTCTTTCATTTCCCAGGCTCTGCCTGGTGGTATTAGAAAAGCTAGGAATGCTTTTACCTCACTATGCCTGTTGCTTCTACCATGTTTCCTCCTTTCATAAGAATTTACCAAAGGTTTTAAAATCGTAAGAGGCCATCAAATGTTATTATACATTTCATTATATGGCAAACTAATAATAAAACTGAATGCTTCAATAAAATTACTTCACTTGATAGAGATGTTGCTAAAAGGTCCATATTGCAAAGTAAATAATAAATTAAATGTGAAAAGTAGAGGACGGAGATATTAAGCTAGCTTCCCGGACCCTGGGATCACAACCTGCATATGACTTGGCTGTCTTGTAGAACTTAAGGTCTGTGTGCTATAGCAGAAATTTGGAAAGTACTACTTCCAACAACTTTCCTGCCAGAAAATTCCTATTCTAAAGATATAGCACAGTAATGTGCTCGGCAAAAGAGACTTATATTTTTAAAATTCATTTACAACAAAATTCACATAAGTGAAATAATTATAACTACTTGAACATACTATTATAAATATCATTATTTAATTTAAAAACTAATGTGGCAGCTGACAGGAATACAAAATTCACTAAAGAGAAAAGTTTACTTTGGTAACCAAAGCAAACCAAAGGTATAATTTGCATCTATCAAAGTGGGAAGTATTTTACAAAATGGTAGTATGTAGTGTTGGTCAAGATATGGTAAAATGGACATTCAAATATGAAGCTAATGGTAGAATAAATGGTATAGATTTTTTGAAGGACGGTTTTTTCAAAATATATCAAATGTCTAAAGAAACATCTTGATTGAGAAATTTTACTGCAAAGGATTTATACTAAGAAAATGATCCAATATACAATGATATAAATGTGTGTGTACAAACAGGAAAAATAAAAACTTTCAATATTCCTAACCCCCAACAGAGCAAATATTAGATGAATGCTAAGGTATATAGTATATATAAATATATATACACATATATATTTTATTTTTTTATACATATATATTTTAAATATTTTTTAAAGCAGTTTCAGAATCACAGCAAAATTGAGAGAAAGGTACAGAGATTTCCTATATACTCCCTGTCTCCATCAATGTACAGCTTTTCCTAGAATCAACATTCCCCACCAAAGTGGTACATTTGTTATGATTTATGAACCTACACTGACCTATTATTATTAATCAAAGTCCATAGTACCACTGCTCTTGGTATAGCATCATACAGAGTATTTTCACTTCTGTGAAAAGCCCCTGTTCTGTGTCTATTCATCCCTCACCACCCACCTGAGCCCCTGGAAACCACTGATTCTTTTTTATTGTCTCTATAGTTTTACCTTGCCCAGAATATCTCTTATTTGGACTTACATAGCGTATATTCTTTACATATGGCTTCCTTTACTTAATAAAATGCATTTAAAAGCCCTGCATGTCTTTTCACATCTTAATAGTATTTCCTTTTACCACTGAATAATAAATATACTCTTGTCTAGATGTACCATAGTTTCTTTATCATTGTTGGTATATTATTACCATGGATGAAAAGGGCCCCATTTTATTGGGCTTTGTCAGCTATACTATAAATTGACATTTTCAAAGTGATAGAATCTGATCTCAAAGTTTGGAGGTTTGGAGAGCAGGAAAGTTTGGAAAAGATCGAGCAGGCTTGAAGTTTCTCGGGTCTAACAAGCTCAGGTAGAACAAAGCTTCTATGTGGCCTATTCCAGGCTGTATGATTCTGAATTTGGTTTGAGATCCAAAACCCAACTAACTATAGGAAAACATTAACTTTGCTTTGTTTGCCTATTTAAATTCACCTATCTTCCTCAGGGCCTCTAATTCACTGGGTTGGAATAAGACTCTTCAGCTTATGCATGTTGAAAATAGTCACTGAGGACTGGACAACCATCTAGGAAAATAAAGCCTAAAAAGGAGTAGTTGGTAGGCAGCCCGGGTGGCTCAGTGGTTTAGTGCCACCTTCAGCCCAGGGCGTGATGCTGGAGCCCCGGGATTGAGTCCCACGGCTGGAGCCCCGGGATCGAGTCCCACGTCAGGCTCCCTTCATGGAGCCTGCTTCTCCCTCTGCCTGTGTCTCTGCCTCTCTCTCTCTCTCTCTCTCTCCGTGTCTCTCGTGAATAAATAAATAAAATCTATAAATAAATAAATAGATAGATAGATAGATAGATAAATAAATAAATAAATAAATAAATAAATAAATAAGGAGTGTTGGTGCCAGAAAGAAACCTGAATCTTCAGTATTGAAAGTCTGCTTGGATTCTGGCTTATTACTTTGTCTAAAACTCTCTGACAGGCTATTTAAAGTTCAGTAAATAATAGTATTATTGGTATCTTTATTAGCCAAGTTAATAAAGGCTTAGGTTTTTACTGTTTCCTCCACACTGTGTATTTGTACTTCTGTCAATATTGCTATTCAGGGAACCTCTTCTTCTTCTATTTCCTTTCTTCACTCTGTGTCTTACATCTACTTAACAACAGTCTATGTCCAACCTCCTATATGAAGCCTCCCTGGAATTTTACAGTGATTGATTCCTTTTCTAAATTGTTGTCCTTAGAGGTGGATCCGTGCAATTTGACTCTTTAAAATATACAAGCAGCACAGTCTCCAACATATGGAATGTGCACCATGAACGGCTGAGTGATTTTCAAAATGAGAATGTAGTCACTACAGTATTAAATTCTTATTCTGTTAAATAAATACATAAGCTTGCTTTATCCTTAAAATTTTATTTTAAAAGATATTAAAAATTCCTATTATTACAGCTACTAACTAACATCTTCTTCCCCTCAGACAATTGGATGGATATGAGCCTTGAACAGCTCTCTTCCAACAACACTTAGTTCACAAGCTTAAAATGAAACAGAATTATGGTTCTATCTTTTTAGAGATTTGAAGAACTTTCTCACTTACTATTTCAGACTGAAATAATTGCCTGAACTTCCCAACCCTCAGTTTTTCCATTTATACACAGCTTATTTTATTTCTACAGATATTAAGAGCTCCTAATTTGACTAATATATTAAATAGACACTTCATTTATATTACAGTTTATATTCAGTAATCTCAAGTAATAGCTTATAGTCATCACATTAGGTTTCCTTTTGAAAGTGCTCAAGTGTACTCTAGTCACCATCAAGAATAATCAAGCCTCCGTTAGGTCATGATCCTTCTCCTGAGCTGTCAGTCATTCACTATGAGAAACATTGAGATAATATAGAAGACAATGTCTAAATAGCTCTTATTGCTGCATGGAAAGAAGGAAGGTGTGTTTCCATTGCAGGTAGAGTCTATTCTGACAATATGATGGTGGCTTTGCAATTGCAGTAGAAATAGGGGATGTGTTGTGGTGGATTTCTGGCAGCACAGTGGCCTGCAGCTATTCTTACTCTTTGCATACAAGTTTATCTGGGCTTCTAAAACTTGTATCTCCATCACATTCAAGGAAGCCAGAGGCACTGGAAACTCACCAATAAACCACAGTATCCCTTGGTACACAAAACAAACTTTTTCCCCTAGACTAATATAACTTGAAAAAAAATACACTACTGTATTTTTGTGCTTTTCTATATGAGCAGTTGCAGACGTACCTGGTGATTCTGATTCAACAGTTATGAAGGAAAACAAAATCATTGCTGCCTTCACTTTATAGTTCTGTGAACTTTCAGGGGGCACAACTGAAAAATCAATGCCAAATGTTCTTAGAGAAGATTCTTTTAATGGGTTTCATGTTGACCTCACCACTAGAAGCAGCTGTCATATTTGATCAATGTGGCAGTGTCATACTGATCAATTTTTTCCCTGGGTTATCTTTCCCAAATATTTCTGAGCATATACAGGGTGAATATATAAGCCTTGGTTCCAGTGCTCATTTTTCATCAATCTCTATATTGGCTTTTTTTTTTTTTTTTTGAAAGAGAGAGGGGGAAAGAGAGAATGCCAGCAGGGAGGGGAAGAGGGAGGAGAGAGAGAATCTTAACCAGGCCCCATACCCAGCGTGGAGCTCAATTTCACCAGCCTGAGATCATGACTTGAACTGAAATCAAGAGTCTGGTGCTTAACCACCTGAGCCACCCAGATGCCCCTCTAAATTAGCTTTTTTATCCCTAGTTAAGGGTGGAATTCATGTCTACTGCTGCCTTTTTGTTCCTAGTTATGAAGGAAATCAGCAGAGGGGGATTAATATCATGTTTCTAACTTCACTCAGAGTACTGTGACAACTCAGCATGACTTGCGTTAATGAGAAGGAGGCTTCTTTGTATGTTAAGTTCATCTGAAAAATGCTGCAGAATATCAGGCCTCAAAATAGTACAGTACTTTAAAAGCACACATGCATCTATTTAACCCAGAGCATATACAAGCATACACACATGCACACATACACACATATACCCATGGTAAGGAAAAGTTCTATTACTCAATTTTATAACCTGAAGCCAGGATTATCCTCAAATTACAAAGGATTTGATATAAATCTAGTACATAAACCTAGACTTTTCCTACCTTTATGATGAGTTTCATGTATCCATTCTTTATTCCTTCAATATAGCCTTGGTTATGACTAACCCTGTCCATTATATTTGCTATCTCAATTCTGAACCTTAGTGATTAGTGGGTGTCAAGGCCTCTGTGTTCTCCCTTCTCTCTAGAGGTGGATACTTGTTTATATGTTTTTTAGTATCAGTTACATTAAGAGGTGGTCAGGCACATGTACCTCATCTAAATTCCAAGTCCTAATGAAAAATAATTGGCTTTATTACACTAGAAAAAGTCCCCTTTGGGTATGAAAATGAACAAGGAATAAGTGTAGACAGAGAATCATCTTGACCACATTTGTGTTTGTCTCATATACCCTCATCTAAGAATAACTAGAAGCCATGAGGGAAAAATCTTGATACGTTGCCCAATTACTTCAGTAGAACTGAATCCCATGATTGAAGCATTATCCAAAAATGGTGTAACACCTGGCATCCTAGAAAGCAAAATTCCCATAAAACAAAAAAATCTCACAGTCAACAGAAATATTGGCCCAGTAATACTAAATTCCATATGTTCCTCAAATGCATTTTTGATGAGTGTGATTTGATGAGATTGAACAAGGTCAGTTTGCAAAAACCTGACCCCAATAGTCTAAGTTAGCAGTCTAGGTTAACTACAGGCACAGACAGTGGGTGCTACTTGAGAGAGTTCCTTTTGGTACATTAAGAGCCTCCTCTAAGTTTGTTCTTATTCTGTGACTTCCAAACTGTTATTGCCAACCAAGGCTATATGCCCCAAGGGTTCTTGTCTAATTAGATTCTTAAGTTAACCTCTGTGGTTATTTCCCCCAGAACAGAAAGGTACACTTCCAGCTAAGCCCATGGACAATTGTGTCCAGAAGGATTGACCCTTGAGTAGTCTGGGAACTCAGATAAAATCTTAGGAAATCAGTTAATAGTTTCTTGAGGCTAGGTCAATCTGAGGTCATAGAATCTAGAATATTAATTCTTAGTGGTATGTTTCTTTTCAAATAATTTTTGTCTGTTTTTAAATTTTCTCTATAGAGTAATGAATGGAACATCTATATGAAAGAGCCATGCAAAGTATTCTGCCTCTATGTCAACACGTTCCATGTGAAATAAATCATGGTGACCTCACCATGTGAAGAAATATGTGGAAGTCCTCTTTATAGATTATATAATCTACAAGTAAGGGAGAATTTTATTTTGCACACACAAACATTTATTAATGTGGTGGCAAACACCACATCTTTCTATGAACCTGCTGAGTAAAATAGCACTCTTGGATTACAACTAAGTGAGAGACAGAGCAACATAATACTTAAGAATGAGAACTCTGGAGTCATACCAGCTAGGTGTCAGGCTAGTCACCACCACTATACAGCTATGTGATCTTGAACAAGTCACTCAACCCATTAGTCCCTGGATTTTCTGTAAGTAAGCTGGATATAGTAATATCACTGATTTCATAAGTCATGGTGAGGTGAATAAGATAATATGTGTAAAGCATTTGATTAAATTCCTATCACATAGAAAGCACCTGATTAAATTTCTATCACATTAAATTCCTATCACATTTGATCATGTTATCTCTGTATATGATGCTGGGTCAGGTTTGATGGAATTCTTGCAGATTTTTAAAACAAAGCTTGTATTTTAGAAAAATTTTAAGGAAAAGTTGCAGATTTTTATCAGGGAGTTCTTATATTCTCTGCACTCAAGTTTCTCATATTGTGAACAATTCATATTGCTATGTTACATCTGCCACAATTAATGCACCAATATTGGTACATTATTATTAACTGAACACCATGTTTTTTTTTCATATTTTATGAGTTCTCCTTTTTTGTATTCCAAGATCCCACCCAATGTATCACATTATATTCATTTATATTGTCTCCTTAGACTTCTTTCTGTTCTGACAATTCTTGAACTTCCTTTGTTTCTGATGACCTTAACAGTTTCCAGGAGTTCTGGTCAGATATTTTATTTAATATCCCTGAAGTTGGGGATCCCTGGGTGGTTCAGCGGTTTAGCACCTGCCTTTGGCCCAGGGTATGATCCTGGAGTCCCGGGATCGAGTCCCGCATTAGGATCCCTGCATGGAGCCTGCTTCTCCCTCTGCCTGTGTCTCTGCCTCTCTCTCTCTCTTTCTCTCTGTGTGTCTATCATGAATAAATAAATAAAAACTTAAAAAATTAAAAAAAAATAATATTCCTAAAGTTGAGTTTGGCTGATGTATTTCTTATGGTCAGACTGGGATTATGGGTTTTGGGAGGAAGACCACAGACATGAAGTGTCTTCTCAACACAACAGATTAAGAGAGTACCCTATCAATTTATTACTGATGATGTAACGTTGATTACCTGTCTAAGATAGTATTTACCAGGTCTCTCTTTTAATACCTCTTTTAATGCTGTGCTCTTTGAAAGCAAGTCACTAAATGTAATACCACTTTTAATACTGTGCTTTTTGAAAGCAAGTCATTAAGTGTATTCCACTTTTAAGGGATGGGGAATTATTCTTCACCTTCTTAAGGGCAGGACATACATTTTTTGGAATTCTTCTGTTTATATTTGTCTCTTCTCCATTTATTTTTTTAAATTTAATAATTTATGTATATGAACATGGACTTGTGACTCTATTTTATACTTTGGGTTATAATTTAATACTATATTGCTTATTTTGTTGCTTAAATTGTTCAGCTTTGGGAAAGACCTTTGGGTAGTCTTTCAGTTGACTCTAGTGTCCTTTTGACATTTATCTTTTTTTTTTTTTTTTTTTTTTTTTTTTTTAGCACTTCCTTAGTTTCTGGCATTGCAGGATGCTCTAGGCTCATCTTGTACATTTTCTGCCCCAGCCCTACAATTGTTTATTTCTCCAAGAGTCTTGATTCTTTTTACTAGAAAATGGTTTTAGAAACCAAGACCTGGGCACTGAGTGTGCTTATTGCTTTTGGGTATTGTAGCTTCAGTCCACTGAATTGAGAAATATTTATATACCAGTCCACATCTAAATATATATATATATTATATATATTATATAAATATAATACTATATATAATTATATATAATTATTTCTATATAAACTTATCAATATATTAAGCTAAACTTAAATTCATGCTAATGCCTTCAGCTTGATTCCAGTACCACACGGTTTATTCCAGTTTCCCCCTTTGCTTATCTGTAACTTTCCATTCCAACTATGATAAACTTGGCTTCTACCATCTGCCATGCATTGATTTATTTGTTCAACCTTGGTGCATGTACAGCTATTTCAGAATTGTTAACCCACACTGTATGGGAAACAATTTGGCCAACTAGGCTATATTGCTTGTATTCCATTTCTGAATATAATTTTAATAGATTCAGATCAGCCCTCTAACTTCTCAAAGAGGTCCTTCTTATAGAATCTATATTTGGCATTCTTGTTTCTTTAAATATGCCCTTTATAATCTGAGCAGAGCAGTTGACATCCAAGCGGATTTAAATAAAGTCTGCACCCTGTATTTGTTTATCAACAGATTCTGCTAAGAATTCTTTTCCTGTATGTGCTTGACAACATTAATCTTAAAAACCACTCTTTCAATTTCTGCGACACATATTGACTAAAGTCTCACTAGCCATGAGTTCTTATTGGGGCCTTAGGAATACCAAATTTGATTCTTTCAAGAGATGTTATTGGAAGACACTGCATAAAAAGGAATATGCCATTCAAGAAATCCCAACAGTTGCAACATTGGTACAGATAGTGTTGTGATCTACACGGGCTGTTGTCTACTTAAAATATCAACATAAAATACCAACTAATAGTGACCTAGGAAGATGAACCATAAATTAAAATCCATAGTAGATCTCATTCTTAGGTGATACAGGCATGCTAATAAACCTTATAATCTATATTTAAATCCCAAAGTCTGTTTAGAATTTGATAGGCTTCTATTCCAGGCTTCCAACTTATCCACTTGGCATATGAATTCCAGGGAAAAGGCTGAAGAATATGAAATTGTTTAATATGTACCAAAGTATGTTTCTTATGTATGATATTTTGTCAAGTTATAGATACTTACTGTATTAATAAGAAGTCAATTATTAAAGTACATAAAATGCCAATGCCATATAATTCTATGGTATTGTTTTTGTAATAAATAAGACTCTATATTGCCTACCAGACAACGCTATATTAAGTCCTAATTAAATAGCTCAGAGATCAGTAGAATATTTACAAATAGCTATTATATTTCTGCAAAATCCACTCTAACCTATTAGCTCAGTCCAAACAATGCAACATAAACCTGGAGGTACATTAAAAAGGATAAACTATTGACAGGAACTCAAAATAGATCATAATAGCATTGAATCATGGAACTCTCTTACATATGTAGAAGGAAGCATGTTTCCTATCATCCATAAGTAAGCAGAAGTGGTGCTGTGAGCATAGATACGCCTTCTTAGAGGTTGATAGAGACCCAGAGGAGTAAGCAAGGAATCTGACCCCACAGGTTGTTGAGAAAAGAGTTGGTGCCTGATGAATTTTAGCAACACTTTAACTTCTCTCTGTGGTTAAAGCAGCCAGCTCTCTGTAACATACTTTATCTCTATGATTACCTGCCAAATGCTTACTGCAAACCCGCAAAGATTAGTTACCCAGGGGGAGTGGTTTATAACTTCATGACAGCATTTTGTGCCAGATCAATAATAAAGGCAAAGGCACATAGCAAGCTGCCCTTGTTTTCTTTGAACTATCCCTCTAATTCAACGTACTGTTACTGACTGGATTCTCAGCATCATTTAAACACAGCAGCAATTGTCCTCATTTGTTTTTCACACACACCATAATTTTTGAACGAATTACCTAAAATGCAATTGTATTTTCAAGGAATTGAGGCTTACCATATATTATCATCAATTTGAGAGCCTATTGTTCACGTGTCATATAAATGGGGGATTTCTCTCTTAACAAAAGATTGTGATGGTGAATTTAGAAAAATGTACTGCTCACATATGTTAAACCCAGGTGGGTTTAAGCAATAGAAAATCAACTAATAATAACAGTGATAATAACATATGCTCGGTTAAATGAACCTTCCTTTCTTCTATCCTACATAGGAGTTAATTTACATTTTAATAAACTGAACAGGAAATAATGGAGGGATCATATTTTTCTGTGGTGTGAACAGAGAAAGCCTAGGCAGTTGTGAATTTCATCACAAATTCTCCCTGGAAAAGCAGAAAGAAAATTTAACAGTCTAGATCTTCAAGAAAAACTGAAGGCACTTTCATCCTTTGAGGTCATTATTTTTAAAATGATCTGATTAATCTTTCTTCAATTAATCTGATATTTAGGTCAGTTAGAGGAATATGAATTTTATTTTCTTAACAATATAAAATAATGCAGCCCTTTCTATTTTGATCTGAATTTAGCGTGTATCAAATGATATACTGAGTATATAATGCTTTCAGATAGAGAGGCTGTGCAGAGTTATAAATGCCAAGAAATCAGAAGAATATTTTCTCTGGGATAGTTATGTTTATCACTATTTCCCAAAATACTTCCTTATTTTATGATGAGATAGAAGAATGCTTGTTTTGTTTCTTTTTAGTTTGAAGTTAATACTGAGGGTCTAAATTTGAAAAGGCAACTGGATTTATGCATACTGGTGGGGTTGCTCTAATGAAATAGAACAGTCATCAACCAAAGTACTCTTTTACACTTCAACATTCTCTCAATCTCTATTCTTTATCCTTTCACTTTCAGCATTCAAACTGAGACAATTATTATTATAAACTCAGAAAAAAATAAATATCAAACTGATTGTTTTTGCTTACAAATGTCTTTTCTGTTAGGGGAGTTCTCCAGCGCTTGGATACTTGCATGCATAATGCCACTTGGTCCCTGCCAAGGGGACTGGAGGCCACTGCCTCTATACTTATTAGCTACGTGACCCTAAGTTTACGACCCATGGGATTTCAGTGGGACAGACAATGTACTTCCTTCCCAGATTTTACACAACTAAGAAGTAGACCCAGGAGTCAAACAGATGTTGTGTTAGTAATGTGATTGTATATATAGAAAATTCAAAAGAATTTATTGAAAATTGGAATTAATAAATTAATTTAGCAAGCTTGTAGGATGCAAAGCTAAAATACAACTATCAAGAGTGTTTCTATATACTAGCAACAAATAACATTTTTTTCAAATATGCCAATTGTTGCAGCATAATAAAAATCAAATATGTAGATTCTGCCCACTGAAGAACTACAAAACATTGCTGGGATGGATTTAGGAAGCTCTAAATAAAGAAAAGCATTCTGGACATGCTCTAAATTAGGATCTTGACATCAGTTACATGGTTATGAACTTATGTAAACATTTATTGATCTGTACAAGAAAGTTTTCTGCACTTTACCATATATGAGTTATACCTCAGTTAATTTTTTTAAGATTTTATTTTTAAGTGATCTCCACACCCAACATGGGGCTCAAACCTATGACCCTGAGATCAAGAGTTGAGTGTTCCACTGACTAAGCTAGCCAATAACCCCCCCCCCATTTTTTTTAAAGTTAAAAACAACCAAAAAACTAACTGAAAAACAGAAACCACACTGGATTAAGGACATAGATTAGATATATGGCCAAGATAGACTTTTCACTACTTGATCCTAGAACTAGAGAGATTAACCTGTCTAGCCTACTGGCAGGGCTACACAACAGCCCACATCTACCCAAAGCCTCAGAACCAGCCAGAACCTTTGAGTACTGTCAGATGATGGATTCCAAATGTGAAAGCAAAGGGCAGAGTTGAGCATGCCCAGTTTCTTCTTTTGTTTTTTTTTCTTTTTTTTTTTTCCCAGTTTCTTCTTAAAATGAATCACTCATCTCTTACCATTAGGTAAGTCAGAAGGCCTGAAGTGCTAGTTAATAGGGAGTCTCTTTAATAGAAGCATTTACCTGAAAGAAAAGAAGGGAATGAAGGATTAATCAAAGGGAAAGAAGTCCCCATTTGTGACTTAATTTTAGTCTTCACATGTTGTAAAAGAGTGATCATAGAAGCTATCACATATTGTTGTGTGAAGAGTAAAACGATAGACTATGTAAATGGCTTTGCCATGTAGCAGTAAATGTAGAATTGGAAAAGCAAAGCATAGAAACTTTAGAGCGGCAAGAGATCTTTAGAAAGATAAGCTGATCCACTTGTATTTTTTTTTTTTAATTAGGAAACTGAGACCCAAGGAGGTCTAGACTTATGTAAGTTCCATGGCATGCTGGAAATGTACCGACGTATTGTAGCAGCACTGCATCTACATCTGCATCTGGGTCCCAGGTGTTCGTGTGCCTCGTCCAGAGTTCTTTATGCTATACCATTCTACAGAATAGACGTCCTAACTGGAAGCAGATAGAACCTCCAACCCTTCCCCCTACTGCCATGAAGATCCTGTTTTCAGAGGGTATGCAGTCAGTGCTCCCTCCTTCCCCCCTGTGAAGACCATGTGTGCTGCCTCACTCAAGCAACAACTTGTAGCCCTTATTGTGTTGTAGCAATAAGAGCAAGATTACTGCTTAGAATCAAGGTAGCTATTTTTACAATCCACTCTGAGGTAGTTAAGCAGGTATTCTTTTGAAGGTAAATAAACACAGTCAACTACAATTATTTGATTCTATTTAGTGTATTAGGAAAGGTAATGATTTAATGATACCCTAGTGGTCTATAACAGTTAACACACCACAGAAAACCGAATCATAAAATCCCCTTCTCACTAAAAATCCTGACATTAGTATTATGAAAGGGCACTAAATCCCAGGGAACCCCAGTGTTTACACCTTCCCACCAAGTGACAATATTATTATTGGATTCTCTATTCACTGGTCATGAAAATATAGGATATGGGAGGTACAGGGAAACCTCTAACATATTCTGTTTATTCAGTGACAGATTCTTGCAACATTATCTGAGACAGTTGCTATGGCAAAGAAAATGGTCCCATAAAGGCCAGATGATTTTCTATGTTGCACCTTCCCAAATGCTAGCTCATAATGAGCTGGGGTAGTAGCTGATGGTGGCACCCCCTTCATGTGCAGACCCAGTGGACTTGCAAGGTAAAGAAGTGCATGTGCTCGCTTCACATTTACACAAACACACAAACTGTTTGTGTTTATTTTGGAAAGGCGTGTGAATTACAAATATTTCCTGCAAACATGTGCCTAGCTTCCTGGCTGCCTGTATAATGAATACTGACAGGATGAGCTTCTTTGTCATAGTTTGCTGTTAAAAGACTGGGTGTCGGTACTTTTGCTCAGAGAGACAGCTGTGCACATCTGGAAGGATCCTAGGGAGAAGCCCTAAACAAGCTTGATGAGACACACAGAGAGAGTCAGAAACGTAGAAAAATGGAGAAGCAGCGTCCTCACAGGGAGTCCATTGTGGGACTCGATCCCCTGACCCAGGAGAATACTCTGAGCCTAAACAGCAAGCCCTAAACAAGCTTGATGATGATCCACAGTAGGATGCCCTCTCCTCAACCACCAAAAAAGTTCTGCATCTGTAGATTTCTATATCTGTACCCACACTGCCCCTGAGTGTAACAGAAAAAATAAGGATCAGGATTGCATTTGGGATACCACTGCTCCTTCCTCAATTGTAAATGGGGAGATTAATGTCTATTTGGCAGGATTATCATGAGCTCATTATTTGAACAATGTATAAACAATCCAAAAATAGTAGCTAGTGTCAATGTGTATACTTCCCATTAACATTTACCTACTGTTATCTAATGTAAAATTAGTTAAAATTGACAAGAATAGTCTACTAATTGTTTATTGTACATATACAAAAATGCATGTATTTTTATATACATATAATAATAACATCATAACAGCAGTAAAAGATACACTTAGAGGCTGGTGTGGCTCAAGAAACGTCACCATTTAACCAGTTTGTCTGGTTACACCTGTGCTTCCAGAATCATTATTATTTCACTCTCAAAAGTGGCCCAGTTTGGACAATAAGTTATATGACTGCCCTAAATAAGAATCAAAAGGAAAATATTGATCCCAGAGAAATCCAAGAGCAATTACAGTCTCAATGCTTATAAATAACATACCCACCAGACAATCCTAGCTTAAAAAGTTTGTACTGGAGACATCAACATAATTTTGAAAATATATAATACGTCTTTAATAGCAGTTACCAAACAAAAACAAGAAACTCAGTGGTTGTTAAGGCTTGCCCCAACAGAGAATTTTTCATGAAGAACACTAGGTATTTATTCTCCTATTTTCTCACAGTTTGCTCCTGGGTTCTTTAATAGCTGTAACTTAAAACAGGTGGTTTTGTATTGACTAGAACCCTTTAAGAGGCTGCTGCATTGAAGGTTATTTGCCTCTCAATTTTTGTCTGTTTTTTTTTTCTCCCCCTTTCTTTAATTCCTTGTAACTTCTTTCATTCTAGCAGTTTTAACATTTAGTTCCAGCACTTGGAGGTTTCAAACAGTCTTTAAAGCCTTGTTTCAAACTTAACAGATAGATGACAGTCATTTATCTCTTTAATATTCAAATATAAAAGAGATAGAAAGGAAACTAACATTAAGAGCCAAGAGTTCTTGGTGACAAACCAGGTTACCCTGTTTCAATGACTTCACAATTTTGCAGGGATGTTTGGATTCTGCTTTATATAAACGTCTATACTTGCTCTGTGTGGTTTGGTTTTAAAGTGTATTCTCTGCCTGTCTTACTTTTTACTTCCTTTCTTCCTTTCCATTGAGAAAATATTACTTTGAGTAAATCACATTTTTAATAATTTCCTAGTAAGCAATTGTGGAAGACAAGGTGAGATGGAATTCTTCCCATCTTCAATCTGTCCTTGGTATTTTGTATCTCACTTTAGGGTAGCTACAAGTATTTTTGTCACATTTTCAACTATATCTAAATAATTAAGTTTTAAAAAATAACTTGTTAGCAGCATGTGGGTGGCATAGTCAGCTATACACCAGACTCTTGGTTTTGGCTCAGGTCCTGATCTCAGGGTCATGATATTAAACCCCGCATCAGGGGTGTCAGGCTCCATACTCAGCTTGGAGTCTGCTTGGGATTCTCTCTCCCTCACCCTCTGCCCCTCCCACTCATGCTCTCTCTCTCTTTCTCTCTCTCAAATAAATAAATAGATCTTTAGAAGAAATAACTTTTTAGCAATGTCTTATTTCTCAAGCTTAACATCAAAGTCAAAGCTGTTTATCATCTTATATCTTCCAAACACTTCAATCTTCTCTCACTTCTCTGCCACTCTCCGGTAGGAACTTCAGTGTCCAGTGATCTACCTAGGGTGGAAGAAAGAGGTCAGCTGGCTGGGGGAACAAGGAGCTTCGTGCTATTCTCAACCCCATCAATGGCTGAACGCATGGCCTTTCCCAGCTTCTAGCACTTGAAGCATAAGTGGAATAGATCCCTCACTATTAGTTTAGGGTGGGGATAAGGGGAAAAGGGAGGGAAAGTCTGCTGTAGAGAGAAGCAGATTTCTGGAACTAAGTACAAAATCTCTGAATTATGCCAGTGATGTGTTCCAAATCTATTTTGTTTTATAAACCTATTATCTTTTTTCAACATATCCAATTGGTTTCTGAATTTCTCATCTATACCTAAGTCCTTAAGTTGAAACTTCTGTATGGAGCTCATATCTAACTTTATACTATTCTTGTGATACTTGCTTGGCAGTTGGGGAACTTTTGATCACTGTGACATAGGTAGAAATGATTGCAGGGTTTTTGAAATTCATGGGTAAAGGTTAAAGTCTAAAATTAAATGTGTTGTATGACTTTTCCGTCAAGAAACAATTTACCAGGGTGCCTGGGTGGCTCAGTGGTTGAGCTTCTGCCTTTGGCTCAGGTCATGATCATGGAGACCTGGGATCAAGTCCCACATCGGGCTCCCTGCATGGAGCCTACTTCTCCCTCTGCCTGTGTCTCTGCCTCTGTGTGTGTGTGTGTGTGTGTGTGTGTGTGTCATGAATAAATAAAGAAAATCTTTTTTTTAAAAGAAACAATTTACCTGAGTTTCTAATAATCAGCAAATCTGATTCAAATATTTCTATAGTTTCAACCATATGTAAAGAGAGATTCATACTACTTCGTTCTTCTTTTTTTAAAAAATATTTATTTATTCATGAGAGACACACAGAGAGAGTCAGAAACGTAGAAAAATGGAGAAGCAGCGTCCTCACAGAGAGTCCATTGTGGGACTCGATCCCCTGACCCAGGAGAATACTCTGAGCCTAAGGCAGATGCCCAACCGCGGAGCTACCCAGGTGTCCTTACCTAGTTCTTCTTAATCTGGGTTTTTGTGGCCCAAGAGATGGAAAAATTAGTGGAATCATCAAGAAAAAATATCAGGGTTTGGGTAACACACAAACTGAGTTATTATAGATTGTGAATTGTCATAGAGGATATAAAAAACATTTTTCCAGTACTGTGATAGAGGGAGAGTTTTAATATAAGTCTCTGTGAGCCAAGAGGGAATGAGTTATTTTTACTGCTCCTTAAGGACTTCCTTGCAATATTTGAAAGTTCTTTATTTTCACCTCTATGGAGTTTACTTCATATGTTATAAAACCATTATTGAATTCAGAAAATAAAATTGAATAAACTATTTGCAGATAGAATTAGAACTAGTCACATGCATGAGGCTTGAACAAGTGAACTTGGTTTTTCCTTCCTTGGGTCTCCAGTGAGACCCCTGAAAAGCATCTAAGAATTGAACATATAATCCTAGACCTCATTATTGCATCCTTGGTAGCAGTCTGTTTTATGTTGCAGGTAATGAAAGCTTAGAAGAAAACTATGTTCAGGACAGTAAAATGGGGTTTGTCATCAATGCTATCTATGCCATGGCTCACGGGCTGCAGAACATGCACCACGCCCTCTGCCCAGGCCATGTGGGCCTCTGTGATGCCATGAAGCCCATCGACGGCAGCAAACTCCTGGACTTCCTCATCAAGTCCACGTTCATCGGTGTGTCTGGAGAGGAGGTGTGGTTTGATGAGAAAGGGGATGCTCCTGGAAGGTAAAGCAGTCTTTTCTGTAATGGGTTCGAATAACCTTGTGACCCTCCCTGAGCTAGACAGATGGCAACTTGGGTCCATTTGGTGTCATGATTTCTAGGTGTCATGAAGATAGATACAACTAGATAGGTCAAAAGACAGGTCAAATCTTAGATGGAAATTATGTTATAAAACGTTGAAAACTTGTTGGTAAACACCCACAATCCTGTTTTCTTCCAGCGCCACCTCCCCACCAGCTATTTATTACCCTGGCCCTTTCCTCAGAATGCATGGGACCTCCTACAAGCCCAAGAAACTGAAGAGATTATACCTGAGTAGTGGGCCCCTCCCTGGCAGTGCCAGCACCAGACCAGCATCTTTCTGATGGATTAGTCCCAGTGCCATGCTGGTTGTGTAATATTTTAATAAGAGCTTAATATATGAAGAGAACCAAGTCCTACTTGTGTATCCCCTTCCTTTAGGCCAACTTATGTTCCTACTAACACGTCTCTTAACACAAAAAAGAAAAGAATTTTCTTTCTGGTATTCCAGAGAGTTAATCAAGAAGCAAAGAAAAATTAAACCTAACTGATATACATGTATTTTCACCAAGTCATTTTGTATATAGTCTGTTCTGCAACAGCTGCTTTTATAATATCAGTTAGCTCACATGTGATTGGTAGAGAATGATGTCAGTTTAAAGAGCAGTTTTATTTGTCCATATGAATTTGTCTAGGCAAGGGATAATCAGAATCATGGGATAAGATCAAAGTCTGCTGCAAGAAAGAAAAAGGCCCTCGGCTTGGCTGCTATACAGTATCCCACAATCTTGTTTTTCTTTTTTTTCCTCTCATAAGCCCTGTTATCTTTCAGTATATGATTTTACAGAATTAAGTTTTAGGGAAGCATATGTTGTGTTAAAATGGAACATCAAATCATTTAATCCTCATTGCTATCGGCATATCATTATCCTCTTTTACAGATGATAAACTGAGTGTCAGCAAAACTAAGAAACTCACCTAAATTCATGCAGAGAGTAACTGGTAGAGGCAGTGCAGTCTGAATCTGAGGCTTATAATCTATTTGCCACAACACGCTGCCTTTTAGTTAATCCTAAAATTAGGCAAAGATGCTGGCAGCCTTCTTAATGTCATTTCAGAGGTACTGAAAGAGACTATCTGACCCTCAGTAATTCTCAACATACCTCTTCCTTTCATGTAAGTTTTAAGTTCTATGTGCAGACAGTGCCTTTGGAGCCTACATGGATCCTCCCTGTGAAAATCCAATAGCCCTAGCAAGGAGAAGTGACATAAGTAATTGTTAGCAATTACAATGATGAATTTATCAGATTCCTTCCAGGCTTCTAGTTAGGTAGGAGGAGATTGAAATCAACATATGAGTGGGGTGGATGGAAGGAGTCAGGGCCGGGGAATGTGGAAAGTTTCTGGGTGCCTGGCACCCTAGGAAATAATATCAGAAGGAGCAAATGGACCTGAGATTCAGAACACGGACGCTCTCTCCTTTAAGCCTATGGTTGCAAACCTGGATTCCACTGGAAACTAGGCTCCATACCTTGTCAGATTTGGAATGGGAACCTTCCTTCATGATTCTATAAGATGACATACACAGTGTGCCTAGTACAGGATCAGATGCATTTTAGACATGCCATACATATGAGCTTTCTCCTGCTCTCTTTATCTGTAAGTTATCCAAATTATTGGCACACAGTTTTAGCTTGTTTTTCCTCCATGTGTAATTACATGTTCAAATAGTGAGCTTTCCCCTGGGTTCCTTTTCAAGGATCATTTCCTCATGCTTGAAACTGGTCAGCTTAATCTGTGTTCAGTTTCTGTTTCAGATACCTCCCTCTGCTTCTATCCCCTCTCATACCCCCATTCGTGCTTTTGGTCCCTCTTGTAATTATTTTAGTTAATCATCATGCAACATAAACTGAGTGCATCGAGAGGATGCTATAAAATTGTAATTTACAGCATGAGGATATTCCAAATAAATGCCAACATGCTGAGGAGGGACTCTGGGGTCAAGAGAAAAGAGCAGTGTTCATTAACACACACAGCACAGGGGAAGGCCTCTGTTTAGTATCTCAGTTTTTTCCCTTGGTATCTTTCAGTATTTGTGTCCTCTGGCTTTTGGAACTTTTTGAAAATGCGTTTTCATGCCAAAATATTACAGATTTTTCAGTTTCTAAAATGCTAATAAAGTGTGAACTGATTTCTCCTGTTGAAGAGCAAACAAGGAAGTTGAAATACATCTTAGGAAACTGACTTATGGGGAAAAGCTACCGTAAAGCTATCATTGCACCAGAGTCTTCACTGAAAGTATGTATGGAGAGTCAATAACAATATGGGGTAAAGCATAAAAATTAAAGGAAGTTATTCACTAAACATTTACAACAGGTTCTATAACTATAATGAGTTCGAACTGGAAAAATATTGGAGGTGTAGATTAGCACCACTGCTCAGCAAGATGAGTAGGAGCCATCGGCCCACAGTTAATACCCACTTGGCTATCCATCAGAGAGCTACTCTGAAGAGCATGCTGGTATGGCTCCATAACAAGAAGAATGGGAACCTTTATCTATTAGCCAAAAGTCAGAACAGCAAAGAGATGAATAATGTGCTCCAGGCATGCCATTTTCTCTTCTCATCCAGTAGGTACTGCTCTCCTGGAAAAAACATGCATCCTTTCCTCTCCTAGAAGTCCCCTTTCCCCTTAGATAAATTGCCAGAATGTGGATTTGGAGAAGCCCACTAGCTACCCTGTTTGTGGCAGACACATTAAGAACAGACGGAAAAGCCCACGAAGAATATTAATTGTCCAGATAAAGAAATAAGCCAGATCTAACCAATAGGTCTTGAATGCCAACTAAGGTTGACAATAGCTTCCTGGAGTACTGAGCTGAGGAGGACTCAGTCTGAATCAGGTTTCAGGTTTGAGAGAAGGAATTGCAAAATGGATTAGGTAGGGGTTTGGGGGGTTGGGAGGTGAGGAAGAGGAATGCCTGTTAATCACTGTCTTTCTTCAGGGTCAGGCACCAAGAGGAAGAGGCCATGCCTCTTATGTTCTAGGTGAGAGCTGCACAGGTACTGCACCAAAAAGAATCCCATTTTGCAGAGCCAGTAAGTGGGAGTCAGGCAGACATTTTTGGGACACTGCCACATGAGTTATAGTTTACTTGGAGTAAATAGCAACATGGAGAGAATATTGAAGAATGCCACAGAATTTCCAATGACTGGGAGAGAGACAGCTTTGCAAGTACAAAGATGTTCTCCAGTTTTCTTATGGTGATGAAAACAACCAGAGTATTTTAGGGCATTCATAGTAATTCAAATATGAATGATATAGTGATATTGCCTTACATATGCATTTGTGCCAATTGTGAGATAGCGTTTTACCTGCCTTATGTTAATAAATCCCCACAAGAACTCTGTGAACCTTTAAGAGCTTGATAACATCCCTAGGTAGTATAATCTACTGTTGCAATGTTAGAAAAGAGATTCTAGCTTATACATTCTAGTGTTCAAGTCCTGTGCTCTTTTCATCGCATTGGAGAATGTTCTCCATTGCTCACATTGAAAAATGATGAGGTCTGGCCCCCCAGAGCACACTCCGGCTACAGTGAGGATTTCTAATGTAGATTTTGCCATAGTGTAGCATTGCAGCATTTGAAATTACTGGAATAACTGACACTGATTATTTAGATTCAGAAATGGTTGTCCTAATAACGGAAGAGACCAGTTTAAATGTCAGTGCTCAAGATGTTAAATCCCCAACATCCTTGTTAATTAAAGCTGTGTTTCTCAGATTTCTTGCTTTATTAGCACCTAAAATAGTTCCAGACTTGGTAAAACTCACTTCTTTTAATCCAGCGTGATGAAAATGACAACTGAATGTGAAAAAGGACATTAGAATGAAAGCAGTCAAGTTAAGAAATTAATGTTCTCAAGAATCATGACTTGTTCAAAGAATAACTTAGTGAATAATGATTTGAAGGAGATGGTAATCAACTCAACAAAACAGGATTATTTGAGGGGAGAATAAGCAGAGGAAAGTACAAGAGAAGTACATCCTTTAGCAGATATAGATGATATACAGAGACTAATGAGTGAAATACTCATTTTGGAAAATCAGAAGAAACATGAGGAACTAAATATTGGTAGGCATTAGGATGTAGGATGATTCTAGCTTTTATCTCCGTTCTATTATATTTTTTTTACTAAGTTTCTTTGTTTTCTACATCATGTCCACATTCTCCAACACACACGTGTTGTTTTCTTTGTAGGTATGATATCATGAATCTGCAGTACACTGAAGCTAATCGCTATGACTACGTACATGTTGGAACCTGGCATGAAGGTGTGTTGAACATCGATGATTACAAAATCCAAATGAACAAGAGTGGAATGGTACGGTCTGTGTGCAGTGAGCCTTGCTTAAAGGGTCAAATTAAGGTAAGCTGGCTACAGATGCATCCTTGGACAGGAGGTGGCCAGTTGCATGGGCCTATGTAAAGAAACAGACATTTTTCTTCAATGAGACTGTCCAGAAAGGGTGCATCACCCTTTCTGTTTTTGTTCTTGTGTTTTGCTAAAATTGGAAAAACAAAGAAAGATTAGGAAACCATATAGGCAAACCATTCGAATATTTAAGAATAGTCCTTATTTGAATTGCAGTGATGAGCCGGAATCTTCGATCCAATATAGAAAACAAGGGGACAAGTATGCAAAATAAAAATCGAAACAGAAGTAAATGTGGAAACCAAAACCAATGATACTGTTTAGTCATAGTTGTAGCTATTGTTAAAAAAAGCAGAAGCTGAACAATACAAAATAAGCGCATAATTAACATAAAAGAGATTGAAAAGAGCTAACACAGAAGCTGCTTATCGTTTTTCTTTTCACCACCACTTTCTTTGATTTTCTTGAAAATGGCATTTTCTAGCCAAGAGAGAGTCCTCACTTCCTAATTATTCTTAGAAGCTTTCTTATCAGCCTGGGGCAAGTGAGTAACCAGGATATTGCTGTATGCATAACACTAGAGTAAATAAACATCAAATACCAAGCCTTTGGCTGGAGAAGCTAGAGAGAAGTCTCCGTGAAGAAAGCATGTGAACAGCGCTCTCTGGATCCATGCTATTTAAAACCAAACTAAATGATGCACTAGGAAATGGAGTGTAGGGGAGTGATTGCCAGCTGGCAAGAGGATGGATTAAATGACCTGGTAGATCTTTCCCCTCTCTAATTTTCTGTGATTCATCTCTGAGAGCAGATAGGCTGTCACATAAATGTCACACGGCACAGCTGGGCTGGAGCACATACTGTGCGAGGCGCTGGCCCACTGGCCCGGCCACTAGGCTGCCTGCTGTTCTTGGGAGCTGGGGGGCCACCCCTACAGAGGGAAGCCCTGCCAGCTACACTGAGGGGTGTGGTCATGTGCAGAAGTGCTGGTGCAGAAACTGGAGGAGCCTCACCTCTACTGGTCAGTAAAGACAGAGGATTTGGAAACTGCAACATCTTCAAAGAGCTGTCATGATGGACTCAAATTCTCAACCAGCTGCTTGGAGGGAGCAACAGACTTCTGAGACAGTTCACCCTAGTTTGTTTGACTGACTGATTGCATTTTTTTTTATTAGACAAAAATTGACACATAAGGTTAAATTAGTTTTATTCAACCTAGTTTTAAACTTTTTTTTTGTTGAAGATTTTATTTATTCATGAGAGAGAGAGAGAGAGAGAGGCAGAGACACAGGTAGAGGGAGAAGCAGGCTCCCTGCTGGGAGCCTGATGTGGGACTCGATCCCAGGACCCGGGATCACGCACTGGGCTGAAGGCAGATGCTCAACCACTGAGCCACCCAGGTGCCCCTCAACCTAGTTTTAAATATCTTGTGCCTTCTATGCAGATGTGATATTAAAAGTACCTAATAATTGTCATGACAAACTGATCAGAACAGACCCATCCTGGTGCTGTGACAGAGTGCAGGAGGCCTCCTGCCATGCCCAGGGTTAGTCCTTGGATTGTGGGAGGATTTGGGCAAGGAGTCCTGCAAGGCTGGAGTAATGTGGGGCAGTCAGGAGACTCGAAGATACCACGAGTTTCCACTCTGTACAGAAGTATTTCAGCAGTGTAAGCATGGCTGCAACCAAACCAGTGTGCATGGGCTGTATGTCAGTAAGGCTCTTCCCCAGGAATCCCATTTCTGATTCTTAATGTAATGAAATTCTTTCACATGAGGCTGTTTGATGGTTTAAAATTCAGAGGCCCATACCTTCTTGACTATTTCTACCCTGGATTCTTGTTTGTCATCTTTTTTGGATGTTGGGGAAAACAGAACATCTGAGACTTGAAGTCATACCATGTGGACAATAGAGAAGCCCTGAGCTCATGTACTTCTGTGACTCACAGAGATCATATGGCTGGCTCAAGCTTGTGTTGGTAGCATTGTCTCTGCTGCAGACAACCACTGTAAAATGGTTTATGGAACTACAGAGTTGGGTTTTTCAGAGTATAAGACAAACAAACAAATAAACCCTGACAAGAGAAAACAAATCATTTTAAAGATTCTCTTAACTCTAGCCCCCTTTCACAATATCCTGCTGTTAGTGTGCTTGCTGGCAGGCCATGAATGGGGGCTCACATATCATGTGTATTCCCATTTGTACATTCCAGAAGAAAGGCCTTTCCTCCCCAAGTTCAGCGGAAAGGCTGTCTGCATGCATCTCTATGCCTAGATACTAAAGTATTTCTGGCAACACGTTTGCATTACGCCCATGCAGTGTTTGTTATTGAAGGAGATCCCAGAAATCATCGCGGAGCCATTACAGAGCACTCACTATAAATGCAAATCTCTTGGGGTCTAATTTTAGAAATATTTTGTACCCTGCAGGAGGAAAATATGCCTGTTCTCAGCGGCACCTGTAGTGGAGGTGGGGTGGGGGGTGGAGTGTTTGTTTGTTTCCCATAAGCACCAAGGGAGGTATGGAAACAAATGAAATCTGAATCCCATTTACCAAATGATAGCACTTATATTCTTACACCACCAGTTTGCCACCTACCAGGCCCAGGATGCAGAGAGCTAGATCCCTCAGTAGCCACCATAAAGATAGGAGAGAGACGACAACGTGCAAGGTGATTGTAAGACTTGCACTTGCATTAACTAGGAAACATAATATTTAGAAAAGGATTATTCATTTTAAATATCAAATTCCACTTAAAGTGCTAAAATAAATGATTTGACTTTTTTTTATGATAACCCATAGAACTTTCTTATGGTTATTTCCCCTGAAGTAGTTAAAAGTCCAGTTTTCTTATGTTATTGATTTTTTAGAAATATAAATATCTTACAGAAGCAGAAACTTATTTTAACCATTCCACAAACACAGTTAAATAAAATCAAACTTTTTGTTTGCTGTGTGTTATTTTAGTCAGGGGTAAGACAGGAAAAAAGGACCCTTTGCCAGGTTGTCTGATAGAGGGAATTTAATATAAGAAATTGGTTCTAAAAGTGAAAGAGGATACCAGGGCACCTCAAAGGTGAGCAACAGCAAGAATCATCCTCATCCTGGGCCAGAGGGATTTCAAGGAGGAGTCACAGCTGCTCCTGAGATGCCCCCTGAAGTGGGCATGAGAGGATACCTTGGCTTCTTCTCTCTCCTTCTCTCCAATCTCCCATTAGGTCCTTGCATTTTGTTGACACCACCCAGTAGACATTGGCAAGAAAGCCTGGACAATGTAGTTCACAGGTTTCCTTGAGACATGAAAACTAAGCAAGACTTAAGTGCTAGTGCATTACTGGGAAATAGAGTCTCAGAGGTCTAAGAGTGAAGGGAAAGGGGAGAGAAGCCATGAAAGCATGGGAAAACACCACCACCACCACCATCCCTGAGGTGATGCTTTATTGAGCCAGACGCCACTTCACTACACAGAGCTCTCTGGACAGGCTGCTCAAACTGTCTCCTGGAGCAAGGAGGGGAGAAGAACGTGTGCGCCTGTGCCATACCATTTTCTACCTCCTGTGGTCAAAGTTTGCTCATAGAAAGTAACATCATCTGATCCCTTTAGGCAGCTACTGGGGAAGCCAGAATCAGTCTCGTTCGTGGTCTTTTTTCAGATTAGAAACATTCAGAGGACCAAAGCCTCTGTAGGTCCGCTGCAGTCTGGTCTGGGGTTCTGTTGTGGTGAGTACAACGGCGGCAGTTCTGAAACCCAGTGATGGAGTCATGGGAGAGACAACGAGGCAATGAGCCAATAGTGATAGAGGCTGAGGTAAGGGCTGCAGATGTGTCCAGGTCTTTCTAAGGGCCAGTGGCTAAGAGCCTAAGAGAGAGGCACAGGGAAGAGGATCTGAGGCAGCACACGTGTGGACAGTGGACCTACAAGCAAACACTAAGGGCCTGGCACGAGCCTGTGATGGGCTCCTGTATCAAGCCTGCAGCAATTTTTCTTGATGTGGTGAAGGGCAGGAAAGAGCTGAGAAGGGGTGGGAAGGCAAAGGGAACAGTGAAAGGAATGCGAAGGGAGACTATAGAGGTCTGGGACAAATGTTTATCAAGCATATTCCTGTGCAAGTACAATAATAGATGCATTACAGACAACACTTTAATGATCCCTAAAACAACGCCTTTAAAAAAAAAAAAAAAACCTTTTAAAGTAGATATTATGGCCCCATTTTACCGTTGAGGAATCTAGGGCCCTGAGGGACTGAGTCACTGGCCCCAAGCTTTCTCAAGCTAGAAAGTGCCAAAGTGGGCTCCAGCCAGCCCAGAGCTCTCTTCATCCTACCATCTCTAGTTGATCAACTACCTGTCATTAGAGGGCCTGGTATATTTCCTACAAATGCAAGCTTCAATTGCTAAGCCTTATTTTCTCAGTAGTTCACAATCAAATTATAAATAGAGATCCACTTTAACAGGGCATAGAATCTAGAATTGAGGAAGCAATATTAGTGAAGGAGCTTGGGAGAGTTTAATAGCAGCAGGGAAACCAGCTGAGGAGTCGAGGGAAAAAACCCTGCAGGTTGCTTTCACTGACTCCTATTCTTTCTTTTCCTCCTCTTCTTCTATTTTTTTTCTCCCCCTTAAGTTTGCCTTTGGGTTCTTTACTTTAAGAGGATGGTTTTGGGGCTGGGGGGTTGGGTATGAAGAATGGAGAGCCCTGATTCCTCCTGCTCTCACCCAGCCAGTCAAAACAGAATTCTGGAGAAATTATGTGAATGTACAGAATAGATCACAAGTGTTTCTTCATTTACACATGCCATACTGTTATATAGTAAAATACATCTTACATATGTATAGAAAAACCCAAGTACATATATCTTACAAATTACAGACTTTGGAATTAGATTAACTAATTTCCTTTCAAGGGATAAGTCTGATTCTTTCCTATTTGTTGGCATTTTCTATTGGAAAGATAAAAATTTAGTTTCAAAAGGTGTTAGCAATGTGGATCTCAGAAGATTGCTTAACTTAATGCTGCTGCAGCCCCTTGCTCAGCTTTAGCTTCCATGCCACTCTGTTTCCCACTCCAGTTAGATCAGCAAAGAGGCCAAACCACAGATTTGTTGAGTATCAAACTAAAAGGGACATGTTCATTTTCATCGTGATCCAAGATGTCTTCAAAGAGGAAAGGAAGCTAGGACATTCTATTAAGAAACCATTTACATTAACCTTTAATTGGAACTATGTGTCCTTAGATTTAATAATGCCATATGCATGATTAGGTAATGCTGCTAGAGGAGTTTGTCTCTGGTTTTTCTGTAGCTAAGTATAGTTACTTGAGAGAAATTGTCAATATAGAAAACTTTGAGTTTCTAATAATATCCTTCTTTAAAAATATGATTGCTAATATTAATTTTCACATTGACACTATCACCTTTCAACATAGGCCAGTGATTAAAAAGCAGCCACTTTGTTGTAGATCTCATACTTCAAGACTCCGCAGAGATTAGGGATGAGAGCCTCACATTGCAGAATACTTGTCATTTTTAGCAATCTAAGATGATCCCTTTAATGCCTGTTGTTAAATCATTCTTTCTGTAGCCTCTTTAGCATCATTTTCCTGCTCTTGAAAGAACTCTCTCTATATTTACAGTGGCTTACTTAGCCCAATTCCAGCATTACTCTACAAGGGATGCTGTTTTTCTGAATGACTGGATACCCATTTTGGCCAAAATCGTCAAGCAATTAGTACCACCCTACCTTTCCTAATGATAAGAAAATAAATGTGATAAGGATGAATTTTGTAGGATAGAACATATATTACTTGCCAGCAATCCTTCCTATTACTTTATGCAAAAAAAGCTACAGGAAATAGATGTGTTTTGGACCCATGCTCTTAATCAAAGTTGAGAAGAAAATGTAGGCAGGTTATAATGTTTGTACTTCAGGTTATAACACACTTGCCAATCTCACAATTAAATATCCTTAGAGAGAAAAACAACTTTGGTAATGTGATAGAATATGAAACATTGCATTATGTGAAATCAGATGAACTTTGAAAAGTATTACCATGCCATTTATTCTGCAATGATGGAAACATTGCAAAATTTTTGTAAATATAAAAAACCAAAGAGAGGCTATAACACCATTTCCTACTAATTCACTACCTGATGAGATACTGTCCCTTTGATCTCAATACTTGGGATTGAGAAATTAGGGAAGTGGGGTGGGAAGAGCATATATGATGCACCCCCTTCCGCTCTTCCTTCCCTCACAATTGAATCTGAGTAGCTCACCTGCCGAATTTCTTCTAGGTCACAATATGGATCATGCTGGACAAATTATTAAATTTTATTTTATTTTATTTAAGATTTTATTCTTTATTTACGAGAGATATAGAGAGGGAGAGGCAGAGACACAGGCAGAGGGAGCCCGATGCAGGACTCGATCCTGGAACTCCAGGATCATGCCCTGGGCCGAAGGCAGGAGCCAAACCTCTGAGCCACCCAGGGATCCCCGACAAATTATTTTATATTCAGTTTTTGTATCTGCAGTTGCTCCGAATTCAGAGTTCAAAATGTGTCATATGTTTGTAGATATTTTTGTTTTTATATGCTAGGCCATGGCATTTGGAATAGTTTCATTCTCCTCTAGTGCTTGTGCTTTGAAATTGCCTGAATATACTTGGATATGGAAGAAGAATTTTGTCTTGAATTTGGTGGCATGAGAATTATTTTATTTTTATTTTATTTTATTTATTTATTTATTTATTTATTTATTTATTTATTTATTTATTTTAAGAAAATTATTTTAGACTAATATCTACCTCAAATGTTCCCATGGTGCAAACAGTCATTACTCTCTGGTCACTAGGTAGCTTGCACGGGCATGTCAAGGCCTGTTGCCACTACCCCGCCCACCCAGCCCCATCTGCCTGAAGCTTTCAGAGATTTTTTTTTTTAAGTTATTTCATGCCTACTAACTGTGAATTATCTTTGAATACTTCCCATATCTGTATGAATGTTTTATTTTTGTTCAACTTTCTCCCTATTTGCTAGTTAATAATTACCTCATTTTTTTCTAACTTACAAATGTGAAAAAACACATTAGATTGACCACTCATATATCCACCAACTACAATCAGTAATTGTGAATCCTTCGCTGTATTTTCTCTCCTTTCTCTTAATTTTTTTCTCCCTCTCTTTCTGTTTCTCCCCCTATGTTCTCCCTGAGCCATTTGAAAGTGAGGTGCAAATATGAAACTCCATACTTTAATACCTCAGCTTGTGTTTTTTCAGAAAAAGATTATTCTCATACAGCCATAAGCTGAGCTAAGTAACATCATTGACCACGACAGTCCCATCCACCTCTGTTTTCTCTTTCTCACATTGTGAATCAAAGCAAATTACTCATTTAATCTGTTCATATTTAATGTAGCCATTTTGGCAACCAGTGAAATGATGATTTGGTTTGTCCATTATGTAATACTTTCTAAATTCCACTGCAGGATGGCAAGATCTGAATATAAATTGCCCACAGGAATATAAAAAAAAAAATCCTTTATCTGAGAAGCTTGTGATTACATAACAGTGATATGATCTTCTCAGCAACTAAAAGCCTATTGGCTATTAGTTTGAAAAAAAATGAAGACAAAATACTTTTTTTTGATATCTTATTGTGCATGTGAAAACATGAAATTACTAAAGTCCTTCTGGATGAGGAGGAAACTGCAAGCACTGGTCATAATGAGAAATT